>NC_141689.1:1926919088-1927519088 GCF_964263255.1 Lissotriton vulgaris | reverse complement strand
AAGCTCAGACTATTGATATACAAAATAAATAGGATGGGGGCAAGAATAGAGCCTTGCTGCACTTCTCTCACAAAAATTGCAGGTCTAGGAAGTTCTCCTCTCTCCCACATCTAATGTTTGCAGTGAGATTACAGTGGAAAACGGCAGTAAATCCACAAAGCGCTAGATAAATTCACAAAGGTCAGGTACAGTGGGAAGTCTTTAGCAGTGGTGTACTTGCCAATAATAAGATGCAAATTAAGACATTGGTCCACTTCCCGGAAATCAATACTACATTTCACACGATATTTCATTACACTTGGCCAATCCAAAAGTACAGTTTGAAACACTCTGCCAAGCTGCTTCACCATAGAATCTATTTAGGAAATATGCCTGTAATATCGAGGTTTTGATCTGTTGCCGTTCTTAAAAATCTGCACCATGGTGGAGTTAGTCAAGGAGGTTGGTAGGGCAGATTTACAATCACAATGTAGAACTTCTGTAAATCACTGGGTCCAGAAATCATTGTTAGCCTCATAAAAATCCATAAGGACTCGGTTGGGCCCTGGATCTTTACCAAAAAGGCTCCCGAAAGTCAAAAGTTAGATTAGTGGGATAAGTTGGTAGATTGGGGCTGTGGCAAGCTGCAGTTTTACAATACTCAATATTGTTACAATAAACTGCCTGGAAATGGGAAGTCCAGTGATCTGCAGGATGCGTGAGTCCAAATCACCTAGAGAACAACCAATGTTCTTAACGTGAGTAACAGTTTGATAGAACCAGCTTCAGTTTTTTCACCTACAATCAGCCATCAGGTCAATGAACAATTTTCCCCCTTTTATGGGGCAGCACTTAGCTGCCTATAAGCATATGCAAAAACAACAGGTGATGGACCGAATGTGGATCAATGTCACACACTCAACCCAGTCCAAAGATCTGGGCCCAAATCCATCGTTTTTTTGCACTCCACACCACCCCGGGTTAGACAATGGCGATATGCAAATCAGCTCTGACCCTGTGCCCCATGGGAACAGTCCAGTCCGAACTACAAAAGCCATGTCCTTCCCAGAACGGAATCAAGCATCCGAGGACCGGACCGGTTTCGAGGTAACACCTCTCATCAGCCCGGCTAGCTTGACTCCAGTGGTGTGGAGTGCCTGGGACCCACGTCTGGGCATCCCCAGCGCACTTAGGGCGGAATTTGCAAAAACAACAGGTGATGGACCGAATGTGGATCAATGTCACACACTCAACCCAGTCCAAAGATCTGGGCCCAAATCCATCGTTTTTTTGCACTCCACACCACCCCGGGTTAGACAATGGCGATATGCAAATCAGCTCTGACCCTGTGCCCCATGGGAACAGTCCAGTCCGAACTACAAAAGCCATGTCCTTCCCAGAACGGAATCAAGCATCCGAGGACCGGACCGGTTTCGAGGTAACACCTCTCATCAGCCCGGCTAGCTTGACTCCAGTGGTGTGGAGTGCCTGGGACCCACGTCTGGGCATCCCCAGCGCACTTAGGGCGGAATTTGCAAAAACAACAGGTGATGGACCGAATGTGGATCAATGTCACACACTCAACCCAGTCCAAAGATCTGGGCCCAAATCCATTGTTTTTTTGCACTCCACACCACCCCGGGTTAGACAATGGCGATATGCAAATCAGCTCTGACCCTGTGCCCCATGGGAACAGTCCAGTCCGAACTACAAAAGCCATGTCCTTCCCAGAACGGAATCAAGCATCCGAGGACCGGACCGGTTTCGAGGTAACACCTCTCATCAGCTTGGCTAGCTTGACTCCAGTGGTGTGGAGTGCCTGGGACCCACGTCTGGGCATCCCCAGCGCACTTAGGGCGGAATTTGCAAAAACAACAGGTGATGGACCGAATGTGGATCAATGTCACACACTCAACCCAGTCCAAAGATCTGGGCCCAAATCCATCGTTTTTTTGCACTCCACACCACCCCGGGTTAGACAATGGCGATATGCAAATCAGCTCTGACCCTGTGCCCCATGGGAACAGTCCAGTCCGAACTACAAAAGCCATGTCCTTCCCAGAATGGAATCAAGCATCCGAGGACCGGACCGGTTTCGAGGTAACACCTCTATTCAGCCCGGCTAGCTTGACTCCAGTGGTGTGGAGTGCCTGGGACCCACGTCTGGGCATCCCCAGCGCACTTAGGGCGGAATTTGCAAAAACAACAGGTGATGGACCGAATGTGGATCAATGTCACACACTCAACCCAGTCCAAAGATCTGGGCCCAAATCCATCGTTTTTTTGCACTCCACACCACCCCGGGTTAGACAATGGCGATATGCAAATCAGCTCTGACCCTGTGCCCCATGGGAACAGTCCAGTCCGAACTACAAAAGCCATGTCCTTCCCAGAACGGAATCAAGCATCCGAGGACCGGACCGGTTTCGAGGTAACACCTCTCATCAGCCCGGCTAGCTTGACTCCAGTGGTGTGGAGTGCCTGGGACCCACGTCTGGGCATCCCCAGCGCACTTAGGGCGGAATTTGCAAAAACAACAGGTGATGGACCAAATGTGGATCAATGTCACACACTCAACCCAGTCCACAGATCTGGGCCCAAATCCATCGTTTTTTTGCACTCCACACCACCCCGGGTTAGACAATGGCGATATGCAAATCAGCTCTGACCCTGTGCCCCATGGGAACAGTCCAGTCCGAACTACAAAAGCCATGTCCTTCCCAGAACGGAATCAAGCATCCAAGGACCGGACCGGTTTCGAGGTAACACCTCTCATCAGCCCGGCTAGCTTGACTCCAGTGGTGTGGAGTGCCTGGGACCCACGTCTGGGCATCCCCAGCGCACTTAGGACGGAATTTGCAAAAACAACAGGTGATGGACCGAATGTGGATCAATGTCACACACTCAACCCAGTCCAAAGATCTGGGCCCAAATCCATCGTTTTTTTGCACTCCACCCCACCCCGGGTTAGACAATGGCGATATGCAAATCAGCTCTGACCCTGTGCCCCATGGGAACAGTCCAGTCCGAACTACAAAAGCCATGTCCTTCCCAGAACGGAATCAAGCATCCGAGGACCGGACCGGTTTCGAGGTAACACCTCTCATCAGCCCGGCTAGCTTGACTCCAGTGGTGTGGAGTGCCTGGGACCCACGTCTGGGCATCCCCAGCGCACTTAGGGCGGAATTTGCAAAAACAACAGGTGATGGACCGAATGTGGATCAATGTCACACACTCAACCCAGTCCAAAGATCTGGGCCCAAATCCATTGTTTTTTTGCACTCCACACCACCCCGGGTTAGACAATGGCGATATGCAAATCAGCTCTGACCCTGTGCCCCATGGGAACAGTCCAGTCCGAACTACAAAAGCCATGTCCTTCCCAGAACGGAATCAAGCATCCGAGGACCGGACCGGTTTCGAGGTAACACCTCTCATCAGCCCGGCTAGCTTGACTCCAGTGGTGTGGAGTGCCTGGGACCCACGTCTGGGCATCCCCGTTCTGGGAATGACATGGCTTTTGTAGTTCGGACTGGACTGTTCCCATGGGGCAACAGGGTCAGAGCTGATTTGCATATCGCCATTGTCTAACCCAGGGTGGTGTGGAGTGCAAAAAAACGATGGATTTGGGCCCAGATCTTTTGACTGGGGGAGTGTGTGACATTGATCCACATTCAGTCCATCACTTGTTGTTTTTGCAATTGCCGCCCTAAGTGCGCTGGGGATGCCCAGACGTGGGTCCCAGGCACTCCACACCACTTGGAGTCAAGCTAGCCGGGCTGATGAGAGGTGTTACCTCGAAACCGGTCCGGTCCTCGGATGCTTGATTCCGTTCTGGGAATGACATGGCTTTTGTAGTTCGGACTGGACTGTTCCCATGGGGCAACAGGGTCAGAGCTGATTAGCATATCGCCATTGTCTAACCCAGGGTGGTGTGGAGTGCAAAAAAACGATGGATTTGGGCCCAGATCTTTTGACTGGGGGAGTGTGTGACATTGATCCACATTCAGTCCATCACTTGTTGTTTTTGTATAAGCATATGAGCAGAGTCAAACCACCTTGGGGTGACATGCCTAGGTTTAGTCAAAAAGCTCTAAATGATGTAATTCAACACAAAGAAATCATAACAGCGACCTCATTACTAGCCTCATTGGAGAAGCAGGTATGGAAATAGTCCAAGATATTTCTCGCAATACTTGTTAGAGCAGCAGCAGAATTTGCAAGTCTCCATACCAAGCATATATTTAGTAGCGAAATGTAAATTAAAGTTGGGAAGGTGAAGACCAGAGCCAGACTGGGAACCTAAATCAGATTGGGCAATGTTGACAACCAAACCCCGCCTGTTTATGTTACTGGGGTCCAATGTAGCAGCACCACTGCAAAACCGGCTCACAGTAACAAAAACACCCCCTGAGGGAATAGCCCCCCACCCTTCCAGTCTCCCAGAAAGTGTTTGATGCCTGCTGCAGCCAGTGCAGCCCTTGTAAAGACCACTGATCGCCACCATCATAAATCTTAATGTGTCGATTGTGGTGGCCATAGTTTCTGTTGATAACGTCTCCCCCAATGAAGTTGCAAAACAGAGTTCTGGATACACAAACAAAATCGTTAGTTGAGCAGCAGCCATTGCCAAAGACAGTCTGAGTACAGTTATTGTCAATACATATCAAATTCATGTGTGAATATTGGATTACATTCAACAATGTACTTGTATAGTTGGGCTCCATGAGCATCAGAGCGGCAATTCATAAAATCCTTATCAGCCCGGCTTTTGGAGTTGCTAATTGAGGTTGTTTTCCCCAAAACCTTGCGTTAAGATCATCACAAAGAATCAGGTTATAGGTATACTGAGAGAATTTTGGATTAGAATTAATGATGTCCACCATATAGAATAAAAACATACATTTGCGATTATTGTGATAGGAAAAATCATTGTTACAAAAGTTGACCAAACAAAACCCAAAATTATTCAATCTGACATAAAACAGTTGGACCCCGGTCACTAACAGGAAATATGATAATATGAGCACAATTTGAGAGCTCAAACCATGTAACAAAACCCTCCTTTGCCCTCCCAGATCCTGACGGCCCCACAAATTTGGAATAGCAAACAAAACCATTAAAATGTAATTCGTAAACAGTAAGCATGGGCGAATTTTGTGAATCTGGCGTTAGTGAATTTGCGTATTTGCGAACTCGCAATCCGCAAAATCCGCGAATTCTCGCCAATTTTTTTTTGTGTTCGCAAGGGTTTCTGCCAGTTCGCAAGGGTTTTGTACCCGTTCGCAATTGCGAACTTACTTGTCGGCTCGCAACTGTTGCGACTATGTTGTTTCTACGTCTGGTTCATCATCACAGGTTCACAGCACCCTCTGTTTCACCACTGCCATCCTCTGTTTCACCCATGCCACCCTCTGGTACATCAATGCCACCCTCTGGTTCATCACTGTAGATTATGGGGGGGAAAAGCAAGCACACCTGCCCTGCTTCAACTGACATGAATTAATTTGGGGTTGATTTATTAATGTGTCACTGTTTTAAAATTCCAGTCTGGCACCGGCTTCCTTATCTGTAATTTGCTTTCCGTTGCAGTGCAATTTTTTTTTCCCAGGACCTTTGTGGCCTACTTGTAGCTATTCTATGTGCCTGCTGTGAGGGTCAGAGCAGGGTCATAGAATAGTTGCAAGTAGGCAACTGAACTCTGGAGGAGCCCCTCAGGAAGTACTACAGGGAATGGTTACTAATGATGAGTTTGAACTTTTGCACCTGCTGCTGAGTGCTTTCAGTTTTGCAAAACTCGTTTTTCTGCAGAACAGCAACTGTAATGCTCCAAACAAACATAGGCAACTGAACTCTGGAGGGGCCCCTCAGGAAGCACTACAGGGAATGGTTACTAATGATGAGTGAACTTTTGCACCTGCTGAGTGCTTTCAGTTTTGCAAAACTCGTTTTTCTGTTAAACAGCAACTGTAATGCCCCAAACAAACTTACTTGTGAAAGTTGATTTCTAATCCAAAAGTGATCCAAAGAAAGTCAAAAAGGCCTCAAATCCAAAAAAGTGCAGGCAAATGTCAACCTGAGGAGTTATTCTGATAAAAATCATCATTTTCAGAAGGTTTATGCTGCTTGCTAGTGGATTTCTTGTGCAGAATTGCAAATTTTGCATTTTCACGAGTGCAAGATTGTTGCTGCCCGCCGCATCTAAATGTTCGCAATTGCGAACTCTCACGATGCGTCGCCAAACTCCAGAGGGATCCCGCAGCAAGATCCAAAAGGGCGCAGCACTCACAAAATATCGAGAAAAACAACTCGGCAAACACTGAATGACGGTAAGTGAACGCCGAACGCCGCACGCCGCAATATTGTATCACCAAGCAAAAAAATCTGCTGCGTGCGAATTTGCGGATTTTCGGTAAATTCGCGAGAGTTCACGGATTGCGAATTTACTGAAAATCCGCGAGCGGAACGGATTTTCCACCCATGCTTAGTAAACAGGCCCTGTCTCCTAAAAGAGAATAATGTCAAACCCTGACACAAAAGAGGACCAGTCAGATAAAGTAATCTTTGAGCTTGTCGCAGCAATATTCCAGCTAGCTAATTTCAGATTACCTGAGGATACTCTAGAGGCGGAGCTTTACAGGCACCATGGCCCCCGGGTGAGCTTGGAAAAGAGATGGGCTGTCAACCACATTGGTCTAAGCCCTCCAGAGGATGGAATCGGTTCTCTATCAGAAGTCAGGGCTGCATCGAGAGGGTTGGCTGGGGAGTCACTGAAGATAGAAAAGTGGTACGTGGAAGAACAGATGGTCAATAGAAAAACTTAAGTGGTAAGACCTTAACTGCTGCAGATTATGAGCCCTCAGTAAAAAATACTAAGGAGCAATGAGGTTTTAAAGATCATATTAATGCAGTCATCATCAAAGCATTTCTTTGAAGGACCAAACCATGCAGGCCTTCTGACCATCCATATCTGCTCATAATTGCTGAAGTTGAAATGCAAATATTTGCACAGCCAGTGATTCACCTTATTTTGCAGCTGAGGTGCTGCCTCACTTGCAATTGTAGCAGGGAAATTAGCTTATATGAGTACATATGGTAAAGCATGTGGGGTAGTCTCTTAATTGTCTCCTGGTTGTTATTTCTGAGTGGCAATTTCTTCTGGGCCCAAGATGAATGTGGAAAAATGATTTTCCCCTATGCACAAGCATTGTGCGATGGCACATGGTGGCCACTGACTTCTTGAGAATTGTCAACTCATATTGTTCCCAATCCAGGACATAATACGTTAAACCTGGAAGGCTCAGAAGGGAAAGTCGAAGAAGCTATTGTGTTATTCTGGGCAGGTAGTGCACCAGGGGAGTGGCTATGAGGCAGTATAGATAACGAAATTAAGGGAGCAGTTAAAAGATTGCTAGTACTTAAGGCATTTCAATGGTGGTTTAAACAAATCCTTGAAAACAAGGCTAAATTTAGCATATAGGAACTCAATGGTAACATGAGTAACATAGGTACTGCCAATGGCATCACCAGCTTACCTTCTTGGTCCACTTCCCAACTAAGGGCTATTAGGCCTTTCTCTGAGTATTTCTCCCCCAAAACGTTTCTGCTCATCCCTTTGGAGTACCCACTAGAAGTAGATTTCTTCTTTGGCAGGATGAATCTCTCTTTCTGGGCCTTGGCTCATCTGTAATGACCTGGGCACTTCTTTTATTTTCAGGAGTGAATTGGGAAAATTTACAATTTTCAGACATTATGGGTCCTAAGGAGTCTTCTATTTGATACATGTGACTCACTTCCTCTCCCTTGTGTTGGCCTTTCCCCCTTCTTAAGATTAACCCCTGGGAACTTTATAGGCACCCTATTGTGTACCTACACATCAGCCAAACTTTCAAGCTGCCTAGGATCAGCCATTTTGGAGTCTACTACATTCTGGTGTAAGTCTGAAGAACAAATATTTAAGGTGTACTCTGTCATAATCAAATTGTACAGCCCATCATAAGTATCCGCTGCATTGATCTCTATCCATACTTTTAGTGCCTTTAAAAAAAGCTACAATATCAGTCCAGGATTTTTTGTTTCCCTGTGTGTGTGTCGTGGAATGTATTCTGGCACTCTTCAGGTGCAAGACAAAACTTCTATACTAGGGGCTCGTTCATGTAGGTGTATGAGTCAGCTAACTCTTGTTCTAGAGTCAGGAGTATATCCCTCCACAGTGTTGGTGCCAACTCCCACAATAAGGCTCCACAGTGGTGTTTGTCTACCCTGCACATTCTCATTGCCATTTTATAGAACATGAACCATTTGTCAGTGTCACCCCACACCAAAACCTAGGCCACCATTTTAAGAAAGTGAGCAGTTTGTGACCCCTCTGTAGATACTAGTGCTGCCACCATCTTCTTTGTCAGTCCTAGTCTGGTATTCTTCTCTTCTGAGGACAGCCTCTTTGAATAGAGTGTGATCTTCTTCTACTCCAGGGATTGGGAAACCAACTGGGCCCTATAAAGTCTGTGACTGTTTGTCATGGACCTCCATCTGGCAGCTTGTGAGCTGTGAGGAGCTTAGGATATGAGTGCCTTTAATTATGCCGTGAAGGTGCATATGAGAAGCTTCTTTAAGACAAAATATTGTCTGTTATCTTGTCCCCTCTGAGGTGACCTGTACTTGTTGAACCTCTTCCCATGGCGACAAGGCTTTCTCATTTACTGCCTTCTCAAGCTTCCTTGCTTTGCAAAAGGACTTCATCTCCACCACAGTACGACTATCCAGGTTAGTCAGATAAACCTCTGTGCTCCCAAGACTTAAGGAACAGAAGCTGGAATAAAACATTATTTTAAAAATTCAAACATGTTCCAATCAAAGACCTGATGTCAATAAAAAATCAAGTAAATACAGGGATTGTTCCGTGACTTTTTCTTTGTGTTTCAGCCCCTGTTCCCTGTGACCTCCACTCCCCGCTTCCCGCCGCCAGAGATCGTGGCCCCGCCCACTTCTCTTCTGTGCCCTCCCCGCTCCCGCCTCCCAGCTGCCCCTCCCTCCCACTTCGCCTCAAATGGAGACCACGCGTGCGCGCAGCGTTCACACGCAGCGGGTGCGCCGATTGTGCGCCGAAGGCACGCCAAAGGCAAGCCCGTCTGCACCCGTCCACGCCTGGACCGCGCCCAGCGCCAGAACCCTTGGGCCCCGCAGATGCCAGCCCACCCGCCAGACCTACGGCGCCGCCACACTCAACACACTCAACACCAGCCGGATCCCCGGATGCTACCGAGCCACCCCGCGACGCACCCACGGACCCTTCTGCTGCCGATCCTGCTACTTCTCCTGCATCCGGACCTGCACCGCACCCGCCAAGCCGAGCACCAGCAGCAACCACCTGAAGTGCATCCTGCTCAACACCCGCTCCGTCCACAGACACGCCCTGGAACTCTGGAACCTGCTCGACACCACATCTCCAGACGTCACCTTCCTCACGGAAACATGGATGAACGCCACCTCAGCGCCCGACATCACCATCTCCATCCCGAACGGATACAAGATCACCCGGAGGGACCGCGTCAACCAGACAGGAGGAGGCATCGCCATCGTCCACAAGAACACCATCCGCATCACAACCAGCTCCGACGACACCCTCACAGCCGCTGAACATCTCCACTTCCAGATACACACCGACCCCAAGACCACACTCAGAGGCACCCTCATCTACAGACCCCCAGGACCCCGCACACAATTCAGCGAAGACATCGCAGACTTCATCAGCCCGCACGCCCTCTCCTCCGCTGACTACATCCTCCTCGGGGACCTCAACTTCCACCTGGAGAACAACAAGGACAGCAACACCACCACCCTGCTGGACAACCTCACCAACCTCGGACTCAAGCAACTGGTGAACACCCCCACCCACTACGCCGGACACACGCTTGACCCCGTCTACTCCTCCAGCAAGGACATCTCCTTCAGCCACTCCACCGGACTCTACTGGACAGACCACAGCTGCGTCCACTTCAGCTTCAGAAGGACTACGACCCACCACCACCCGCAACAGGTTGCCCCCAGGAGCTGGAACAAGATCACCTCCGACCATCTCTCCACATCCCTGAACATGAATCCTCCCACCAGCTCAACCGACCCCAACCAGGCAGCCAACAACCTCACACAGTGGATCACCAACTGCGCTGACGACCTCGCACCCCTGAAAAACCATCCCAGCAGACCCGGCAGCAAGAAGGCTTTCTTGTTCAACAACGATCTCATAAACTCCAAGAAGAACTGCCGCACCCTCGAGAAAGCCTGGCGCAAAGACCCGACTACAGACAACATGACTGCCCTCAAGCACGCCACCCGCAAACACCACCAGCTGATCCACGCCACCAAGAAAACAGCATTCAAGGAACGACTAGACAACAACGCACACAACAGCAAACAACTCCTCAACATCGTCAAAGAGCTCTCGAAACCCAGCGCCGGAACCAACGACACCCCCTCGCAAGAACTCTGCGACTCTCTCGCCTCGTTCTTCCACAGCAAGATCACCGACATACACAACAGCTTCGGCACACAGCCCACGCACCCAACCACCGAACCGACGCCCCCCACCACCACCCTCCGCGCCTGGACCCCACTCAGCACAGAAGACACCATCCACACAATGAACACCATCCACGCCGGATCACCAACCGACCCATGCCCACACCACGTCTTCAACACAGCCGCCTCCGTCATCGCACCCCAACTCCAAGACGTCATCAACTGCTCCTTTAACACCGCCACCTTCCCGGAGAGCTGGAAGCATGCCCAACTCAGCGCCCTCCTGAAGAAACCATCAGCTGACCCCACCGACCTCAAGAACTACCGCCCCATCTCGCTCCTCCCGTTTCCTGCTAAAGTCATTGAGAAGACCGTCAACCGACAGCTTGCCGCCTTCCTCGAGACGAACGGATCCCTCCACCCCTCGCAGTCCAGCTTCCGAGCCAACCACAGCACCGAGACCGCCCTCATCGCAGCCACTGACGACATCCGAGCCCTGCTCGACAACGGGGAAACAGCTGCCCTCATCCTCCTGGACCTCTCTGCAGCGTTCGACACTGTCTGCCACCGCACCCTAGTACAACGCCTCAGCAACGTCGGAATCCGAGAGAAGGCTATGGAGTGGATCATCTCGTTCCTCGCCGGAAGATCCCAGAGAGTCTGCCTCCCCCTGTTCAGATCCAAGTACACCGAAGTCATCTGCGGCGTACCACAAGGATCATCACTCAGCCCCACCCTCTTCAACATCTACATGAGCCCCCTCGCGGCCATCACACGCCAACAGAACCTCAACATCATCTCCTACGCCGACGACACTCAGCTGATCCTCACCAAAGACCCCGCCAGAACCAACCTACACGAAGGGATGAAAGAAGTAGCGAGTGGATGAAGAACAGCCGCTTGAAACTCAACTCAGACAAGACGGAAGTCCTCATCCTGGAAACATCTTCCTCCGCCTGGGACGACTCCTGGTGGCCCCCTGCCCTGGGCAGCGCACCCAAACCAACAGACCACGCAAGCAACCTGGGCTTCATCCTGGACTCCTCCCTCTCGATGACCAGACAAGTCAACGCCGTCTCGTCCTCGTGCTTCAACATCCTACGCATGCTCCGGAAGATCTTCCGATGGATCCCCACCTAAACCAGGAAGACGGTCACACAGGCACTCATCACCAGCCGACTGGACTACGGAAACACCCTCTACACCGGAACCACAGCCAAACTACAGAAGCGACTCCAACACATCCAGAACGTTTCTGCACGACTCATCCTGGACATCCCCCGTCACAGCCACATCTCCAGACACCTGAGAGACCTGCACTGGCTCCCCGTCAACAAGAGAATCACGTTCCGACTCCTCACCCACGCACACAAGGCCATCCACAACCTGGGCCCCAGATACCTCAACAACCGCCTGACCTTCTACACCCCCACCCGCCAGCTTCGTTCAACCAGCCACGCCCTTGCAGCCGTTCCACGCATCCGAAGAGTGACCATGGGAGGAAGATCCTTCTCCTACCTGGCAGCCAAGACATGGAACTCCCTCCCCATCCACACCCGCCAGACCCAAGACCACCTCTCCTTCAGGAAGCAACTCAAGACCTGGCTATTCGAGCAGTAGCAGACCCCCCTCCCCCAAGCGCCTTGAGACCCTCCGGGTGAGTAGCGCGCTATATAAATTTCTTGATTGATTGATTGTTTTACTTGCAAAACTGAGTTCTACTGCTAAATGTAAGCTCTGGATCCCACAGTGGAACAGCAATGTGAGAAAGTGATTTATTAGTTGGGGTGAAATTGGTGTCTATCACAAGTTATAAAGTCACTATCATGCTAGCTCCTAAAAAAAGGTTTTAACACAGGTAAACTGGAGCTCAATCCTTGGTAGCCTGACTTAGAGAAATATGTAAAGCATTTAGATGTAACAAAACAGTTAAAAAGTAAAAACATAAAACAATAAATATCCCACTCCAATTTAGAAAATCGAGAATACACTTTAATAAACAAAATTACATAAAAATCCAATCAAGGGAACTGAGATATGAAATGTTAAAGATTTGTGAAAATAGCTCTGAAAAGCTGAAAGCGCCAAAGATAGACAAGCACCTAAGCTCAATTTGAGACTGACTGTGATGGAGTGTGTGCCGAACACATCACGTAGATTGGCCCCCACCAGGGTGCACTAGTAGTGAAGTTCAAAAACGTTCTATTGCCCAATCCAGAAAGGAACTTTCTTATTGTTTTGAAGAAAATGTATTCTCCACGTGTGCCAAACTTAGTTCAAATCCGTGGATCAGTTTATTGGATACCTTTCGTATTTTAGCCCCTGTAGCTCTGGAGAAAATGCCTTGAAAAAGTTCCCCCACATTTTTTGGTGCTGAAACATTGACAGGTGGCCACTACCAAGGTCACCAGGAATTTAGAAATTCTCATGGTGACAGCCACAGGGTACCAGCAAATTCCAATCCAGTTGCCACTGGTCAGCTGGGATTCTTCACAGGAATGTCCTCTTCAGTTTTATTATGTTCCTGGAGCCACCCAGGGAATCAGTCTTCTGATCTGTGCTGAGCTTTCTGTAATCAAGTAGATGAGGGGTCCAATCCTCCTCAAGTCCTTCTTGGTGGTCACAGATGCCAAGTGCAGTAGGTTCAGTCTGCCTGGTATGCTTTCAAAGGTCCATCCGTATTCTCAGGAAGGCTGAGTTTGGGTCCATCTTTGTATAGATCACCACCTTGTGGGTAGGCAACACCTAGAGACATTCCTAGTTCCTCTCTGACTGACGATAAAGGTATAAAGCCCTAACCTAACCTGCTTTTGCAGTAGTTCTGTTTGCGTTATTACAAACAGGCCTAAAAAACCAAGTGACAGGGCATTTAGGGGATGGCAAAAGTATTAGGCCACACTTAACTGAGGATCTGAGGGTTGGGAGTGTTTGTGGGGAGTGTACTATGGTAACCTCATTGCCCCCCCCCATCTAACACTAAAACTCAGCCTGAGGCACACAATGTACTCATAACAAACCGAGAGACAGCAGACAAAACCACTGTCCTTCAGCAACCAAAAAGGAGATACAGAAGAATTTTCCTTGCAGCCAGTTTGCTCTTTTTGAATGGTGCAAAAAATGTTATGTGTTTCAGACAGACTTGTCTTGCTGGATTTGACTCTGGAGTGCCAACGGGAAAGGCACAGTCTATACAATTCATTGACTCAGAGTAATCTCTGCACAATTAGGTTAACCAATTGCAGGCTCCTGGGAGGAATATCAATCCTTATTCACATTTCATTCAAGGCAGAGGACTGTCTAGAAATAGCTGGAGAGCTGATGCTAATTAGCCTACTGAAAGCCAAGGTAGGTAAAGGATATCTTTGTAATTGTTACTTGTGGTAAAAAAAATCTGATTTCTTTATTGAAAAATGTAGTTTCATTGTTTTTCTAGTTCTTCCCATTCCTGCTGTACAGTATTAGTATTTAATCCTCATTCAGGTTTTCTACAGCTAGGTCTTCACTGTGAAAACCGCTTTTTGGGCCTTGTCTCTCTAGGGACCAGGCTACATTAATTTTCCACTGTTGGAAAGTCTATTATTAGTAGTGGTAAATATGCATCTACCACTGGCAATAAGGCCACTAACACAATCTAGGGCTCAGAATAGGTCTCTAAAATGTATTCCAATACTCAACCCTTGATAGTCTGGCCGCAAGCAGGCAGGCTTATCTTCAGAGACAGGTATGTAAAGCATTTAAAAACACCAACTCAGAAAATAATTGATACACTACACACAATATAATTCCAACACCACTCCGTTAAAATAGAAATTATATTCATCTTTAACATGACACCAAAACAAAAACATTCCAATGTAGGGAACTGGAAATAGGAATTTTTAAAGAATACACACTGTCAAGTAGTTAGTCACCTTCTGGAGTTTTTTTCCCAAAGTTGCTCCAAACTTTTAGACACTCTTCCTGAATTTCATCATGAGAGTCCAAACCACAGTCCATGGGCTTGGAAGCTCCAAGATGGTCCTGTAAAGTTTGGGACCACAATTCCCACAATGGACCTTGCCAAAACTGTTAAAAGTCCACTGTATGCACTTCGGGCAGGGGACTCTTGGTAGAGTTGATGCAGGTGATCTCTGTTGACCTGTAGCTTGTAGCAATCCACTCTTTATTCCTCTTGAAGCAACAACTAAAGTGCTGTAGTTCCAGATAATGTAGCAGGCTCAGTCAGTCAGACTGAAGGGCCTGATGGCGCAAATCAATTTTCTAGTCTTGGCATCCACTTTGTATTCCTCTTGAAACATGGTGCATCCAAAGGGCTGTAGTTCCAAATAATGCAGGAGGCGCAGTCAGTTAGAATGCAGGGCCTGATGGTGCAAATCAATTTTTCAGCTTGGCAATCCTTCTTCTCCTAGTTTCAAGCAGCAAAGCTGAGATGCTCTACCTCTCTCAGATACAAATTCAGTGTTCTCTGGGGTCAAGTAGGAGGGCACTCTTGTCCAAAGGGGGAAAGGCAACACCCTAGAGCATGACCATTTCCTCCAAAGTGTGGCATAATGGTCTCCCAAAAAAGCACTATTCTTCCAAAGTATGACTGAAGTCTCAGCAGAGGAGCAAAAACGAGCTAAACCAACCTCCAGTATGGATTATTTTCATAGCCCTCCTCCCCCTGACATTTGTAAATTCCTTCCTTAAGCCGAGCATCTGGCTGGGTCATGGGAACTGGTGGGTAGATGGGGCTGGCATTCCATGCCTGTCCTATTCCCCTTAGAACCTCCATGGTTTATGACCCCTAAACTATTGCAATGTTAACCTATGTAGTTGGGGATCTACAATGGGGAAAATAGTAATGTGCAATTTCTCTAACACCAGGGCATATAAAACATCTTTATAAGGACCCTGATTATAGATGAATGACTCCCTCCCCCTGGGACACCTATGGGAAACCTTAGGGGTCCTATATATGCCACAATAATATAGAGCCCCACTCCACAGTGGTCCTAGCACAAAAGCTGATATTGGGAAGCACTGTACTACAATTGGGGAAGTGAAATGTGCAATTTATATATCCCTAGGGCTTAGAAAAATCTCTTCTATAAGGGTCTCCCTTATGAGTACCTGACCCACTACCCTGGGACACCCAGAGGAGACCCCAGGGGTACCTAACTGTAGTGCTACATGCATTTATTACATTGTGAGGTTGTGCTGACCATTGACTCCATGGAGCATATGTACAAGCCCCCATCGCCACTACAAAGTCACTTTTATTGACGTTGTCGTGGCGATAGGGGCTTAGCCTTATTTACAAGGCAGCGTTAAGCCACCTAACATGGCTTAACGCTGCCTTGTATATAAGGCCCCCTTTCATGCTATGGTTAGTGTGAAAGGGATGGGCAGTGAGTGTTGCCATGGGTGTTCCACCGCAACACTCACTGATCTTAACTCTTCTCCTTATGTACAAGGGCAGGGTAAGTAGGAACCAGCGCCAACATTAAGAGCAGGAAAAACCTGTTCTTAAGTTGTCAAAACAAGGAGAAATGCATTATTTCTACTCATTTTTGCTTTTTCCATGTGTGCTGCCACTGCTGATCAGTGTCAAAGTGCAAGTTCTCCCAGTGTAATTTAATATTGTAATTGGTTACCCATGATTGGCATATTTGTATCACCAAGAAGTCCCTAGTAAAGTGTGCCAGGGCTGGTGATACAAATGCTACTAGTGGGCCTGCAGCACTGATTGTGCCCCCTACATGAGTAGCCCTAAAATGGTGTCTCAGGCCTGCCACCGCAGTGCCTGTGTGCAGTCTGTGAACTGCCATGTCCTCCTGGTCAGTATCCCCACTGACCAGGCCTAACCCTTCCCTTTCTGTGCACATTGGTCACCCCTATGGAAGGCCCGAGGTACCCCCTTGGGCAGGGTGCAGTGTATGTGAAAGGTAGAGCATGCACTAGTGCAGGTGACATGCTCTGGTAGTGAATGATAGCCATTTTCATTTTTCACTATTGTAAGGCTACCTTGCCCATAGGCTATCATGGGGAAGGCTGACTACAGTGGCTACCAGCATATCTTCCCATAGGAGCAAGCTAGGGCATAAAAGTCTGTTATCCCTGTACTCAGAATTTAATAACACAACTTTTAGGAAAGGTGGTTTTTAAATCCTGTGTTTGAGAACAGCACTATAAGAAAGTGGCTGTTCTCTTGTCTGACCTTTCTGTGTGCCTTGACCTATTTGTAAATTAACTGTCTGGTTTGTGAGTGACAGGGGCTGGGTGGCTCCCAGAGGCTGAGTGGGCCATCCCAGGGCGAAATAGCTCCATCTACATCTAGAGTGGTGGGGAGGGGGGTAGCACCTGGGCCTGAATGGGGCAGTGTCTGCCTGCCACAATGCTGGCTCCAGATCCTGCTCGGTGGCTGATGACCCTGCCCCTCTCTCTGAAAGGAAAGGAGAGGCCAGGAAAATAAAGTGCTCAAGGAACACCCAGAACTGGTTCAGACCGGGCTTAGAGCCCTCCTGCACAAGGGAAACAAAGACTTTAAGGGTATAAGTACAGGACCCCAGACTACAGAAAATTAGATCATCCTGGAATCAAGAAGGAGCCTCTGCTAAGGAGAAAGCTGGAAGACTGAAGAAGGAAGACTGTCCTGCTGTTGCTTTGCTGGACTGACCTGCAGTTGCTTTGCTGCCAAGGAGAGGGGAAGGACTTTGCTTTGTGCTGTGTTCCCTTGCTTGAAGGAATCTCCAAGTGCCTGAAGACGAGCTGGCTCCCTGTTAAGAAGTCCCAGGAACAAAAGGACTTCACCACCAGCTTCCCTGAACTCTGCTGAGAGAGTTTTGTCCTACCTGGAGTGCTTGGGCCAGTTGTGGTGCCTCTGGAAGTTGTACCTGTATTGGGAAGCTGGAAACCAAGATTTTAAAGACTTTCTGCAAGTTTTAACGCGTTGCTCGCTTCCGGAGCGCATTCCTGTCAGTGTGAAGAAATTGCCGCCCCTACAAAGGCTGAGATTGTCGCAGCGCCTGTTGCTGCTGCCAGAGTCGTTGCATCCTTCGTTTGCGGGATGCACCAGTCCGGTGCGGGAAGATTACCATTCCTGCGAATATCGTCGCAGAGCCTGTCGTCACTGGGTGAGATCGTAACAACCCTTGCTTGCGGACCGCATCACATCGCTGCGAGAGTCGTTGCAGAGCCATCGCATCGAGGGGCCGCGAGAGGAGAAGATCGGCGCTGAGCCACGCATTGTCGCAGCACCGGAGTTCGGCGGCGCCCCGAAAATCGTCGCATCGTACCTTTTGCGAAACCTATGCACCGGAATCCACGCAAAGTATTGCATCCCTCCCCATACAGGCCGGAGTCACCGCAACATGCCCGATACATCCAGCGTGGTTGTCGCATCGCCTCCCCAGGCTCTCGAGAGTGAGAGCATTGCTTGCTTTTCAATGCTACAGCTTCCGCTTGGAATTTTTTTTCGCATCTAAAGGTACTGTTGGCTAAAACGTGACGCAACTGTGGATTATTTTAACGCAACCTTAAGAACTCATTTGAAACCATATTCTTGATCTGTGTATGTTGGATTTTTGTCGTTTTGGTCTTGTGTAGTTTAGATTTATTTTTCTAACTGTTGTGGAGTCAGTTTGTGGTGTTTTCACTGTGTTAGTGTGAGTGGTGGTACAAATACTTTGCACATTGCCTTTGATAAGCCTGACTGCTCGTGCCAAGCTACCAAGGGGGTGAGCAGGGGTTATCTAAAGAGTGTATCCTTCTTACCCTGACTAGAAGCAAAAGTCCCTATGTGGACAGTGGTACCCACCTCTGCCAACTAGAGACCCCTGTTCTAACACTATTAAAAAATTTACATGTAAAAAATATTTTTTGAATATATAAATGAAATACAAAATCTTCAAATAAAATGTAATTTTCATTTATTCCAAAACACACACTAAACAACTATCAACTACAACCAGAACAATAAAATAATACTTTACTTACCAAAAGTATATACGTACATAACACAAATATCCCAGGTAAACAAGACATCAAATTAATGTACTTTAAATATTAGAATACAAGGAGCCTTGGTCACCAAGGTAATATTTTCCTTTTCTGGAAGTTAACATGTTTTTGGAACTCACAAACTCCAATTTAGGGGCAAATTTTTATGTTGGGGTCCCAAACCAGCAAGTAAGAACAGTGTTCGGTCGCACTCATATGCTTTACAGTGGGAGCATGCATTCTGACCGGAATGCATGCTCTCATTTTAAAGAGGTGTTGTGCAGTTCATCCCTGAACCTCATTAAAGGTACCTCAAGGTGCCTGCCACTGGGTGCAGGGATCAACATGGTCACAATCCGGAGGCCTTGCATCGATGAGGGCCCTGATGAAGCCACCCAAAATTGACTCCCCACAGCCTTTCTGTGTTGTAAAGACTGGCACAGAAAGGCTGTCGGAAACCGACATTGTAACCTCCCGCCCTTGTGATTACAGGAGGCTTTCAGAATGGCAGGCAGGCTTTCCGAGCCCATCGTAAGCCATTTGTAAATCCTGTTTGGATTAATTTCCAACCAACTCCATCAAACTGGGTTGGTCGGGAATGAATCCAAACAAGAGATTACAATACGGTAGGAATGGCTCCGGCCATGGGTCGGAGCTGTTTCATAAAGTAATCAGCCCCTTAATAGTATGTTTACAACTGTGAAGACTGTGCAGTCAGGGCGGAGAACTTTATAGGCATGTTGCATCTGCTTATGTGCGATTCTTTTCGCCCCAACTGCAGGTTCTCTGCAGTCAAAAACTTACTATTATATTGAAGCCTGTGAATTCCAAAACAAATTTAAACCTTCATAAAAGTGTCCATTTGCCCTTCAGAATCAGGCCCAAGGAATGTATTTAAGAAGCCTAGTCACTAAAATATATACTATATTATTTGCACTGCACTCCAAGTGACATTGGGGAAGTTGTAGGTCGCAGACGTGGGAGGACTTACTGTTCTCTCTCCAATGTAAACCGTTTTGGGGAAGGTGTCAGACAATTAAGTGGTCAGATTCCCTATTACCACCTCAATCAAAACCAAGATTCCTTGCAGCGCTGCCCTACCTCAAATCCCATTAATGAGGCCCTAAAGTATTCCTAGGTAGTATTTTCACTCCAATATAAACCATCTACCAGAATGTTTTGGACACTAGTGTGGTCAGATTTACTATTCCCACTCCAATATAAACCATTTTATAGAAGCTGTTCAACACTAAAGGGTTCTAATGAACTATTTCCATTACAAATTCAACCATCAAGGGGAAGGTGTTGGGAATTAAATGGGACAGAATTACTATTGCCACTTAAACTTAAACAATTTTGGGAAAGGTGTAGGACACTAAAGAGGTCGGATTTGCTATTCCCACTCCAATTTATACCAACTAGAATAAGGTGTTGTAGTCTAAAGGAGTTAGATTTACTATACCAATTCGAATTGCATTGTTTTAGACAAATAATACAATAACAGCTTTAAAATATGTACTACAATGTGTAACCCACTCATATTGATAGAAAATATACAAATTAGTAAATACAACATACTGTAAAAATGCCCAAAACACAATACCAACAACATAAAAGTTTTGATAATAAGAATAACAAAATATTTAACCAAAATATATTTACCCAAAAAATCACATATACAAATAGTTTGCAAATATAATAGAAATACAAAATGTGTATAACATAATTTTTAAATAATATATAGAGAGCATGCCCTGTGACCACCTGGTCAGGGAACTCTGCTCTCCCCCTCGTGCAGCTCCGTTGTTGCGCCGCTGCTCCCAGCACCTCTCCTGTTGCAGGCAGGTGTTCGAGGCCCTCCTCCACCCGCATGCTCCTACCTGCGACTCATCCCAGGTGGTCCAGTGGTAGAGCCTTGCTCTTCTGCTGGTCCGCTCGCCATTCGCTCTCTCTGTCTATTTCTTTGTCTGTCTTTTCTATCTGTCCTGTTTCATTGTACCAGTTTTTCTGTCTTTCTGTGTTTACATTTTTGTTACTTTATTTCGCCTTGTTGCGTCCTCTGTTGCCCGTTTTCACTGTCTTCTTTCCCACTGCTGCAGTCCCCGCTGCCCACTCACCCCTGCTGGGTCCCCCTCCCGTCTCCCAGCTGCGCTCCCTCCCTGACCCCTACTAAATGGCGGCCGCTGTGCTGCTGCAGGCAGCGGCAAAGCCATTCTGTACCCGTCTGCTACCCGACCGTCTCCAGTGCCAGGGACCCTGGTTCTCTGACTCCCCACCAATACTATGCAGCCGCCCTCCACGCACTCAACCTCGGAAGTAACAACAACTGCCAGCTGTCGACACCGGACACTACCCGTCCCGTGGCAGTTTTCCTGCCAACACTGCTGCCGAGCCTTCTCTAACCTCCACACCCCCAAAGCCACCGCTCACCCTCCGGACACCAGAGCACCCAAACCCCTGAGGTGCATCCTCCTCAACGTGTGCTCCCTGCACAGACCTGCAGTTAAGATGTGGGACCTCCTCTACACCCTTTCTCCAGATAGTTAAACTAATATCCCGGCACTCAAAAGTAACATCCCATATTTAGGGTCAGTCATAACACATTGCACCATTTATGCTAATAATGTCACCGGCCACAAACAGTTCAAGAAAACAATCAGTATTTAATACAAACAATCATGTAAGACATCAAAGTGTATAGTAGGAATCATATGAGGACAAATGTTCTCCTTTAAAATTACGTAACATTCATAAAAGTTTTGGTTGGTGACTATGTCCTCATTATCTTGATCCGAATACACGACAGCCGCACGTGTTTCGTCACACCAAGTGACTTCCTCAAGGCTGCGAAGATAATAATAAAATCTCATGTATATGATAAACACTTAATTTGCGATATTTTAAATAAATCCTACAGTATTTGAAATCTCTTAAGCCAAATCCAGGCCAAGAGAAAGGGAGAAAAGAGTGTGAAGGACCAGAAAAGAAGGTGATTTGGAATAGAAAAAGTTTAACACTAACAAGGTGTTATCCTAAAGGTGTAAGAATAAGATTTTCCAAAAGTTCTAAGATTTTAAGGAAGAACAAAGAAGACCCATTGCCACACTGTGTCCTAAAATTAATTTTGAAATTAGAAGATATGACCATCAAGGTTATAGATTTCAGCTCAGAAATTGCGAGCACTAACCTTTTTTCCAAGTGGAAGAGCACACAAAATTACACAGTAATATGATTCCCAAAGTCTTCAAATGTAAACGATATTGAGATGGGAATCTGCAACAGGAATAAACGATGTTATAGTGTCTAACTATCTGAAGTGGTTTCAGATTAAGAAGACCTAAGATGGGAGGCATTATCTTATTCCAAGAATCAGTAAACACTTACTAATCAGAGAACGAAGTACATCTAAATTCTTGTTGCGAGTAATCACGTAGAAGGGCCACCTATGCGAATACTTTTGTTCAACATGTAATACGACCAATGTCTAGTAAGCAAAGGAAAAATGGGAAAGTAACTAGCATAGTCAAGCCTACCGACCATACGTTAGTAGCACAAGGAATTGTCATAGATTGTACCTGCAATGTTACAAAGGGTGTACCTCATAAGAAGTCAATGTCTAATCCACAATGTCCTCGTAATACCGTACCACTGGTAGTTTTCTGAAGCTACAAAGTAATTACTGCAGAAAAGATTCAAAACTCAATAAGACATGATCTCCTGTAGCTTTATCCTATACCACATTAGGAAATACTTTCCAGAATCAACACCATACCTCCTCCTGCTAATTTTTGTGCCTCTAAAAAAGTCTTTATGCGTCAGTTGGCTGTAATAGGCCCATGTAAGGTGAACAGAAGCGTCCCTAGTCAGATAAGAGCTGAAATGACCTTAAAAACCAGCATTAGTATTTAACACGCTATGTCGTTAAAATGCCTTGTTAGGCATACGGTATGCGTAAGAGAAACAAGAATGTGTCTATAGGTTAAAAAAGAGGGTTTAATAGTTTGCTCATTAAAATGTGTTGTCAAAGTCAATTTGACATATTTGCTAGCGCTGTACCGTTCAGAACCATTGTATGCTTGTAAAAGTGTAAGTGAGGAATGCTGTATTCAAATCAGTAAAAGATAGCTGAAGTAACTTCAGATTGTGACATTAGTTTTAATACACGTTGCAGTTTCAATATCTTATTTTAACATATAGTATACGTGAAAGAAGCAAGACTGTTTGTAAACGATAAAGAAGAAGGTTTTAGCAGTTTACCCAATTCAAACCTTTCATCAAACAAATTTCGACATATTTACTAGCGCTTTATAGTTTGAATCAATCGCATACTTGTATGAGAATAAGTGAGGCAATGCCGTCTTCAAATATAACGTTAACCTAGTTTGGAGTAGGCAGAATGAATATTTGTCATAACATATTGAGACCCCTTTCTCCAGACGTCGCCTGCCTCACAGAAACCTGGACCAACTCTACCACCCGACATTACCACCACCATCCCTGAGGGATACAAGTTCTAGAGGAAGGACCACCCCAAGCACCCAGGAGGAGAACTCACCACTGCACACAAGAACTCCCTCCTACTCACCACTTCCAGCACAAATGACTCCTCGTCCCCCATGGAAAACCTTCATTTCCTGACCCAAACCCTGAATGACACCTACGCTGCACCTTCACCCACAGGCCTCCCAGACCACGAACGGCGTTCACCACAAAGCATCACAGGCCTCCTTGCACCCCAATCCATCACCTCCTTGGACTACATACTGCACGGAGACCTGAACTTCAACCTCAATAACCTCAGCAACTCCAACTCTACCACCCTCCTGGACAACCTCACCAATATCGGAGTGAAACAGCTCGTCACCACTCCCACCCACAAGGCTGGACACACACTCGACTTCATCTTCGCAGGAGGAAACATCATTCGCTACAGCCACACCACACAGCCCCCCTGGATGGACCACCACTGCGTACATTTCTACTTCGAAGAAAACACCTCTCACAAACGTACACCACACCCTCCATGAAGGAATTGGAGCAAGGTTACTAAGGAGCACCTAAACTCCACCCCCAACCATGATCCCGCTCCCACCACAACCAATGTCAACTCTGCAGTAAGCATGGGCGAATTTTGAGAATCTCGCGTTCGCGAATTTTGCGGATTTGCGAACTCGCAATCCGCAAAATCCGCGAATTCTCGCAAATTTGCGGATTTTTTTTTTTTGTGTTTGCGCGGGTTTCTGCCAGTTCGCGAGGGTTTTGTACAATGTCGCAAATTGCGAACTTACCTGTCGGGTCGCAAGTTTCGCGAACTTGTTGTTTCTACGTGTCCAGCCTGTTTGGGACACTCTTCTTCATCACTGCCACTCTCTGTCACCACTGCCACTCTCTGACTACTCATGCCACCCTCTGGCCCACCCATGCCACCCTCTGTTTCATCACAGCACCCTCTGGTTGTCCAGTCAGTGTACATTATTGTGGCAACGCAAGCACACCTTCCCTGCCTCAAGTGACCTGAATTAATTTGGGGCTGATTAATGTGTCACAGAATATTTTTTTAGCTGGCACCTGCTTCCTTAGTGCTTCCTGATTAGTGATCTTTTGCACTTGCTAAGTGCTTTCATTGTTGCAAAATTAGTTACAACACCTGCCCTGCCCCAACTGACAATAATGAATTAGGGGCTGATTAATGGATTTGAACTTCCAGCCTGGCTCCTGCTTGTCTCCCTTAGCTGTAATTCAGGACCTTTGTGGCATATGTGTAACTATTCTGAGGTTCAGAGCAGGGTCACATAATAGTTTCAACTGGCAACTGAACTCTGGAGGGGCCCCTCAGGAAGCACTACAGGAAATGGCTACTAATGATGAGCCTGAACTTTTGAACCTGGTAAGTAGTTTCAGTTTTGCTGAGATCGTATTTCTGCAATTTTGCACTTATTCACGGGGCGCGAACTCACGCGAACAGTGCGAACAGTGCGAGCAAAATCCGCTGCTCGCGGATTTGCGGATTTTGCAGGAGATTCGCAAATCTCGCGGATTGCGAATTTACCGAAAATCCGCAAAATCCGCGAGCGAAACGGATTTTCCGCCCATGCTTACTCTGCAGCCAACGAACTCCACAGATCGGTCACCAACTGAGCAGACACGCTCTCAACCCTCCGTAACTCTGACAGACAGTCCCCCATGAAAGCCACCAGGTTCACCACCGACCTCCGAGAATCCAGACACACCTACAGACATCTTGAGAAAGTATGGAGAAACACCAAAACCCGGAAGCTCAAACCACCTACAAGAATGCTCTGACAGAATACCACCAATGCATCAGATCCACCAAAAAGATCTTCACTCAGGACAAAATACTCGCCAACTCCAGCAACTCAAAGAAATTCTTCAGAAGTATTCAGGAATTCATCAAACACCTAACGAAACCTCAGACGTCACACCTTCCCAGGACCTCTGCAACAAACTCGGATCCTACTTACATCTCAAGGTCAAGTCCCTCTATAACAGCTTCAATATGAAAACACCTGATGCCAAAACCATGCTCAACCCCAGCAATGCCATCCAGCCTACCGTCTCAACCTGGATCCTGGTCACCACCGAAGACACCACCTTGACCATGAAGAGCATTCACTCAGATGTTTGAAGCTCAACTAGTAGAAGACAGAAGTCCTCATCCTCGTTCACACCCCCTCAGCATGGGACAACATCTGGTGGCCCTCTGCAGCCCCCTACTCCCACAGACCACACTCACAACCTCGGCATCATACTCAACTCCTCCCTCTCTATGACCCAACAGATCAATGCTCCTCGTGCTACAACACCCTCCGCATCTTTCGCAAGACCTTCAAGTGGATCCCTGCCGAATCTAGAAAGATCATTACCCACACACTCATGACCAGCAGACTGGACTACGGAAACACCTTCTATGCCGGAATCAACAAATACCTGCTCAGGAAACTCCAGACCATCCAGAACTCTGCCACCAGGCTCGTCCTCGGCATCTAACGACATGAACACATCACTCAGCACATATGACACTCCCACTGGCTCTTCGTCGAGAAAAAAGTAACCTTCAAGCTACTCAAACACGCCTACAAATCCCTCCACAACACAGGACCCAATACCTCAACTAAAGAGTCTCCTTCCACGCACCCAAAAGAAACCTCTGCTCCACCGACATCATTCTCGCCGAAACCCCGAGCATACGCAGAGCCAGAATGGGTGAAAGAGCCTACTCCTACATCACCGCAAAGACCTGGAACGAACTCCCGCTCAACATCAGACGTTCCCCCACTCTGCACACTTTCAGGAAGAACCTAAATACCTAGCTCTTCAGCTGAATCGGAGCTGCACAACCTTCCCTCCCACAGCGCCTTGAGACCCTCATGGGGGAGTAGCACACTTATTAAATCCCTGATTGATTGATTGATTGATTGATTGAAAAAACCCTAACTTCAAAATGTATCTAATATGGTCTAAAAAATCAATGTAACATTAGAAACATATTACGTACAACTTTAAATGTTTAGATACTGGCATTCATTTTTTATTAAATAAAATATTTTTTAATTTTTCACAAGGTTATTTATATTTTTTAAACGTACAAATCAAATAGTAACATTCAGAAACAAATCTATATAAATATTCAAATTAGTAATTCACAATTTAAATTGCAAAACAATTTAGAGAAAATCTATGAAATCTGTAAAATGTTTCATTAAAATGTAAATATTAAAACCTACAAAATAAAAAATCCTTTTTAATTCAATTCAATTCAAAAATATTTATTCAGATGGAGGTGTATCCATAAAAGCACAATACACATAACAACAGAGAAAAGTTTACAAGTCCATTTTTCATGTTTTCAACGGATAAAAACAGTTATCAGTAAAAACCCTCTTAATTTATATAATTCTAGAATATTAGGGGCTGAATAAAAACGAATCTACTGACAATATCCAATGGGTTTAAACAAAACATGCTCGCAATGTATAAAAATGAAATTAATATAAACAGGCGTCATAAAGTGCACATTGTATTGTGTGCGCGTACTGCAACTTTTAGAAAGGTACCTTCACAAACAGTTAATTCATCATTATTCAGCTTAAGAATTTCCATGTAGGGTGCATCAAAACAAATAGGCAAGATTTTTTTTAAAAACTGTATCAAAAACTGTTTTGTGTATTCCAAGTAAAACTTACAAAAAAATAAAAAGTGGGGTGTTGATTGCCCACTCCTGCTGTCACAGGGGCATTGTAATTGATCTTGATTAGCACTGTACCGGAGAGAAAAACATAATAAAAATGTAACTATGCCTGCCCTTAATTGGAAGAGAAGTCCTCTCTCACAATGACCTATTCATTAAAAACATACCTAGGTGGGGTATTTGATGCATCTTCAATAGACATTTGAGATGCAACAGATGTTTCCTGGGCCTCCCTTTCGCGTCTTAGTGTTCTAAAATGGGCGTAAAGGGCCCTCGAAGGACTTTTTCGCTCATATTTTCAATTTCAGTAGGATTTGAGAAGACCAGTGCATGATTAATAGTACTCAAGCTCTCCTTCACTGCTGCAAGCCATGGTATTTCCCTTTCCTTGTCGCACTTGAGGCGGTCTCTTATTATCTCTCGAGTGAGGGACGCTGATAGATTTTTCCAGATAGCAAGCCAATAATGGGCAGGGCAAGCCTTTATGTAATCTTCAATGTAATGCAATTTTAATTTGGCATGACAAATATATTGTGATGTGGAGATCGGTACTCCCAAAAATTTTCAGCAGAATCAGTTTTCTTCAACCTGGACCCAGTGTTTTCGAATCTCTAAAACTTAGCAGCCAACACTCCTCTTTCCTTGATTTGGACTGACTGTTTTTTGATCTACTTGCATATTGAAATGGCAGGCCCTATCCTGAGGTCCTCTAGCCAATCCTTTATAAAGCGCCTGTGGCACAAATTGGATGGCATTACCTTCCTATCTGCATTAAAGGCGTCCCGCCCAGACTGGCCAACAAACTTGGAAGCAGCTGATAGAGCCTTTGGGGCTGGATTAATAATTTGCTTGACCAGTGCATCCCGATGAAACTGACAGGGACCAAGCGCACGCACACACATGCATGGTACAACGAGTCCCTGCAGGCGGAAAAGAAAAAATGTAACATTTTGGAAGGGGGCTTGAGACTCTCCTACGATGTCGCTGCAAAAAATACCTATAGGATGTCTATAAAAACCTTCCAGAAATCAGTTCAAAAGGCTAAAGCCTTGTTTTATACCAACCTGATCTCATCTAGCTCCAACCCCTTCAAATCTATCTTCTCCCTCGTGAAAGATATGTCAACATCCCCCACAGGCACCAACAACGCCATATCTTCCAACACTCACTGTGCCTCATTTGCAAAGTACTTTATCAAAAAAGCGGAATTCATATACAACACACTAGAAATTATACGGAGCACCACTGAATACATGATGTTCCCCACTCCAAAGCACCTTGCAAACTTTACCCCCCATGTCTTTCAAATGCCTAGTCACCCTTTTGGCTAAAGTCAAATCAGGATCCCCTGATGATGCCATAAAACCCGTTATTTTCAGGAATTCCTTAACTGCCTTATGACGGAGGGCCAGGAATTCATCAATGGCTCACTTCTGTCGGCAGTAATTCGAAGTCATGAAAGCATGCCAAAGTTATCCCATTGTTAAAAAACCTACACTGGACGCATCTTTGCTAGAGAATGTTTGGCCTATCTCCCTGCTTCCCTGCTTCCCTACCTGGCTAAAATTATGGAGTCCCATGTCAACATCACACTGACAAAATAGCTGGAGGCCAACCAGATCTCAGATAGATCTTAGAATGGGTTCCGTCCCAGGTACTGCACAGAATCAGCCCTTTTGGCGGTCAGAGAGCAGCTGGGGGCAACGTTAGAAGAGGGCAATACCTCTGCATTATTTTTCTTGACCTTAGCGTGGCCATTGACATGGTCTCCCACACAATTCTTCTTCAACAACATGAAGAGATTGGGGTCAAAGACACGGCTCTGGCCTGGTTTGCCCCTTTTTAATCAAAACGTTCTTTCCAGGTTCATGCCCCCCAACCAGTCTAGTAATTACCCTCTTAGCTGTGGTGTCCCGCAGGGCTCCGCCTGGAGCCCTACGTTGTTTAACGTGTAGGTCCGCCCTCTGGCCCTCCTGGCCCTCCTGGCCCTCCTGGCTAAAGAGCGAGACTTCAAAATGGTATCTTACGCGGACGATACCCAGCTGGTATTCACCTTCTCCAACAACCCTGCTCTGGACCAATTGAAATTTAGTGCTGATGTTCTGGCCATTGCAGACTGGATGGCAAACAACTATTTACAGGTTAATTCGGCAAAGACAGAGTTACTCGTGGTTGGCCGGCACACCCACAAGTGGGACTATCAATGGTGGCCTGTGACCTTGGGCACCCCTCCCACTTCAAAAACACAGTAAAAAACCTAGGGATCCTAATCGATACCACCCTCTCTTTTGAGTCACATGAAAAAAAAAGTGGCTGGCACCGGCTTCAGTCTTATGCATGGCCTTAAGACCGTTTAAGGATTTTTTTACGCTGCCACTCGCCAACTGATGGTCCAATCAGTTGTCCAGTCATGCCCGGATTACTGCAACAGTCTTCTGCTTGGGGAATATAAAACAGTCACTGCAAGACTCCAACGGGTACAGAATGCAGCTACAATTACTCTATTTGCCCTCCCTAGGAAATGTAATACCTTGAACCTCGTGCATCATTTACACTGGTTGACAATTAAACAGAGAGTTCAGTTTAAACCCCTCTGCACCACGCATAATTGTAAATGGCCAGGGCCCCCAAATCCTGCAGGGACTCTGCACTCCTTATACGCCTCTGCTTACATTGCGCTCCATTGATCACCATCTGCTGTGCATCCCAAGGGTTTGCCGATGTAGAGCCCGGGGTCGCTGTTTTAAACATCAGGCCCCCGCAGTATGGAACTCCATCCCACTGGCTCTCCACTGCACCCCTGATCACTGGGCTTTCAGGAAACTGATCAAAACCTGGCTGTTCACTTCCATCTAGATAAATCTCCCCTGGTTACCGGTCCGCTAGCGCTGGGAGGCCCAGTTGCTGGTGCATCCTAGCGCTCTACAAATCCCCCTAACATAACATAACATAACATAACATATTACTCTTTGTGTAGCCCGAGACCTCTGCTCCATATGTTGCTGTTGAGATACACTGTGTTTTATAGATTTTAAAAAGTGCTAAATTTACCCCTGTTCTTTTGGGCTGTGGAATGCAGAGAATTGAATTAATAGCTTTAGAAAACGTATGCCTGCTATATGCCACATGGTCGACCCAAGAACTGTTGGCAGCAAAGACCAGCCCCAGGTAAGGAAAAGGGCAAGTGAGTTTGAATTTTTGATTATCCATAACAATGGTATTTAAAAAATACTTTTTCAGCCCACAAGACATAATAAATGATTTTTTTAAATTAGTACACAGATCTTGGCCAGCCATAAAATCCAAAAAACTCTGCACAAGGATACGTAATGCATTGTGTGTTCGGCCCATTAGGACCGCATCATCGGCATACAATAGGGTGGGGAGTATCTTACCATTGATTCTTGGGACATCAGTAGTGAGTACAGTCAAATATTTGTGTAGATCATTAACATGTAGAATAAGCAGAGGGGTTAAAACACGCCTTACCCCTCTGTCAATTCTGATGTCATTGGAGACTTCCTCACCCATATTCATCCTCACCGGGGCTTTCAGATCCTTAAGCAGATAAGCTAAAAAAATAACTAAGACCTCATCTAAACCATATTCTAAAAGGTTAGGCCATAAACAAGACCGGTTGACAAAATCAAAGGCCAAGGTGAGATCAATAAAAGCCAGATATATTGTGAATTAGATATATTGGGGATTGCTGGGCTATACTATACTTCCCAATAATTTAATTAAGTTTGTTCGATAGTGCCTAATTTATTTCTAAATTCTAATTGGCATGATTGTAAAATACAATCCTCCTCTGCCCATATTTGTATCTTGTTGTATAAGATCCTTCCTAAAATGTTCATTGTATTATCTATTAGGGAGCTCAGCCTGTAGCAGCTTGGTTGAGAAAGGTCACCCTTTTTGAAGATTGGTACAATAATGCTAGTTGACCAGGTGTTTGGGAGTGAGGTATTCATTCAATTAGTAAAAACATTTATTAACAGTGGCGCTTAGAACTCGGGTTTATACTTAGTCAAGTCAATGTGCAGCCTGTCAGGTCCAGGGGCTTTATTTCCCAATCTCTGATGGATGGCATCTTCAACTGGCTATAAGGTGTTTGAGATCCCAGAGGGTGCCTTTTAAAAAAAAAAATTATTAAGCAACTCCAATAATACAAATACAGAAAGTAATGTAATGATCGAGACAGATACGGATCTTGAATTCATCAGTAAGTTACAAAAATCATATAGACAGATCAGATATTGCATGCAATCATTATAAGCCTTCTGAAAACATAATTATAAAGAATATAGTATAGTTCAAATATTCCTAGTAGACACACTCCATCTATCTATAGGGGACCAAATCCTAGCCACACGACTTCTAGCACGGCTAACTCTAATAGCATATATAGCTTTTTCCTGGTTATAGACACCTTGGAAACGGCCTAACCACTTTTGAAAAGTAGGTGGATCAGCCTCTTTCCATCTTGCTGCTAGTATACTTCTATATACTGCTGTTCCTGTAAATAAACATGATTCCTCTTCTGTACTTAGGTCTAGAGAGCTGTCATGCCCTAGAATATATAGCGTGGAAGATTCTGCGAGTCTATGTCCAAACACTTCTTCCCAAAATTCAGACACCATTCTTTTAAAAGATGTTAATTTATTGCATTCATAAAACATATGAATTAATGTGGCCGGGCCTCTTCCACACCTAGGACACTCATCATTCGCCCTTTTGCCCCAGGAGTAAAGTTTAGCCAGTGTTTATTAAAGATTATAGATAGTCTTATAAATCTGAGCCCTGATATTAGAGCTCAGGAGCAGCCGTGATGATAATAACAGGCTCATATCTTTAGCTACATTGGAGTTATCCAGTTTGTCGGCCCATGCGACTTCGGTATGTTCAAGATCGTCTTGAAGCTTCACAAGAAGAATACTATAGAAGGTGGGAATTTTAGACATATAATTGTGTTTCTAGGAGAGGGATCTTATCTAATGTAATCTTAGGTCTTTTCAAGCTCAGGATTTTATTCAGTTGAATATATTTAAAATAGTCGCAATTAGAAACTTTAAAATTTCTTTGAAGGTTCAAAATCTGGTACTAGGATCCCCAGGGAGAAAATCCCCTGTTGTAATAATTCCTAGATTTTCCTATTTTTTTGCGATAGTATCATTAACCTGTTTAGGTAAAAGTGAGGACCGCCATAGGGGCATATACCTGGTAAATTTAGGGATTTCCATATATTTCGCTATTCTCACCCATATTTTGCCTACATTGTTGATCACTTTAAATTTCTTTTTTTTTTAATAGCTAGGCTCCAGTTGTTTAAGCAAAAGCCCTTGGGCTTTCACCCCTATTGATAACTCATAAATTGATGGTATTCTTTTACCTCCTAGGTTCTCCGGTTGGTTAGTAGTGTTAAACAGCGGAACTATTTGTTGAAGGAGGGCAGCCCAAAGGTAGAGCATAATGTTTGGAGTGGCTAGACCCCCCTTTCCTGTGGTAAATGATAAATATTTCATCGACCTCCTGATTTTACTGTACTGCCACATAAATTTAGCTATTTGAGATTCGAGGGTTTTTACTAATTTATCATCAATAAGTAAAGGTATCGCCCCAAACAGGTATAGTATTTTGGGAAGTATGTTCATTTTAAGATAATTAGCTCTTCAAATTATTGACAAGTGTATACTATTAACCCGCATTAAATCTTGTTTTATTGAAGGTAGTAGAGGTTCGTAGTTTATTTTGCATATATCTTGAACCTTTGTACTTATACAAACCCCGAGATATACTGCAGTTTCTGCTTTTCTGGGATCGCTAAAGTCTATATTCTTGGTGCATAAGATGATAGTTTTATCTTTATTAAGAGAGTACTCAGAATAACTTCCAAACCTATACGTAATAGCCTCGATTTCAGTGATTGCTTCACAAGGGTCAGGTGTTAGTACGGCCACATCATCCGCATAGGCGAGTATTTTAGTATTAAAAGTACCAAAGGTGATTGGTTTAATCAAGGGGGTCTGCATGAGTTTAACTATCAATGGGTTGGTATATACTGCAAACAATAGCGGTGAGCATGGGCAGCCTTGCCTTGTGCCTCTTGTTATCCTAACTATCCCAGATTCAATGCCCATGACCTGGATCTTAGCTGTTGGTTTTTGATACATAGCTTTAATAGCATTAATAAATATAGGGCCACAGTTAATTTGCTCCAATATACTCCAAAGAAACTCCCATGACACCCTGTTGAAGGCTTTCTCTGCATCGAGAAGGATCATCGACATCCGGCCCCCGGTCCCAGCCATGACATCGAAGAGTGAAATCACTCTACGAGTGTGATCGGTGGTAGATTTCCGGGGATAAAGCCATGTTGCCAGGGGGAGACCAGATGTTCGATGAACCCTCCCAGCCGGTTAGCCAAGATCTTTGCATACAACTTGGAGTCAGAGTTTATCAAGGAGTTTGGGCGATAAGACGATGGAAGGTCCGCTGGTTTACCTTTTTTTGAAAAGATAATTATGTTGGTCTCTTTCCATGAGTTTGGCGTAAGGCCACTCCACTGTATACCGATAAAGAGATAGAGTAGGAAAGGTACAATTAGAGTTCCCAAGATTTTATATAGTTCTAGTTCTAGCGTCAGGAAGCCGCTCGGCCACAGTACGCTTTATAAATACTTTCAACTTTCTAAGGGGATTTTATCTGGGCCGGCTGCCTTTCCTGAGGCAAGATCAGAAAGGGCGCTCTGCACTTCTACTAGGGTTATCTCTTTTTCCAGATCTTCCCTCCTTGTACTATCTAAGGCCTTGTCCAATCCTGTATCAGCTAGAAATTCCCTAAGAAATAATCCTGTTTCAGCACTGCTAGTTGATTTGTCTTCATGATACAGTTTCTGATAGTATATTTGAAATACTTCAGCTATGTCTGTTGGGTAAGTATAGACAAGGCCCTCTGATTTTATAGCCTTAATGGTGTTATAGGAGATCTTTTGTCTAGTAGGTAGAGCAAGCTGTTTCCCAGTCCTCTCTCCGTTCTCATACACATCCCTTCTATGTGTTTGATAGGTTTAGCTGCTTTCTGTGTAAGACAACTGTTCAGCTCTGTTTTTAATAACAGCATCTGTCTCATTGTATCTGCCCCATTCTCTCCCGAGCTATTGATACTACATGATCCTCCTCAATTTTAGCTAATTCTGTAATTAGTAAATGATTTTTATTGTCAAGTTGTTTTTTAGTCCTGGCCACATAGCTAATTGTTTCCCCCCTCAGTGTGGCCTTGAAGCAATCCCACACTACCACCCTTGAGGCGCTGTAGCGATTTAGATTGAAGTATTCTTGCACCCATTTAGTAATGAAAATTATGTATTCACTGTTAACCAAGAGTTTACGTTCAAAAGTCCAGCTAGATCGTTGTTTGTTGAATCCAGTTAGATTGGTAGAACAGATTAATGCATTGTGAACCGAAATTAATTTTGGCCATTTATGTATTGCAGCTTGATTGGTTAGGTCCCTTGTGACTAATATATAGTCTATCCTGACATACTTATTGTGGGGATGTGAGTAATAAGTATACCCTGGATAAGGCTGGTTTTTGAAATCCCATACATCCACAAGATCAAAGCCGTCTCAAAGTTTGCTGACTGCTTTAAAAACTCTTGGTTTATGACCTGAATACCTTTGTTGTTTCCTAAAGGTGGGGCCCAGTGAAATATTAAAGTTCCCACATAATACAAGTGAGCCCGGCCAGGACGCAAGTTCTAATTCAAGGGTTTCAAAAACAGAAGGATCATCCTGGTTCCACCCGTATACCGTACATATGGTTAGCCCCATGGCCAGCTCAACAATTGCTCACCTCCCTTGTGCATCTGCTACTTTGCGTTTGAGTTCCCCCAGGGGTGTCTTGGCTAGAATAGCTACACCACGGGTATTAGATGTTTGTTTGGAACAGACCAATAAATTATAACCTCTAAATTTAAGTAAATCTCTCTTGTCCCTGGGTAGATGAGTTTCTTGAAAGCAGATTATGTCAGCTTTATTTTGTGTAATTATCTCACCTAGCCTGGCACGTTTATTACTATCATTTAGTCCAGCCACATTCCAAGTACAAATTGCTATTTTCCCCATTTTACTCTGCTAACGATTTTCCTTGGGCCAAAAGAACCTACTTTAAACTTCTCAAATTTCTGCATGTGTTTTATTAATTTCACCATATCAGTGACATTTTGTACCAGTCTTATTGTCCAATTGGAGTTATTGCTTATTTTATGTTTCCCCCCTGCCCTACCCCCAACCCCCCTCCCTCATCAGACCCCCCTGCCTTCTCTCCCCCCCACACCTTTAGTGAGGTAAACAGACTCCAATTAGAGTCTGGTAGTGATGGGCATGCCACGCATGCTCCTAGCTCCTACCTAGTAGTAGTTTTCAACAACACTCGAAATGCCGATTTATCCTTCAAAAAAAGAAAATGTTAATCTAATACCTAACACCCCCCTTCGCCTAAGTAACTCCTCGGTTCAACAGTTTAGTTTCACCTCGTTTACCCCTCATAACCCCCATACACATAATTAAACAGATAATTAGACATTGTTCCCTCCAGTTTCAGTTCAGTGTGCCTTTAGCGTCACTTAATAAAAATAGGTAAGATAACTACTGCTAAGATCAGAGTGGGCTTAGTTTAGTATAGTTTAGCTATCTAGCTTAGCTCAGCCTATCCCATCCAGATACTCCTTAGCGTTAATTTCTGAAATAAAGAACTTCGTTTGACCCTCAAAAAATATTTTCAGTCTTGCTGGATTATTGAGGTAGGCCTGTGCCTTTTTGTCCTGAAAAGGCTTAATTAGTTGACGTAGCCTCCACCGTCTCTCGACTGTGGAGTGAGAGAAGTCTGGACGCACAAAATAGGTAATCTCATTACAAGTGCGCTTTGCTTCAGGCCTTGCTCTTTCAAAAAGGGCCTGACGGAGAAGAAAATTGCCGAAAAATACTAAAATGGCGCGAGGGTATGCTCCAGGTTTTAGTGGCATCTTTAGTTTAAACGGCATACGATGTGCACGTTGGACTTCTGTATCCCAGTTCCAATTAGAAAGTTCAGGGAGAGAGTCTCGAAAATGTTTTAACACAAACAGACAAATATCGTCCCCCTCCACTGCCTCGGGAACCCCAAGTATGCGCAGGTTGTTTCTGCGCTGTCGATTTTCGAATTCTTCGAGCTTCCACCTTACGTCTGCCAGCTCAGACTCATGGGATTCTACCCGTTGTTGGTTCGAGGTAATCTCTGCTTCATTAGAGACTATCCTGGATTCCAGTTCTATCAGTCTATCCCCAAAGGTACTACATGTCTTTGTTAATTTTCGAACCACCCCTTGAACTTTACGTAGTGCTGCCTGAGCCCTGCGGCTGTCTTGTGAGGTTTCCTCGCAGTATGAGGCACTGGCTTGTAAAACTGTGTCAAGGGTTTTGGCGGGCGGGTCAGCCTGACCAGATTGAGTTGGTTGCCTTCCGGGAGTAGGTACAGATGTAGGACTCAGGAGTAGATTGGTTGGTGTATACTGCAAGTCTAATTCAGTGCGCTACTTTTTCCGCCTGACAGTCGCTTTAGCCCTAGAGTTCGGGGCTTTCATGTCTGTTTTATCGCTACTTTCACTCTCATCTGAGACTTCTGAAGTAATATCATCAGACCATTCTGCTCCCTCGTAGAAAGAATAAAAATCATTGGGATCTTTTTCAGTATCATTGTCAGTTGTGTTAATGATATTCCAGCCCCTTGAATATCCAGCACCATCCGTTGCCTTTATAACATTGATAGCACAAACTGTCATGGGCCGGGAGTGCTAGGAACATTGGGACCCTTTCAAGCCATTAAAATCATTAATACCAATATCCTGGGGCAATGTTTGAACTTCTAGAACGTTAGCATCATGTGTTCCTATCTCCTCGTCACCCCCCAGGACAGTATCATCATCCCCTGTTGTATGTAGAGGAGATTGCATACCTTCATTTTCCGTGTTGTTTATCTCCTGTAACATGTTCCCCACAAGGCTGGGGGCTAGATGCTCCTTTCGTTCTTGAGGCTTATTCTTTACTCCCCCTGCATCGGGAACTGCTCACCCCAACATCGCGGGCTGCTGTTGCTGCTGGTTGTCAGCACCAGAGGCTGCTGGCACTGACTTCCCGCCTCGCTCCGGAAGCAATCCAGGGCCTCTGCATAAGAGATCAGCCACTGTTGGGCCGGTCGGGATTCCCTTCCGGGTTACTGGCGCTGCTCCTCCACGCTTCGGAGTTGCAGCCGTATCCGCTCCATCCACTTTGACGGCTCGCTCCTGGCTCTCACGGAGTGCCTGCGCGTGTGCTTGTCTGGCCGCACGAGCACGAGCCGCCGCTGTCGAAGAGGCTGGTGTTGCGGCTACCTTGGGCGCCATCTCCTCGAAGACGCTGCGCTACGTCCGGTAGGTCCTTCCTTCTTTTTCCACTGCTGCCTTATAGGCTGATAGATAAATTGCAGGACCGCCAGGCTGATGATAGAGGTGAGCACTGACAGCTTTTTACACAGCAGCCTTTCCAATTCCTGGTATTTATATTCCGTGATGCTTATCTCTGTGATAGATGGTAGCTCACTTTTCAGTTTTGGTAACGAACACCTCAGGGTGATCAGGGTGATCGGGTGATCAGTGTGAGAGCTCATTATTTAGTAGAATAGCTACATCGAGTGCATATCAGCATATGTCAGCATTTCTCAGATTAGAATTTCAGAGCTTGGTAGGAGCATTGCGTACACTCCGGTCTCAGCCGACCGCCATCTTGCCGTCCATCCCAAAGGATTGCCAGAGGGTGCCTTACGCTCTACATGGGCCTTATTGTGTGTTGGAGCTGAGTAAATCATAGAGAAATGTTCTACCCATGCCTCACTGGTTATGTTACAGCTTATTGAATTGAAATTGAGTGATTGTCTCATAGATCTTATATCTTTGACAGCAGCACAGAAAGCGTTCCCATTATTTAATGTGGCAGCCTGTGCGAGTGCGTCCCAGCGCTCATTCACAAGTTCTTTGTTCCTTTGTTAGTCGGCTACCTTATACTTTTTCCTTAACGATATTACAAGGGAAGGATTTCTGAGATTTGTTGAGAGTGGCCTGCAAAGCTGTCTATTGATTAAAGAGCATTCGCCATTAAACCATCTCGGTCCGTGTTGGCCTTCTGGGATTGACTTAGATAATATGGATTTAATACCCTCACATATTTTTGAAAAGGCGCCAAATACCTCTTGTAATGACAACATGACTCAATATGTCTCGGGTAAACCCTTACCATCTTAAAAAAGAGATCGATGTAGATGGCTTTTCGCCAAACCAATGTTAGATTGTCTGTCGAGGGGATCATATTCCTAGCAGCACATTCATTCTTATATGTCGGCCTAGGGGCAATTCTCAGTTCTATTATAGTGGGATTGTGTAAAGTCGGGACAACCTTAGCTTTCAGTAAACAATCCTCAAGGATAGGATGGGAGAAATGAAAATTTATTCTAAAGTGGAGGCACTACCCCTCCCTCTGAATGTTGGTTCAGGTGGATCTTTGTTATTAGATACAGCAGCAATTTCCATCACATTGATCAAATTATGATTAAGCAATTGATCTCGTAATTCAAAGCCTCATTACGCTGATGCACCTTAGAGCTAGGTCCTATGATTAAAGTGATTTCCCTAGGGATTTTGGCGTTAAAGTCACCCCCCAAACAGATACCAACTGTATTACCGAATCCATTGTGATGTTGTAGAGTTGTGATAAAATTAAAGAAGTTGGTTAAATTTACATAGGTACAAAATAAAAATCATTATTATGAAAATTAGTTAAACATATGGATACACCCCTCATATATATTAATGCTTGAAATGTAACACTATTTGTATCTAAAACCTTGAAGCTACCTCCCGCAGCAATGTTGACCCAGGTTGAGAGTCCACCAGATGGGCGACCAAACTTGGGAATGGAAGAAAGAGTGTTAAAACATTCAAACCCTTAAATATATAAATGTTGCGTAGCTCAGGTCTCCTGAAACATAAGAACACCTTGCTCTTGTATTATATCTAACCAGTCTGGTAGAGATATTTTTGACTCTAAGCCAGCGACATTCTAACTTAATTCTTTTAGGTCAGAATCATTAATTGCTTTATTATACAAATCATGTTCGACTTTCTCTGAGGGATGCATATGGGTATTCAATATAAAAGTGGACTCACTAGTTACAAAAGGTGGTGTTAGTCAATCCTGGCTACCCAAATCAGACAGTGCTAGGAACCTATTGTATGTTATTGGGTGGGCAACTTTATTTATCAGAGGACCGGTTCATAAAAATAGCTCAGTGGTAATAGGTAAATGTGCGTGGAAATAGTGATAGAGTTTTCCTGTGCCCTCAATATTGACCTGACCATGGACCGTCTGCGAAAATTGATCACTATGCAGTCCCCCTCGATGTTCTTTGATGAAACGCCTACCAAGCCTACTTTTCGTACCATAATGATGTTATTCATATCTGACACCTTAAAGCTCCAGTATTTGGATAGCCCGTCCATACATTTGTCGCGTAACTGATCCCAGGTCTCCTCCTGTTCTTTCCTTAGGGTCAGTAACCCTGCCAGCACTAAAACATGGGGACATGCTGCTGGTGGCAGTCCTAAAACTTGCATGTTAGACTCAGAGCGTCCCTTTCCCTTTGGATTAGGTATACTACTACTCAGACTGCCTAACTTTAGGTTCATGCCAGGTAAGCTAATCACTGGTTCAAACTGGCTAGTGGAGGGCTATTTTTGGGCAGACCTGGGTATATTTCGCACACTGTTAAGGAAGGAAGGGTTTTCATGCTCACCTTTGGACTTGGGTAGAAGGAGCTCCTTAACTTTACTACATGTTACACATGGGCTATCGAGGAGAGGGCTGTGAGACAGAGTTGAATTTGAGATCAATGGACCAGAGCTCTACCCTGCATTAGTTAATGAAGACAAACCCACCTCTGCGGTAGCAACAGCGTGATCAATCTCTTGTTGTCCACTCATTTTATTCAACGTAGAGTCCAGATGATCTAAACATTCCCAAAGAATGAATAAATGAATGAATAAATGAATGAATGATTGAATTCGCATTTGTACAGCGCATGGCTACCAGTAGGCCTCCAAGCGCTTAGGAACAGAACATACACAAATGACAAGCATTAAGCGACCGGGAACAGGAACATTTTAAGCTGTCAACGGAAGGACATATAGTCGTCCTCAAGACAAATGTAGTTTGGAAGAGTGTTCCCGCTTTAGGAAGCGATGTAGGAGAATCGTCTTCCCCTGCTGCTAGATCTTTATATCCTAGGAACTACTTCCATGCTCTTATTTCCAGAGTGCAGGGCTGTACTGGGACAATAAGGGGAAATGATGGAGTGCAAAATTGGTGGGCCCTTGGAAGAAAGAATATTGTGAAAGATGCATAGGGATTTGAACTGAACCCTTTCAGCAAGTGGGAGCCAGTGGAGGGAAGCTATTGATGATCGTGCAGATTCTCAATGGGGGGTCTGTAACAGAAGGCGAGCTGCACTATTTTGCACAGTCTGTAATTTCTTTATCGTAGACCATGGGGCGGCCAGATAGAGAGCATTTGCATATTCTAGACAAAGGGAGGTGACATTCTTGTCTCTCAACTCTTTGACTTGTACGAGCAGTAGCGGATCAGGGAGGGAGTGCTGCGGGTGGTGTGGTGGGGAGGGGCAGGGTGGGAGGTAGTAAACTCCGGCTTAAGGCCGACCGGAGTAATGTAAATAAATAAAACAAATTATATTGCGCGCGCTGATGTGCTGAATGCGTTTCAGCGCGCGCAATGACATCTGTTTTATTATCTATTTACATTACTCCAGTCTGCCATGAGCCAGAGTTTACTACCCCCACCCTATCCCTCCCCTGCCCCACTGCCCCGTGGCTCTCCCTCCATGAGCCTCTACTGTGGTAGGAGGACAGTATCAACGACGGTATCAAAAAGCACAACCACGGAAACACTATGTGCTGATATACAGGATGCAACCTTGGTCTGTGTACTAATAGAATTAATGAATGCCACCACAGGGATACGGGCCATCAACGGAGACTGTATCCACAAGCTCAAAACAGTGCACAATGAACTAGAACTAGAGCGAGTGGGTTGCTTCCTTTTAGAACTGGTGGGCTTACCAGACTTTCTTTTGCGCTTAGCCACTGGGTCTGCAGCAGGTGTTAGTGTGTCCGTGTTTGGCTGTGGCCCAGTCATGTCAGCACCCTTAGAACTACCGCTGGAGAAACCATGTAACTAACTGCGGGACCAGAAGCTGAATCCACTGTGGAACCTCCTCCTGCTGTTGAACCATTCAGTAATGCCTCGCTTCCCAGAGATCAGTATTGTTCAGTAAGTTCACTTTCACTAGAAACGATGCTAACAACCCTCTCTAACATACTGTTGATGGTAGTGGTAGCAGGCCACAGTGTCAGTGTCCCTGTACGCTTGCCGATGTTTAAAACTAGAGTCAGTTTTGGTGTAAAAGGACACTCACCATGGTCAATTAGCTGTAGGTGGATGAAAAAGGGGTGGCCTAGGCCTGGCTCTTCCTGGTGCGGATGCTGATATGCCCCTCTGGGCGCGGTAAGAATGCGGCGATCAGCGCAAATCCTGCTGGGGCTTGTGGTCCTGGCTAGCATGCTGCCTCCTCCGCTCTGTGTCTGTATTGGGCTCCCGCGCAGCGGGGCCTGGCCACTGCTGATATGCGCCTCTGGGCGTAGGAAGAATGTGTCAACGGCCGCAAGGCTGCTGGGCCTTGTGGTCCTGGCGAGCGTGCTGCCCCTCCTCTTGGAGTCTGTTTTGGGCTCCTGTGCTGCTGGCCCCGGCCACTGCTGATATGCACCTCCGGGTGCGGGAAGAATGTGGCGATGGCTGCAAAAGCTGCTGGGGATTATGGTTGTGGTGAGTGTGCCTTCCCTCTCCTTTTGGTGTCCGTATTGGGCTAAATACATTTATAAACCATATAAATCACAGATTCCACTTGCAGTGAGCATAGTATTAATAATTTGCTTGCCTTCTCTCCCGTCTCTGTTGCGACCATAGCCAGATACATCCAAGATTCTAAATCCGTATACCCCTCTGATCCCTGCCTGCCGAAAATCCTTAAAGAAATCAGTGATGTGGTTAGCCCAGGTCAATTCCATGTTCAGGACTGGCTGTTTTCCTTCGATCTGGAAAGATACCTCCATCTTCCCATTACTCAAAAAACCCTCACTGGAGCCCACTGACCCTAATAATTATCGCCCCATTGCCAGGCTTCCTCTACCAGCCAAAATAATTGATAAAATCATGAATTCTCAATTGACTCAATTCATTAATGACAACAACTTGCTGGATCCATCTAAGTTTGGCTTTTGCCGTGAGCATAGTACGGAGACAGCACTGATTAAAGCTACAGAAGAGATCAGGATGGCCATGGATCGGGGCAGCACAGCCATGCTCATACTCCCCGATCTGTCAGCCGCATTTGATACAGTTGACCATTCTATCTTGCATGCGCGGCTGGAGAGAATAGGGATCGGGGGCACAGCATTGGCTCTGTTATCTTCCTTCTTCAAAGACAGAAGACTCATGGTTGAGTTGGATGCCTATTGTTCGGACACATACACCCTCCCTTGTGGAGTGCCTTAGGGCTCGTCCCTTTTTAACATGTATGTTTCAGAGCTGGCCCCACTAATTCAGAACTTTGGGTTCTGCCTCATGTCCTATGCAGACTACACTCAGATTGCCATAATAGTACAAAAAAAATAATCATCTCCCGCTGCACAATTTCAAACTTGCATGCGAACGGTCAATCATTGGATGAACACCCATTGCCTCAAATTAAACTCTTCTAAAACAGAGATCTTGACCTTTGGCAATGTTCAACCATCTGGTGGCCAGTGGAGATAGGTGAACCCCCTAGACCGGCGGAAAAAGTTAAGTACTTGGGGGTGTGGCTGGATCCTAAACTTTCTTTAATTCATCACACCAATGCTACTGTGTCAGCAAGCCACTTTCTTATCAAAAAAATCAGGAAAATTCTCCCATACATTCCAGTAAACGCCAGAAAAACTGTTGTTACAGCCTTGATCTAGTCCAAACTGGACTATTGCAACAGATTATTAGGAAACGCCCAAAAACAATGTCTCAAAAAACTCCAAAGTGTTCAGAACTCGGCCGCTAGACTGCTTCTCAATATCCCCAGAACCCACTTAGTCACCGCCGAAATCCACAAGTTGCACTGGCTTCGGGTGGAGCAACAGATCAAATTCAAGGCTCTGTCCCTAGCCTATAAGGCCCTTAACAATAAAGGTCCGATCTTTTTTCAAAATCTGTTTTCCTGGTACGAACCCACCAGGAATCTCCGGTCCTCGGGCTCTAAAGTTCTGCAGGTACCAAAAATCTGCACTGTGCAATGGGGTGGGCGTAGTTTTCATTTTAACACTTTCAAACTTTGGAACTCGCTCCCTCTTGAGCTCAGAAATTCTTCCTCTCTTATCTGCTTTCGGAAGGGCTTCAAGACCTGGCTATTCCAGAACTAGCAGTCAATGCAGACCTCCTCGCCTGTCCATAGCGCCAAGACACCCACGGGTAAACGTGCGCTCTACAAATTATAATAACATAACATAACATAAATTACATTTTAAAATACCAATTAGAATGAAAAATTACAATATATTGTGTTCAAAAATACAAACCTTACCATATAAACCAAACTTCTCACTAGTAAAAAAATATACAAATAAAAAATACTTTAAAAATATTTTTACATAAACAAAATATTAAAATGATTTATACAATAATGCATTTGAAATACAATTAAACAAAACATCATAGAAAAATTTACAAAATTACCCAAGACAAATAACAGAAATAATGATAACAAGATTGTTTTTAATATTAATTTTTTTAAATCATATATTTCCAGCAATATCAAACGCATACCTACAAATAATATTCTTACCGGCAATATTCCTGTTGATGAAATTTCCATTGTCACAATATTCTTTTGAAGATATTATGGTACAATTATATTAAAAACTTGATAGTTTGTCCAAACACCCATATTTCTGTGACTGTTCCCCTATAAAATATTAGTCTTTGATGAGTATATATGTTACTTCAAAATATTCCCTTGTTTTATCACTCTGTGAAAGAAGCTGAGTATGTAGTTCTGCATCTTGATTTAATCCACTTTGCACTGTGCCTAATTTTTTGTGTTTGATTAGGAGCAATGCATGGTCACCTTCTCAACTGCTGCATTGGATGTGTTCTATACCTAGGAAGGTGAATGTCCGTCATTTAGCATTTGAATGCTCAAGAGTGTACAATAATATATGTAATGTCAACGCATGAAGTGTCCTTCCAGTTTCCTTCAATAAACAAAGAGACTTCTACCCGTATGGGTAGGAAGGCCAAACACATCTTGTATATTAACCTGCCAAGTAAAATACAATTATTTTTAGGTCGTGCTGCCACATCCCAACTCGCAACGTTCTCTTGAAGAAAGTGAATATTTTAAGTCCTGTGAAGAAGAAAAGGCCTGAGCAAGGCAGTGCAGCATGTTTGAATTTATAAAAAATCCTCTCGGGAAATGATCACAGTAAGGAACTGCAGCTTTCTCTTACAATGTAAATCCACGTCGCCATGTGCACTACCCATAAGTTAGTGTCACGTTTTCATTATTTTTCAAGAGATGTTGGAGGTGTCTGCAGGGCAGCACTACATTTAACTAGTAAATCCTGTGACGATTCATGCCCGGGCCTATAATGCAGATTTAGTTATCTATAAACAGTTCTTCCATTCTATCCTTGTGCTATAAACGTAGCACAAGTATATTGTAGGGTAATACATGCTAATCGTAAATCACTCTTCATATAATGGAGTTAACACATATTGTGATCCTTTCCTACAGTACCTAAAGCTCGGAACGTCATAATTTTTTTTTTCGTGCTTCACCTATTGACTTGAAGTAAATGTATTGCCATATGAAAATCATATGATTTCCAGGAGCCAGCCAGACTCTTCCTTGAAACTAACACTGTAATCGGGTTGGTTTTTCTCGGAGCTGAAGTTGCCTGAAGAGAAAGAAAGCTTAAATTAGTAATGAGGTACACTTAAATTGTTGCAAGTCAACCATGACCTCAGTAGGAGTGCTTTGATTGGAAACCTGCCTCCCACGTAATTGTTTGAAGGAGGAAATACTAAAAGACTTTTACCATTAATTTATTTGTTGTCTCGATTCACACATTTAAATGTCAGGCGCTACAAAAGCGAGCAAGATTTTATAGATCAAAATAAAGCATTTGTATTTTATTTTAGAGTTTTTGTTATGAGCTGCATGCTTCGTAACTGCACTAAATGTGAAATACATGTACAACAATTAGACGCTTTGCACGTTACATAGCCATGGGAAAGACTATGCAATAAGAGCTTTTTTTTTTAGAGTTTTATATAGCCCGAACTAGACCCGACCTAAGATATCGGGTATCAGAGCGCTTTACTTAGCACCAGTCTCGTTACATGGGGACAAATTCATGTTTGGCTAGGGACGGGGAGATCATGGGGCATATTTACAATAACTGGCAGAGCAGTGTAGGGAAGATACCTTTCGTTTACTTCTCAATGAAAAGAGATTTGGACTCAGCTTTTATTCAGCGTTGCTTTTTGATTTTGGAGTTCATCACATTATGCCTTTTGTGCTGAATGAATTATATTCGTAGACTTAGCTCTGTATTGATTTTATTGTACCTACATACTCTGATATTAAGGTGTGTTTATATTCAATTATATTTGGCCTTATAATAAATCCATTAAAACGAAGTCTAGAGTCTGTGGTCCTTTAAAACATGACTAAATTGCAAGTATAACCTTGAATTATTTTACTCCCCTCTACCACTTTTAGCAGGCAAATAAAAGACTATCTGTATTGAATTCAGTAGGGAAGGCAAAGAGTAAATTTGGCGTATTCACATGTAAACTACTATACCAGAAAAGTTAAAACTAGGATGGTAGAACACTGTAGTTTATTGCGCTGCAAGAAATCCAACATCAACCCCTGTTGTGTTGTTCCTACAAATCTAGAGGATCTGTGTTTTGTTTGGATAACATAAACTAAGGGCTTTTTGTCTAAACTGATTCCAAACACCACCGCAGTGAGGAGAAATTGAGTGACGGTAAGGGATATTACATATCATCCTTGCCCCCGCATTCTGTACAATCTGCAATCGTTTGACCAAATAGGCAGGCGCCCCAACATACAGGCTGTTTGCATAGTCCTGTGTGATGTTATAACGGCGTGAATAATGGTCCTAAGAGTGTCCATGGGACAAAAAGGCAGAATTTTACGGATCATGCGAAACTTGTCAAAGCACGCAGCAGTGACTTTATTTATTTGAGCCTTGCATGACAATTCGTTATCAATGGTAGCCCCCATTAACTCGAGTTCATTAACAGTGGATAGCCCCTTAAAATCCTCTGCCTTACTGACTAAATGTGGGAAGAGAAAGCGAGGGGGGAGGGTTCATAAGGGTAGACGACCGAAAGTATTTAAATCTTCCAAATCTGGAGGGGCCTCCACTACATTGTCTCAATCTGTATCTGATAGTATGCAACTTACTAGTGAAAACATAGGGGAACAGGCTCCAGTGTTGCCTCAGCGCTTGCTGTTGTCAGCTCAGCTCCCTGATAGCATCTTCGGCCAGATAGAGCACCTGATGAAGTCGCTGATGCTTCCCCTATTTGAAAGAATTAAATTAGTGCTTGAAAATCTGGGGAAGCTAGAAAATATTGTTATTGCTAATACTACTGCGTTGGAAAAGTGTGTGGGCTGTTCTATGGTCCCCACCTGTTTATCTAAAGGAGATTTACTGTCAGTTCATGTTGGCAACTCCGCCGTTAGCCCCAATATAACACACCCAAATCCTCCCCAGCATACAAGTCAACATGTTGGGAGGGGCACTCTAGGGGCAAACAAGACAGGTCATACCATCAGTAAGAGAGCTGAAGTGCAGGGGCGGGAGTGTGGGAAGGAGAGAGAACCTGTCAAAGTGGCTGTAGAGTTAATCCCTCAAGTGAAGGAGGTTGGAGCTGCTGAAGACAGGAGCGAGAAGCATCCCTGTATTGACCTACCCCCTGATTCAGTGCCTTACACTGTGATATTGACAGGGGTACCCGAGATTCAACAGGATAAACAGGAAAATCATAGGGAACTGAAAAACAAGGTTATCTTTTGGCTCAGCAACTATAGACCACTCCCAGGATACATCAACGGTGAAATTTTACTTGTAAGGAGGGTGAGTTGGTTGGGTAGCAGACATGAGGACCTGGTAGGGGACTGTATAATCGTAAATTTCAGAGACCCCAGAGCAGTCAGGTTAATCTGCGAAGGGATGGAACCTAGAGGGGAGGGTGGGATTCAAACTCTTGATCTGAGCTATTTTTATCCTCGATCAACCACAGGTATCCCTCTGTTTTAATGTAACTGGAATGGAATGCCCTCTAGACACCCTACGTCTGCATTTAGGGTGGAGTGTTATCCCCCCCGGGCTAATCAACTAGATTTCCCCTTCAACCACCCCACTTTTACTTATAACCGATTTGCTTCCCTATCCACCTCATAGGAAAACAACTGACTTGGGGATGGCAAGGTACTGGATAGGTCAAAGCCTAATGGGAGTCTGTTTCGAAGTTTTGGGGTAAATAATAGTAGTAACATATCACTGCCTCAAGACTGCTCCCCTCTCCAGTCTCTCACTCCAACTAATAGGAGCGTTGTCACGGTGGTTATGTTCCTCTCCAGTTGGGGGGTTGCACGGAGGCAATTTCGTGTCCGGATGTTCCCATGGTGAAGGTTTCTTCATGGAACATTGCGGCTCTGGAAACTAAATTACACGTTCCGGTCTGGGCTAGTTTTATCGACGAGTCTGATATCTGGTCCTTTCAGGAAACTTGGGCAATAGTCCCCCTCTGTTTTTGCTCCAAGTCTAAATAAAACCTATGCTCCTGTTCCAACTGACGTACCCCCTGCCGGTTCGGCTTTATGATATATTGCAGCGTAACCCCTCTGACAAAAGCCTTCATACAGTTCCAACCTATTGCAATAGGCGCCATGCCTAAATTCCTCTCAATATATTCCCCCAATATTTCTTTCATGAATCTCACATATTCTGGATTGCCTAGGAGGTGGCTAGGAAAATCCCTCCCTACCCCTTTATTGCATGGCCAAGCCTGTATTGTCAATATCACAGGATTGTGATTAGATGTTATTTTAGGACATACCTTGAAAAGTTAATTTTGTGCGGATGAGAATAGAATGTGAATCCCATCACCGTAGGGTTTAATCTTCTCCAAGTATCTTCCTGTCCAGTTGGTGTATGTGAAGAAGATCCAAAATAGCAGCCCTAGTCCTGCCCATTTTACCACGGGATAAAGTATTAGTAGTGTCTATCCTTTTATCTAAAATACAGCTGAAATCCCCCATGACAATCAGCTCGTCAGCCCAATCAAATAATTCAGAACATAGATAAACATAAACATCAGGACAATCAATATTAGGGCCATTTTGCGTGCATACTGTAACCTTGCATCCATAAATCAATAACTGTCATAGTGCCCATCTCCCTTCAGAGTCGGCCTTTGTTTGGAGCACCGTGATACAGCAATTCTTGGACTTCAAAATAGCCACCCCTCGAATAGAATGTGATTGCGAAGTACCAACAAGTATGTCATATCCCAGCTGTTGTTTCAGCAGTGAAGCTTTTGCAGTAATGCCTGCGTGTGCTAAACCTAGACCTTAGTGAGCAGCTAGAATTAAACCTAATCTGCGATCCATGTTTGTTATTACTCTATTCCCCACTCCTGGAATTTAAGCATATGGAATATTTTGCTCATCTAGTTTATAGGAGTACTTGAGTGGAAAGCCTTTCAGAAGAGCTGAGCTGTTGTTATGCATAGTGCTGACAGCCACCATTTTCTGTTGTTCTATTCTCTTACTAGAAAGAGTGATTGCAGCAAAGGCAGCAGTTTGCACTGCCGCCTTGACGGCATCATCAATCATGAATTCCTTTCAATGTGCACGCCAACACGCTCAACGTGTGAATAATGTGCGCACATGGCATGCCATTTTTCAGCTCTGCCACTTGTTCCCAGAGCAACTTGAGCTTTATTGTGCAATCTTTAGAATCCCTAAACCCATTCTGGCCCCAATAATGAAGATATTCATTGTATTAGTGGGCACAATAAAACGAATCACAATGAGTGTGGAAAATTTCCTATCCGTATTTTATAGTGACAGTACTAGGGCTTTTAGTTTGATAGTTGTGCCATGCAATTTCCTGGAGACTGCATCAGCGCATTGCTAGGATGGAACTTCTCATCCCGCATACGTCCCGTTACAATCGCACATGCTGCATTGTATTGCTGTTACTTCCCACAGCAGGTTGGGCAGAACTGTTAGTGTAAATGATGTATTCATACTGATCTTGAGGCATTATTTCATTTGGCAGAGGAAATTCTTGTTCGTACTGCAGGAATGCTTGTGTTTTTTAATGAAGAGTCAAATTTGTAGTCTACATCTGTCGCAGTGAGAGAATTAGAACATTGCATCCATCGTGGATGTAATGCTTTTGCATTTGGAATGCTCACCTTGGTAACAGCTTCTAAGGTTGGTACCAGGGTCACAACTTAATTCATTTGCCCTGAGCTAATACTCTTTCTCTCACTACTGCCGTTTCTACTGCTGTCAGTATTTTTTCAGTGGATGCAAAGCGCATCTCAGCATTCATGTACAAATGAGATTTGTATGCATTGGGTACCATTTCACCTTCATTGAAGGTTAGATACGTGTACCCTGATTGAACCGCGGTCTATGCGGTCACCAAATTTGTGGTATTCACACATGTGTGTAAATGTTTGGAATCTATCATGTCTGCTTTTATGGAAGGCAGAACTTCTGTGTGTTCCTATGTCCAATGGTGAACTGAAAAATCAGGACTTATATAGTAAAAAAGGTTTTACTTTTTCTGCTTAATCCAAAATGTATGTTCTGCAAAATTTTAAGAATACTAAAATGGACTGTTGAAAGTCTTCCTGAGTCTTTGGAGGTTGGAGCAGCGCACATTGTTTTGAAAAAAATAGCTGCTAGGATTTTCCCTTCACTTTAAAGCTCATATCCTAATAACAGAACATTGAAGTGGGCAATTTTTGATTTTTTAAAGTTAAATTTGTAGCCTTCTGAGGTGAACCCCCTCTCTGGGTTTTTGGATGAACCCTGAAAGGAACAAGAGGAACGTGTATTAGTATCCTGATACCTGTAGGGGTTTCAAATATTATCACAGTTTCCAGGGTTATTTCTTCTTAAAAGGCTCCTGTTGAGAAGACCCACGTATGATTGTGATGCATTTTGCTTGTTTTTTTTGTTTATTGTCCCATTTCCTTTAAGGAGAATTGGCTGCATGCTTGGAGTTATCCTTGTCAGGACCCACCACAATTGTGGTTTCACTGGTCTAGCTCCCAAATTGTCTCTTCCCAGTAATGCATAGGTATCTTCAATACATTTTGGTAAGACTCTCTTGTGTTGATCAGGCGTCCATACCCTCCGGTGTTGGCATATAGCCACTGCCTCTGCCCCTTCTTTTATGCTAGCCAACATAATTGTTGATACCTGGGCAAATTGCCAATCAATTTCTTTCAGAGGATCAGGGCAGGCTCTGCCCGTACTCATTCTGTATTTGTTTTAATACTGCTGTCATCACTGCTATTGATAGGCTACCACAAGTTCTGGTGTAAATGGCAGCAAAAACTGTACCCCAAGTGGTACACTCCTCTATCAGGGAGTTGTCCCCATTGGCAAGCATATTGTCAGCATTCTGTGTTTTTCTTGCAATCTTGTAAGTGGAAAGACTGCCTCAAGCTGTTTTGTGGGTATTCTTCCCATAATCGTGTTCAGCGTTTGTGAGGTGATTTTTGTTATGGTCTCTTGTATTAACCCTTGTAGGTTGTAGTGTGAGTGTCTGCATTACGAACTGTATAAGAGTTCTTTATAGTTTTATTATTTCTTTGTGCAGTGTGTAAGCAGCTAGGACCAGCCAAGTATCTCCATCTCAGCTGAGCGGACTAAGCCTTACTCTTTTTTGGTATGTGGGAGGGAGCCTTTAAACAAAGGTATATGCTCTTGGTAAGTGAGCAGGACTCGTCCTCGTATAAGACTATTCTTCAGGTGGATCATCTGGAGTGTAGGAATTAAATATTTGTGGTATTACATTGCAGGGTGGAATCTAACCCAAGAATAGAACACCTCTGTCCTGCATGCTTTGTGTGCCTCAATCACGAAGGTTACGGTCCCACCTATTGCTGAGACCCCAAAATCTGCTAATTTCAAAGTAAGTGCAGTCCTGGAAGTGTATGTAATGTTAAGAGCACCTTCCTGCTATCTTTCATCTGCTACATTTGCATTTATTGCTGCTGCAGTGCATTTTCATCAGACATTGTATTTTTTATATGGAAAGGAGATAAGCTTTTTTTGCACAATGTAGAAAATTATAATCCTTCCAGCTTTAACAAACCTACACATCAATACATAGGATATACCTACTCGACTGTGGCAGATATTCCCTTCCCATGCCAGACGTCTCTGGGTAAATGTGAGTAGGGGTCTCTAAGAAAACATGACTGAACTACTCAAATTTGACCATTGAAAACTAATCAAACAAACTGGGTCATGTTGTTCTTTCAAATCTACAGGATCTGCGTTTTGTTTGGATAACATAAACTAAGGGCATGGTGTCTATACTGATTCCAAACACCCCGCAGGATATGTTAGACTATGCTAGCTCGCAGTGCCACTATAAGCCCATGACCCTTACCAAGGAGCAAGTAGCTTTCTGGTAATCACTGAACATGTCAACTCTCAAACCCCTCAGCGATTGTGGAAACAGTGCAGTACTTTTCGCTCAGTCACTCATGCTTACTTATTCTCAGGGAGTTGCACAGAACAAACAATGGGGACGTTTTCAATAAGTCTTTATTGAACCAGCGTCTTTCTAGTGTAAAACGTATTTTCTGTGGCAGTCAATTGGCAGACACACATGTATAAGATTCAAGCACCAACAGAGCAACTAAAAGGTAGAATCCTACCCTGGTGCTAAAACAGTGAATGTATGCATGTCAGTAATTAGGCTTACTCCTAAGATGCTAACCTTACCTTAGAGTACCTAGCATATATATTGGTGTGAAGTCAAGATTCCCTCCAGGAAAGAGCCAGCCAGATTACCTCATGAGAGAGGTAATGGGGCAAATAAAAAAGCCCGTGAGGGATGTCAGTCCACTGTGTGCTGTAACTGTGTGCAGGACCTCAGCGTCTCGTGCCAGCATGAAGTTTCTCCTGTCTTTTGCCCAGTGAAGTTGCAGTGCTTATATAATCAAAGGGTACCCTTTAAGGATATACCTAAAATGGTACTGTGGGCCTGTCATTCAAGGATCGCGATAGTGATGACCCTTGTACCGCATTAATATACAGAAAATGGTAATCCTGCTGTGATACTAAGAATCCTCATTCATAATAAATGTGGCTGGCTTTTCGAAGAAAAACCACACAACATCTATTCATAAGTAGGTAAAAGGTCAGCACCAAACCGTTATGTAGAACAACGTATGACAAATGTAGGTAAAAGGTTGTGCATCTACCTAGGCCTATAATGGGGTACATTGGGTTCACTAGACACAATCTTGCTTCTGGACACACAAGGCCTAATTACGAGTTTGGCTGTCGTCCGTGGGGTCACGGTGATACAGCCACAGCTACACCGGTGGTCCAACCACCCTATTACGACTTGGGCGGTCGAACCGTAATTGCACCTTCATGCATATTACATGTTTCATTGAGGCCTTTCCTCCATGAAAAGGCTGGCAATGTTGAAACAAGGGGGGGACCTGGACCCCTCAGCATGTGGATGAATGCAGGGGGGCACAACATGTGCCCCCTGTGTGCATGCACCCAGGTTGTTGCCTGACATTGACTTTCAAGTCCATGCCATGCAGGAACCCCTTGTGGTGTTCCCATTGTGGTGCCTCTCTCACACACAAGCTGCCTTTGAAGGATGCACTGTAACAGGACCGCCACACCGCCCCTTCTCTAGACCACAAAACTTGTTGCAATCGGGTGGGAGAGTGGCTGCGACCATTGGCAAATATTTGATATGGCGGTTGGCACCCCTGCGCCACCTCTCCATCAAAAGTCATAATTAGGCTCAGAGAAGATGATATTAGATGGGTGATTTTAGAAAACTCCTGGTTCTCGCCGGATATGGGCACTCTGGAATCAGTTCTTTTTTTACAGCGAACAGTGCTGAATCTTTAGGCTTAAAAGTAACTCACTGGGGCTGAATGAGGACATTCCGTGGACTGGCCTGGGGTGATTGTGGCAGTTTTACTATGTAAGAAGCCATTGTCTACTGACCTCACCAGGTTCCAAAATATTACCCATACACTTCCAGTCTGTTGTATTATCAAGCCACATGTACATGAGAGATGCAGGAATGTGTGCTGCCTGACTGCTTTTGACCACCTCTGGGTTAACTAAGTTTTTTCTCTTTGTCGTCTAGGGGTCTTATTCACCCCAGGATCATACTAGTACCTTACACCGTCCATGTCACCTATATGCCAATTGTGTCTGAGACTACATGTCTGGGATTTTTTACTGTTCCCTCCACTACTCGTTATGGATATATAAACCTTGCCTCTACCTGAGTTGAATCTCACTCTCCAGAGTTGTATGCCTATGCCAGCGCTGTTTTTTTTACCTGTTTCAGGACCCAGAATATTGTTAGTCTATCCCTGTTCCTGAAAGGCTAACTCGTTTGAGGCCGATATTTTGATCAATTCCCCCAATTTGTTATTTTTTAGTGAAATACTACCTGGGTCCTGACAAATGACTTAGAGCCTCTCTCAGAGTTGAACATATCCAGAAACATGTTGAATATACAAAATGTGTATATTTGACAAGCATCCCCTAGTCATCTCTTATTTTTAACCCTTTCCCAAGTAAGTTAATTTAGCCCTTTGGAAATAGTCTTACTCATAGCTTTAGTACTTTGTGCACTCTGCCCCCCACTCCCTATTAACATCTGCTCATCAGATTGACAACACCTCTGTTCCTCCCTGTTGGAGAGTTGTAGCCCACATCACGTACCTTACTGTCCTGGTGTAAGGAGGGAACCCTTTAATAAAGCATGTCACCCTTGGGTGAGTGAGGGTTCTTGTCCTGAAAGAAGTGCTCTTCCTTTAATACACCAAGTTTTTCAGTTGTCTTCTCTCATTTCTACTGTAAATACCAGATGTACCCTGTGCGAGTTTCAGTTGATTGAGGGAGTAGTACGCTTCTGGTTGGATATCTCCCTTTGGATCCTCTTTGTGTATCTGATTGTCAAATGTGAATCCCACTCTGTGGTTGGGAAACAGGTGATCCAAGGCATGGTTTGCCTTGGAAGTTTGGGAACCCTCAACTATGAAGGTTTGTGGGCATTCCCACTCTGACCCTGTCTCATCCTGGAAATGATTGGTATGTGTTACCCAGGATAGGAAGGGTAACTGATCTCTCGCAACGTGTGTGGGGTAAGTGCTTTCTCCACAGGGCAGAATATTTTCCCCATGAAGAAAAAAAATGTGTGCATTTTCAGAGGAATTCTTTTCCCCCTGTGAGGCCATCTCTGCTATTGAGCTCTTGTCGGTGGAGATAGAAGTGCCCAAGAAGAGTCCCCTGAACTTCTCAGTAGTAACAATGGTTAATATTGATTGATTGATTTATCAATAACCGTTCAATTAATTAAAACCATTACAGTAAAAAACCTAAAATTAGAACGTCACCCTCCTTACCCACCCGCCCTTTCTACCCCCCTTCCAGTGCCTCCTTTGAGATTAAAAACCCTGTTCCAACAGTCAATCTTGAGTTGCTTTTACCTTTCAGTCATCAATCCAGGTACTTAATTTTGATGCAGCAGGGTTCCAGACAGAGCACTTGAAGTAGCAGCAAAGTCTTCTTTGCCCATTGGTATTTGCGGAAACCGTTTGTTGGCGCATTTGACAACTCTGATTTTGAGAGTTTAAGGAGAGTCCTTTATACTCTAGCATCTAGAGCTTGTTCAATCAGGTAAATATTGCCGTTCTTGCAAGGTGGTGTGTTTTTGTGTCCCAGAAGCACCAATCTGATGCCTCCTTGCAAGTTCTGATGCCAAGGGATCTTAAAATGGGACAAAGCAGCCTCTGTCATTCGTTGATGAATTTTGGATAACAGCACAGTAAATGATGACAAGATTCCTGTTGGTAGTTGCATAGGCAACATAAAACAGCTTCATCTGTTTGTGCCCATGCTCGGTTAAAGTCCCAAATTCTGAGGGCCGTTAGCCTCATAAAAAGGATGTTCTTATGGGACAGGTGAATGCCTAAAAGAACTAAAACTGCATCCACACCAAGGCATTAATCAATTGGAGTAGATTTACAACTTTATTTATGAATCAAATCCATTGTGCACACTATTAACAAAAGATGATACACTTTTACATTTTAATTTTTATTTGAATTAGCTGTTTAATATTGGTCCTCATTTATCCATTATCGTACGAAAACCAGCTGCAAAATTCAGCATAGCACAGGTACTTCAAGTTCAATAAAATCACAGTGAAAGTTTAATTTGCTTAAAATAGTCCCTCTGTTCACAAACATCTTTCGGTAGGACCTTGTTCTCTGAATTATTCAGTACATTGAAAAAGGGATAATACACTGCTTGTCAATATGATTTAAATAAAACATCCAGTGTATCACACTTCAGTGTGCCTCATCCTATGTTGTTATCTCATTGACAATGATCAGAGAAATAGCTCACCCACCTTCATAATATTGTGTACCATTGCCCTGGATGTTAAGCCCTACGCTGAATCATTCATGTAAATGCTCCCTACGCTCAGGGCTAAATCATTGAATATGACTGTCTCATCTCTAGACCATAATGCTGCACCCATGTACCAGTCAATTTTACCCAGCCACGGGTGCAGGAATCAAAATTACCCATGCAGCCATAGTCTAAAGGTCACCGAAGCCTCTGTGGTGACTCACAAAAGTCACCAAGAGAGGCAAAGAGAGCGTTGTGCCCAATTATTCTGACAAACTCCATGACTCTAAAATAAATTTTGCTGTGTGCCTGACTTCATGGATGTCAGGATCCTCAAACCGGCTCATGAGCTTTGCAGCGTGGAATTGGCCAGAACATGCCAGAAACTCATTGTACCCACACTTGGTCAGAACTGGTGAGGATAAGAAGAACTAAGATGGCCGTCCAAGTGCCCACGTCCCTGAAGGGGTGGCGGTCTAGTCTATTAGGGCACAGCTGAAGATGAAGATTAGGTGATGCGCGAGCTCCCGGTTAGCTGCGCACTTCACCGCAATTAAGGGCCAGAGAAGACGTCCATAGAAGAGGCTCGAATAAAATCGAGTTTCCCCAAAGTGTTTTCCTGAAGTTTCGTTTCCGTTTGATAAAAGAACTTGTGCAGTGTTAATTCGAAGACTCGGCGCGATAATTCAAGCGCGAGTCAGAAGGTGGCAATATTGACTCAGCTACGGCAGCAGCGGTAAAAGCGAGCGTTTACCGTTAGCTGAGGTGAGAGAGTCTTCAAGTTCGTCGTCCTCAGAGAGCAAGCCGACCAGAGAGAATCGTTCGAGTGAAAGGGCAGATTCCTACTGAGCAAAACAACACTCGTGCTGAAGAGCAGAATCTACTGAACAGAGCTAAGTGATAATGCCTTTATTAATATAACAGCAAAATATTGAGAACTTACCTGACATTGAGTATTGTTGAGAAACCTTGAGTTGAAAGACAAAAGAAAACATATGAGAAAAGCGTAATAGGCTGTTGGAGTATAAACACAGAAGAACTAAATCTAAAAACCTGAACTTGTATATATATATATATATATATAGATATATATATATATATATATATATATATATATGTATAACTCACCCAAAAGAACGTCTTGCTGCTTCTTTTCCCGAAACCTGTAAGAAATAAAAGACAGAATCAGGAGAAGAGGTCGCAGATATAAGACAGTAGAAAAGGGGTGAAGAGAGCTAATAACAGAACCCATATGAGGACAACTCTTCTAGTTAGTGAAGTAAGTGCACTTACAATATAAGTCATAGAGGGAGAGTAGGTAATAGAAAATTAAGTAACAATTTTGAATAGTAACAACTTACTGAGGAGGAAGGTGTAAACTACTAGAACTGAAGAGGAGCAAACGTCCAGTATAGTCAGGGCGGGTGAGGTTCTAACCCATTTAGTAAAATAAGAATAAAATAAGAATAGAGTTGTTAGTCTTAATGATGTGTTAATTTACAGGTTCCTAAGAAGAAAAGAGAACGTTATAGCAAGAAGCTGATGGAAGGAGCCAATCTGGACCAGTCTCTTCTTTGTTTATTATTTTATCCAATTCCCCCGTCCCTTGAGGTAATGACTGGGAAGTTCTAAAGATAGGCCTCCTGGCATTGCTAAGAGGGATTAGGGACCTAGCATCTCTGTTCCTGTGCAAGAGCCGGTAAGCCAATATAATTCTAGTTATTGAGTTCTGACAGAGTGAAGTGCCCAAGTTGCCTTCGCACCCAAACAGAGATGGCGGAAGGAATTGATGTGCAATCATTAGGAACCATTTTAGATGCGATACAAAAGGAATTAGGAGCAGTTAGAGAAGAAAATCGTAACCTTAGACAAGAGGTAGTCAGTGCTAGGAAAGAAACTTCAGAATTAGCGTTAAGATTAAGGCAGTCAGGCAGTTCAGAGAGAGAGGCGATGAATCCTGTATTAGACGCCACAAATAGGTCAACCACGCAAGTCATTCATTCTCTATCCCCAGTTATCCCATTAGCATCCCCAGAAAGATTTAACGGGGATCCGCAGAAGGCGCAAATATTTCTCTCTCAATGCTCCTTACATTTTATGTGCCGCCCTTCGATATTCCCTGATGCGCAGTCTAAAGCGGCCTTCATTCTCTCATATTTGAGTGGAGACGCAGCTTCCTAGTCTATGCCCTTAGTTACCCAAGATGATCCATTACTGAGAAACTTTGAGGATTTTAAACAGGAATTCCTTCGGATATTTGACAGGCGGAGAATATCTCAAGTTGTGGATAACGAACTACTCGACCTACGGCAAGGCAATCGAGATCTAATCGCGTATCTGGCCCAGTTTAATAAGCTGGTCGTGGAAACTAACTGGCCAGAAAGCAAGAGAGCGGCTGTGTTTTATCGCGGTTTAAGAGATGAATTGAAGGATACTTTAGCTCAAATTCCAAATCGATGAACAGAGATCTCAGCTCTAATAGATTTGGTCTTGGAGATAGATTTCCGTCAAGGAGAAAGAAGAGGAGAAAAGAAAAAAGACTTTAGAACAATAACCCCCAGGTTTGATAGAGCTCGAACCGAAGGCACGAGAAGATCGGATACCCAATCCAGAACAGAACCGATGCAGATTGGAACAATAAGAGGACCGCTATCTAAAGAAGAGAAGGACAAGAGAAGAGCAAGTAACTTGTGTATGTATTGGGGATCCAATGGGCATTTTGTTAGAAATTGCCCGAAAAAACCCAAGGTCACCTTCAAGACGAAGGAAAACTAATGGCACCACCTGTGGAAGGAGTTGAACAGGTGGGTGCGATCATAGAAAAGGCTCCACTGGAACATCAGGTAGCAAATACGTTGCAATCGGCGGCCCCGCATTTGAATCTGTCCATGGAAGTGAAATTCCGGGAAAAAACTCTGATGGATGTATCGGTCATGATAGATTCAGGAGCCACCGGTAACTTCTGCGACATAAGATTTGCGGTCAAGGTGGGCATTCAAGCCATCCAGAAGATTAAGAGTGAGCCCGTCCGGGCAGTGGATGGAACAAACCTTCCGTCTGGACCAATCGTAAGTCACACAGAACTAATCCAATTGATTTCAAGTGATGGACATAAAGAAAAGATCCAGTTCAACTTAATTGATGCTCCACAGTTTCAGTTAATTCTTGGTCTCCCGTGGCTTACTGAACACAACCCTACTATCGACTGGAGCTCTAGAACCATTGTAATGGATTCAAGTTATTGTCATGAAAATTGTTTTGGCATAAAAGAGAAACCCTTGGAGAGTAATCCAGCTTTATCTTTGTGTTCGACTGGGCATTCCATGTGTGTGATAAACGTCCAAGAAATTCCTGACGAGTATAGGGAGTTTAAAGAAGTGTTTAATGAGGTGGAAGCAGAACGACTACCTCCACACCGGGTCTATGACTGCAAAATTGAATTGGAGCCAGGTTCGAATCTGCCCTGTAGTCGAGTTTATGCATTGACGGAGAAGGAACATCATCACCTGAAAGAATACCTGTATAAATATTTAGCCAACGGGTTTATTCGGCCATCGCAGTCCCCGGTCTCATCTCCACTATTTTTTGTGCCAAAGAAGGAGGGAGACTTTCGGACATGCATCGACTACAGGGCCATCAACAAGATCACCAAGAAGAATCTGTATCCTCTGCCATTTATCTTAGTCCTCCTAGATCAAGTCAAGGGTGCTCAAATCTACACTAAATTGGATTTGAGAGGCGCATACCATCTAGTTCGAATGCGTGAGGGTGATGAGTGGAAGACCGCATTTCGGACTAGATTTGGGCTCTTTGAATATCAGGTAATGCCTTACGGATTATGCAATGCGCCAGCTGCCTTTCAGCACTTCATTAATGACATTTTGAAAGAATTCATTGACCAGTGCGCCATCGTCTACATTGATGATATCTTGGTATATTCGTCTGAGGTCACAAAACACCATGAACAAGTGAAAGGAGTTTTGAAGAAGCTGCAAGAAAATAAGTTGTTTGTAAAATTGGAAAAATGAGCCTTTGATGTTTCGCAAGTGGAGTTCGTAGATTTTGTCATTTCACCCACCGGAATACTGATGGACCAGTAAAAAGAGGAAGCTGTTACGAACTGGGAATCTCCAACGAGCGTTAAAGAGGTCCACGGCTTCATAGGATTTGCTAATTTTTATCGGAGGTTTATTCAAGAATTCTCTCGGAAGATTCTTCCTCTTACTAAGTTGCTGAAAAAAGGAACCAAGTTTGAATGGTCAAAAGAATCGGAAGAAGCCTTTCAGTCCTTGAAGAAAGATTTCACCACGGCGCCAGTCCTGTTACACGCAGATCCTACTGAACCTTTCTACGTAGAGACGGATGCGTCGGATCAAGCCGTGGGTGGGGTATTATCTCAGCGACACAAGACCACAGGTCAGTTACATCCGGTTGCTTACCGATCCAGAAAACTGACTCAGGCAGAGATCAAAAACACCATCACTGAGTAGGAGTTATTGGCTATTAAGGATGCCTTCAAAGAATGGCAACATTATTTGATGGGAGCCCAACATCAAGTGACGGTGTTTACAGATCACCGTAATTTAAAATTCTTAATGACAGCCAGAACCCTTACACCCAGACAATTAAGATGGTCCCTGTATTTTGCAGACTACGATTTTGTAATTACATATCGTCCTGGAGCCCAGAACGGAAAAGCGAATGCGTTATCCCGAATAGGCACAGAAGCTCAGAAAACCTTCACAGAGAATCAATCAATCATTCCTAGCGAAAAGATTATTGGAGTCACCACCTCAATCAGTTTGGAAAAATATATTGCTGAAGTCATGAGTCCAGAAGCTATGCAGGAATGGGCAAAGGAGGATTTAAATCGGAAGGTTGTAAGCCAATTGCCCAATTACCATGATGCTTTGTATATCCCCACTACGGAGTTACAACAACAAGTGATGTGCGAGAGCCATGATGACAAGATGCCCGGTCATAAGGGAGAAGCCAAGACTGAGGAACTGATTAAGAGACACTATTGGTGACCCATGATGTCTTCAGATATTTAGAGATTTGTTAAGTCATGTGAAATCTGCGCTCAGGGAAAATCCGAATGGCAGGCCCCTAAGGGTCTGTTGCAACCCTTACCCACACCCCCTTACCCATGGCACACAGTAACTCTCAATCTAATCACAGATTTACCCAATAGTCAAGGTTTTGACACCATTCTTGTAGTGGTAGATGCCTTTTCCAAAATGGCCCATTTTACAGCATTAAAAGGGGTTCCAACTGCCAAACAATTAGCTGCTCATTTCAATTCCCAGATAGGGAAGATACATGGGATACCTAAGATTGTAATATCAGATAGAGATTCTCAGTTTGTGTCACATTTCTGGAGGACCTTCATGAAAGGATTAGGTACAGAGGTTAGATTCTCCACTAGCTATCACCCCGAGACCGATGGGCATACAGAGAGGGTAAACCAAGAATTAGAACAATATCTGCGACTGATTCTCTTGAAAGAAGAGGGTGACTGGGCAGATTATCTGTGGACTGCAGAATTTGCCCACAATAATGCGAAGAATAGTTCTACAGGTTATTCCCCCTTTTTCTTAAATTATGGCAGGCATCCGAATGCTACCATTCGACAAACAGATATATCTGTCCCTGCAGTAAAGGAGGTTGTTTCACATCTACACCAAGTACAGAAAAGAGCAGAAGAGAATCTCAAGACAGCTAAGGAAAAATACAAGAGTTACGTGGATCGAAAAAGAAGAGAGGGGCCTTCTTTGACTGCAGGAGATCGAGTTTGGCTAAGCACAAAAAACTTAAGGTTAAAAGGAAACAGAAAGTTTCAACCTCGCTTTATTGGCCCCTATCCAGCAGAAGAAAAGGTAAATCAGGTCACTTATCGATTGAAGTTACCCACTAAGTTGAGAATCCATCCAGTTTTTCATGTTTCCTTACTAAAGAAAGCTTCCACAGATTTGAGAATCCAATCACCACCAAAACCAATCCAGCTAGAGACAGGAGCTGAATTTGAGGTAAAAGAAATTTTGGATTCAAAAAGATCCAGAGGAAAATTGTATTACTTGATCGACTGGAAAGGTTACGGTCCAGAGGAGCGATCTTGGGAGCTGAGTGAGGATGTTCATGCGCCTAGATTAATCAGGTCATTTCATCAGCGATTTCCCATGAAACCCAGGAAGAGAGAATCTGCCTTGTTGAGGGGTACTGTCAGGATCCTCAAACCGGCTCATGAGCTTTGCAGCGTGGAATTGTCCAGAACATGCCCAGAAACGCATTGTACCCACACTTGGTCAGAATTGGTGAGGATAAGAAGAACTAAGATGGCTGCCCAAGTGCCCACGTCCCTGAAGGGGTGGCGGTCTAGTCTATTAGGGCACAGCTGAAGAAGAAGATTAGGTGAGGCGCGATCTCCCGGTTAGCTGCGCACTTCACCGCAATTAAGGGCCAGAAAAGACGTCCATAGAAGAGGCTCGAATAAAATCGAGTTTCCCCAAAGTGTTTTCCTGAAGTTTCGTTTCCGTTTGATAAAAGAACTTGTGCAGTGTTAATTCGAAGACTCTGCTCGATATTTCAAGCGCGAGTCAGAAGGTGGCAGTATTGACTCTGCTACGGCAGCAGCGGTAAAAGCGAGCATTTACCGTTAGCTGAGGTGAGAGAGTCTTCAAGTTCGCCGTCCTCAGAGAGCAAGCCGACCAGAGAGAATCGTTCAAGTGAAAGGGCAGATTCCTACTGAGCAAAACAACACTCGTGCAGAAGAGCAGAATCTACTGAACAGAGCTAAGTGATAATGTCTTTATTATAATAACGGCAAAATATTGAGAACTTACCTGACATTGAATATTCTTGAGAAACCTTGAGTTGAAAGACAAAAGAAAACATATGAGAAAAGCGTAATAGGCTGTTGGAGTATAAAGACAGAAGAACTAATTCTAAAAACCTGAACTTGTATATATATATATATATGTATAACTCACCCAAAAGAACGTCTTGCTGCTTCTTTTCCCGAAACCTATAAGAAATAAAAGACAAACTCAAGAGAAGAGGTCGCAGATATAAGACAGTAGAAAAGGGGTGAAGAGAGCTAATAACAGAACCCATATAAGGACAGCTCTTCTAGTTAGTGAAGTGCACTTACAATATAAGTCATAGAGGGAGAGTAGGTAATAGAAAATTAAGTAACAATTTGTCGTTTATTTTGAATAGTAACAACTAACTGAGGAGGAAGGTGTAAACTACTAGAACTGAAGAGGAGCAAACGTCCAGCATAGTCAGGCTGGGTGAGGTTCTAACCCATTTAGTAAAATAAGAATAAAATAAGAATAGAGTTGGTAGTCTTAATGATGTGTTAATTTACAGGTTCCTAAGAAGAAAAGAGAACGTTTTAGCAAGAAGCTGACGGAAGGAGCCAATCTGGATCAGTCTCTTCTTTGTTTATTATTTTATCCACTTCCCCCGTCCCTTGAGGTAATGAATGGGAAGTTCTATAGAAAGACCTCCTGGCATTGCTAAGAGGGATTAGGGACCTAGCATGTCTGTTCCTGTGCAAGAGCCGGTAAGCCAATATAATTCTAGTTATCGAGTTCTGACAGAGGACACCCTTTATAGTTACCCCCAAAGAGAGCGTTTATCAAATTATTATGAGCAACTCACCCGAACTGTGGTCCCTACTTCATTTACGCGCCTAAAGTGTCACTTTCTCTCTAATACCATGAAGTGTTCACCACTCGAGTGGTGTTATGACATAATTACTCTGCCCTAGAATTCTAACTGGACACACCTGATAATTTGCTGCATTCCCAGAGAAGAGATAGCCTTCTTCATTAGAGAGAAAGGGAAACTTTAGGCGCCTACACGCGTGACAGAGGAAACTACAGTTCCCATGGTCCTCTCATGCACATTATGCCTAGTGACTCTGTCACTTCATGGTGTTCCCGTCTTTAGTGGTTAGCGACGGCGTCCCGCTGCCTCTCGCCAGGACCCTGGTAAATTGGAGCATGGACCGCTGTTCGGGTGAGTTGCTCATAATATTTGATAAACGGGCAGTATAAATATTTGTTTGTTGTCTGCACATTATCTTTATGTTTTATATGCAGTTGACTAATTGTATTCCTAGTCTTGAGGAATGCCCATGAAACCTGTTGGGGTGTCGAATAGTGGGCAGAAACATGTTGACCCACAACAGGGGTATATTTGGTGTTAACCCCTAGTCCACTTAGCTTTTAATCATGCCCCAGGACACCGCACAATAAAGTTATTTGGTTTCCTGGAGACAGTTTTAATATCTTTCACACCGTTACTTTTTAATTTTTTGCACTCTTCTCCTCATTCACCATGCTTCTTGAGCCCCTATAAACAAAAAACACCTCAGCTCCTCTTCCATTCTTTTTGGAGAGTTGAAGCCCACCCTGGGGACCTTGCAGCCCCAGTGTGAGGAGGGAACCCTATGATGAAGCATGTCACCTTCGGGTGAGTGAGGGTTCTAGTCCCCCTTTTCTTGACATTAGTTAATGTAACTTTGTCTGTTATATTAGAGGAAAAGATAGCAGCTGCATGGCAACGGACGAGAAACAAACAGCAGCAACTATTGCACCTGAGGATTTGGGGTAAGTCACCAATAAGAGAGTCAGATAATGTACACAAAGTCAACAGGGAATATGCCAGTGGAGACTACAGTCCTGAAGGAGAATAGCTTCCAGGGTCGGTTCTGAAACACGCTGCCCCAGCAATCTGAGGACCGGTAATTGACTTCCAACAAGGTGTCTTGCTGTGTTGCATTGCATGAAAGTATAATACATCTGTCCCTGAGTCTGGTCAGTTCTTCCCCTGGTCCTGGCACCAAACTGTTTACGGTGACAAGGACAGATATAGTGTCAGTCCCCTTCGTGTACTGTGGAAGGCCCTTTGAAATGTATTCAGGGCAGGGTACAGCTCATCCCCATTCCTCCTAGAAAGGCCATGGAATTTGAGGCAGGAAATGACAACTTTTAACCCCTTCGCTGTGGGGCGTAATTCCCCCGTTGTGCTGGGGGGCGGGGGCATGCACAGTGCCCCCATGCTCATGACGAGCTCAGCTCGTCATGAGGCACGTCGCTCCGGTGCCCATGACGAGCTGAGCCCGTCACAGCTGCACCCGTTCCAGTGGAACGCTCAGCACAGCAGGGGAATTATCCCCGCATGCGAGCGTTCCACGGCTCATGATGAGCTGAGCTTGTCATTAGCACCGGAGCACCATGCCTCATGACGAGCTCAGCTGGTCATGAGCATGGAAGGTGTTAAAAAGTGTCAATTTCAAAATTGTATTCTAAAATCTGACTTTGCAATTAAAGAGATTTTTTAAATTACAGATAATTTGAGAGTAAACATTATTTCCCAATGTGAAGTTATCACTTATTAATTGAAATAAGTTAACCCAGTGTGAAATCATGGGAGGGATAGGCTATGTAGTAGTGAACAAATACTTTAGGGGATTTTTCACTTGCAGAACTAGTAAAACTCATACCCACAGGTTCTAATTTTTAAATACCATGCACCCTGCCTTGTGAGCATTTAGGGCCTACCTTAGGGATTACTTATATGCATGATAAACCAGATGTGTATTTTGCCACCAGATAACAGATGCTTCTTGTTACCAACCCGTAATATTCTTTTCAGAAGTATGAAGGATGGGGGGATCTGCCTGGAATCAGATCTGTTATTATTACCATGAGGTGAAACACAGAATCCTGCAGTGGATGTTTTAGTCCACCAAGCCTTCAGATCCTGCTAATAACTCAGTGGGCAGTTTAATTTGCTTATGGGAAGCTGCATTTTCAGTCAATGTTTTACAAAGCTGATTCAGCTGATGATAGATTCTAGCTGATTGATTGCAGGGAAACTGCTGACCTCTGGATCAGCGCCATAGTATGAAAGAAGGAAAATTGGGAGACCAAATGAAGGGTGGATAGCATGACCAGCAGAAGGAGGGGGTGAGCAAGTACAAGAAGAAGGAGTTCTCAAAATGTCCCCAAAAACATACCCAGGATGGTAGCCTAATTCACTTCTGGGTGGAAAGTGAAGTAGGTACAAGGGGGAGATATCATTTTTGAAGCGTTTTATCTCTACTAAGACAATGGACTTTATGGTGGAACATTGACCTGGGATGATGAGTCCGAGGGGCTTATTTACAAGCCCCTAGTGCAGCCAATGAGTCACTTTTTATGACTCTCCGGCGAATGCAGAGTGCAGACGCATATATACAAGGCCATGCAGAGCAACTTTGTGTGGCTTTTCATTGCCTCATAGATGTGGTGTAAGGCAAAGCAGTGCAAGTAACTGCGTTACCTTACACTGTGTCAGGGATGCATTCTATCATTCCATGGGTGTGGAGGTGGGTTTTCCCAAGCAAGACTCATGAATTTTGACACATTCCCATTCTCAAACCGTTTAAAGTTAATCAAACAGTAAATGCTGTAAACAGAAGTGGGTTGAGGTGAAAGGGTAGACAGGATTCGATATAGAACATTTGTTAGTCACTGGCTTGACTGGCATATCACAGAACATTCCTACGTGGGAAGACTTTGTATGACAAAAGAAGATTGCTGGAATGAAAGAACTGTAAAGGACTAATGAATCATGCTGGCACCCAGGAATCGGAGCTACTTTCCAATGTTTGACCTCATGTTTCTTTGTTCCTCAGAGCAGAAATATTTGGTAATGTGTGTGACCTCACAGTGACTACATTCCCAACAGCTGTTTTGTGTCTGGTTATGCTAGAAATTTAATTGAAATATATTTTCCAGTTACTTTAAGAAAATCTAAATGAATTCTGAAATTCGATTTTTGATAATATTCATTGAAATTGAATATGATGAAATGTTGCTTTGTGTTCCCTAATACAAAAACTAGTTTTGGTGTAGTGTGGTCTTTCAGTCTACTGCAGATGGTCAATGCACATTCCTGCTTGGTAGCTAAAGAGTCTGGTGCCAGGGGACAATGCCTCAATCTTTAAACCTAAGAAGGCAGGGAAGTTGCCAACAATTGTCAACTTAGCACATATTTGCCATTGGGGAGAGCACCAGAAACAGTGGGCAAAATAAAGAGCATCGTTTGTACTTTTTTTTTACTTGGAGATGCCCAATTGTGCTGGGTAGGACCTTCTTCTATTTATTCCCAGGGCCATCATAGACCTTCTTACTCAAGGCCTGATGCAGAATGATTAAAAAAATATGTTTATACAAAAAAGGTTGAAAGCACACATTGCACACTGTAGACACAGTAGCACATGAAAAAGAGACAAGCACAGTAGAAGCATTGTAAAAGCATGGTTTAAAAACATGAGATAAAGACACATCTATAAGAAAACACTAACACGTATAAAAGAGTTGCGAGCATGAATTTTTAATGCACATGCTGTTTATTAACCTATAGTGATACAAATTGTGATGTTAAGTGAAGTAGCCTAATGTTTTTCATGCTGTTTGCTGAGAATGCTCGAATTGGAAAGGTCAGTGTAAACATATGTAGCAATGAAGTACAAGCTTGATATTTTGTAATATGATATTAGAGACTCTATAGTTTAACACATCTTAAAAGCAAATTTTGTAGGATAACATTAGAATAACTTGCATTTATATGAACTTTCTGAAATGTCCGCTAGTAGTGCGTTTCTAACATTAGCCATTTCCATATAATACTAATTTGTGAAAATATACATATTATTTATTTAATTGTTTTAATTTCATTATATTTCATGGTATTTTAGAGCTCATTTAATTTAAAAGTCTGATGCTAACTTAAATGTGTTTTTGAAATCCTTTTTCTCAAGTTCTAACCTTCTCATGGTTTAATACAATGGATCATTTACTTACAAGTGAAATGTTACTCATTTGTCCGCTAGATGTTTTCCCTTCACATTTCGAAATGCGTCTTCAATGTTAGCAGTGAAATACTCCTGTTAGAATAGAATGTCAGCCATGCCTATGGACAGACGACTTTTTATCTTTTTATTTGATTGTAGGTTTGAGTGGACTCATTATTTCTTGTTTCTCATGACTAGCATGAGAAACCAGCTTCTTATATGACATGATGTGAACATGAACATGTGATGGTTTTTCAATGGTGGTGCGATGCCACGCCATTTGACATCGCTAAAAGTTCTATAAAAGAAGAAACCCCAAAGGAGGGGCAAGATGCAACGTCATTGATTTTGCTTCTTGACCGAGCGCTTTGGATTTTTGCTTCATGACAACTGCCTTTTCAAATTTTTTCAGATTTGCGACCTGGATGCTATGCTGATCGATCTTTTACTTTGGTCTGTTAGTCGATGATACAATGGGTAAGCTGATGGACTGAGACATTCTTTGCCGAGCAAAATTCCATTATATCTTTAGCTTTAAGCTAATGTAATTGGCCGTAATGGACTGAACTTTCCCTTTTTTGTAGAACATAAGCTGTTAGAAATTTTAACCATCATTCTGTCCTAAAGGGGACTCTGTAAATCTGCAATATAACCACCCGATAAAGATTTGTCTAAATGTTTGGTGCTTCAATGCAAGCTGTGATATTCTTGACCAAACCCATGAGAAATTGACTATTTTAATGAATTTTAATTCTTTAATACAATAAACAAATTAATGTAAATCTGTCTGAGCCTATTAGTGAGTCCTGTTGGTTCTTCCATTTAAATTGTGCTACTGTACTGATGTTTTAAATGCGTTGTAGGGAGAGTCAGCGAGGTCAATCAGAACATCAGGTTTTACTTCTTTTATTCAGTGTTTTGCAATTGCAGAGTTTTTGGTTTGCAGAATTCTAACTTAACTTAACTTCTTAAGTAGGTTGAGTCTTCCAGTTGCTATCCTTTATTTCTACAGTATGGTCTTAAGGGTGGTGTACCTTAATGTGATTTCTAATCTGTGAGTTGGCTGTGAATTAATGGTCATCATTTGACAGCTAACATGTAGTTTGGTCACCCTATTTTCCTAATGTCGGTGAAAGATTCATCAGAGGATCATTGCCGCTGTGGTAAAGGAAACATGTTAGATTGTCTAATCGTAAAGGGCCCAGTATGGTTAGAGGAGTAAATGAGAGTAAGAGTATGAATAAAGTTTTTTTGCACGCTTTACGCTGCACCAGGCCTAACAAGAGGAAAAACACATTTTTACGTTGATAGTGGGGCCCTTTATTTAGCTAGAAGAGGAGTTAAGTGAGATGCAGAGGCCATTCCGAAGGAAGAAGGCTATCTTGGATGTATGAATTTTTACAGTTAATCAAACAGTAAATACTACAAACAGAAGTGAGGTGAGGTAAACGCAAAGACAGAATTGGGTGTAGGACTTTTGTCAAATCAAGTAAAAAAAAAACTCTTTTGCCTGTACAGCCATAATAGCACAATATATATTACATTTCATAGAGTAAAATTAGTTGTTACTACAAAAACATTGAAGTCAAGGATAGGTATTCAAAACATCAAAAATTGGTAAAACAGTAGAGTAATGGATTCATATTGTGATATTAACTATCTCTGCCAATCTTTCCGACCCCTCAAAGTTTAACATACATAAAATCAACAGAGCCAGGTCACATTCTTGGGAATTATAAAACTGTTAAAAGCGAATTCCAATTAAATAAATAATAATTTAAAAGATAAACATTAAAACTACTTTACCAAGACAAAAATATTAGCACAATTCTCTAAAAAGAATTATATAAAATCATAGAACAATTGCATTTATTAGCGGGAAGGCACCATCTAGTTGCTATCCAGCTCTTTCCCTTTAAGGATACCTCTAAGTATACACCACATTGCAATTAGAAATTTTGAGGTGACAACTACAAATTATTGAAGTGTTTCATATTTAAGTAGCCTAAAGACCTCAACATAATTTCTGAACCCTAGATTCCTACAGAGTTGGAGGACCCACCTCGATCTGGGCGGATTATAAGCAGGACAAAAGACATTACGTGGAGTTCTATTTCTCCGGAAGTGGAGCAGCCAGGGCAATCAGCATTGGTTGCACCCTTCCATTTATTTGTGAATGCACGGAGCGGGAGCGTACCGTGCCTAAATTGTATATACAGTTTTTTTGCCATAAATGGTTGGATACTGTCCAGGGCCAATTCTAGTTTGTACTGCTGCTTAACATCCAGCAACCTTGAGGTCAGGCAGCATGAGTTCATACTCCGAGTCAACAAGGCTAATTTGTGTTCTTTAAAGACAAACACTAAGGGCTTTTTGGGTATACTGGGGCAAGTCTCTTCCGGGGTAGACCACATATTTGCCCACCCCAATGAAAGGCATGCATTCCTAATGTAAGACAGCCAAGGTAAATTGGCTGCTCCCAATATGGATATAACATTCCTCAGTTCCTCCCTATAAGTAACTAGCTCGGGCGTGCTCCATATGCAACGCCTGAAAAGGAGGGACGGGAGGCAATTATATTATCAAGAGAGCCTATACCCAAGTCCATCCTAAGTGGAATTAGGGGTGTGCTTTTTGGAAGGCCCAGCAATTGCCTAATAAAGGTATTCTCTGTGACCAATAGAGAATGGGATGAGCAGTGACCCCAGAGTTCCACTCCATATAAAGAGGCTCACCTCGCTTGGGTTTTATAGATTTCTGCTGGGGGGGCGACCACTTTTTGGGTACAATTTTATGAACTTTCAGGATACCACTCATTGACTTTGTTATTTTCAGATTGGCCTTCTTAATTTGAGTCCCCCAGTCCATCTTATCATTAAGTGTGATACCTAGGCAATCGAAAATGGACACTCTCTCCAGGGACCTACCCTCTAATTGGGGATGAGGACAATTAGTAGTTTTGGTGTGGAAGACCGTATATTTAGTTTTCTGAACATTTATCTCCAGATTCTGATACCTGCAGAATGCACTAAACTCATTCAGTACATGCTGCATACCCATTGTAGATTTAGAAAGGAGCAGCGTGTAATCAGCGAACATTAAGGCCGGTATTTTATGACTTGCTAACCTTGGTAAGTCTATATCCTTCACTACCAAGAGAGTTTCGATTAGACTATTTAGGAAGAGGGAAAAGAGGGTTGGCGCTAGCACACAACCCTGCCTCACCCCTTTCTCTACAGGAAAAGAAGCAGTCAATTCTCCTTTTTTGCCATATCTTACCCTCGCATAAGTACCTTCAGGTAAGCGCTTCAATAATTGACAAAGGTAAACCGGTGCTCCCATGTGAAGGAGACCCCATAACTGGTCGAGCCGAACCATATCAAAGGCGGACATAAGGTCCACAAAGGTTAGATAGAGGCTACCCCCCTCCAAAGTGACTGTTTTCCAGTGGACTAATTGCAATCTAAAAATCTGATCGATGGTCGAGATCTTGGACCTAAATCCTGCTTTTAAGGGGGGTTAAAACAATCATCTCCTCCATCCAAGATTGTAATCGCCCCAGCAGAACACGTGCAAATATATTTTGGTAAACATCAATAAGGCTTATTGGCCAATGCATTTGTCACCCGAGTGGGATGGGTATGCTCAGACGTGAGTTCCATGCTCTCCACACCACTGGAGTCAAGCTATCCTGGCTGAAGACGGCTGACAGCCAAAAACCGGTCCTAAGATGCTTGACTCCGGTCCAGGAAAGACATGGCTTGGCAGTTCGGGCTGGACTGTTCCCATGAGGCACAGGGTCAAAGCTGATTTGCATATAGCCATGTCTGAACTGGGGTGGTGTGGAGTGCAAAAAAACGATGGATTTAGGCTCAGATCTCTGTACTGTGGTGAATGTATGACATTGTTCTGCATTCTGTCCATCAACTGTTGTTTTTGCATTTGTCACCCCGAGTGGGATGGGTATGCTCAGACGTGAGTCCCACGCTCTCCACACCATTGGAGTCAAGCTATCCTGGCTGAAGATGGCTGATAGCCAGAAACCGGTCCTAGGATGCTTGATTCCGGTCCAGGGAAGACATGGCTTGGCAGTTCGGGCTGGACTGTTCCCATGAGGCACAGGGTCAGACTGATTTGCACATGGCCATGTCTGAACTGGGGTGGCTTGGTGAGAAAAATAACAATGGAGTAAACCCAGATCTGTGACTGGGGGTGAATGTTTTGCCATTGTGCAACATTTCGTCCACCATCTTGTGTGTATTTCTATAAAAAAACGTTGCCAACTTTGAAAGCATATCCTGGTGGTTCATGTTTATCGACAACAAAGATTCATGGCCTTGATAATTTTCTGACACACAAAAAGCAATTTCTAAATAAGGAATAAATTGTATGTACAAAGAGGCCATGTTTTCATTAGATGCAACAAAGGTCCCCAGCGTACTCTTTGACTCCCTTCTATTACAATTAGATTTGGGGGGGTTGTATTGTCAAACCCTGCCCCCCTTAAGTTGGGGATAAGCTATCGCAAGTACCAGTGGGTTGTGGTCACTTTCACACCGAGATTGGACCACAAAATCCTTAATTCTAAACCACTTCTCAACATCTACCAAAATGTAGTCAATTGTAGAGGCCTGTCCCAATTTATTAAAAGTTGGGTTTTCCAGGGTGTCTGAGGGGAATTGACCATTGCAGGCCCCTAGCGAATAGGTAAGAGTAAATGAATCACTTGAAGAACAAGGGGAGTCCACCCACTTGTTGGATAGATATTACAGTCCGGAATTGACCACACAGAATCTTCTTCGCTTGTGATGGTAGAGCTTAAGGGATTGAGGGGTTCGAAATGACAATTAAAATCCCCCCTACAATTTTGTGGACAGACTCTGGTAAAGTAAGAAGAAAGGAGGAAAAGGAATCTCAAGGCTGTGAAGTTTGCCCCATCCTCACTGGGCGAGATTATACATTGATAACAGCCAACTTAAATGTGTTATCAAAGGAAAGAAGAATACACAGGATATCCAAAGAATCAGTGTCTAGCACTTTAATTGTACAAACCAGGTGAGTAGCAACCCAAATGCAGAGACCCCCCGAGGGTCTCCCTCTAAGTCCCTGCAAGGCTGGGATAGAATATGCTGCGTATCCTGTCCTAGATAATGGTACAGTGGACCACGTCTCTTGAAAGAGACATAGCTCATGGGTGTCAATGTATTCACCCCAATCAGGAAGGTCCAGCTTAGAAGTAAGACCTGCTATGTTCCAAGATAGAACCCTTGTATTCTGCGGATCGTTTATTTTGAAGATCTGTGAGTACAGGGGTTCCAACTCCTGTAACACTTGGCAGGGTATCCCCTCCCATTCCTGTATGTTTCCTGGGGGATCCCCTGATGTTTTTGGTGAAGCACCCGAGTTTTCAGTGGCCACTACAACCTCAGAATTTTTCCTAAGAAGGTGGACCACAGATCTATCACAATTTTGGAGCACAGCTGGCTAGGTAGCTATACCTTCAATCAATTCAGCTGGAGGATCCAGTCAATCGACTAAGTCTAGAGTGCTGTATCTATTACTGACTGGGATGGTAAAGGAGAGGATTGTTTAGGATCCCCGGCCCATATTTGGCAAATTCTCAGTCTGGGCTCTCATTTCCCATTGTATAAATACACCTCCCATTCTTTCTATCAAGGGACTAGGAGGTTATAAATAACCCAGAGAGAGTGTCTGGATGTCGCTAATCTCCCTAGAATGACCACAATTCAAAATGTATTGTACCACCCTGAAATTAATCAGGACATAATCCTCCGGGATGTCTTTACGCCTCTGTCCCAGCCAACTAACCGCCTAACAAATAGGATTTCACACTGTATTAAAGGTGAGAGTCGTCTGTGTTTATTTAACCAAAAGGAAACTTTATTTTTTAATTCAGAATAAGTCCCCCCTCTACCTGTTGCCAATTCTGGTACACCAGATAAGACAATGATATTGGGAGTCGAAGCCGGGGGTAGATCTATACATGGCAGGCCAGGTTTAGTTGGGCTTCTATTCAATTGCCAATTATTACCATGCTCCCTTCTCCAATTACTTGAAAAATGTTGTTCCACTTGCGGGCCTAAGATTGTTACCAAGGTCATAGGGCCATAACCAATGTCCCCCTCCATAGATGTCACATGTTGTAACACAACTGGGGCTACGGTTTGTTGGATGTTGGGGATAGGCCCCATTGGGGTTTTAGGGGCTGGTAGAGCAACAGAGGCAGATGTAGTCGGAAGGTTGCTTTGATTAGTGGAAACCTGGTCAGAAGATGTGAGGTTATCCTGAATGTTGGAAATGCGATCTATTTTACTCCCCCATATATCAACCAGGGATGTAAGATACTCAATGTGCCTCTTAACAACTTTCAACTCAGCTTGTACAAGGGCTTCAAAGTGTATTTTAAGTCTTTAGCCAAATTTAAAGCCCATATTGGCGGCTCCGCCCCTGCTAGACTGTTTCCACCAGTAGGGTGGCCCTCTCTCTGCACCTTTGATGCTATACTCGAGGAGCAGTTTGCTTGTTTTCCCCCTTATGGACTTTTTGTTTCCTCTGACCACCTTTCCTGATTGTCCCCCCCTTATCAGATTTGTTTCGATTTTCAGGAATCGCTTTTTCAAATGTGGGCCTTAAATCAGAGTGATTGAAAGATTTACTATTTGGGGGGTTTCAAGGGCTCCTATTTCAGAAGTCATTTGGGAACTTGGAATTATCTCTATCAGCCCCAATTGCCTGCCATAGCATCCTCTCAATGGCGGTCGGTTTCAAAGTGGGCGTACACACGGAGGCTTTCTGGTGAGTATTAGGCCTTATGGGTGGAGAAGTACTGTCCCCCATGCTATATTGTAGCTAGACTTCCTCAATAGGAGGGAAATACAAAAGCAACTAATCAAGTAGTTTAAGGAAACACACTCCCTGTAATGCTTTAAGTAATGTGGTACAACCTTCACTCTTTCTGAACCCACTAAAGAAAACTCCAGTTTTCAGCAACAATATCCCAATACCAAAACATTAAACATGTATACTCACATAGCACAATCAGGGGGTGGCCCAGCCCAGCCTTGTTGTCTCGGACGGGCTCAGACGGGCCCTTCCTTGGCCCGGGCTTTGCCCGGCATGTCTGGCGCTGGCTGGGTAGAGGCTGCGCTTTATGCGCTGAGGTGGACCGTGCCTCCCCCTCGTCAGCGGGTCCTGGAACAGCTGTGGCTGGTCGTGATGCACCCTAGGTAGTGTAGTTCCGAGGGTGGTAGAGATGGTTGGGCAGCAAACAACAGCAGGGTGGCACCTCCAGATGAAGCGTTGGTGGGTGTCAACACCCGCAGATGGATTCCGCACGAACACCGATGAGAGGGCAGAAAGTCAATTGCAGGGACCCACACTGCGGGGTAGAGGGTGCACTTTATACGCTGAGGTAGACTGGTGACTCCACATCGTTAGGCAGAAAGCAAATTGCAGGGACCCCAGGACATTTTTTAATAACTGGATAGACAGGCACATCTCAGGAAAATCCTAGCCCTGAGAAGAGTGCATCTGACAAAAGAAGCCTGCTGGAAGGAAAGAACTGGAAATGGACTAACGAATCTTGCTGGCACTAAGGGATTGGATCTGCTCTCCAACTTTCCAATGTTTGACCTCATGTTTGTTTGCACCTCGGAACAGAAAAAGCATAGGTTCATCACTCTAAGAGGGCCCAGCAGACAATAGAGAACTGGATTCTGTAGGACCACTAACTGAAGAGATAGGTAGTGCCTAGAATCTTACCATAAAGAACTGGTTGTTGCAGGAGTGGCAGGAAATAACTTTCCATTTAGTTTAAGTGAAGGAGGACTGGCAATCTCAAGATAAAAACTTTGACTGGGACAACCCACTCTGTTCATCCAACTTCTGCTTCATTGTGATCATCCTCAAATTGTGCCTGTCAGGTTCTGGTCAACCGTAAACAAAGCTTTCACATTGGGCTTTAGTATTTCTGGTACCTTTTTATTTTCATAGCTCTAATACCCCATATCTGGTTTTCTTTGTGCTGCTGTCTTTTTCCCCATTAACTCATTCTCTGTGTTTCTAACATTCTTTCATTGCATTGCTTTCTTGTCTTTTGGTACCTCTTGAACCTAAGACACATTTCTCTATGAAATTTCCTGATGCGTTTTTTCCGTAGCTACCAGTGGTCGAGCAAAGGTTCCTCAAGATCTGTGTTTCACCTCAAAAGGTTGAGTTTATTAAACTGGTAGGAAAACCATTCTCCTAAATTAACAATCTATTTGCTGACACTATCTCTGTAATGAGTTTATTTTTTATTGTCTTTCCGAGTATGGTAAAAAGAGCATTCCTCTTAAGTTATAGTGAAAATGTATTACATAGCCTTGTTCAAAAACACAGGCCGTTTTTGATTGCAGATTAACAGGATCATGGTTCAGCTAGTTTCCAGGATGTTTGCAGGTCAATAAACCCAGCTGAAAAAGAACATCAATTAGCTGAAGGATGTAATGATTCTTGCACATACATAATAGATATAACCTGCTTAGGTACAGTTAAGCAATCTCTTTTTCTCATCAATAGGAATAACTAATTATGATTTAAGAGAGTTTATTTTCAGCTGCCATGTGTCTTTGACATGTTACATGCCACAGAAAAGATTAAGCCTCTAACACTTTGAAAAATCAGAAAAAAGGAGTGCACAATAGTTTACTCAGAAAAACTGTGAGATTTGACGTCCTTTAGTAATAATGCAAAGATGAGTCGAGCATATCAGATTTCCAGTGGGAAGAAGATAATGGCCCTTAATATAGGGTATTCTATGTATGCATTCATCCTGATAAACTATATATTTCAATCCCAATGCACAAAGTCGTTTCCAACCATAAACTTTGTATGACAAAATGGCTTCATTTACACCTGCCAAGAACCCATAACAGTACATTTGCAGGTGTAAATGGTTTTACTACTACATAACTTTATACCACAATTAATATGCAGAAGTAGGAAGTGGGAGGATTGATCGAGTGCTGTCAGGGCCCATTTGCTTACCATTGGTCTACCTTTTAGATCCAACGGAGTGGTGAGAAAAGTTAGCATTGGCATTCAACTAAAGGTCATTTGACAGGACATCCCTACTCAATGAGAACCAGGAATCAGTAGCCAACTTAAACCAAATTGTATTGCAAGTTAATGAGAAAGTTCAAAAGCACAACCTGTAAAACAAAACTGTAAAGATACAGAATACCAACTGGAATTTCCAGATGCCTAAAGAAATTTAGGCGAACTAGTATTAGACAAACAAGCAATTCTGTGACAGCAATACAGAAGAATACTAGGATTCTCTCTCCAATACATTAGTATTCTAGCATTTCAAAGTGCAGAGGATGGTTAGGAATGAAAGACTCACAAATCAGGAAAATGTAATTAAGGAAGTCATGTCAGGACAAAACGAAATTAAATTAGAGAAGTGCTCGCATCTCAGAAGCTTGGTCAAGAGGCTTCTATGATTCAGAGAAGGTGTTAGTCTAAGCTACACTTGAGCAAGAATCAAACAGGGTAGCATTGAGGTCTAAACTTCACAAAGCCCATTCAGATATTGAGGTATCAGGGAATCAGGGAAGGTGTCAGCATGGAATCTGCAGGAGAGATCTGCAGTGCAAAATGTAGCAGGGGATCCCCAAAGCAGCTGAGCAAAATTCCAAGGGAGACGGTACATTATAACGTGCAAAGTCCATTAGGCAACATCACCTTGATCACACCATCAGGGGTTCATTGTCCCATCAAATCCTAAAGTTGCAGACTGCAACATTGATGGATTATTTCACAATGGACAAGGGAACAACATCTCTTTCTCAGACACATGTAGGTTGTAACATTTGTGAAGCACGTCCATTCAGTTAGTGTTCTGTTTCTTCATGCACCTTTGTCAGTGTCCTTTTCCCAGATTATTTTCCCTAACCTCTAATTCAGTAATGTATCTGTTCTAAACTAACAATGCAAGTGAACACATGCAAGAAATGTTGCATTAGCAGAAAATGAAAAACTGTTTTTTTAAATGTAGCATGGTGAAATACAGGCTTACACTGTTAAGTCAAGTGAAGCATAAATCCATGTTGCACATTTTACATGTGTGTGCACACTTTAAACATAGATGAAAAGAACTTCTAGTGCATTGCATTAAGGTAATACTAAATGTAGTACATAATAAACCTTTAGATTTGATCAAGTATGAGTAAGGCTGATTTAAAGACATATACATATAACATTAGTGCGCACACTATATAATAAGGAGGCTTTTAATCACAGTTTAAATTAATTATGTGTTAATCACAGGTTATAGCACGTGTTTAGAAAATTCAGGTTTCTTCTACAGAGTAAGTACATTCTTTATTAAACAAGGATGGTTTTATTATTATTCAACCTTCATAAAAACATCTTAATCAGCAGCGTAAGACACATAGAGCCTCATTACGATGGTGTCATCGCTGCGGAGATGAACCGTCCTACATTGAGTCAGCAGTCCTGCATGTCCTATTAGAACATGACCGCCATGCAGATGGTCTTTAAATGTTTTTTTCTAGTGCAGCTTGTCCTGGGGCCAAAAAGCATTTTGTGCACATCCATGCACTGTTTGCCAGGCACCATGTGGTTCCTAGATGTGTGGAGGGCATGTGCCCCTACAGGATACCTAAGCTGTGGCGCATGGGGGACAGGAGTCCTGCTTGAGGTCCCCAAAGTCCCTTACCGGCTGCCCATTTATGGTGGTGGGACCGTCATAAACAGGCAGTCGGTAAGGGACATCCTAATCCCTGCGGCAGTACCTGCACAGGCACCACCTACATTGTAGGGATTAGTGTCCAACCGCCACCCGACAGACTCCTTAAGCCTGTATGAGGTGGCAGTCTTTCCCCCAGACATCATTGCTCCAACCAATGGTATTGTAATCCGGCGGTCAGAACAATGGCCTGGATGCCGGGCGGTCCGCTTGACATCCAAATGAGGCCCATACTTATGAGTAGTTTTAATAATTCTACAATAAATGTACTCTTTAATAGTAATGTCGAGTTAAGAAATGTCAGAAATCGTTAACATTCATGTCATGTGTTGGTTGACATACCTTATGACGTCTAAAGAGTGGGCAACTTTGTGATGCAACAGAATCAAGGCATAGTTTTTCTCCAGAGTTCCCAGGCTTTCATAAACTCTCCAACCCCTTCCCATCTCAAAATGGGTTAAAGATGTATTAATAACAATAACAATAATATGTATTTGTAAAGATCGAACATATCACCACTCAAAGGTTTCAAGGCACTGGAGGCCGTCGTGGATATTAAGTGAGCTATTGCCCAGAGACCCATGATGCTGAGCTGATTTGCCACTGGTGCAAGGGATCTAAACCAGGGCCTATTCTCAGGAGCCAGCTGCACTGGCCATTGCACCACACCTCGCCTTTACCCCAGCATACTCCTCTTCTAGGGTTGGAAAAGAGATAGAACATTCCCAGTCTTTGAGGTGATGTAATAGAAGGGTTATATCTATGAAGAGAAGATATTATCCTATAAATAAAAATAAATAAAAAAATGTGTCTTTCCACAGCAGACTCCACAAAAGGAAACTAATGCACCTCTTACCACTCTACATTTGAAAAATAGTAGCAATCAGATGACATTCAAAATACCTTGCCTGGAAAGCTGCAACTGATATATCGTTTGAGTGTATTACTTTTGCAGAGTCGGGTCATTTGCAACAATACAGATGCTTTTTCAAATGCACAAAATGCACAAAATGCTAAATGCAATGCAGTAATCTCTTACTGAAACGCATTTTGCCTTTGCGATTTGGTATTTTGAGGGGGGGGGGGGCTGTTTAGGGCGTCCTTTCCAAATACTGAATCGGTATGGTATATATTACAATTTACAACCGAATTCCAGTTGCAAAACAGTAATGGTTTACCACTACTTTAAAAATGGTGGTACACTATTTGCGAAGGTGTAGGGGTCATAAAGGAAACCCTTCCTCTTTGAGAATATAAATAATTTGGGGAGAGGAGTCGGCCTAACCGCTAGGGCGGTCGACCTCGAATGTGGGGAACTGGGTTCAAGTCTCAGCAATGACGCTGACCATCCTGTGATTCTGGGCAAATCACTTAATCTCCCTGTGCCTAACAAAAATGAATGTGTGTCCTCATGAAACGCAACTGGTGCCCGATACCAGGTCAAGCTCGCGCTGTATAAACTCCGTAAAAAAAAATATGATCTATTTTTTAAGCTCAGGCAGTGGTCCAAGTTCAAGGTTTCATTTTATTCTTATTACATGGCTTCCGTGTACTTTATGGAGAGCCGACTGTATTAAAAAAAAATAGGATTGCTTTATTAAACAAGCATTTGCAGTGCAATAGGTCTCGCAGCATTAAAGTTTGAGTTACTGGCATTGTAAATGACAATGCTTTGCATTAATTTTTTTTTTATTTGCAATTGGTATATAAACATTGTTTGTGAGTGGTTAGCTGTTGCTAACAGACACCCTCACAGACCTAGTGCACTGCACGGCTCATATAATCGAATATGCACTGAAATCTTAACGCTGCAATGCTGATTGAATGCATAGGGCCCAGGGCCCATGCACACCTGATGTGCAGCCGAGGCAGAGGAGAGGGCCCCACAGAAATTAATCAGTGATGCCACAGGCCATGGTGCCAAGTAACCTGAGAGCAAACAATGTGTCACGTGAGTGGATGCCTGTCATCAGCTGTGGCCCAGCACCACACTGGCCCCCCCACCTGATAAGGCATACCTGGTGAATGTACATGGTTTCCTTTTTCAAGTCGACCTGCGTTTATTGTCGACGTGAATAATACACTTTTCAACTGAACCTTATTTTCTTTTAAGCCTCAGTGTGTTATCGGCTCCAGTAACTGTATTGGATACATTATAGTGACGTATATCAGATACTGTGCGGTTAAATACGTTGACTTCTGCAGGACATGCGTACGGCTAAATGTACCTGTTGTTTAAATATATGTATTGTCTTACTACTGTTAAATGAATTGGTGCAAATAAGGTTTCATGTGTAATGTAGTACTTTTAACTATTAGATCAATGTGGGACTAAAATAAAGGCCACATATTACAATCTACAGTATTTCGGATTCAGCCAGTGACTCACTGACGTCAGGAAGTAGCTCAGATGGTTCATGTCAATGCCCCCCCCCCAGTTGTTACTGAGAGGCCACAGAATCGCGGAGGTACAGAGCCCCTTACACCCAGGCACACAGCGCTTTATGTCTGTCATAACCCGGCGCATCCCTTGTCTTGGAACGCGCGATAGCTCCGCGGGTTTCTGCGCCTGCTGCAGCAGCCTGACGCAGTTGTGAATCGCGGCCTCGGATGACTCTCTTTGAGGGACAGGTTGGCGGGCGTGACTGGGTTAAATATGATGTATCCGAAATGCTCATTAAAATGCTGTGCCCCGGGGGTATTTTTCGGGACAGTTTACAAAAGAACTGTGTCTGGAAACGTGCAGGAGAGAAGGACACAGTATCCCAGTAAATTGTGGAACCGGTGCTGGCATAGAGACATACCAGGAGGTAGGGAGGGGGCGGTGGCACTTGGCATTATGGCACCCCAGGCTTGCCCTGGCCTCCACCCCAGCCCCGCCGGCCTCTTGTTCCATACACACCAGTTGCTGCTCCCGGTTTTCCCACGGGTTCAGGCCGCAGCTTCCTGCACTGGTCCATTCACCCTCAATTATCCAGGATTATCCCGACACAGACCCTGGGGTGGGGGTAGGGGCACCTCCATGCTGCTGCAAGTTAAACACTCACTGACACGAGCGGTGCACGTCCCTGAGGCCCTGTTTAATGCCCAGCAATGCCCCCCCCCGCCCCCTGCTTCAGCTGCCCCCTCCCTCCTCGCCCCTTTCCCTCCAGTTGAATATTTTACTCTCGGTCCCTGGGTTTCTCATGAAGCCTCCTCCCTGACGCGCCCCCTCTCTGCTGTGTCACTTGTGGGGTGTCCACTAAACTTCAGCATTGTCCGGATATTATTCTCGGCGTACAGCGCCAACTCCCTGGCGCCATTCTGTAGCGCTGTTAAGAATAGGTGTTTATTTATTTATTTATTATTATTTTATGCGTTTTTATATAGCACAGACTTTTGTCAGAGCACTTCACAATAGGAACAGTAATGATACATGAGGAGAAAATTACAAGTGAGCATGTTACAAAAGCAAACGTTACGTTACATGAGGCAATAGTGACAATTGTGCATGTATCAAGAGCAAACAAAATACAAGATGTAGCAAACGATTCATTACAAGAGGAAAAGTGACGTGTGCATGTTACAAAAGAGTACAAAATATAAGCTCCCTATTTATTGACACTCTGTGTAGCGACCTTTTTGGCCCGATCAAGATTCAAACCGTGGCTACGGATGTTAGCCGTCAAAGCGCCAAGAAGCAGCCAGGAGGTGCTATGTTAGTGTTAGGAGTAACACTTGAGCACAATGACCCTGAAATAACCTGGTTGCCCCTTAGTAATGCGCCCCGATCTCGTCTGCCACTCCCAGGAGGTGGAAAGGCAGGGTACACACTAGTGGGGGAGGGGTGGGACAGAGGCACACAACCCACTGTGCTGCTTTACAATCTTGCCACTGAGCAGCACAAATCTGTAAAGACGCTTTGAGAGGGCACTCGTGCCCTCTTGGGTCAAGGGAGTTATGCCCTGACACAGCGCCACCTGCTGCACCCCCTCATTAACAGCACATTTTTATGGAGATGGTTGAGGGAAGCCCTGCTCCTATTTCAAAGGTGGGGGCCATGAAAGGCGCACTCCCCGCCCCGCTTCCACCAAGGCCTCGGGACTGGGGGGAGTGGATTGGACCAAGTTTAGTGCTTTAGCTGCTCCTTAAATGTTTGTCTGGGGGTGGGAGGGATGGTAATTGGCCTCTTCGGGATGGAAATGTACTGCTGGCCCCGCCGTGGGGGGTGTCCTGCCTGCTTCCTGCCCCGGGGACATCAAAAAGCAGAATATATTAGGGGGGGGAAAAATTAAGCAGCCTGTGACCTCACAGGCCCTGGGCATATCACGCAATGCACGTGTGACCTTAGGCTCCTGGAAGCACACGGGGGGGGCGAATATTAAGGATTATTCAGAGACTTGTATCTGGGAAGATTTTTTCTGCAAACTGCATCTGGAAGGAATACATCAGCGTTTCTTTTGTTTTCCAGATCATCTGTTGAAGGCATTATGTGGAAAAACGACAAATAATAAAAAGAGTAGTGACAAGTTTTCTGTGCAACTATTCTTGCCAGTTGATGATTTTTAATTAAACTTTAGCATTTTGTTTTTGTTTCATGCAATAAAAACACGGAATACCAAGTAGCGTGTCAACATTAGGCACACCTGTAAATTGTGCGCATCAAAGTGTGGAATACTGAGTGTTTTGATCATGTATGAGATATTACCTACATAATATATACGTCCCAGTGTAATCTATGTCACCTGCCTGTTGTGACGTGTCTCCTTCTTGGTAATTATTGAACGATACCCATTGTTTTAAGGTGCGGCTGGGGGCGGGGCAATATTACACGCACTGTCCTACTTTCTTCGATACACGGCACTCGTTAGTAATGTAAACACAGCGAGCGTGATTTGCGCAGAATCACACAGTGTGGGGCCCCTTACCGAGGCTGGGATTAGAACGTAAAGCGCCCAGAAGGAGTGGGTTTCTTTATTAGCGGGCCTTGCTGCCATTGCTGTGGTCCGCATTTGGTCTGCTTGTGATGTGATGTGCCCTGTCGTGTCAACAGCACCAGCCTCCTCAGAGCCGCTCTGGACGGCAATTGAGCATGGAAACGCCCCGTCGAAGGAGCCGGACAGGGCACGGGAGAGCTGCGTTACATCAATTCTTTGAATTCCACGCACGCATCGGGCAAGTCTGCTTTCACTCCTCGCCAGAAACAGAAGCTGTGGCTGTTCGCCCTCCGGCAGCGGCGGCTCCAGGCGCACCCAGTGTAGCAGCCAGGGAAGCGGCACAGCGCTCCCGGGGCAACAACGTGCTAGCCGCACACTGCACTCACCTTACGAGTCCTCCTCCCGACCTCCGCTCCTCTCCAGTCACCGGCGCAGGCTCCACCAGTAACATCACCACACACCGTCCGCCGCCCGAGGCCCGCGCTGAAAGCAAAGAGAGCATGCAATACTCATGTGACGTCAGCCCTCAGCATATATTGGAAGCGCGCATCATGGGGCTGTGGTGCGCGGCAGAGACGCTGGCAGCGTGAGCGTGCGCGCGACCAAATCTGCGCGTGGCCAGCTCTTGTCGCACCCTCTCCCATTCACAATGCTGCGCGGGCGCACAGCTCTTGTCTCGTTTTCTCTGTTTTTATCGCCTGAAACGATCACTATAATTCTCTGGCGAGAACGCGCTTCGCGCGTTTCTCTAGCTGAGACCTAAAAACGATTACCTGCATGGTGGTCTGTTGAACAGTAGGCCATCATCCATGTGATGGATGGGATTCCTAATGGGTTGCATACTGCAACCTACCTCATTATGGCTCACAATATGACTCACATTGTGGGGCATATTGAGACCCACAAGGAATCCCTAAATGAAACTCACTGAGTCTCAAACATTAGGAATACCGATTTTCTAATTGAGTTTCTGAGAAAATCGCTTTTAGGAAATCAGTATTCCGAATGTTTGTACATCTAGCCCCTGTGCAGAGAGAAACTTGAGTGGCAAAATTCAACTTGGTCAACCTTGTTACCCAATTAGATAATGATGGGATCTCTGCTTTTAGTTTATTGTTTCATAAGGAGAGACACTTTAATGTATTTCTCATGATTCACATCCCTAAATATAAATGACACCGACAGTTTTCCAGCCTACATAATTGTCGCTGGAAATGAATGAGCCAGCAGTAATCTAAAGCAGGTTCATTTGACAAATAACACCTCTGGAAACGTTTACACTGGAGGAAGTTGGTATCGAGTTGACATTGTAAACTAGTGGCAAACCCCTGGTCCTTGATAGAATCCCTGGTAATCTGTATAAATACAACATCAATATACAGGGCGATAGGAAGTTAGAAACTTGTTAACTTTCTAGTGACATGTATTCACTCCCATGATCATGGTGTGGAAAAGTGACATTCTGATGTTTTACAAAAGGAGCAAACAATGATCCCAAAATCTGTTGTCAATAAAATGTATCAATTCCTTCAAAAAATGCATCGGAAAATGCTGTTACTAAACAGGGAAAACATGTTTTCCCTACAAAGGGAAAAATGTGTGCTTTTTGGCAAAGGGATGTTAATTTCTCCTGTGATCTGCTAAGGAAAACGCTGCATGGCAGGAGTAGAACGTTATGAGAAGAGCCAGCTGCAAGGTCCAAGCATCCAGATCCACTACTGGGAATAAGGGTGCATAGCAAAAAGTATTAAATCTTCATCTGGTTTAGACTTAAATCTATGGGCATGTGGCAATAGGGCCCTGTGTGTTTTGCCTGAGTTGACAAGGGAGGACCTGAACTTTGACGTCTGTAAGTTTTAGAGTCTTAGGGCCTGATTCACAGAACTAATTTAGGACAAAATCTTAAACGTACTACTATTTTGGTATTCACAGAAGGCACTTACTCATTTTGGTATTCACAGAAGGCACTTACTCATTTCAGTATTCACAGGACTCCTAAATGCCTTCTGTGAATACCGAATGTCTTAAAGTTAGGATTTTTCTCAATTTAGTAGTAGTACAGTTAGGACTCCTAACTTTCCCACTCCTAAATGCCTTCTGAGAATAACGAAAGTCTTAAAATTAGGATTTTTCTCAATTTAGAATTAGTAAAGTTAGGACTCCTAACTTTCGGACTCCTAAATGCCTTCTGTGAATAACGAAAGTCTTAAAATTAGGATTTTTCTCAACTTTACTACTACTAAACTGCGAAAAATCCGAACTTTAAGACTTTCGGTATTCACAGAGGGCATTTAGGAGTCCTAAAGTTAGGACTCCTAACTTTACTACTACTAAACTGATAAAAATCCTATTTTTAAGACTTTCGGAATTCACAGAAGGCATTTAGGAGTCCTAAAGTTAGAACTCCTAACTTCTGTGAATACCAAAATGAGTAAGTGTCTTCTGTGAATACCAAAATGAGTAAGTGCCTTCTGTGAATACGAAAATAGCAGTAAGTTTAGGATTTTGTCTTAAGTTAGTTCTGTGAATCTGGCCCTTAGAGTCAGCAGTTAAATCAAAAAGACACTTATCTCACCTGCTTGACTGGGCTCTCAACAACAAACTCATCCCTATTATTCAGACTTGGTTCAGACCAGGTTGCTAGTTTGGAAATAACATCACAACGTTTAAATTGCTAGTAAACAAAACATTGAAAAGGCACCTGTCATTATATGTGTGCTGTACTAACAACTCAAATATTTTAATAAAGTTAACATGGCCAAACTTTGGGGCAAATTAACCAGCTAGGGCATTGATCAAACTCTGTTTGTTATATCTTTTCATTTCATTGCATGATAACATCTGGGTGCAAATAAAGCTTGCAAGGAGAGTTTCGTCACCAAGAGTACGCACCGTAAATGGCCTGAAACAGGATTGTGTGTTAGCACCATTGGTATCTTCTTTATATATGGCTGACCTATCTCCGTTTCTGGATCACTCTGACGGCTTTGCTACCAAATTAGGTAATAATAGGTCCACCGGCGACCTAGCATATGCAGATGATATTGAACTTTTTCCACTAACCTCTAGAACATTATAGAATCAATTGTCGAGGCTATCCGAGTTTATTCGGTTAAATGTTCTGCAGGTCAACCGTGATAAAGCCAAAATAATCCCCGTTGGATGCAAAAGAGTATACCTGGGCCTTACACTCAGAGGGTGATCCTTAAGAAAAAGTGGCATGATTATAATTGGGCAAACCATCTCACCAACAAACAAATAAAAGCCCAACTAATTACAAAATCACTGAAAATGTTTTTCAAATGAATGGCAGTCAAGCAATCTCTCCAGCAATTGCAGCTCTCAATAGCAAGCTAATCCCGACCCTTCTCCAAGCATCCAGGGTTTTTAGAGATAACGTTGTAGTCAAGTTGGAAAAACTTAACATTAATGAAATTAAGTCATTACTTGGCCTTCTCCATTCTTCTCCTCTTTGTAAAATTCGGCAAGGGTTTGGCTGAACTCATTAGACCTGAAACAAACTGAGACAGTTATAAAATATGTATGTGATGCCACAGTAAACTAATTAAAATATTATATGTGTAATGAGGTGCAATCATTAAGTGCGTCTAACTCAACACTAAATATTGCAGGCATCAGTAAGATTTTAAGCCAAAATAAGATACCTCCTCTATCAATCTTAATAGAACTGCCAGGGTCGTCTCGGCAAGGCCTTGCAAGCTATGAAAGCTTCTCTACTACAGGCTGATTTAGCCCACTTGCAGACTTACAAACACTCGGGTTACACCTCTGATACTTACCTGAATAGCGTCAGTGCTACCTTTCCTTTACCTTAATCCTGCTTGTAAATGTGAGTACTTAAGGCTCCGCCTTCTTTATAGATCCACTGCTTGATTTGAAGGGTTGTGGAATAAGAAGTGTCATTCATCAGGACAGTGCTGACTCTGTGGTTATAAGAACGAATAATTAGAACATATTGTGTGCTAGTGTCCATTTTTACTATACATAATGAAAAAATACGTGATGCCCACATTTATAAAAGTAAACTGTATAACAATTCATGAAGTAAGTAGTCATTGTTTCTCTACCAATGATATGCAATGTATTGGTCAGTTGATGCAATTTTTAGACTTAGCATGTGGTCATGTTGGTTAAACTATGTCTCTTAATTTTTTTATTTATCTCTGGTATTTATGCTGATTCTACTGTTTTTATGATTGGAATTGATATTTTATTATACATATGCATTATATTTTATTAATTCAAAAAGACACTTCTTTGTCTGTAGCTCCTCCCCTAATAAATACAAAAAATGATCTAGTGTGCAGGAAGAACTTGAAGGACTGTTATCTGATGACAAATAACTGCTGTTCTGATGCCTGGAAAAAAATGGTCATTTGTTGGGCACCCACTCCTTTGCTAAAGTGGGAAGGGGGGTTATGTGTATTGCACGAAGTGGGCAAAACAGAGGCTGAAAATTGGGGAGCCATGAGCCTTGGGTCAGGGATTATTTATATGGATACTGCTTCATCAATTGACTTTTCCCACAAAACACACTACAGACTCTGTTTGACCTGAGGATCTCAGGGTATAATCCTAAGAATATTGACCATTTATGAAGCCTCAGTAAAAAGAATAAGATCTAGAAATGTTTCAGTGACCCAGTCAAAATATACTAATGCTTTTGAAAGTCTAAATATTATTTATTTACCAACTCCCCTAAAGGCGCGATTGAAGTTTTATTTTCCATGTGTAACTGACACATCTTTGTTGTCACTAGGGAAAAAGAAGGATTCAGTTATACTGGCCCCTTGAAATTAATTATATGGCTTCCAGAGAGAGCTGACTGTGTTCCTAGGGGAGGTTACTATTGCAGAACGAGAAAGTGTTCTCACTGCTATAAAGCTTGCCCAACCGCAGGAGTGAAATTACAGTATGTCCCTGGAGGTGCAACAGGCATGTGCATCTGTTCTTTGTGCCTCAGGGGCACTGCATCATTACAGAAGGGGTCATAGATGCTTGCGAGGCCCCTTTTGAAATGCAGATGGCGCTGGAGCACATAGACTGCCAGGACTCCCTACTGGGCCATCTCTCATTTGGGTGGGGGAGTGGTCTCATTTAAATAAGGGAAACACTTAGGGGCTCATTAGGATGGCGGGCGGACTTTGCCCGCCCGCCTCCCTCACGGAAAACAGGACCGCCCGCGAGCTGAGCGGCAGTCCCGCACTGCATATTAGGATGCACCCGCCACAGTGGCAGGCGCATCATGCATTTTAACAATGTGACGGGCGGTGCTCTCAGCACCGCCCGCCACAATGCTAAAAATGCATGTATGCATTTGCATACACAAAGCGACAGGTGCCTGCCGCATTGTGTATGCAAATGCAGGGGGGTACCACAGGTACCCCCCATGTGCACCCCCACGCCCCACTTCACCATGGGGGCCCGCAGGGGGCCCCCAAAGTGAAGACCGCATGCCAGGCATCTGCTTATGCCCATTTTAATATGTCTAGCGGTGTCTGATAGACACGCCACCATATTAAACCTTTTCCGCCCCGGTCGCAAGGTGACCGGGGCGTAAAAGCGGCAGACAGTCTTTCCATCGCTGCGGTCCTCCCGCCATGCTAATATGGCAGGGGGAAATGGGTGGCGGTGGGACCTGGATGTCGGGCGGATCGCCACCGCCCGCCTGGTGGTGGCGATCCGCCCGACATCCTAATGGGCCTCGGGGCACACGCTGTATAAAGGAAGCGGGTATAAAGGCAAAGAGCCTTCAGGAAGCACAGTCAGTGTGCCACAAGCAAGTGAGGCATTCTCAGTGCACCCCAGGAAACAAACCTCTTGTGGGCAGAAAGGCAGTCCCATCAACCCCACTGGGATTGCCCTGCAGATGGGTGAAGTCTCTCACCCACATGCAGAGGGACCTCTGTACCCCTTTGAAATGCTTTCATTTATTGATTAAAAATGTTTCCCCTCAGTGATCTGATATTAGCTTGTGCTTCAATTCAAAATATAAGTGCCTTGTTGGATTCGTTTAAAAAAATAATTTTGTATACTGAGTGATGTAAATTATAAATTGCTGATTGAGTATGTACTAGATGACTGCACTGGTGTTGGTAATCAACTGGGGGGTACTCGACCACACAGTTTTAATCAAACAAAAGTGACTGAAAGGGCAGGCTAGCTGAAAGAAAATCAATTTCCAGCCCAATTTGGAATCTGAAATGGAGCTTTTAAAAATGATTGGCAGGTTTGTATAAGACATATTTCACCAACCAGTGCTAATGCTGTGTCAGATTATACAGACTCTTGCTTAATTTATTAAATTATTTTATGATCCGGTTTTAATAGCCAATATCTGCCACGAAATACAAAATCATACATTCCAATTCTAAAATGTATCATTTTGCAAATGTAACAGTGGATGTCACAGAAATAGTTAAAAAGAAAATTGCATAATTAGTCAATTAATAACAGTACTGAAATGAAAGGAAGGTTTGTAACTTTGGTTACTACTGCCCAGCAGTGTTCTTTCAGAACCACGTTTACAACTGTGGGCAATATAATATATAATGGAAAATTATCCATTATATGTTTGCCATTCAGCGAAGTAATAAGAAAACTAATAAACTGATTCATAAAGATTTTGCTTTGAGTAGGAGTTCTATACTCTTTCAATACTGCAAATTTACCACTGAATTCAATGAGTATTCTGAGAGTGCTCTGGGCTCACTTCTGCCCTATTTCTAGAATTCAAGAGTAAGCCAGGAATACTACATGTGTGAGTCACAACAAAATCTTTAAGAATCTGGCCCATAATGCTTAAAGGTCTTTCACTCATTATTGCATTGAAAGTAGCATGATATAATGATCAGCGTAAGGGAATGCATGTGTGTATAGAATTTTTTGTTTACCTTTTTTATTGAATTTTAACACTTTAGATACAAGGAACCATAGAAGACCGTTCCAATCTCAAGTTACATGCGTAGGTAGAAAGAGACAATTTACGCATTTGAGTGTAAATTTGTAATTGCTTTCTCTCTTAGCTGGTAGAACATGTCAGCACAATCCCAGTATTGTACATATGCTGAAGTTACCTGTAATGGACTAATGTGTCCAGAGAGATATCTACCAGTCAATAGCTGAGTTATAGGGCTACGCCTACCCATGATACTTATGGGAGTTTTGCATTCTGCCGGTATTATCGGAGCAACTGGTTTGTATCCTGAACTGGAAACCTGGGCGCTGAACTGGAATTCTGGTTTGGGGTCAGCGGGGGAGGAAGGGTGTGTGTGCAGAGGGGAGGGGGTAAGTAGGTCCTCTGTGCCGGTGTGTGGGGCCACTCTGGCAGCTGGCAACAGTCGATGAGGGCGGGAAGAGAAAAAAAAGAAAATAAGGGGGGGTTTGTCTAATTCCTCTTTCAAGTTCTTGGACTATGCCCTATGGTGTGGACAGTGAGAGGGTGTTGGCGGTAGGTAATTGTTCCAACTCATTCCTTCTGCTAGCGGGTGCTGCTGGCATGGCTGATGCTGTTTGGGAGTGGGGGGCCTCAGCTGGCTCTGCTGGCATGGTTTGCTCACTGAACTGGAATAGGATTTGTGCTTCCTCCTTTCGGATCACGTCGTCTTCTGCAGTGCCCCACTTTTTGACTGCTCCTATCCAAGCCTCCACTGGAGGTCCCCTTGGAGCCCGCACGTGCATGGCTATGGCTCTCTGTACCAGGAGTAATAGGAGGGATGTAAATCGCACCTTTTCTTTGTCAGTTTTTCGTCTACAGAACACCCGTAGAGCGCATGCTTCCCATGTATTAATCCCAGGGATAATGGCGGTTGCTTGGAGTGTTTTTTGTATGTAATGCCAATATTGCTGCAATGTACGGCATTTCCAGAACATGTGTTGGAAGTTTGCTGCCGGGGTTTGGAATCTGGGGCAAAGAAACTGCGTATCTGGGTAGTAAGGTTGTAACCGCTCGGCAGTTAAGTATGCCCTGTGTAAGATGTTGAATTGTATGTTTTTGAACTGCGAGCTTCTGGAGACTTTTTTGGGGTATTCTAGAGTTCGTGCCCACTCCTTGTCGTGCAATGGTCAATTGAGGTTGTCCTCCCATGTCTGCATCAGTGAGGTTAGTGGCTTGAGTAACAGTTCTAGATTGGCTTTATATAGCCATGTGACAAGATGTCTGCCTGCTCCCATAAGCAGTATGGTGTGTATCACTGGATCTATCAGCTGTTCCCCTGCGACTAGGTCCCAGAAAGGGCGACTACTAGCCAAAAGTCATTGATGCAGCAGAAATTGGCCAGGGGGGAGGTTATATTCTTCCACTAACTGTTCGTAGGGTCGCAGTTGGCCTCCCTCAAAGAGGGATTCCCACTCTGTCAGCGAGATGTCCGTCCATACTTTTAAGGTTTGCACCTTGTAGTGGTTTTCGCGATCAGGGAACCCCACCAACGGGAGCAGTGGGGAGTATGGGGGCTTCCCTCCGGACATACAGTGTATGCACAACATGCAGATGCTAGTGCATGTGTGCGTGAATGTACATATTTGGTATTTATAAAGCGCACAATTAGATAAAAGGTGGAGAGCAATGTACAGTGTCAAAGTTAAAGATTCAGTCAATGAGTGAATTAATGGGGAGCTGGGCTCTGTACGCGGAAGTAGACTGTTCCTGAATTATGATTTAGAGGGGCATATTTACAAGGGGATTGCACCACCACAACCTCACTTTTACTGAGGTTCCAGTGGCTCAATGCCCTGCTCCATATTTGGAAAGGGGCGACCACTCGGTCCCCCCGAACGTATGGCGGAGTACCTCGATCCCCCCGGGAAGCCATTTTGGGCGGGAGGCGCGTCTCGGCTGGTATGCCCGAAGCGGCGTAGCCGGGGCGCGCTTTTTCCCGCCCTAGAGTGGGCTGGCCTAGACACTGACGCGGCTGGCCACGCCCTCGGGGCAGGCAGGGGCGGGTTTACGCCCGCCCTGAAGACGGATAAAAAGGGACGCAAGACCAGAAGGCATCCTCTTGTTCCTGTGCTCTGAAGCTGCACCTCCTCGCTGCACGTGAGCTCGAGACGGAACGAAGAGCCAATTTTGAGCGTTGTAATCTTTCTTTTTGTCTTTCAGATACTCTGTCAGAGAAATGCCCAAGAAAGGCGGGAAGAGTATGACGACTGAACAGATGCTTCGGTTTCTCATGAAGGAGATGACCGAGTTGAAGAAACGGGTGGCAGAGAGAGACGGGGAAGGGGGGCCGGAACGTCCGTCGGCTGGAGCAGCTCCAGGAGGGAGAGCCAAGAGGCCAAGGAGGGGACCAGCCGGGGGAAACGTCCCGGTTCCCTGTACCCCGCTCGAAGCGCCAACCCCAGTACCGGCGGAGGGGAATCCGATTCCCGTGGTGGTCACCCCGGTGTCCAATGAAGATATGCCGCCCGAGCTGGCAGCACAACTTGCAGCGTGGTTGGGCGACAGTAGTGAGGGCGCCACGGCTGCCGAGGCGCAGGCGCTAATGAAGCAATTGCGCGAGAAACGGGATGCAGCCAAGGTGTCCGCGCCGGCTGCAGTAGTTGACAAGCCACAAGGGACGATGGCGACCGCAGAGGCAGCGTCCGGTGCAGGTAAGCGGCCATTGCCGATTGCGAGGGATGAGTCAGCACCTTCTCGTAGAGAAAGGTTGGGTCAACATGTTCCTTTGGCAATTAAGGAAAAGATTTGGGCGGGGGAATATGTGAACATCTTCTCGTTGCTTGTTGATCATTATGAGGTGGAGCATGTTAAGGGTCAGAAAGATCTCATGCATCCCAGTGTTTGCCGCGCAAAAATGGCCGCCTTTAAAGTGAATGAGAATATTGGCAATTGGGGCAAAGCATGGGGAATTTTTACGTCAATCTTAGGGGAACGTAGGCCCGAGTTGCTTTCCGAGTTGCCGACCTATCAGTCGCGAATCATGGGGTACTCGACATCACACCAGGGTAACCATTGGTTCTGCTACGATAATCTTTTTAGAAAGGCTAAAGAGCATAATAAAAGCTTAACCTGGGATTGTTATGATTCTTTGACATGGGATAAAATGAAGGAGACAGGTATGTTGAAGATGCCTTTGGTAGGAAGTAATGTTGGCGACTCCTCCCGCCAATATGTGGGGACGCCCTTTCGTTCAGGTACGGGTACCGACGATTACTCGAGACCTGCCGGCAATACAGGAAAAAGGGGGTTCTGCTTTAATTTCAACAGAGGTAAATGTACTAGGCCCCAGGGATCGTGTAAATTTAAACATGAATGTAGTGGGTGCGGGTCGTCCCATCCTGAGTCCACGTGCAGAGCCAAAACGGGTGATAATGGGGGGAGGGGAGGCGCCAAACAGGTCTAACGTAGTCCGAGGGGCGCCTTTACCTACCCCGATTGATACCTTGGCGATGATTCCCTGGCTCAGTGAATACCCGGATCGTACTTCTGCTGGGGTGCTGCGGAACGGATTTTCGTATGGTTTCCGCATCCCGGTAGGGGATTTTCAGGGTGTGGAGAAGTGTAAAAATCAACTTTCCGTCCTGCAGCATACGACCGTGGTACAGGATAAGATCCGGAAAGAGGTTACGCGAGGTCGGGTTGCCGGCCCATTTAGTGTACCCCCGGTGCAGAATTTTGTTTGTTCTCCTTTAGGGGTGGTCCCCAAGAAGGACCCAGGTGAGTTCCGACTGATTCATAATTTGTCAGCTCCACGTGGTCTTTCTGTAAACGATGCAATAGATCCAGAAGTATGTTCGGTGCGGTACGCATCCTTCGATGAGGCCGTAGCCATTTTGAATCGCCTGGGGCCCGGGGCGCTGATGGCGAAGTCAGATATCGAGTCAGCGTTCCGATTGCTCCCGGTACACCCAGACGACCAGCGTCTCCTGGGTTTCATGTTTCAGGGTTATTATTACATGGATAGGTGTATGCCGATGGGGTGCTCTATATCTTGTGCCTATTTCGAGAAATTCAGTAGTTTTCTACAATGGGTCTTCACAAAGAGGACGGGTTTCCAACATGTAATGCATTACCTTGATGATTTTCTGTTCCTTGGGGCAGCCGGGGATCTCGAATGTGGCCGGGCCTTGGCCGAATTTTGTGTGTTAATGAACCAGTTTGGTGTGCCATTGGCACCGGGTAAAACGGTGGGTCCTGCGACTTGCCTCGAGTTTCTGGGGATTGAGTTAGACTCCAGTGAGGGTTGTTTTCGTTTGCCAGCTGACAAAGTGTGGAAGTTCAGGGCAGCCTTGCAAGTGTGTATAAATCGATCTAAAGTTACGCTGCATCAATTACAGCAGTTGGTGGGACAGTTGAATTTTGCCCTGAGGGTGATACCAATGGCCCGCCCCTTTTCCCGTTCAATTGCCCAAGCTATGGTCGGCCTAAAGGAGGGCCATCATCGCACGAGACTATCGGCTGAGGTCCGCCAGGACATGCGTATTTGGTTAGCATTTCTGGCGAACTTTAATGGTCGAGTCGTCTGGAACAAACCAGCCGTGTCCTCTGACGAGCTGGGGCTATGGACAGATTCAGCAGGTAGCATAGGTTTTGGTGCCATCTTCGGCACAAAATGGTCGGCACAGAGGTGGCCGACATGGTGGCATGACAATGGTCTGACAAGTAATATTGCTTTCTTGGAACTTTTCCCCATTTTGGTGGCCCTGAGAACCTGGCCCGAAGGGTTCAAAGATCACTCTGTGAAATTTTGGTCTGACAATATGACCGTGGTTGAGTGCATCAATAGTCAGGCAGCACGATGTAAACTGATTTTAAGACTCCTCAAAGAAATTGTCTTACTGTGTATGCAACTGAATGTGCTATTCAGAGCAAAACATGTCCCAGGGGTAATGAATCAGGCGGCTGATGCACTGTCTCGTTTTCATATGCAGGCTTTCTCGGGTTTCCTTCCCTCAGCGGACCCAGAGCCGGCACCCTTTCCCGAAGCTCTCTGGTCTCTCGGTGCCCCGAACTTCGTCACCTCGTGGGAGAGAGTCTAGCACCAAGGACGAGGAAGGCATATGAAGGGGGGTTTCGGTCCTATTTAGCCTTTTTGGGGACTGATAGAGAGAGGCTTTGGGGCCACGAGGAATGGGTGGTGAATTTTCTGATGTCCTTACGTAGGGCTGGGAAATCGGTGGCTACGGCCCAGAGGCATCGCGCTGCCATTTCCTTTGTTGCCAGGGCTCATAGTATCCAGGACCCGACAGCGTCTTTCGTTGTACAGAAAGCGCTGCGTGGGTGGCAACGCCTTGAGGGTCGCAGAGTAGATGAGAGGCGCCCGATAGGTTTGGATAGGTTGGCCCAGTTGTTGGCCACACTCCCTGCCACATGTTCATCTCAGTTTGAGACGGTTTTGTTCCGAGCCGCTTTTACGCTAGCATTTCACGGGGCGATGCGGGTAAGCGAACTGGTAGCAAGGAACAAACAGGAAGTGGCAGGGGGTTTGTGCCAGGAACACGTTCAGATCAGAGGGGAGACAATGACTGTCTCCTTTGTCAGGTCCAAGACCGATCAAGATGGGATGGGTGACTGCATAATCATACGCAGGATTCCCGGGTCCTCCATGTGTCCGGTAAAGTGTTTAGAAGATTACCTGGCACGAAGGGTGGCATCATGGGGGGGGACCTTGTTGAGACACGCGGACGCCACCCCACTGACGAAATTTCAGTTTCAGCGGGTGCTTGCGATGTCAATTGCCGCTGCGGGCTTGAACCCGGGCGAGTTTGGGACCCATTCCTTTCGGATAGGGGCTGCTACAGAAGCTACAGCCAGGGGTCTTAATGTTGAACAAGTGAAACGAGTGGGGCGTTGGTCCTCCAATTGTTATAAGAGGTATGTGCGGTTGCACATGTTGTGAAGCTGTAATAATGTACTCACGCCTCTTGTTTTTGTTTGGTTTTCAGTTGCGCAAGCCTACGAGGCGGGGCGGACTATGCAGTCGACCCAACACCGGGCCAGCGGTCAGAAATCACCGGCTGTGAGAAAGGAGGTGTGGGTCGTGGGCCACTCATACGTGAGGCGTGCCGCGGACGTATTCAAAGCAGGTGACATGATTCACGTAGCTGGGGAATACGGGTACAGGGTGTCCTTCTACGGAAGAGGCGGTCTCTGTATTGACCAGTTTCAATCATTTTTCGAGGGTTTGTTAGGGCGGACGAGGTCACCGCCGTCTATAGTCATAGTACATTTAGGGGGCAATGATTTGGTCACCACCGGTAGACGACTTCTCCTGGAGGCAATGCTTTCCACTGTAAGTTGGTTGGCGAGGAGAGTTCCGGGGTGCACAATTGCGTGGTCCCATATGATCCCACGAAAGGTGTGGCGGGGGGCTATTTCTATTCCTGCTTTGAATCATTCTGTTAGAAAGCTTAATAACAAAGTGAGTAGGTTGTTCCGTTCCAGGACATTGCATTCTATTTCGCATGGCTGTATTAATGATGACAGTATGTATTTGGGGGATGGTGTGCATTTGTCTCGAGTGGGGAATGAGTTACTCATAGCAGACTTCTTAGCATGGTTGAAAACGTTAAAACATGACCTTTAGGTAGGAGCTTTGTGGGGGGTCCGGATAGCCGGTCAACTATCCGGCCTGTGGCGGTAAGGTCATGATCGGTGAACACTAATTGGAAGATCCCTATGAGTGGGCGTCACCCAACACGGATGGGAGCGCTCGGGAGAGGTGGCCTTTGGCCCCTCAACGGGGAGGCGGTCCCTTCTAAGGATGGGTCGCCGAAAGAAAAGGAAAGGCGGTCAAGGCCCCTTCCTGTGTAGGAGGGGTTACAGCCCCCTCCTGGGGAATTTCCCGGGGCCAGTGACGTCTGCGACGGCAGATGTGGTAAGTTGTGTGGGGTTTGGGGGGAGGTCTACGCTACCTTATAGATACCTCACACGAGTCCTCGAACGACCTTTAAGTGGCGTCGAGTTTATTGGTGCCCCCGTCAAGTCAAGGGAAATTGGTAGTTGCACTCGAGGTACGCCTCAGTGCTGTCGCCCCTCCCAAGTGGGGGGGGTATTTCTGGTTAGGGATCTTGACACCGGTTACGACCTTGCCGTTGGCCCTTAAACGTTAGGATGTACAATTTCAAAATTTCAAGAAAATGTTTTGTAGGTTGTTAGTTCGGCTAGGAGAACCTCTGTATTAGAGAATCTGTTAAGGTTAGCCAAACATCGCAATGTGGTAATGAAATTGTACATTAATATGAAACTGTTTAATGTTTTAATTTTTTGTTTTAATAAATACGGCCGGGGAGGGTCACTCCCTCCCTCATCCAAAAACTTCAAGAACTGCTTCCGGTTTCCCTCCTTTGGGGATTGTGTTGAGAGGGGGTGGCGGGTATCTCAGCCATATGGAAAGGGGCGACCACTCGGTCCCCCCGAACGTATGGCGGAGTACCTCGATCCCCCCGGGAAGCCATTTTGGGCGGGAGGCGCGTCTCGGCTGGTATGCCCGAAGCGGCGTAGCCGGGGCGCGCTTTTTCCCGCCCTAGAGTGGGCTGGCCTAGACACTGACGCGGCTGGCCACGCCCTCGGGGCAGGCAGGGGCGGGTTTACGCCCGCCCTGAAGACGGATAAAAAGGGACGCAAGACCAGAAGGCATCCTCTTGTTCCTGTGCTCTGAAGCTGCACCTCCTCGCTGCACGTGAGCTCGAGACGGAACGAAGAGCCAATTTTGACCCACCCACCAGCCCCTGAAGACAGCCAGTTGTTTGTAATAATATAGTGATCGATAATTCTATTTCGTTTACAGGTTGTGGTATTATCGTGTTGATATTGAGTGAGTAATAAAGTTGGTCTAATTTATGTCTGTTTTGTGATTAAAGAAATTCGGATTTAGTGTCCATTTATAAGCATGCTTTTTTCGGTCATAATGGCCAATGTATTTTTAGTTTTGTTAGCATTGTCGTATTTATTTTGGTCGGGCGGTAAGGTCATGATCGGTGAGCACTAATTGGAAGATCCCTATGAGTGGGCGTCACCCAACACGGATGGGAGCGCTCGGGAGAGGTGGCCTTTGGCCCCTCAACGGGGAGGCGGTCCCTTCTAAGGATGGGTCGCCGAAAGAAAAGGAAAGGCGGTCAAGGCCCCTTCCTGTGTAGGAGGGGTTACAGCCCCCTCCTGGGGAATTTCCCGGGGCCAGTGACGTCTGCGACGGCAGATGTGGTAAGTTGTGTGGGGTTTGGGGGGAGGTCTACGCTACCTTATAGATACCTCACACGAGTCCTCGAACGACCTTTAAGTGGCGTCGAGTTTATTGGTGCCCCCGTCAAGTCAAGGGAAATTGGTAGTTGCACTCGAGGTACGCCTCAGTGCTGTCGCCCCTCCCAAGTGGGGGGGGTATTTCTGGTTAGGGATCTTGACACCGGTTACGACCTTGCCGTTGGCCCTTAAACGTTAGGATGTACAATTTCAAAATTTCAAGAAAATGTTTTGTAGGTTGTTAGTTCGGCTAGGAGAACCTCTGTATTAGAGAATCTGTTAAGGTTAGCCAAACATCGCAATGTGGTAATGAAATTGTACATTAATATGAAACTGTTTAATGTTTTAATTTTTTGTTTTAATAAATACGGCCGGGGAGGGTCACTCCCTCCCTCATCCAAAAACTTCAAGAACTGCTTCCGGTTTCCCTCCTTTGGGGATTGTGTTGAGAGGGGGTGGCGGGTATCTCAGCCATATTCAAAGTAGTGTTAAGCCCCTAGTTGTGCTTCGCGCCATTCTGTAAATATGGTACCCTTTCACGTAAGTATCTGTTTGCAAGGGTCATGCAATGGGTGTTGCTCTGAGTGTTACACTGCCACACCCACTGCTTTTTGATGCTTGTCCAGATTTACATGGATGTTAAAATCTGAGGCAGCACCAAAAACTAACACCAAACAAAGCAGACTTTAGATTGGCGCAACAAGGATAAATACTTTTATTTCTGCTTGTTCTTGCTACTTCTATGTGTGCTGCATTCTGCAACACACCTAGAAAGAGCAAAACACCATTAATGATAATTTTTGTGCATGAATATGTCCCTTCCTGCAAAATCATTAAATAATGGTGATTTGCTACTTCAATGCGTCCTGCAGAATGCAGCATGCAGAGAAGTAGCATATCGCCATTATTGATTGTTTATGCGACAGGAAGGGACACCTTCCTGCACATAAACAATCATTGCTGCAATGCAGGCACCCTTGAACTATGTCACATGGGTGTCTGTGTTGGCGCTAACTATGTTTATCACCTGCTCTTGGGGGAGCAGAGAGGTGCGCCATATCCTTGTAAATAGGGAACTTTTTGAGGATTTGGAAATGGTGTGTCGCTGCAAGATTTGGAACCACAAATGCCATTTCCCTGTAAATAGGTCCCTGAGCTCCCTAAATGTGTGTATCTTTGATGCTTCTGAAACTGGAGCATGGTTAGCAGCCAGTGGGGTTTTATCAGGTGCACAAACTATGGGAAATGTGATCATATAACAAAATATTGAAATTTCAAATGTTTCTGTGAACCATATCATGCAACCACTTAAGTAGTTAGAAGACTTTATGGTGAAATTTAATTTAGTAAACTTTTCTTATGTTGTGAAATTAGAACAATACAATACTTTGTACAAATTAGGCACAATCTAACGATAGACTTCATTGTAAACAGGATCAAGCGATACACAAAACATACCGTCATAAGTGTTTAAAAGACAGGTATTCTTGCTTCAATCTAAATTTTTAGGTAAACATACTGCCCCAAGATACAATTTTTAATAATCTGCAAACCAAAATAATATTTATTAAAGATGTTACACCATTAAGGATTCTTGATCTAATTATATTCTAACTCTTTGTTTCAAATTAATCCTCTTCTTTGGGCAGAGGCAATCTTTAATCAGATCTAGCAAACTGGCAAAGCAATTGATTTTGGTGCAGTAGAATGTGGTTGCCATGTTTAAGAACGGTAACAGACAGGACACAAGTCAACTATTGTGGGAAATATATCCTCACCTATGTATAAACTTATGTTACTGGAGATAAAATGTTGCACTGGTTTCAAATGGACGTTAGAATTGGGCACAAGACAAATGACAACAATCAAGGTTGTATGATGGAATCACGAACACCTAAACAATGAATGCTGGTACCACGTAAGCGGAACAACCTCATGTCTACAACACAGATTTATACAATGAATGTCTGAACCACGCATTTACAGCAAATCAGAACCACGCATACCAATACTACTCAAGCCTTAACCACACATGTGTTCAATTACACATACGTTTGACAATATCAAACACTTTTTTGTTTAACTTTAACATTTCTCACAAAATTTATAAAATGTTATAATTAAATGTTATAATTTTTTTATCTGATCCATGGATATATATTTCACCAACAACAAATTCCTTAAAACAGGCTATCAAAAAAGTTGTAGTGAATCTCTCTGGTGTCTGTCATTAGAAAAGTAGTTCTTCTACAAATAAGAACTAGTTGAAGCTGTCTATAATGGCTGACATTCTGCGACTAGAACGCATCAAAAAGCATTTTTGAAATCGTTGATATTAAATATACATTCTCACATAATTAAATGCAGTTTTTAAACCATGTTCAAAACATATTTGTTTTCGAATTATGGAACACCTCACAAAATACATTTATAAAATGCCGTCCACCAGTTTTTGTCAGTGGTACCGTGAATCCCGTTGTGAAGACAACACATTGTTTGGAGCTCCAATTCAAAACCCACATCCCATAGTGAATGGTCCCATCTTGCAACATTTAAGGGTAATGAAACAGAAATATTAATTGTAAAACAACCTTCCATTAAATCAACGATATATCTTTAACAGGATTCTTTGTTCCTGCATTGCCGATGCTGCCCAGTAGGGTCTGGGGCTCCTTTGAACTAAGAGGTATGTTTGGTATGAATTTAGGGGCCTGGCCAGCTTGCCTCTGTATGAGGTTTAAGAGGAAATGCCCCAAGAGTCACAGAAGATGGAAGCTTGCAAGGGAGTATGAGATGAGGTATTGGTATTCCTCTTGTGCAGTCAAGCTGACTGGACCTTGGAAGGATTGTGAATTGGTGCAATGTGTCCGCACTCTATGGTACAGCAATAAAATTCACAATAGGAACTTTTATGATAGCACTGTTTTGTGAACTGTGACCTGACAACACTTCAGCCCATTCCACATTTTACCATGACCGAGTGTAAAGACTCATGAGATTGAGATCTATTTTACAATTGTACCCACCTGTGAACAATGCAAATCAATGCCGAAATGCATCAGGAGTGAAAGCAAGCTGCTGAGCTTAATCCAGTTTCAATAAAGGTGCCTGATGAACTTTATTCTGGGCATACATAGATTTTCTGTGGATTTTATTTAACATGTTTCTTTGTTCCTGCATTGCTGATGCGGACTGTATGGTCTGGGCTCCTTTGAACAAAGAGGTATGTTTTGGTATGAACTTAGGGGTCTTATCAGCTCGCCTCTGTTAGAATTTTAACAGGATTTACCCCAATCTTTACGGAAGATGAAGGCTTGCAAGAAAATAAGAGATGGGGTATTGGTATCCCTCTTATGAAGTCAAGCTAACAGCAACTTTTTGGTTTTTTTGTATTTGTTTATGAAAAGTAGTTCTATAGTGAACATCCTCTATCTTTCATAATTCCTGATATCTGGTAGGTGAATACATGATTTCTTTTTTAATAAAAAAAACTTTTAAGCAAATATTTTTTTTTATAAGCTGTAAAGTGCCAAACATAATATTTATTTCCCGCCTCTGCAAATATTATACACTTTATTACCTTTGAGCTGGAAATACACAGTGAATGTCTTCTCAAAAATTACTACTTCTACATCAACGCATACTTAGCTTTAAACAGGTAGTGCACAATGACTGTCCTGCGAAATGAATAGTCCTACAGCACTGTGGGCATAACAGACAGCAAGTGGTGCTAAACAAGCATACAAAAAATCTAATCTTCCTACTCCACTTCTCACTTACCTCCTGGCATTTTTTGGCTAGTGCCTGGGAGGGCAGATTTTGTATGTATACTCCACAGTTTACTGACCTCATGGCAGGTGCTGGGTAGAGTCTGCGTCGGAAGGGTTAAATTACAATTCCTCTCCACTGTGTACTTACTTCAGAGCAAATGCAGCGTAGTTGCTAGGAGCTTATTCATCTAGGCATATTCTAAATGGGTATTTACCTCAGAGCATGCTCTTGGCAGTACTTATATGAGCTAAATTACTATTCCTACTCCACCTAGTACTTATCTGAGGAGATATGCTGGACAGTTTCTGGGTAGCCTAATTTCTATTCCTATTCTGCTGGGTACTTTCAATAAAGCAGGTCCAGGACAGTGTCTGAGGGCAAACGGTTCATTCCTACTCACTGTGTACTTATCAAAGGCCTGCTGCTAGACACTGTCTACTGGTCTAAATCACTATTCCTACTGCTGCAGGTACTTACCTCAGGGCAGTTGTTGGATAGTGATTTGGGCTAAATTACTGTTCCAACTACACAATTTTCTTACCTCAGGGCAGGTGCTGGACAGTAAGCGGTAAAAGTATTAATCCTACTCCATGAAATACTTTCCTTAGTGCAGGCGCTGCACAGTGACTACGCTCAAAAATTGTTTTCCCCAATCTACTGGGTATTTACCTCAAGGCAAGCTTTTGAACAGTGAGCTCTTGGCAAAATCACGAATCCTACTTTTTTGACTGATTACCTCTAGGCGCATGGTGGAAATTGTCTTGGGTTTAAAATGACTATTTGGATTCCACCTAATACTTACCTCATTGCAGGTGCATGTCAATTAGAGGCAGAAAAACTGAACAAAGTAAAAAACACAACTAATTATCTTAATTTTTGTTTTCAACCTAATAGCTTGTTTTTACAAGAAGAAATAAGATTTCTTTCCACCCAACCACTGAAAAGTCTCAGCAAAACTTCATAACAAAAAAGTAAGTAATGCAAAAAGAATTGTATGTGGATGCAAACAAAAGGCCCGTATGATACCATACATTTACAACAAATCTCAATCCATTACTCTCTTGTCACGCAGAAAGAAAACATAAGCAAAAGTCCCAAAACCTTTAACCACTGCAGTATTTTGTTCAACAGGAATAGAATCCAACCTTTACCCTACAAGAAAAGTCCATCACAACCTCAGGTAATTAACAACTTTTTTATGAATGAAAACCACAACCTCCACTATACAAATAACAACAAAAAATAAACTGGACAAATTGAAATATTTGCCTCCAGCAGGTGTTTAACTGTTGCCTTTCTCCATAGGATGCCTCAAATAACTAATACGTCTTGTTTTTTCTCTGCAGACAATACAACAGAAATAAATCTTTCTGAAGAATTGCTAACACCCAAAAACTTTAACACATTTTTTTCTTTCTTTCACAGATTTAACAACAATGGCATCTTCTAAGCAAGCAAATTACGTTAAATCCTGGTCAGTGAAAAAAACTACTGAAATATGGTGGCTATCTCTATTATAAAGAGAGATTGATGGACCACACAGGAGTCATTAAAGGTGTGTACAATATTTCTCTTCCCATTCCACAGGCAGAATGATTACTCTGGAAGATACTGTTGTTAGTACAACAGAGCATAACCACTCTGCCTCTACAAAGGAAACAGAAGCAAGAGAAAATGTTCAACAAATTACGCTTCTTGCACACACCTCCAATGAACCCAGTAGTGCAACAGTATAATAAAGTACACTTTGCCAGTAGTATGCCCTCCATCCCCAACATTACCAGGATGGTTTAGAGGCAAAATCTGGCAAGTAATCCCCACTGTGTAAAACCCAAACCCATGAAGACATTAACACCTCACCTCAACTAACTGTAACTTTCTCCAGTTAACCTTTTTCTCCTGCATGACAATGAAAACCCTCCAAAACGATTGACAGTTTTAGCATGACCCATGCCCTTGGAGAATAGTCCAATTGGATGATGGATGGATCATTCAACTAAACCAACACCCCATCCATTCTCCTAAATGTATTATAGACCCATCTCCCTCATTAATTTAGATTGTAAACGTTTTGCCAAGATTTTAGCTATAAGGATTTCTCCTCAATTTTTAGATATGGTTGGATTTGAGCAATGTGGATTTGTTAAAGGAAGACACATAACTGATAATTCTAGGGTGTATATGGATTTTTCACATGTGGCCTCCTTTGACAATATGCCTATGACTGCTGTAACTTTGGATGCTGAAAAGCTGTGTCAATTGGAAATTTATGATGCGGGTGCTTAAGTTGCATGGTGGGTGTAGTGAGCGTAGTGGGGCTACGCGAAGCGTCTTGAAGTGGGGAGGGCGCTATGCCCACCCACACACTTCGCGTAGCCCCACTATGCTCCGCCCGCTTCCCTCCCGCCCTCTTCTACATGGTTCTATTAATGTAAAATATATTTTAAAGTACATTAAAAGCACTTACCGTCTATGCAGCGTTCCGGGGCTCCATCTTCAGATGACACGGCGAGTTCTTCTAGCCAAATACGCATGCGCGGGTGCACGCACATGCGCATTTCTTGCGAGAAATGCGCATGCATGGGCGCCCGCGCATGTGCATTTGGCTAGAAGAACTTGCTGCGTCATCCGAATATGGAGCCCCGGCACGCTGAATAGACGGTAAGTGTTTTTAATGTACTTTAAAACGTATTTTACATTAATAGAACCATGTTGAAGAGGGTGGGCGGGAGGCGGGTGGCGGGCAACTTCGCTCCGTCCACGGAGCGTGCTAGTGTTGCCTACTACACCTACTTTGCAAAATGCAACACTACATATACGCCCAGGGTTAGTTTTAGTCCAATTTTTCTTAAATATTTAGCTATATGATATTCTTCTCCAATGACGTAAATCTTTTTAAATGGCACTCAGTCCTCCTATTTTCCTCTTCTACGAGGTACCAGAAAGGGATGTCCTCTATCTCCTTTTTTATATTATACCTAGAACAGTTTTTGCACACATTACCAAATTCCTCTTCATTTCATGGCTTTCCGCATAAGAATACTGAGATTAAATTCACAGCATACGCCAATGATGTGATCTTTTATGTTTCTGAAGCAGAATCATCAACATCGTTTTTATTATTCTTTTACCTTCATATTCTAAGCTATCTGGATATAAATAGAATTTTTCAAAATCTGAGGCACTCCCTCCTAAAGTATTGTCAGAAAAATATGTGTGATGGCACTGGACTTAAATGGTCTCCACACATCATCAAGTGTTTTAGAATTAAATATTCTACTTCCATGGCATAAACAATTCTGATAGACTTAGATGATGTCCATCATAAGATTCTTCAAATGACAGAGAAATGGTCTCCTTTATATTTATCTTAGTGGGGCAGGTAGGCCACTATAAAGATTATGTGTTTACCTGTCATTAATTTTTAGTTGTCCATATTGCCTATTAAGCTTCTTTAACATATTTTTAAGTTATTAAATAAACTGCTTTCCGCATTTTTATTGAATGGAAAAAATATGCATCTCTTTAGCATCTCCCTGTAAACCCAAAGAATTGGATGGCATCATTTTTCCAAATTTTCAACAATACCATACCCCTTTTGTTCTAAAGCAAGTCCTACCCAGTATTAGGGACAGTGATTCTCCAACTAATAATTAGTGGTGTAGACTGGTAGATTCACTTGTGTCATTTTTATTTTTAGCACATTTTTACAAAATCTCCTCGAACCTTTTCCTCTCCATCTATTAAACACTCAATTATAGTATCTTCCCAAATTTTTACACGCCCATGTCCCCAGTAGAAGAATTCTTGGAATCCTCTATATGGCATAATAAAGCTATCTCATTTTCGAATCATACTACTTTTAGGAAGCAATGGGTTCTTAAGGGCACAATTCAAATTAAACAATTACTGTGTGATATGACTCCTCTTCCTTTTTCTGAAATTCAAACCAAATTTGACTTCCCACTGCTTATGCCATCAAATATGAGTATCTCAAGGGTGCTCTTTTGCAGGCTATTTCCATACTCAATCAATAGCAATCTCCTAAACATTTCTCACCTCCTGACACAATTACACTTTTGTCATTGCTTAAAGCATCATACATATATAAATATTTGCATTGCATTACCCCTGCCTGTCTGAAATCGAAAACCAAATTAATTTGGGAGTGATCTTCAGCATTCTTTTTCAATAAGGGGCTGGGGTTAAATTTGGAACAAGATACACCTTATCCTGCCTAATACCTGCATTACACAAATCCTTTATTATTTGTACAGTAGGATATATATATTACCCCACTCTCTCTGCAAACATACAATCCAAATCTTTACAATATGTCTTGGTCTTGTAAAACCCTTCCTGGCACATATCTACATATTTTTTGTCACTGTCCGCCGACCACAGCTTTTTGGCTGCAGACTTGTAGTACTATTACCACTATTTGTTCAATTAACTCCTCTTTTGATATCCAAAGTATTTCTTGGGGAAGTTCCCCACACTCCTGGCCAATTCACTCTAAATTAGGTAAGTATCTAGGCATGTCACTTGCCATTGCCTTTCAAGGTATTATATCCAATTAGAAGAATGCCGAAAATACGTAATGTTACTAGTTGGTGAAATCTTTTTTGTTCCCATCATAGACTTGATAAAGCAATGGCTACATTTATATTACAGATGATTAATAAAGAACTTTTTTGGTCTCCGCTCTTAGGTTACTTAAACAAAAGGCCTAAACCATCCAAAGAATCTATGATGGTTTTTCAGCCCCCTTGACTGTTTTTCCCTTTCCTGTTTAATATCATACATAGTTATTTTAGCATTGTCATTATATGACGTAAGTTGTTAAATGACATGAAGTTGCTATACGGAATAAGTCATTATATGATCTAAAGTTTATTGTGTGGATACATGTACAGATATGTAATCATATTGTCTTATTTTTCCTTTCATTTCTTCTTCTTTTTCTCTTCCCATTTCTTCTCTTCTCTATCCTTTTCTGTTATTTTTCCTTTTTCTTTTCTTTCAAATATAAAATACAGAAAATGCACTATTGTAAGTATAGAATTATGATATTCTTAATAAGTGTATTGTACAATTATTACTCATTCTAAGTACCTCTTTCTTCTTTCTTCTATTTTATACACTGGATTTTCATTCTAAACAACAGATAATTATGTACATTTGTACTAAATTTAAGAAAGCTTTTTATTAATCATGATGAGATTCAAAATATCTTGTTACCAGACTGGTATCATCTTTGTGTTACCTATCTCAGTTGATCTAGAATGCGTATTAATAGGATGTATTGTACTGCCAATATATTTAAACTGGCAATATATATGTATGTGCATATGGATATGATCTCAGTGAATGCATGGGTGAGTGACTTGTATTAATATCTGTCAGTTGGTGTCTATGTGGTTGTTTAGGTGTGTGACTGGGTAAGTGATTTTCTGTATGGATGAGTGGTTGGTTGTCTGAGTACGTGTATGGATGTCTCAATGTCTATGTTGGTAGGTGAAGGTGTGTGTAAATGCCTGTATGGATGAGTGCAATAGTGAGTCGGTGGCTCTATGGGTTAGTGAGTGTGTGTGTAAGGGGCTGTATGGGTAAGTGAGTCTGTGTGTGGATGTGCCAGTGGTATACGATTGAGTAAAATAAATACACAGCTAACATTTGAGTTATCTTAAATTACTTGTTCACTTTTTAAATATAAGTCAACAATGTGTGTTTAAATCTTTTAGTTAGTGCCTCAACAACATATAACAACATACTCTGTTTTTTAGACCACACTGTGTAAAATTTCGTAATCTCTTCTTCAAAACTATCAACTGTATATGTGTCCTGTTATACAACTCCTAACTTTACCTAGAATCCTGTGGAGGATCAAGGAAACGAAACTGCACATCATCATAGACCTTTTCTACATCTGCCACAGTACCATACAAAAGTACTCTATGCATTTCTCCAAAATATAAAGCAGTAGTTTTCACAAATTGCGCCCTTGTAACTGAAGTTCGCATTGTTGAGTGGTATACAACTAACATCCTGAAATATTGAAAAGTACTTTGCCACACTTTGTTTGATAAACAGGCTCGTGAGTGTCCTTGTATGAAGGAAAACCTTCCTGTACAAAATTATTCAAAAGAGTCTTTTTCCTTTTTCTATGTGTGCTGCAGAATGCAGCACACTTAGAAAAAGGAAAAACAAGGAGAAATAGAGATATTTCTCGTAAATCCGTAGCAATGTCAAAAACTCATGGAAGTTGCTGGGAACACCCTCAACAACATCCAATGCACTCTCCTTTAACGCAGAATACCGCGTTAAAGGGTCCGATATTTATCAGGCAGCAATAAGCCCAAAAAAGTGGCTTATTGCTGCCTGCTAAATATCACGCAGGAAACATCACAGAATGTGGCATTACGGCAGCGCAAAGGGACTCAGTAATTAGCCTCTTTGTTTTTGAGATGTCACAAGTTTGTTGAAAAACTTGTGAATAAGGATGTTGTTGGTTTAACTGGGGGCATGCACCTGCATATACCTGCACTTTCATTTGATTTTTTTCAATGCATAATGCTGGGTGACTTGCAGATTTAGGAGGTGCCTAATTTTTTTTGCATGAAATATATCTTTCTTTGTAAAGAAAAAACTTTGCACAGTTCAGTACATTTTCTTCCCCATTTTTTTAAAACATTTGCAATACTGATTGAATGTTAGGTGCATTGGATTACTTACACAAACACATGAGTACTGCCCCTGTTTCTAAATGTTACCCCGTCCTGCCTAATTAAACTTAACAAATAGGAAAGGAGGTAGTTTTAATTTTCACTATATCTCACATTCGCTTCACAACTGTCAAAAAAAATAGATGGTCTCCCGTCTGGTGGCAAAGTTTCACACCACCTGGAGATCTGGAAACTTAGACAGTTCTGACCCACTGATGACGCTACTCACCTAACTGACAAAGTCGGAGAATGCAAAAATTACTGCCTCCCAAAAGCTAGAGTGAATGTGGGTTTTTAAGGACCAATAGACCCTGGTACTAGTAGGCATGTGATGCATCCTCCTTTGATTGGTAAAATAGTCATTGGCATGTCAGACAGAGGCTATTTCAAGGTCCTGTGTTTGGCACAATGCATTAACCTGGTCGCGCAAGACTTCCTCAAAAAAGAAGACATAGTCAGCAACACACTGACCTACTGCAGAAGAATATACACCAATTTCAGTCATTCTTTTTAAACCCGGAATCAGCTGTGAAATATTTGGATTAATAATAGAGCATCAGTTAATGCCCTGATGAAGGAGGTGCCAACACGTTAGAACGCCACCTTTTACATGCTGCAAACAAATCAATGATTATGTTATACAAAGATGAGGGGATGCAGTTGGGAAAGGTATGACCATGGTTGCGGACAAATGGGGCCTAGTCAAATGTCTGACACAGATGCTACTCCCTTTTGAGGTTTTCACATGGGAAGATAGCAAAGAGGACAGTACAATGGGCCAAGCTATTTCATCGTTGCATCTCCTACAAGATCCGGTGAATGAAAACACAGATGCACATGCCCTGATTGAGAGGTTAGTCCTGTGCTTGGCTTCTAATATAAGGCTGCAACATGACATCATTGAGTCCGAAGAGCACATATGTGCCACACTACTTGATCCCTGGTACAACTAATATCTGCCCACTTTCATCACTTTTTCTGAAGGCAATGTTTTAAAATACATGAGGTGGAATGTAGAGCAAACCAGAGACTTGGAGGAAGAATGCCTGGAACTTTGAGTTTCACCCCGCAGTTCTGGGGTGCTGACATCAACTTTCAAAGAGGCCAGTCTTGTCTCACTGCAGCAAACAACACCATCAACCATAACACCGTCAACAACAGCAAAAGAAGGATTGGACCCAACCTCTACATTGTACTGGTTTTAATTGACCGTGCTCAAGTCAAGTGCAGGGGTGATGGCAAAACAGGTCGAAAGTGGCAGCAGCAATGACCATCCACAGAATGTTCCAGAAGTACCTGGATGATCCAAAAGAACGCTATGTGGATCACAATCCATTCATATATTGGTATTGGAAGATGCACTCAAGGCCAGAGTACAGCAGGCTGGCAATTAAGTATCTGGCTTGTCCTGTTTCCAGTGTGTTTGATCAACATCTTGTCAGTGCAGCTGAAGTGGTCATCACAGTTAGAAGGTCCAGTCTCTCATCTCAAAAATTGTAGAGATTGACTATGATCAAAATGAGGGTGAACAAAGCAAACACAAGGAGATGATGGATGGAGCAGTGAAACTTTTCAGACACTCACCCCAGTGAATGGATTATCATTTTTTAGCTCACTTCGCCACCCTAGTTCAGACCCAGCCATAAGCAAATCAAACTTGACACTGTCCCCCATGGTAACACTTCAGCCCGAACTGCTAAGCCAGGTCCTCCGTAGACCGGAAACAAAAATCTTGGGACTGGTTTTGGGGTAACACCTCTCATCAGCCAGGCTAGCTTGAATCCAGTGGCAAAATGAGCAAGGGACCCATGTCTAGGCAGACCCTGCCAACTTAGGACAAACAAAGAAAACACAAGGAGATGAAGGACGGAACACTGAAACTTTTCAGACACTCATCCCCAGTCATAGATCTGGGTTGAATCCATCACCGTTCGTTAGCTCACTTCACCATCCCAGTTCAGACCCAGCCATATGCAAATCAAACTTGACCCTGTGCCCAATTGAAACAGTCAAGCCCGAACTGCCAAACCAGATCCTCCCTGGACTGGAAACAAGCATCCTGGAACCAGTTTCAGGGTAGCATCCCTCATCAGCCAGGCTAGCTTGAATCCAGTGGCTAAGTACGCCAGTGCCCACATCTGGGCATACCGTGTGAACTTAGGGCAAACAAAGCAAACACAAGGAGATGGTGGACAGAGCACTGAACCCCCAGTCATAGATCTGGGTTGAATCCATCATCGTTCTTTAGCTCACTTCACCACCCCAGGTCAGACCCTGCCAAATGCAAATCAGACTTGACATTGTGCCTCAAGGGAACATTCCAGCCTGAACTGCATAAGAAGGCCCTTCCTGGACCGGTAACAAGCATCCTGGGACCAGTTTCGGGGTAACACTCCTCATCAGCCAGGCTTGCTTGAATCCAGTGGCAAAGTGAGCAAGCGAGCCACGTCTAAGCATACCCTGCCAACTTGGGGCAAAGAAAGCAAACACAAGGAGATGATGGATGGAGAACTGAAACTTTTCAGACACTCACTCCCAGTCAGAGATCTGGGTAGAATCCATCATCGTTCTTTTGCTCACTTCGCCACCCCAGTTCAGACCCAGCCATATGCATATCACACTTGACCCTGTGCCCCTTGGGAGCAGTCCAGCCCTAACTTCCAAGCCAGGTCCTACCTGCACCGGAAACAAGCACCTGGGGACTGATTTTGGGGTAAAACCCCGCATTAGCCAGGCTAGCTTGAAACAAGTGGCAAAGTGAGTAAGGGACCCACGTCTGAGCATGCCCTGCAACTTAAGGTGAACAAAGCAAACACAAGGAGATGATGGACAGAGCACTAAAACCTTTCAGACACTCACCCCATTCACAGATCTGGGTTGCATCCATCATCGTTCTTTAGCTCAGTTTGCCACCCCTTTTCAAAAAGAACCAACATTTTATACCACAAAATTGCACCATTCCTGAAACAGCAGTACAGGAGGAGAAAGAGGGTGATTGGTCCAATATTGAAAGAAATGTGGTAGCTGACCAACTTCTTGGTGAACCACCTGAGTTTGAGGATGAACTTTACTTCCCGGACTAGGTATGCCAGTGCCACCATAGAACTTTTCATTGGACTTAGTACTTCCTTTGCAAAAAAGCTCGAGAAACATTCTATTTCTTATGTCAGATTTATGTTGCCCCACCTTTTTTTATTAGTCACATATATATTGCCGGATTGCAGTTAGATCATTGTGCATTGAAGAAGCCTTTGCTATTCCTTCATGACTTTGAGGACAATGCCTTACCCCCTCACATGCCTACTACCTAATGCTTATTCTTTTTTGCATCACTTTGCACTATAAGGGCTGCCCCACAAATATATTTATTATCCTACAAGAATGCAAACTAAGTCCAAATTCAAATGTGTTGCCTGCTTCAACGATGATTGAATATCGATCTGAAGTTGAATTACCTGTGCTTTTATTGGATGTGGTAACTGTGAGTGACTGATTATATGAGTGATGATTTAAGTTGATTGATCATTCATGTGGTGGCAGATACTAAGGAAGGGTGTGTGTTGAACTGTAATATGGGACATTTTTTGAGATGATTATTGATTTGCATTGTTTGGGGCTTGAGTAATGGGCAGTTATTTTTTCCTTGTAAGTGATAATCAGCCCTTTAGCACGTAGCCAGATGTAATTAACTGCAGGGGTATTCTCAATGATTTGGGGTCCTCCATACACAAGAACAGTCACTTTAGTTATCAAACAAATACAAAATACTGCATTTATGTTTAATTCTCTGCTTGTTCTTCATTGGCAGTCCACTGCACTCCATATCTATCTTGCTCAGGTCCTCGTCATTCATGATGATGATGATGATGACTGGTCTGGGACGGGGTTACTCAGAGTCAGGACTGGTGGAGTATCATGGATGGAGTCAGGGCGGGACTATGGGCTGCTGGATTACCTCATCAATAGATAGAAGCAAGAAGTCATCAAGTTTACTATGGACTTGAGTTCAAAGTTAAACCAAGAGTACAAAGCCTTGTACTCAGCTGTGTGGAATAGAGAGAGGTGACATGCTGCTCTGTGTTTGTGTGTGTGTGTTGAACTTGTGGCACAATTGATACTCTGAGTCCCCCTTTTGTTTTTCTTGATACGCTCCTCATGAAGCTTACTATCCTTCTGTCCTTCTCCTTGATGCTAAATGCAGTTTCTCTTTTGCAATCTGCAGCCTTCTTCTAGTCACTTTCGTGAAGAAAATAAGAAAGCTAGCTGAGCTCAGCAAAACTCCTGCTTACGTATCAGATCAGTACAGACATGCCCCTAAGAGTGGACATTCCCGAAGAGAATACAGACTCACCACACAATTTTGAAATACGGTATAATTTTTCTTTTATCATATTAACTAAGAGAAGTTGGAGGGTGGGTACAGCCCCTAACTTGGAAAACAGAACATTTACATATATGGTATGGTGGGCTGTAAAAAAATGGGAGCGATAACATCCTAAAGACCGAACTGAGATCATTAAAGATCAACAAAAATATTATCCTGTGGCGAAATAAATAGGATTTCATAGAAAAAACATGGACGAAATTGCTTTATGACTCCAGAAGTAACAAAAGCGTGAGATTCTGGAATACTGTTAACAAAATTGAGAATCCTAATGCCCCTGAAGTAAACTCCCACATAATGAAGGACACCTGGGTGAAATATCTAACTAACTATTTCAATAATGAAATCGACAAAACAAATCAAGACCTAGAGGTTCGGGAGGAGAGTACGAAGGGCCCAGAGCCACCAGCCGAGGAGACCAACTTCCAACTTGCTCCACCACTCTGTCCATCATCCCCTTTTGTACAACTTCCAAGGCTCAACATTACAGATCAAGGGAAGAATTGCGAAAGGCCGGAAAGAGGGAGCCTCAGGGCCAAACGGAATTCCCCCGCCCTCTACAAGCAAGAGCCAAATTACTGGGCCGAGCAACTGCTCCCACTCTTCTCGAAAATGTGGGTGACAGAACAAACTCCAAGCTACTGGTAGGGATCAATTATCGCCCCGATTCATAAAAAAGACAACAGAAGCGAAGCAAAGAACTACAGGCCCATTGCTCTTTTTGACATAGATGCCAAATACTTTTCGGGTCTCCTACTAGAAGAGATAATAACTTGGGTACCAAAGAAAAACGTAATCCCTATTAATCAGACCGGCTTTCAAAAAATACAGGGACAACGACAAACATTCTAGCCCTATCCCTGTTAACAGATTCCACAATCAAACACAAAAAAATGCTATATGTGTGCTTCATTTACTATTCAGCTGCATTTGACAGTATAGACAGAGGAAAACTCTGGGCCAAGCTCTCAAGTTGGGATGGCGAGCCCAAATTGCTGAACCTACTGATTTTATTGCACACAGAAACCTTGATTCAAATAAAACTGGGGGCAGGTAATTGTTTATCAGGAAAAATACCAACTACAAAAGGCTTGAAGCAGGGGTGCGTCCTCACACCGACCCTGTTCAATCTGTTTATGTCCGATCTCTCGGATGATCTCGACAAATTCAACCACCATGCCCAAAAGTTAGGGGGCTTCACCTTGTCCAACCTACTGTATGCGGATGATTTAATATTAATAAGCCAAACTCGCGTTGGTCTTCAACACCTTATCAATACAACAAGCAATTTCTCAGAAAAGAACGGATTTATAAATTTAGGAAAATCAAAGGTGATGATATTAAACCAAAAACTCAAAAAGCCACACCAACAGTGGTTTTTGCGAGACCAGAAGATGGAAATAGTCCAAGAATACAAATATTTGGGCATAATGTTTGATATGAAAGGCTCTTTCAAACAACAAAAAACGGTAATAAAGAACAGAGGGATATCACTGGCCATTGCACTAAAGAGTATTAAGAACAAATTAGCGGGACCACACCTAATCCCTCTGTTAGACGTTTTACAAGCAAGACTATTGCCATCGATAACCTATGGCAGTGAATGCGTGAGAGGGAGAGATGAGTCCACCTTAGATAAAGCAGTAGCCAAAGCAATTCGAATACTTTTCAGCCTCCTGCCCTACACCTCGCCAGCTCAACTAAGGCTTGAGTTCGGCCTACAGAAACAACAAATAGCAGGCAAGGGCGCATACGTAAAATGATGGCACAAAGTAAAGAGTGATGAGATAGGCACCCAGAACACTTACCTTTGGAAAGAGATGGAACGAAACACGGACAGCCCCACAATGGTCTATCTCAAAGCAGCAATAAGCACCCTTGTGCTAAAAGACCTCTGGGAAGCGATCTGCACACATAAATGCTTTAAGCGACACGTTAACAAAACTGTGAACATACAATCCCTGGAAGAAGACAAAATAGCAATAACCATTAGGAGTCATGGGTGGTTCGTGATCCAGAGCCACTCCAGGCTCCAACGACAGGCTTACCTAGGCACTGGCTTCTCAAGGGCAGTGAAGGAATCCTTTCTGCAGTTGAGGATGGGAGTAATACCATCTACAGAACATCTGGAAAGGGGCGACCATTCGGTCCCCCCGAACGTATGGCTGAGTACCACGATCCCCCCGGGAAGCCATTTTTTGGGCGGGAGGCGAGCCTCGGCTGGTATGCCCGAAGCGGCGTAGCCGGGGCGCGCTCTTTCCCGCCCTAGAGTGGGCTGGCCTAGACACTGACGCGGCCGGCCACGCCCTAGGGGCAGGCAGGGGCGGGTTTACGCCCGCCCTGAAGACGGATAAAAGGAGCAACAAGCCAAGAACGCATCCTCTTGTTCCTGTGCTCTGAAGCTGCACCCCCTCGCTGCACGTGAGCTCGAGACGGAACGAAGAGCCAATTTTGAGTGTGGTAATCTTTTTTGGTTTGTCTTACAGATACTCTGTTGGAGAATGCCTAAGAAAGTCGGAAAACGAATGACTACCGACCAGATGCTGCGTGTTCTCATGAAGGAGGTGACCGACCTAAAGAAACGAATGGCGGAGAAAGATGGCGAAGAGGGGCCGAAACGTCCGTTGGCTGGAGCTGCTCCGGGAGGAAAAGGCAAGAGGCCCAGAAGGGGAGCAGCTGGAGGGGACATCCCGGTTCCCTGTTCCCCACCCCAAGAGCCAACTCCGGTGCCGGCGGAGGGGAATCCGATTCCCGTGGTGGTCACCCCTGTGTCCAGCGAGGATATGCCGCCCGAGCTGGCAGCACAATTAGCAGCGTGGTTGGGTAAAAATAACGAGGGCGCCACGGCTGATGACGCACGGGTTTTGATGAGGCAACTGCGAGAATCAAGGGAGGCGGCGAAGGCAGCATCACCAGTTATCACGCCGGCCGCGGCAGGAGGAATGCCACCTGGGATAGGCTCAGCCGCAGATACAGCTTCCGGTTCAGGTAAGCGGCCATTGCCGATTGCGAGGGATGAGTCTGCCCCGTCACGAAGGGAAAAGTTGGGTCAACATGTCCCTCTAGCTATTAAGGAGAAGATATGGGCAGATGAGTATGTAAACATCTTCTCGTTGCTTACCGATCATTATGAGATGGAATATGTTAAGAGCCAAAAGGAGCTCATGCATCCGGGTGTTTGGCGCGCAAAGATGGCCGCCTTCAAGGTAAATGAAAACATTGGCAATTGGGGCAAGGCGTGGGGGATTTTTACATCCATCCTGGGCAAACGTAGGCCCGAATTGCTGTCTGAACTACCGATTTATCAGTCACGGATCATGGGGTATTCTGTGTCACATGGGGGCAATCAGTGGTTCTGTTACGATAATATTTTCAGAAAAGCGAAGGAACATGATAAAAACTTAACTTGGGATTGTTACGATTCTGTGTCATGGTCGAAAATGGCGGATACTGGTATGTTAAATTTGCCATTAGTAGGGAGTAGTGTGGGGGAGTCCTCCCGCCAATATCCTGGGACCCCCTTTCGATCAGGCGCGAGTAACGAATACCACTCCAGGCCGAACGGCACCACAGGTAAAAAGGGGAGTTGTTGGAATTTTAACAGGGGTAAATGTACGAGGCCCCAGGGGTCATGCAAATTTAGGCACGAATGTAGCGGGTGTGGGCAAGCGTCCCATCCTGAGTCCATGTGCAGAGCCAAAACGGGTGATAACGGGGGCAGAGGAGGCGCCAAACAGGTCTGAAATAGTCCGAGGGGCGCCTTTACCTACTCCGATTGATACCATGGCAATGATTCCTTGGCTCAGCGAATACCCGGATCACGCTTCCGCTGGGGTGTTGCGAAACGGGTTTTCATATGGTTTCCGCATCCCAGTGGGGGAGTTTCAAGGTTTAGCGAAATGTAAAAACCAAATATCAGTCTTGCAGCACACGACCGTGGTACAAGAGAAGATTGGGAAAGAGGTGGCTCGAGGTCGAGTCGCCGGTCCGTTTAACGTTCCACCGGTCGCTAACTTTGTTTGTTCCCCTTTAGGGGTGGTCCCCAAGAAGGACCCGGGTGAGTTTCGGCTGATACATAATTTGTCGGCCCCACGTGGTCTTTCCGTAAACGATGCGATAGACCCGGCAGTGTGTTCAGTGCGGTATGCATCTTTCGATGAGGCCGTAGCCATATTGAATCGCCTGGGGCCCGGTGCGCTGATGGCGAAATCTGATATCGAGTCAGCGTTCCGGTTGCTCCCGGTACATCCAGACGATCAGCGTCTTCTTGGTTTCATGTTTCAGGGACACTATTACATGGATAGATGTATGCCAATGGGGTGCTCTATATCTTGTTCCTATTTTGAGCAGTTCAGTTGTTTCCTGCAATGGGTCTTCACAAGGAAGACGGGGTTTCATCAGGTTATGCATTATCTCGATGACTTTTTGTTTCTAGGGGCAGCCGGGGATCCGGAATGTGGTCAGGCCTTGAATGAATTTTGTGCCTTAATGAATCATTTTGGTGTGCCATTGGCACCCGGTAAGACGGTGGGTCCTTCGACTTGCCTGGAATTTCTGGGGATCGAGCTCGACTCGGATGAGGGTTGTTTTCGTTTACCAAGAGACAAAGTGCTCAGGTTCAGGGCATCCCTGGAGACGTGTATTAGTCAGTCTAAGGTTAAGTTGCAGCAATTACAACAATTGGTGGGACAGCTGAATTTTGCCCTGAGAGTAATACCGATGGCCGGGCTCAGGCCATGGTCGGCCTGAAGGAGGGTCACCATCGCACGAGGCTCTCGGCCGAGGTTCGCCAGGACATGCGCATTTGGTTGGCATTTCTGGCGGATTTCAATGGTCGAGTTGTCTGGAACAAACCGGCGGTGTCCTCTGAGGAGCTGGGCCTGTGGACGGATTCGGCAGGGAGCATTGGTTTTGGCGCCATATTTGGCACACAATGGTCAGCTCAAAAATGGCCGTCATGGTGGCATGAGGGTGGGCTGACGAGTAACATTGCTTTTCTTGAACTGTTCCCCATTCTGGTGGCCCTGAAAACTTGGCCGGAGGGGTTTAGAGATCACTCTGTGGTATTCTGGTCTGATAACATGACCGTGGTTGAGTGTATCAATAGCCAGGCGGCACGATGCAAATGGATCCTGAGGCTGCTCAAAGAAATTGTCTTGTTATGTATGCAATTGAATGTCCTGTTTAAGGCGAGACACGTGCCAGGGGTGATGAACCAAGCGGCTGATGCGCTTTCTCGTTTCCGTATGCAGGCCTTCTGGGGTTTTCTGCCCACAGCGGACCCGGTGGCGGCACCCTTTCCCGAAGCTCTCTGGTCTCTCGGTGCCCCGAACTACGAAACCTCGTGGGAGAGAGTTTAGCACCCAGGACAAGGAAGGCATATGAAGGGGCGTTCCGTTCCTATTTGGCCTTTTTGGGGACTGCTGGAGGGGAACTTTGGGGCCAGGAGGAGTGGGTGGTAAATTTTTTGCTGTCTTTACATCAGGCAGGCAAATCTGTGGCTACGGCCCAGAGGCATCGGGCAGCCATTTCCTTTGTGGCAAGGGCTTATGGGATCCAGGACCCGACAGCGTCTTTCGTTGTACAAAAAGCGCTACGTGGGTGGCAACGCCTTGAGGGTCGCAGAGTAGATGAAAGGCGCCCGATAGGTCTGGATAGGCTGGCCCTGTTATTATCTGTACTCCCTTCAACGTGTTCATCCCAGTATGAAACAGTGTTATTCCGAGCCGCTTTTGCGCTGGCATTCCATGGGGCTATGCGGGTAAGCGAACTAGTAGCAAGGAACAAGCGGGATGTGACGGGGGGACTGTGCCGAGAGCACATTCAGGTCAGAGGGGAGACAATGTCCATCTCATTTATCAGGTCCAAGACCGACCAGGGTGCGATGGGGGACAGCATAATCATACAAAGGATTCCCGGGTCCTCCATGTGCCCAGTAAGTTGCGTAGAGGATTATTTTGCGCAAAGGGTGGCATCATGGGGAGGGACCTTGTTGAGACACGCTGACGCCACCCCACTGACGAAGTTTCAGTTTCAGCGGGTGCTTGCGATGTCAATTTCCGCTGCGGGCTTGAACCCCGGCGAGTTTGGGACCCATCCCTTTCGGATAGGGGCTGCTACAGAGGCTACAGCCAGGGGTCTGAATGTCGAACAAGTTAAACGTGTGGGGCGTTGGTCCTCGAACTGTTATAAAAGGTATGTGCGGTTGCACATGTTGTGAAGCTGTAATGATGTACTCACGCTTCTTGTTTTTGTTTGGTTTTTCAGTTGCGCAAGCCTACGAGGCGGGGCGGACTGTGCAGTCGACCCAACACCGGGTCAGCGGTCAGACATCACCGGCTGTGAAAAAGGAGGTGTGGGTCGTGGGCCACTCATACGTGAGGCGGGCCGCGGACGTATTCAAAGCAGGTGACATGATTCACGTGGCTGGGGAATACGGGTACAGGGTGTCCTTCTACGGAAAGGGCGGGCTCTGTATTGACCAGTTTCAATCATTTTTTGAGGATTTGTTAGGGCGGACGAGGTCACCGCCGGCTATAGTCATAGTACATCTTGGGGGCAACGATTTGGTGTCCACTGGTAGACGACTACTTCTTGAGGCAATGCTTTCCACTGTAAGTTGGTTAGCGAGAAGAGTTCCAGGGTGCACAATCGCATGGTCCCATATGATCCCGCGAAAAGTGTGGCGGGGGGCTCATTCAGTTTCTGCTCTGAATCATTCAGTAAGGAAGATTAATAATAAAGTGAGTCGATTGTTCCGTTCAAGTACACTGCATTCTATTTCGCATGGTTGTATTAAAGGGGACAGTATGTATTTGGGTGATGGTGTTCATTTGTCCCGGGTGGGGAACGAGTTACTCATAGGAGACCTGATAGCTTGGCTGGGGACGGTAAGACATGACCTTTAGGTAGGAGTGTGTGGGGGGTCCGGATAGCCGGTCAACTATCCGGCCTGTGGCGGTAAGGTCATGATCGGTGAGCACTAATTGGTAGATCCCTATGAGTGCGCGTCACCCATTACGGATGGGAGCGCTCGAGGGAGGTGGCCATTGGCCCCTCAACGGGTAGGCGGTCCCTTCTAAGGATGGGACGCCGAAAGGAAAGGAAAGGCGGTCAAGGCCCCTTCCTGGGTAGGAGGGGCTACAGCCCCCTCCTGGGGAATTTCCCGGGGCCAGGATATCTGCGACGGCAGATGTGGTAAGTTGTGTGGGGTTGGGGAGGGGGTCTACGCTACCTTCTAGATACCTCACACGAGTCCTCGGACGACCTTTAAGTGGCGTCGAGTTTAGTGGGGCCCCCGTCAAGTCAAGGGAAATTGGTAGTTGCACTTGAGGTACACCTCTGTGCGGTCGCCCCTCACAAGTGAGGGGGATATTTCTGGTTTAGGGATCTTGACACCGGTTACGACCTTGCCGTTGGCCCTTAAACGTTAGGATGTACAATTTCAAAATGTCAAGTTAATGTTTTTTGTAGGATGTTAGTTCGGCTAGGAGAACCTTTGTATTAGAGAATATGTTAAGGTTAGCCAAACATCGCAATGTGGTAATGAAATTGTACATAATATGAAACTGTTATTTTAATGTTTTAATTTTGTTTCATATTTTAATAAATACGGCCGGGAGGGTCACTCCCTCCCGTCTTCCAAAAGTTCAGAACTGTTTCCGGTTTCCCATCCTTGGGGAGTGTGTTGAGAGGGGGTGGCGGGTATCTCGGCCATATGGAAAGGGGCGACCATTCGGTCCCCCCGAACGTATGGCTGAGTACCACGATCCCCCCGGGAAGCCATTTTTTGGGCGGGAGGCGAGCCTCGGCTGGTATGCCCGAAGCGGCGTAGCCGGGGCGCGCTCTTTCCCACCCTAGAGTGGGCTGGCCTAGACACTGACGCGGCCGGCCACGCCCTAGGGGCAGGCAGGGGCGGGTTTACGCCCGCCCTGAAGACGGATAAAAGGAGCAACAAGCCAAGAACGCATCCTCTTGTTCCTGTGCTCTGAAGCTGCACCCCCTCGCTGCACGTGAGCTCGAGACGGAACGAAGAGCCAATTTTGACCCACCCACCGGCCCCTGAGGAACAGCCAGTTGTTTTGAATAAAGCTTTGATGTGGTAATTCTATTTCTTGCAGGTTGTGGTGATTGTCGTGTTATTTTGAGTATGCAATAAAGAATGGTCAGCTACAGTATGTTTTCAAATAAAGTAATTCTGCACTAGTATTGATCAATAATCACACGTGAAATGGTTATGGTTTTTTATAAATTGAGCGATTTTAGTTAAATTGTCGTATTTATTTTTGGTCGGGCGGTAAGGTCATGATCGGTGAGCACTAATTGGTAGATCCCTATGAGTGCGCGTCACCCATTACGGATGGGAGCGCTCGAGGGAGGTGGCCATTGGCCCCTCAACGGGTAGGCGGTCCCTTCTAAGGATGGGACGCCGAAAGGAAAGGAAAGGCGGTCAAGGCCCCTTCCTGGGTAGGAGGGGCTACAGCCCCCTCCTGGGGAATTTCCCGGGGCCAGGATATCTGCGACGGCAGATGTGGTAAGTTGTGTGGGGTTGGGGAGGGGGTCTACGCTACCTTCTAGATACCTCACACGAGTCCTCGGACGACCTTTAAGTGGCGTCGAGTTTATTGGGGCCCCCGTCAAGTCAAGGGAAATTGGTAGTTGCACTTGAGGTACACCTCTGTGCGGTCGCCCCTCACAAGTGAGGGGGATATTTCTGGTTTAGGGATCTTGACACCGGTTACGACCTTGCCGTTGGCCCTTAAACGTTAGGATGTACAATTTCAAAATGTCAAGTTAATGTTTTGTAGGATGTTAGTTCGGCTAGGAGAACCTTTGTATTAGAGAATATGTTAAGGTTAGCCAAACATCGCAATGTGGTAATGAAATTGTACATAATATGAAACTGTTATTTTAATGTTTTAATTTAGTTTCATATTTTAATAAATACGGCCGGGAGGGTCACTCCCTCCCGTCTTCCAAAAGTTCAGAACTGTTTCCGGTTTCCCATCCTTGGGGAGTGTGTTGAGAGGGGGTGGCGGGTATCTCTGCCATATGAAACTATATCATATGAACAAGTTCTCAGGGACCAAATCATGATGAAAACAAAGAGTAAAAAGATCCAAGAAAGGCTTTGGTTGGGTACAGAGACTACTCTTGCTGCAGTAGTGAACATAGCTAAGGGTATAGAACACTCTGAAATATTTGTATCTGAAATTAGAGGGAAAAATCTGAAAACAAATGTTCCTGAGGTTGAAGTGGCCATTGTTAAAACTCATACCGGTTATCCTTCTTTGAACACTTTTAATGCTAAATCTACCTTTAAGAAAGAATATGTAAGGAATGCTAGCGATAATAAGAGTTTTACTAAGAAGAGTACAATATTGTGTTACAGATGTGGTAGTGCTAACCATGTTGGCAACTACAAAGGTTGCCCTGCCTGGGATAAAATCTGTATCAAATGTAAAAAGAAAGGACATTTTGGCAACGTGTGCAGATCTGGTCAGAGAATTAATTATATCTCTCCTGAAGAAGAAGAAGTTCTCAATAGTCTTAACTGCATACTTTCTGTTGATGAGTGTATTCAAAATAATTTTCCTTCTTGTACAATTTTTATGGATGACAAACCTATCGAAATTTTTGTTGACTCCTGTGAATGGTACACTATTATTGGCAAGAATATTTTCGAAAAATTGTGGCATAAGAGGGAACTTTCAAGTCCAGACATATATCCTGGTGGGTACACCGGAAAAAAATTGCATTAGAGGGTTTCTTTTGGGCTAAGTTGTCTTTTATGAACTGGGATATCAGAGCAAAGGTTTATGTTGCTACCAAGGGTGTTTCTATCCTTTGTTGGCCTCATCAACGTGCCTTAGGGATCAAGTTGGATCCAAATTCTGGGCCACCAGTTTATGTTGATGAGCCACGGTTTGAAAAACACATCACTGACTCGGCAGTTAACTTAACATTGAATACATCTAGCAAAACTGATTTCACTAAGAGTGTACTCAAGAATTTTCCTGAAATTTTCAATGACAAACTGGGAAAATATATTAATTTTAAGCACAAAATTATCTTAAACGATAATGCTATTCCTGTCAGGCATAGGGTAAGAAATGTTCCTCTAGCTTATAGACCCAAATTAAAAGAAATTCTAGACGACTTAGTAAAGAGAAACATAATAGAGCCAATTGAATCTTCCCCTTGGGTTTCGCCTATTGTGATTTCACTTAAGAGTTCAGGCGAACTTCGCTTATGTGCAGATTTGCGCAGTCTTAATAAAGAAATATGGATAGATAAACATCCTTTGCCAAACATACACGAGTTGATTTCCGCATTGTCAGGTGCTACTGTGTTTTCCTCTATTGATTTGGCCAGTGCCTACCACCAAGTAGAATTAGATGAAGACTCAAGGAAATTAACTGCTTTTGTCACCCCAGAGGGCATGTTTCAGTACTTACGCATGCCTTTTGGGTTGGCAAGTGCAGCCTCCGTTTTCCAGCGCCTTATGAAAGAATTATTAACAGATTGCAAGGGAGCTATAGCTTTCCAAGACGACATTTTAATTTTTGGGAAAGATCATTCTGAACACGATGAGAATTTAGCTTGTGTCTTGGAAAAAGTTCGATCCAAGGGTCTCACTCTGAAATATAACAAATGCAAATTCAGACAAGACAAGGTTGAGTACCTTGGACATGAAATATCACGTCAGGGAATTAAGCCCAAAGTTAACCATGTCCAGAATATTGTTAATGCACCTTCCCCCAATTCAAAGGAACAGTTACTTTCTTTTTTAGGATTGACTGAATTTTACGGCAAATTTGTAAAAAATTACTCAGATATTGTGCATCCTTTGAGGATTCTGTTAAAAAAAAATGCTACGTTTGAGTGGGGCAAAGAACAAGAGAAATCCTTTGATATTTTGAAACGCAAAATTGTTGAAGCGCCATTTTTGAAACCTTACTCAGCGGGTAAGGAGTGTATTGTTTATGTTGACGCAAGCAATGTGGGCTTAGGTGCTGTTTTGATGCAAAAGGATAAATCTGGTGAGTTTGTTGTATCATATGCTTCTCGAGCTCTACGTGATGCTGAAAAGAACTATTCAACCATTGAAAGGGAATTGCTTGCTTGTACTTGGGCTTCTCAGCACTTCAGACAATTTTTGTGGGGGACTAAATTCTCTTTGAGAACCGATCACAAACCTCTGATCACTATGTTAGCCGCTGGAGGTGGAAGAGTTCTTACTGCTCGTTTGGCGAGGCTAGCAGCCAAATTACAAGAATACCGTTGTGAAGTAGTGTATATTCCTGGACGTTTGAATGTTCATGCAGATTGCATGTCACGTTTTCCCGCAAGTGCAGATGTAGGGAATAGTGTTGATTGTGATGTTGCATACTCTTTTGCGGATGTGAATATAATTTCAGATCAAGAGAGTTCCTTTGTTTTTTCTGAAAAAGATTGGTCAGAAGCCATGGAGAATGATGTTATTTTGAATCAAGTTAAACAGTTTTTGATTAGAGGTTGGCCTGAAGAAAGGAAGCTTTCTGGTGACTTGGGGTCATTCTATAAAGTCAAGGACGATTTAATGCTATGTCAGAACATCATTGTTAGATCTGATAAAATTATTCCCCCTATGAAACTGAGAGAAATTATTTGCAAGTTAGCACACGAAGGGCACATGGGCATGTCCACTACCAAAAGAAGAATCAGGGAACATTACTGGTGGCCTGGTGTTGATGCTATGGTGGACCGTTGGGTCAGAAATTGTTCTCCTTGCTCTTTGAGTGACAAGTCAGTGAAGAGTGTTTCTGTTGACATTACTCCCATCGAGTATGCAAATGGTCCTTGGCGAAGGCTAGGTATTGATATTATTGGACCTTTCAGTTATCAATCTGGTAAAGAAATGTTTGCCTTAGTTCTTATTGATTATTTCTCAAAATGGCCCGAATTGAAAATTGTTGAGAAAACTTCTTCAGAGCAGGTAATTAATTTTCTTGATGAGATTTTTGCTAGGGAAGGTTTACCGTAGGAATTGATTTCTGACAATGGTCCACAGTTCATTAGCAAAGAATTTGAGGATTTTCTTAGTAATTGTGGCATTACTCATAAAAGGACCTCAAATTATTTCCCACAGGCCAATGGTCAAGTTGAGAGGTTCAACAGGGTCATTAAGGAATCTTGCCAACTAGCTGTAAGAAGTGGGTTGAAGTGGAAGAAAGCTCTCCAAGCAACTTTGTTAACCTATCGGTTGTCTCCCAATTCAGTGACTGGTTTGTCTCCTTTTGAGTTATTACGAGGTAGGAAACCAGGTTCTCGACTTTTGCCCTGGTGGTTAAGAGGTAATACTCCTTATGAAGTGGATTTTAAAGAGCTGAGGGATAAAATTGTGAAATACCAGGAGAAAATGACCCAACATTCTGGGAAAAAGAAGTACAATACTTGCCGTATAAAAATAGGTGATCTAGTTCGTGTAAGAATGGGTGGTTTGTTTCACAAAAGAGTTTCTAGATGGTCTGATCCTGTTAAAGTAATTGAAATATTTAGCAAAGCCGTCAGAGTTGATGGGGGCAAAATCTGGAATTTGCGAAGGGTTTCCCTTTGTAAATCTTCTGTTCCTTCTTCCACTCAAAAAGTTCCTTTTCCAGAAAAGCTTGTTTCAGACATTAGTTCAGATGGTTTTTCTGGTATGCATGAAGCTTTTGATCATTTAGAAAATGAACCTGTAAATAATTCTCATGTTTCCATTGATTCCAATGTTCGACCAACTCCGTGTGTCGAAATAGACAATTTATCAAATGTAGAGTGTGTAGAAGTTCCTTTAAGACGTATTGAGCGCGTGAAATGTGCTCCTTCAAAGTTTAAAGATTACATTAGAAATTGATTTCTTGTTGTTTTACTCTGGTTTTTTTTTTCTTGGGGTTCTAGTTTTTTTGTTGTTGTTGTTTTTTTTGTTTTTTTATTAAGGGGGGGAGGTGTGTGGTATGCCATGACTCTATGTCATCTGGAATCTCTGTATGTCATTTAGAATGATCTGTGTAACTTAGAATGTTTTGCCTTGACTGGGGACTGTTACTGTCTTACTGATGGCATGAAGACATGTCCAACTACCTGTGGTTGTTAAGCTGTTCTTCCTAAGAATAAATTCACTTGGAACCTACTTCTTGTGTGGTGAGAGTTACTACAATGCGCTTACTCATAGTTTACTCTGTGGCTTCACCAGCCACCACGTATTTCCCAAAAATTCATTTGCTGAGCAGTAACCAAGGAAAGGAAACTTCATTTTATCTTCTACAGGGGGTAGGGTAGAGGGATTTGACAGGTAGGGTAGAGTTTTGTTTAAATATATCATAGATGGGCCACTACACTGATCGGTATAAACAAAAGGAGGAGTACCACCAAGTGGAATCAAAGATTCCTAATGGGGTGTGTAGTTGAACAAAATGAAGGAATTCTCCTTTTGTTAAAAACCCCTCACTCACCACCTAGTGGTGACATGCTTCATCATCGGGGTCCACCCTAATGGCCTAGCGCCATCAGGGTGTGCTACAACACCTGATTACAGTGGAGCAGGCTGTGAGTGAAGGTGCATGAACAAAAAGGTGTGTTAAAACTTGTCCCGGTTTAACTTGGGATAAATAAGACTTTATTTTCAAGCAACTGGACAATATTAAAAACAATGGCGAGATAATGTGAGGGTGATTATGAGCCCGTGTATCTCTATGTGTATCTGGTCTACATGTTTCAACCATGAAGGTAATATTTAACCAGGTTTTCTTCAGGACCAAAATCCAGGGAAGTGGACGGTCTGCGCCCCCTAAAAGATGCACCCAATCCTACCTCCTGGAACCAAAGAGGCAAAAATATGCCTATGGTGTCAGCATATACCGCACTGGGTACGCATAGAAAAAGCAGATCAAGATACTCTCATTGGGGTATTTATAGACATCATAGGGCAGGGGAAGGATTTCCTCTGTATGAAAGGTATTAGTTTCGATGTGAGGCTTCTGGCCGAAAACCTACTTCTGTCCGCTGCCCTGCTACACTGATCATCATCTTTGGCTTATTCAGTCAGGGTTCAATTCAAAAGGGAAAATTCTGAACAAGTGTAAATTAATCTGTTATGGGAAACCATGATATATGTTCTGAAATCACTTAACACTGGTGTCATATGATTAAATGTGGCACATGCCAATAATGGCCCACCCACTCATTTCCTTTCTTTTAAGTTACCTAACATTCTTTCATGTGTCCCACAAGCCAAGTTCTTTGTGTGAGATTCTTCTGCATTGCAGGTAGAGACATCTATAATAATAACTCAATCACCACTGTGGCTGGAAAAGCTGCGGAGGTTCACCTCACAGTAATTGTTTATGATGACAAGCTACTTCGTGGTACTAGCTAGTGAGCATAGTAATTGTAAGAAATATGTGACTTATCAATGCCCTTCCCTGCTGCTGCTTCTCCCCCTGCAACTGACCCATCACCACCTCCTTCTGAAGCAGCACTTGAGCTGGCATCACCGATGTTCAGTGTGGCTAGAATAAAACATTACACATAATTTAGATCCCAGATACTCAACCACAAATACAACAGCAATGCAGTTCAGTGAGCATTTATCTTCCAAGTATCACTCTTGTCATTTGATTGGTCATTTGATTGGTTGGTACACAAAGTTAGAAAAGCCAGGCTTGGAATAATGGTCAATGAAAAACATATGGTAGTGGGTGGCACATGCAATGGAAGTGGGACAATATACTTTATTGTCAGCCTTCCTGCACTGTCATTGGAAACTGCTGGTATACTGTAACTATAAAGGAACTGCCTTGTCTGCACGCCACTACGTTGGGGGGAGGTGTGGTCCATGTTGACCATGCCCACTGTCTTGTGAACTGAACTGTGTTAAAGTTAGGCATAAGCAGGAAAAGGAAAACCTTCTGAATAAACATACATTGTGAAATTAATTTAATATACTGGCTTACTTGGGCCTGCTGTCTGAATCTTCATGAATCACGATAGAGAGCACCAACATTCCAAAATACCAATAAATGCTCCATGATTCTACGGATCAACCCTAAGAAGCCCAAAACAATCATAAAAGGACTTATTGGGATAAGCAGAGCCCTCAGCAGCAGCGCTGGTGGTCAGCGCCGGCGGACCAGCTCCCCCTGGACCCTCTGAATTGTCCCTCTTCTTGCCCATGGGTGCTGATGAAAGTAATTAAGAAGATAAATAAAAATAAATAAGTGATTCTGTTAATAATCTCCACAAAATAGTTTATGAAAAGCAAATGCAGTTGCTAAAGCAGATCACCTATAATACTATTAGTTTCAACTCAAGTCTATCGACTGTCGTTTAATCTATATTCCAAATCTCCTTAACAAAAACTATGTTTGGAACTAATGTCTTGCAGTGAATTATCTTTGATTTTTTTTATTCCCATTTCTCAAAACCCTCAATGAGCCAACTCAGTCTCCCTTCTTTGCAATGCGTAGATGCATACCTCACATCATAAATGTGAATTCAAATAAATAACCTGGAACTGTACAAGCTATTTAAACAAAGTCACAGAGAGAACGCACTGCTCAGTGATTTACTATAATGACAGAAGAAACAGTCTGTAATGGCTCCTTAATGTGTCAGCCAAAGCGAGCACCTGATGACTAGGATTAGGTAGCGGCACCTGCCTAGCAGAAACTAGAAACTGAATCACACTTAAATATACCAGCGTAAACCTTACTAAAAATAACTTACCTCTGAGTGTGAGCAGCATGCTATTCCGATTCTTTTAGCATTGTAAAACACAAACACATCAAATAATTAATACTCACTGGGCTCCGGAATCTCAATGCCTAGCAGATCCAGCAGGTTCTGTTCCCAGTTGAGAATTTCAGCCCAGCAACGCCTCAGCTACTGGGCGGTGTGCCGAACGTCGTTAGTGTCCTGCACGCACTGGTGCACTGTCCCCCAGTGCCTCTGATGATCCTGCAGGGAGTAGCCGCTACTGGGCCTGTGACCTGCTGCCAGCATAGAGGGGAGGTTGGGCTGCACAAAAAAAACTTAGTGCTGCCACCTCCTCCTATCCAAAGATTGCCCGGGGCTGCACATCTAGGTGGCGGCGCTGCCCACATGGAAGCCGCCCTGCTGCCATGGAGCTGGGTTGGGAAATATTAAACTAAGAAGGCAAAAGGAATGACAGGTAAAGTAAAGAACCAAAAAAATAAGGAAAGAAGGGGATATAAACTAAGTCAAAAAAAGTACACACAAAATGTAAAATACACAAACACAAAGCTGCACACTATTGTAAAAAATAAAAATTAGGGATAGGAAAGTAATAAAGGAGGATGATTACAAAGATTAAGAAGAGATCAAAATGTAGGCACTGCACCATTATAGGGAGCGGAAAATCAAGACGATTTGGAATGCAAGCATACTTCTGGACTCGAAGAGCCATTCACGCGTAATTTTGCAGCTTAGACGCACTCCATGTTCCCTACGCAACGCAATGGGTGCGCCGGCAAACTCCGCCCGAATGTGGAAGTCCATGTTGCACGGCAGGGTTTTTGGCGACTCCGCGGAATTCCACATAATAGGACTCCGCAAAGTCCGCCCACCCCTATTTGTAACGTAATGACCGGCTTCCATATGCTTAGATGGTGAGATATGGTTTTTGTGGTTGCAGATATGTATGATGAGTCTTGAGTTTAGTTGAACATTCAGAGAGCCATATATTTTTGGAAATATGGCCTGAAGGTGTATATCTATTTGAATTCAGACATATACTTATATGATGATCTATGTTTTTAAAGGTTGTTGTAAATTTCATGTGTATGGTGACTATGGTGCATTTCTTTAAACATGCCCTGTTTAAAATTGAGGAGGGTTATTAGTGCAGTGTCTTGAGAGAGTTCTTGTGCTAGTTTCATTTGGCCTGTAACTTTTCTTTGAGAAATTCTGAATACATGTTTAAAACAAGCAACACATTTTTTAGAAATGATGTATGTTTTGTACATTGAACAAGTGACAATTTCTGTTTTCAGTTTTAGAAACGTACTGATGCATGTTCTCATTGAGTAACAGAGCAATATATGCTCCTAAAGAGCCATGTATTCAATTGTAAATCAAGTGTGATATCTAGACTTGACTCACACATAGCTCAGTAGAAAAGGAAAAAATACACTAAAACAGGTAGTTTCATACTGGCAGAAGCACTTAAACAATCACTCACAAGTATAATGACCACTCTTATCTATGTAACAGCAATGGAGGTCCTATTACAGTTACTCAGGCATTACTAAGTTACTCATCCAATCACCCAGTCACTACTCAAGCTGTCATTGAATCACTCATGCACTACCCACACACTTATCCAATCAATGAGGCACTACAAATGAACTCTTCCAATTAAGCAGGCACTACCTATGTACTTATTGAACCACGCAGCCGCTACCCATGCATTCATCTAATCACACTGGCACTAACCTTTCACTTAAGCAATCACCAAGCCTGTACATATGCAGTTATTCAAACATCTAGGCACAACCCATGCACTAATCCAAACACACAGGCAAAAGTCATGCACACATACAATTATGCAGGAAGTACCATTGCAGTGAACCTATCACCCATCCAGTATCTATGCTCTCATTAAATTACTGAGCCAAAACTCTTGCACTAATATAATCACCAAAGCAGTAGAGTTGCTTTCATCCAATTCCTCAAGCTTTAACAGTAGACTTACACAATTACTCAGACATTAGTCATGCACTCATGTAATCAGCTAGGTAGTATTGATGCACTCATTCAATTATTTAGGAAATATCGAAGTAGTTAGGTAGTCACCTAGCACTACCTGCTCAATTAACAAGAAACACATGGGAAGTAGTCATGAACTCATTCAATCATTGAAACACTTCTCATGCAACTCATGCAATCTGTGAGGTGCTCTGTATGCACTTAAACGATCATGTGCACACTATTTCATGCACTCAATGAATCATGTATATACTACACATGTAGTCCTGTTATCACCTTGGGACTAGCAGAGCACATTTTTTCATGTTACCACGATCTATGCATGTATTGAATCATGGAGGCATTAATAATGTACTTATCTAATCATTCAGGCACTACTCATGAACTTATCTAAACACCCAGATAGTAGCAATATAGTCATGCAAACACACAGGCTGTAACAATGCAGATATGGAAACACTGATCTGGTTCCTAAATACTCAGGGAATCAGCTAGGCGGGACGTGTCTCTGGGCGCTTGACACCTGCCGTGAGGGGAACGGCTCAGGCATCTTCACCAACGCCGTGAGGGGAACGGCTCAGGCATCTTCACCAAAGCTGTGAGGGGAAGGGCCTACAACAACAACAACAACAACAAGCGAGTTGGGATCCTTCCATAGAACAGAGAGAGACTCGGAGCATGACACCTTCCACAAACTACCAGACTGTCTAATAGTCAATCTTAGCTTTAAAATTCTCACTGATTTGGAACATAAGGCGTTGTCGAAGGGTCTAGGTTTTGTTCCTACTAAGTTAGGAGATGATTTCATGATCTATAAAGAGTTAGCTGATTTTTTTAGAACAGTTAGATCCTTTTTTTCTTTTCTAATATTGACAAAGATTCAACTAACTGATAACCAATATGGGTTTGAGGAATAAATCCACTTTTCTGCCTTCACTACAGCAAATTCCTTCAGAAGTTAATACTTTTGAAACGGTGGTTCTTAAAGAATATGAGTTGAGTTTACACCTTCCTAAGAATACATTTTGAAATATCTCCAATGAAGAAAAAAAATGTATTGAAGAATTGGGCAATGACAGCAACATTACGATAAAACCTGCAGCTAAAGGCAGGGCCATTGTCAATATGGATACTGCCGCTTATCATAATGAATGTTTAAGACAATTGAACAACCCAAAATTCCACACACGCATTCAACAGGATCTTACACCAAGACTTCAAATGCAAATTGGATCCCTGGTAGAGGAGGGTAAAGAGTTAAATTGGAATACTAAAAGTGAAGCAGATTTCCTAATTCAGAAACAACCTAAAATTCCAGCATTTTACACCCTCCCCAAAATACATAAAGTACAAAGACCGCCACTGGAGAGGCCAATCTGGTCTGGTATTGGTTCCGTTCTTGAGCCGTTATCCCAATTTGTGGACCATTTCCTCTGACCTATAGTAGCTGAAATGCCATCGTACCTACAGGGTACGAAACATGTTCTTTCTCTCCTTGGCACTGTACCTTTTGATCCTATAACAGATATGATGGTAACATATGATGTCGAAGCACTCTACACAAATATTCCGCAATATGATACCTTGGCGATAATAGAACAACTACTTGAGAGCCACCCTCGCAATGATCAGACGCCTAATGATTTTATTATGCAATGTGCCAGGTTGGCACTTAAGAAGAATTTTTTCACCTATGTGGGGACATATCTTGGCAAAAAACTGGTACATCAATGGGGCGCATGTGTGCTCCCAGCATGGCTAATGTGTATATGTATGGTTTTGAAACTAAAGTAATTTTTGATTCTGGCAATCCCTTTGTACAACACCTAAAATTGTGGAGACGATATATTGATGACATCCTGGTATCTGGGAAGGTGACCAGGGATCCTTAGATCTATTTTCTCATTGGCTTAACTGCCAGGATCCCAATTTGAGATTCACTGCTGAATCTAGTAATAGTACGGTATCTTACTTAGATCTACGATTGTACCCCAAGGAAGGGAAGATTCACACTGAATTATATCAGAAACCTATGGCCAGGAATTCATTACTCAGTTACTACAGTTTTTATCCTCGAGCCTTATTGAATAACCTACCAATAGGACAGTTCTTAAGACTACGTAGGAACTGTAGTGAAGTGGCAAGGTATAAGGTACCTGCAAAAAATCGGAGTGAGGAATTACTAGTCAGGCATTATCCAAAAAGACTAGTACGTGGAGCTGAAAAAAGAGCCCCGAATAATCATAGAGAGGCCCTTTTAGAAACATATGAAAAACCTGAGAACAACAGGATGGTTTGTGTTACAACCTTCAGTAATTTGACGGACAATGTTAAGAGGGCTGTTAATAAATCATGGCATATTTTAAATACAGGAGCTTTGACTTTGGAAAGACCTCTTTTTGCATAGAAATGAAGCAATAATCTTCGAGATTTATAAGTGCACACATGACCTAGATGTACAGAACCGGAGAGCAGGCAAATCACATTATGGGGGACTGTACCTGTGATGGGGCACTATCAGTATGGATCTTGTTCTGTATGCCCGTTTACCAGAAATGTTACGCAAGTGAACCTAGGCTTAAAAACTCCATCGGTACTTAACTCACACACTAACTGTAACACAAGTGGTGTTATTTATATGATCAAGTGCCCCTGCCTATTGGTCTATATTGGAATGACAATCCAAAAGGTGAGACAAAGAATGGTGGATTATCGAAGTGCGTTTCGTTGTAAAAACACTAACACATGCATGACACGTCAATTTGTAGAAAAATCTCACACAGAGGACGACTTTACATGGTTTGTCATTGATAAACCTAGATATGATACCAATATGGGGCCCTTAAATAAAGTTCTTTTCCGCAGGGAGCAAAGATGGGTGTTCCGTATGAAGAGCCATATCCTGGGACTGAATGAAGAAATATCATGGAATGCACTAGAGTTACGTGACATAGCATACTCCTCTGTTCGATTTTTAGGAAAACAAGAGTTGCCATGAATAATATTGACTAGGTATTCCTGTATGGCATGTGTACAGTATGGATCTAACTATGATTTTGATATCAGTGGTAGTTTCCACATATATTCACATTTTATGTGGGATTAATATGCCCCCTTTTTTTGGTCTTGTATTGACAATTCCAATATGCAGTTTATAATCCCAATATGCAGAATATTATGATACATGCCTCTGAACCTGCAGGCGTTTTTAAATCTGCCACCCAGACATATAAGCATATAGAGCCTGTCCATGTCACTGTTGCTCCGAGTACCGCCTTTGCTTTGTGTGCCCTTTGAGGCTTGTTTTTGTTCTGTGGACTACATGTCCCATAAGTCAGTGCACCGGGAGTATATTACTGAAGGGTAACATGACAATAAATATCTACATTTATGGTCGGCACCGAGCGCTTAGTATTTAGCGTGCTTTCAAATATACCGGGTAATGTTTAATTTGGAGTTTGGTATTTCTATGCAGACTCGCGCACCGTGAACAGGATGAGATCCGTTACACTTCCGGTTCAGGTGACTTGAGTACCGCATTTGAAGCGGCACCGGTGGACTGAAGGTTTCCCTTCGGCCTTTGTCAAGAAAACGGTGATGAAGGGTGTTTTCGGTGAGTGTCTGAACTATTAATATCCTGTGAGATCAGTCCGGAAGCTTTTATGAGCTTGTAAAATCGAGGGTTTTCAGCTAACTCACTTCCTGATTGTGTGTTTATGAGTCTAATTTTGGATTCAGTTGTTATTAAATTTGGACAACCGGCTGTGTTTGGCTGTTGATGATTATACTATGTTAAGAGAACGTTATTTACTATACACGTTCTGCCTGACTTTCCTCTTGTCCTAACTTAGCACACAATTGTGAAACGGCACACATTAGCCTAGTCTAGGTATGTTAAACTGACTCCTGTATGTTACGTAGCTAAATTTGATATTATGGGGAAGCAAACTAAAATTGCTTCATGCCATGCAACACCACAGCTTGTAACCCCCTCTTTACAGCAGACATCTATTGACAGAATGCTTCAAAGGGCAATAATCGTTGTGGCAAATGAGATTGAACTCACTGAACGCAGACTATCACTAACCCCAGACCTCCCACAGATTAGTACTATCACAGACTCACAAATTTCACAGTATGGAAATGATCAACCCCCTGAAACAGCAAAATTGACCCTGTCCAGGGTCTGACATTGTCTCGACCCCCAAAGTTGTCACCTGAAGGAGGGGAGCCACCAAAGGTCCAGATAAACCTGCCTGCCCAAGACAGCCATCCAAGTCAAACAAGGGCTGGGGCCAAGCGCAAGAAGATCAACGATGGCTCGCTAGACACCACAAGCCTGGGTAACTCCCATGCTAGAAGCTCTACAAGGCCAAATTTGAGATATTATGACTGAGGAACTTGCCCATATATCTGCCCATTTGGATAGACATTCTATTACATGTACTTGCAATGCTGGGATAGTATCTAAGTCCTCTACATCGGCAAGAGAGATCAAGAAAGTGATCGCAGACCCTGCTGAATCTAGAATAACTGAGATCAGAGCGGAGTGAATATTCGAGATGTCATATCAACGGATCGCCACCACCATGTAGGCGGTGGCAATCCATCCGCCATCCTTGCCCATCCGCCACCTATTTCCCCCGCCATAGTACAATGGCGGGGGGACCGTGGTGGACGGGAAGACCGTCTGCTGCTTTTCCGCCACTGTCGCAAGGCGGTCGAGGCAGAAAAGGTCTAATATGGTGGCGGTGTCTATCAGACACCGCCAGCCGTATTAGGATGGGCTGAGGAAAAGGAATATGGTTCTTGCTTTGGGGGCCCGTTGCGGGCCCCCAGGGTGAATGGGGGTGGGGGGTGCACATGGGGTACCTATGGTACCCCCCTGCGTTTCACAGTACAACATGGCAGGCACCGCACAACAAGCATTTTTGACATTGCGGGATGCACCTGCCACTGTGGCGGGTGCATCCTAATTTGGGGCACGGTACCTCCGCACTTGTTGAGGACAGTCCCTGCCCTAGACAGGATGGCAGAAGGACTTTGTCCGTCCGCCATCCTAATCGACCCCTAAGCTCTGGCCCTTGGTCAGAGATGATATTGTCTGCTCACAGCGACCATAATGCCTTACTACTCACACTCAATTTGCCACCTAATGGGAGTAAACCTGTAAAATCATCTGATGCTTATCACAGATTGACCCTTTCAAACAATAGACGGAAAGTCAGGTGGACCTGGGTGGAAAAATCATATAGTAAATTGGCTCTCCTATTCACTACCATTATTCCCAATATTGAGGCCCTATCAGAGCTAGTGAAGTCTGGGGACCTTGCAACATCTCTGGAAAAACTTAAAATAATTTATGAATCTACAATCATTAAGCAGCAGGAGACGTTTTGGTCAACATGCACCAAGGACATTCGGAGGACACCAAGACAATCTGGGTTTAACGAAGACTGACGGACGACCAAAAAGGCACTAATAGAGGCCATAAGAAAACAGAGTGACACCACAGTAAAAGCAGCTAGATATGACTATAAACTATGATTGCAGTTGCTAAACTCTCATGGGAAACTGATCAGTGGGACAGTTTGAAACCCGCTCTGGACTCCAAAGACTCCAAAGATATGAAATCATTCTGGAGCATTGTAACCACTGGTAGTAACAAAGGCTATGCGGCACTTGAGCCAAACATTGCGGCTGACAGTTGGAGAGAGCACTTCTTAGCCCTCTACGCCTCACTAGATGATGCAGAGGGATGCCAGACCTTAGACACCCTGATTTTGCCTGGGCCTGAGATTGACACTCCCGAGATAACCTTGATAGAGGTCCATAAAGGTCCATAAAGCACTAAATAAAATCATATCTGGTATGGCAGCCGGGTGGATTAGACCCAGGGGGATCTTTATTGGGCTGAACCTAGGATCTGGGGCACAAATGTTTGGGTGAACTACAACGCCATCCTGCAGGGAATGGCCATACCCACAACTTGGCTAGGTGCCGATATAATTCCAGTGTATGAGAAGGGCTCTTCTTTGTCACCGGCAAATTATAGACCAATCAGCTTAATCGATGTCTTGCAGAAAATCTTTGCCAGGATCCTCTTGAACCGGCCGCAATCCTTGCTTGAAAAACAAAAGATGTTGACCCCCTGCAGGCAGGTTTCATGGAGAAAACATCAACAATAGACCAAATTCAGGTTCCAACTTCTCTATTGGAAAACAGTCTATCTAGAAGGGTGTAGCCTGTATCTGGTCTTTGTTGATGTGAAGAGTGCTTCTGATTTGGTACCCAGAGATGCATTATGGAGGGTCTTATGTGAGTTGGGACGTCCCTCTTATCTTTTACATATTACACAATGGTAATTATGGCCAAATCAGATTTGGAAAAAATGGGGATTTAACGCAGCCCATCCCTGTCAATAGGGAGGTCAGGCAGGGATGTGGGCGTGCCCCCACCCTGTTCTGCATTTACATCAATGGGTTGATAGATGCTCTGAGGTCATGCAAACACACAGATTCTCAGAAAATCGCCCAAAAGCACTTTCCTGTCATGATGTTTGCAGACGATACTCTCCTCCTCTCTAAGTCGCCAATGGGCATCCAAATATTTCTAGGTTTTGCAAGTTTTGTAGGAGCAGGGGATTAGAAATTAACGTCAATTAAACAAAATGTATGAGCTTCAAGCCTAGTAAATCCTCACACCCAAACCCACATATGAATGGAACCTCTTTGGAGCAGGTCTCTGTATTTGACTATCTGGGCCTAACTCTCACTGAAAACATGACCTAGGAGGCTCAGATTAGAAAATCTAACCTCAAATTGACACAAACTACAGGCGGCCTGGCTAAGTTTTTTAGAAAGGCCTTCTACAAGCCAGTTAGCCCGGTCATGGAGATATATAAAAAGCCAGGCGAGGAGTGCCACCTTATATGAGGTTGAACTCTGGGGGTACTCCAACCATAGGCCCCTAGCCATTACAGAAAACAACTTCCTTAGACAATTACTTCGATTACCGACAAGCTCCCCTTTGGTTCCATTGCGTATGGACCTAGGGGTTAGATCCATTGCTGAGGTAATTGCCTGCAGGCTACTACTCTTCTGGCTACTCTTTTGTCAGAGCATAGATTAGAGCTTTTGGAAATCCTGAGAGTCCCCGGATCAGGAAAGCTGCCATTGTCAGGGAGTGCCTCTATGAAATAGGTCTAAAACAATTATGGGACAATCCTGAAACAGCTTGTTTGAGTATATCATGTAAGTCATTGAGCACTAGGTATTGGGGTGGACTATCCGCAAAACTTAATGCAGAACCGGCATATGGCACCCTCATTTCACTCTTCCTGGAAGTAAAAGACACTTGCAGGCTGGAGGCATGTCTCAATCAAATCCGCCCAGCACTAGGAAGGAAACTATATGTGCAGTTTTGCCATGGCTGCCTCCCCCTGTGTGCTTTCATGGGTAAATGGTCGGGCGGAAACACAAGTGGGTGTCTGGCATGTAACATGTGTGATGTGTCGGAAGACCACGTGTTCTTTTTTTGCCCGGGTATCAAATAGCAAGACATAGATGGCTCCTTCCGATTTGTAAAAACCTAGGCACTACCCATTGCATGGAAGCATTTAGAATCTTAAAATACAACACAGATTCTCATATAGTCTTTGCAGTTCCATGGTTTTTGAGTTCCATGTGGTGGGTCAGGAGAAACTTCCTTAAGATGCAAAACCAAGGAACTGACTGAGCCTGATTTTTCTATGAGCTTTCAATTTGACAATGTATCATCTTTGATGCATTGTTTTTATTCTTTTTTATTTTTTTTACTTTTTTAACCTGTTTGTATACATTTGTGGCTGTTCTTTTATGTTGAAAAAATGAAATATAGAAATATTGGACTGCAATCTAGGCACTACCTAAATTCTCAGAATTCACCTAGGCACTACCTATGCACTCATCCGGGGAGTTTTGTGGTACTCAACAACAAACACGTGCTTACAAGTTTTAGTGAGGAATATGTAGTCTTTTAGTACAATCTGATGAATTATATACGTAACCTGTCACAGACTACTTGCATGTACTCAGAAGAATTTGTGAGCTATATACTGTGATACAGATTAATGTGCTGATTTTTATATGAAGTGTTTACCAAAATTTAAATCTGATGCACCTAAGTAGGACAGTACTCAAACATTAAATCTACCAGTGACTCAGTGGTAGAGAGGCATAGAAATAGCTCTTTTGTTGTGTTTTGGGATTTACAGTATTGAGAAATTGTATGTACTTCTACAGTTGATTGATGTTTATTTTAAAATTTACTACAAAAGGGATAAAGTCATCTTTCACCACGTATGAGTGAGAACTGAAATATGGTGCAGCTGTATTGTGGGAGAGGGTGCTATAATATTAAACGGTAAACAATAAATTCAAGTTTTTTGTTTTGCTTTCGAGTTGGTACATTGAAGAAAGTGCTTGTAGTTATGTAGCTAGGTTGATCTGCAGATTAAAAATTTCCACATAACATAAAAAACATTTTTGTATTATGTGCAAGCCAGTAATAAAGTAGGTTGTTCATTGGCTAGACTAAAAATGTTAATATACTTATTTTCTTTTACAGGACAATATCTACATAAGTACAGATAGTGACAATGCCTACAAAAGCCTTGGAGGAAAAAGCTACAGAAGCAACTACAGTATCTATGTCGAACTGAGACACAAAAGGGAAAAATGCAGAAGACGGGTTGAAGAAATAGAGCTACTGGTAAGAGGACAAAGTCATTTCCCAAAATATATATGGACATTTAAAAAGATTACAAAATAAAATTCAAACTATGAGAAAGAACAAGAGTGGACAAAGTGTATATTGCAAGAACAGGAAATAATGTAACAAAGAAGGACACACCTTAACCAGGAGAAAGAGGCAGTTTAAGGAAATCAGAGCCTGGATGTTTAGTAGTAGACTATTTTTAAACCAACTATGAACAAGTATAGAAGAAGGAGAGAGGCACTGAAGCAGAAAGAAAAAGTTCAGACAGTAGTTGATAAGGGTTTTGTTTTGAAGAGGAAGCTTTTCATTTTGACTATCAATAGATTGAAGACTCTTGACAAAATTGTGTTGTGTATAATGAGACAACACCAGAAAAAAAGATTAGTGATTAGAAGTAACTTTTGTACTGTTTTAGTGGATACAGGATACATACTTCTAGAACTTAGCGTTTCTTTATAGAAGAAAGCTATCTCCAGTATAGCAGTTTAGTTCAGATGCTAGTGATGAAAGAGGACGGTGTTATGAAATGAAGAATGGCACTCCTATAGCGAAAGAGGTGATGGTACCTAGAAATATAGAACAAGTTTTTGCAGAAGAGGCACAAGAAAGGCAGTGTCAGGCGACTATTTACAAATGGAATTGTAGTAGTGTTTGTAGTGTTCAACAGCAATCCATTGATATATTAAGGACATGCCTACATATTTTTCCAAGGAGAAGTTTAAAACACAAAATAACTACTTTATAAGGATTGGATTCTTGCAGGTTAGAAAGCATACACATTTGCATGGACACTTACAAGCTTGTTTATCAATAAAGTGTGCCAAAGTACCTTTCATCATTTCAGGATGTTAGCTGTACATCATTCAACAATGTGAACTTTAGTTAGGAGGCTGTACTATGTGAAAACTTTTGCTTTATGTTTCGCAGAAATGAATGAAGCACTTTTGCATGGTACTGTGGCCGACATAAAAAAGGTTTGTAATGAAGTGCAGTTTCATTTCTTTGGTCCCGAGCAGGAGTTTAGTGAAAATGAAGAGCTGTTAATAGGAGGAGTTGCAGAACGGGACATAGGTATTACAGTTGAAAGTTTTCAAGAAGAGAGTACAAAATGCATCACAGTTTGCTCTGAAACACCAGAGTATGTTTGTATATTTTATCAATGCACTCACAACAATATTCAAACACGGACTGATGACTTGTATTTAAATAGTGAAAACGAAAACAATTATAACTGGCAAAAGTTAGCTATGTATTTGTAGAGAAACGCTTTGACTTGTCCATACGGCAAATTATATGTAAGAAATATTACAATAAATTAGAAGATAATAAAATGCCTGCTAGAACTGTGCATAGCAAGTTATAATTGGTTTCTATTCCAGAGGAACTTTATTTATGAGTCCATTCTTATTCAAAGTATCCATTCATTTCAAGCTATAGTCCGTATGGAGCCAAAGACAAGGAAGTTACCACCAACAGAGCTGTAGAAGGGTCTAAGAGGTAGAGTAGTGTATTTGCCATCAGATTTTCAAGAAAAATATTGAAACTGTAGGGGTAGATATTAATTTAGAATAAGGACTTGTAATTCTTGTAAATGGTATTCCTACTATGAACAAAAAGATATGCCATTAGTAGATGTTACCAAAGTTAAAAATGCAACTCTATGTCTGGTGTAAAATAATGTTTAGTATAGAAATGTAGAAAGCCTGCAAGATATTGCACACATGGAGGATGAGACATTTCCATCAGCAGGTAAGATTGAGAAGGTGGATCAGCCCAGAACAGAAGAAATTAATGACAATTATAGTATCCACTCTTTGCATTCTAAAGAGGTTATTGGTGATGCCATTGAACTGTTTTAAATGAAGGAGTCAAAAGGAGCTTCATTAAGTGTGTGCGAGAAAGGTGTAGAGGTTTTGAGTTTTCTACATCTTTTTCCTACTGGAGTAGGAGGCAGGTATGATGGTCGACCTCTGCAAATACCTGCAGCTGAATATCGATCTACTAGACTTTATTCAGAAGACCCTAGATTTTTTCAGTGTATTCTGTATATGTTTCACCTACTAATTGAGAGTGACTTGTCTGGCCTCCCTTATGCTGTGAATCACATTTGAAAAACAGGAGTTAATTTGCAGAATATATCAGCAAGAGAATTTCTGGAGAAATTTCAAGAAATAGATGATCACTTGGAATATAATGTAATAAACCTAATGGCATGTCAACGTATGACTAATAAATATTGGTATTGGCGTCATGGGGAACTCAAGTGCAAGTTGAAGAACCCTGGAACACCTACTTGGTTTCTGATGCTCAGTTGTGCTAAGTATGCATGGGATGACCTGCTCAAATTTTTGTAGTAGGCAACTCCAGTATAAAAGACATTCATCTGAAGAAGCCAGGAGAACTGTGCTCACTAGACCCTGCAAATGTTTGCAGATATTTTAATCACAGATTTCTAACAATGATAGCTTTCATCTTGAACAAAACAAAATCTCCTCTTAGTGAAGTGACTGATTTCTTCTGGCGCAAAGAGTACGAAGCCAGAGGTGATCCTCATATTCACATGCAGTTGTGGGTAAAAGATGCCCCAAAGTTGGGAAGAGACACTGATGAGTCTTTTATTAAGCAGTATGTAACTTGCTCTATCCCAAAGGATAGTGGTGAAAAAATATAAAGACAACAAGTTCTACAAATCCAAAATCATAGAGCAGAAAGTACTGTCAGTGAAAATATAGAGCAAAATGGACATTTTATAATATGTTGTTTTGGATTCCTACAACCTGTTATCTCACAAGAGAGAGCCAACAGTTTCCTTTCTGCAGTCAGACATACACTTACAAGAAAATCACCACAAATACATACAACCTAAGAAGAACAGAGACTTCAAAGAACCTAAGGGACTACAATCGTTTCAACTTCCTACATAAAAACAATCTCCCCACGATGCAGGCATCTTTCCACCACGGCCCAGGGTGCCTGTACCGTTGCATGATAGTAGTTTGCAAGCCAGCGAAGGGAAAAACACAGTGATGGGACATATTGTTGTAAATATGTTGCATCCCTATGCTTCGAAACTAAAGCATTGCAGCGCAGCAAAATGACTTGCGGCACAGCGTTGCATTAGTTTCTTGTAAATAGGGCCCTTAATACAAAGAGTTCATCAAAAGTATGCGTCAAGCATCGGATATGCATTATGGAGATATACTAAATGACATAAGAGTTGGAGCCCTCACAAAAGAAGTATTAGAAACCCTTCTCATCAAGAATGTTTATCCAAGTAATGTTTCAGCTGTAGAAGCAATGTATCATTTTGTTAAGGAAGAAAAGTCTATTGTTTGTTTGATGCCAACTCTTAAAGAGTGTAGGAAATTCAATGAAGAATTATTGGGACTGGAAAAAAAAGAAACCATCAAAATTAGAGTAAATGATGAAATGGAAAATCAAGGAGTTAGAGTGCTACTAACAATAAAACTGCTAAATTGGGAAGTTTAGAAAAGTCTGTGTCAAAAACTGCAGGATTAGAAAAACAGTTACGTATCTGTAAAACTTGTCGTGTAATTGTTGTGAATGAAAGATAGATAGTCATGTAGTTTCTTCAAGCTCCTTTATTCAAGTAAGATGGTAACAGGATAAACAGGAGGAAACCCCACCAGGAGCAGGATGGCTACTGCTCAGCCCACTCTCTTCAACTGTCATTCTCCACACACCACCAGGCACACTAACATTCTACACTCTGTCATCAAGCATCCCAACATTCCACGCAGACATCACATTCATTCTGGCTGAGCAGCTAACAAGGAGACAATCCAAGGTACAACATATCCCCTTTCCTTCAATAGCAATAAAACACAATAATTTACAACATCGCTATTTAAAACAAGAAAAGATAAAACTTGCAATATATCACACAGTTCATATTAGCAGGAAGAGAATAGGTAGAAAAGGATAGGTAGCAGAAAATGACAAGAATGAGGGAAGGATGAAACAGAGTAAACAGTTACACGATGTAACACATCGCCTTCCCTTGGAGAAAAAAAACCAGATGAAAACAATGAATGAAATGCTGTCTAGTAAAAGAGAAATAGTGCAGGACTGAGAGAAAAGAAAAACATTGCATAGGGCGTAGAGGTCCCAAAACTGTGTATCGGTACATAACTCTTCGCCTAAGGCACAAAGGCTCAAAGGCACAACATGGCATAAAGGCACAATGTATAGGGCAGAAACCCCCACCGCACAAAATAAAAGTGCACAGCCTATTTCAAAATCATTAATGTATCGGGTAGGAGAATATAAGTTCACAGCCTATTGCATACTGGCACAAATGTATAGGTACATAACCCATGTATAACTGCACAACAATATATCATAAAACATAAATGTATATCATAAAACATTGCACTTTACCAGCTGAATCATGAACTCAACATAACAAACTGTGTAGTGTAGGAACAATGAAAAGGTGTGCGCACCACCCACACTGAAGGATTGAAGAAATGTAAGAAGGCCAGCTCCCATATAGAACTACACTACCCAACAAAACCAAAACTAGAGCTCCACCAAAGTCAAGATCAGCCAAATATAACACATACTACCTCTTTAAAACTCCAATTACAACTCCAATTACAGAAGCATGTAAAATACTGTGTATATAGCACAGAATCATAAATAAAGAAAACACTGGAAAAATCAACCACATCTTAATACCAGCGCACAGGAAGCATCTCACGACTTATAATATGCGTGACCAAATCTAGAGCTCCACAAACCTCATGACTTATATTATGCATGTGAGCCAGGTAACATGTCTTAATACTAGTGCATACAGGAAGCATCTCACGACTTATGATATGCGCGTGTTAAGTAAATTGCCAGATAACGCGTCTTAATACTAGCTCGTAGAGGAAGCATCTTGTGACTTATGAAATGCACGTGACCCTACCTCCTCATACATAACTATTGCTAAACACATCACAGGCAACTTTAGCCCAAGTCAACATAAGCTTAAGAAATAGGAATCACAATCACAAATAAGAATGCATAAAATATAATATAAACAGTGCAAACCCCCCAAAAAACAGGGTAAAGTTCACGTTGTCATAAACATCGCAGAAAATCAGCTCCGGACCTGCAGATTATAGTACCAATTACTGTTTGTAGAGAAATCGCCAATTGTTTTGAAATCCCATGTTCTTCACATTAAAAAACGGGGTACCAGTTAAGTGCAGGAAACTTCAGTCGAGTATTACATCTTCACCAAAATCTTGTCAAACAAACTTCATCATCGGTAATTTCTGGCAGTTCTCACAGGCAAATCCAAGATGGCGGCACGCAAGTCATCAGAGTCGGGTGGCTCAAAGCAGCTGCGTTCTCTAGCTGATTTGCACAACTGCATAGAGGTGATGAAACTCCGGAGGAGGATTACACAGAACACTTAAGACGCTGTCTGTCACGTGACAGAAGCTCGAGGTAAGAGAGAGCCCCGTGGTAATTTCAAATGTCGCCTGAAATGTGCCAGTAACTGTCAGAGCGCTGAGAATGAACAATCGTTAATATTGAAAACTGCCCAATATGAGTAAAAAAACAGTCTGACCTGAATTAGAAAGCAGGGATTTCCAAACCGCTTGTCCAGGAGCTTGTAGTAGAGGCTCTACAATAACAGCTCACATCACAAAAATGTTCTAAGAAATGACGAAAAAACTTTGAATAAAGCTGGATGGAGTACCGGAAAATCCGATTAGATGGCGTACGACGTTCACTTGTCAAACCTTGTAATAGACTATTCGTATGCCACAGGACGATCTCATTGCAAAGCAGAATGTCTCATTTTAATTCAGAAATTTGACGCTAGCACCCCATGCATTAAGGCACTATAAATCACTGGAATACATAAACCATCTCCTCTTACGCTTGTAAAAGAGCAGGAAGCTTCAATGTAAATAGGTGACAGATTGTCTTCAAACGATCTTCTCTTACGCTTGTTAAAGCTGGAAGCCTTAGTGTAAACAGGTAACAGGTTGTCTTCAATCGACACCACCACAACTTCACCTTTTCTTTTCTTGTTAGTGAAGGACACCTCATCACAGCACCAGTTTAAATAACGCCATGGCACACTTCTCTGCTCATAACACAAGTAAAGATGACTTCACCTCGAACATGTATGCTAATTGTGACACTGGTTTAGAGTTTAGGGCGACCGATTTCGGGGTCCCTGGTGGGGTTTTGTAGTGCCAGTTAGCTTAAAGGTATATTTTAAAATGTAAAAGTCTTTACCTTGATCCAATTCTGTTTCTTTAAATTTTCCTTCCTCATTGTATGTTCTCCAATTGGCTCATACAGAGTTATCTTGCACGTTGATGATTCTTTGAATTATTTCTCACTAGTTTGAGAATCTTTACTTCATGTAGGTACCTTAGTTTGCTTGTAGGTAGTTTCTTGCACGCTTTAAGTTCCTAAATCGTCGCCAAAAATGTTGTGAATGAAAGATAGATAGTCATGTAGGGGCAGATTTATGACGGATTTGCGCCACGTTTATGCCGCCGTTGCGTGACGCAACGGCGAGGAAACGTGGCGCATCCCTGCGACCTATTTACAACGTGACGCATCTAGGCAGATGCGTCACGTTGTAAAGCCCTGCGCCACATGAAACCTGCGTCAGGTTTCATGTGGGCGTTCTGTCGCAGGGTGGGCGTTCCCTCGTAGGAAACTGACGCAGTGGAATCTACAAGATTTCACTGAGTCAGTTTTACGAGGCTGCTGCGTCCAATCCTTACGCCTGCTTGAAGCAGGCGTAAGGAGTGACGCACCACGTTATGTATGGGTGGCCTCTGAACATTGCAGGAGTTGCGTCGCACTTGCGACGCTACTCCAGCAATGCGCCGCCTGTACACCACAAGATGCGTCACGCATCTGCCCTTCCTTGCACCATGGTGCGCCGCATTGTAAATGCGGCACATCTGTGGTGCCGCAAGGAGGGAATTGCGTGACGCATCAGTTCTGGCGCATCCCTGCTGATTTGCAGAGATGCGCCAGAACTCATAAATCTGCCCCGTAGTTTCTTGAAGCTCCTTTATTCAAGTAAGATGGTAACAGGATAAACAGGAGGAAACCCCACCAGGAGCAGGATGGTTATTGCTCAGCCCACTCTCTTCAACTGTCATTCTCCACATACCACCAGGCACACTAACATTCTACAATCTGTCATCAAGCATCCCAACATTCCACGCAGACATCACATTCATTCTGGCTGAGCAGCAAACAAGGAGACAATCCAAGGTACAACAGTAATTTTACTCCGTAATTTAAATGTTGAAGAAGGGCTACTGAATGGCGCAATGGGTAAAGTTATGACAATTATTATTTATCCAAAGACAATGTAGTGGAATACCTACCCATATAATTGGATGATGTTGGTGAAGTTAAGCAGATTTGTAAATGTGTTGAACCTTTCCTACTCAAGAAAGACTTGTACGACCAGCAAAAGCAGTTCCCGGTGTCTTAAGCATATGCAATAACTATCAACAAATCACAAGGTTTAAGTGGAGATTCAGCTGTTTTTAATATTGGTGACAGTGTATTAGGTAATCTCAAATGTAGCTTTGTCATGAATTAGAACATTGTCTAGTTTATTTCTGATTGACTTCGATGAGAAGAAAGTAAGTGCTGATGTTAACAGTGTAAGAGAGTATAATGGGTTAAGAGGTCAATATGCTCCTTATTTAGGCCAGTATCCTGTGTTTGAAAAACAGATAATGTGTCTAAAGTTGAAAATATCAAAGCAGTTTGCCGGAGCTGAACAGAAAGATGAACAAACAGAAAAACTACACGGATCTAAGAAAAGAAAACTACAGCACAATGAGAAAATGGAAGGCTATCACTTTGATAATAAATCTAGAGTTTTATGTTATGCAAATGCAGTGTTAAATGGACTGTACCATTTGCCTAATTTTACAAATTCTATTAAAGAAAAGGTAGATAAAAGAATGTCTTTACAAATCTGTAGTTCACTTGAAGAATTAAGAAGTGACAGAAGTATTATACAAAAACCTACAGATGACTGAAATCGATCAGTAGTGTTTTCTCAAAATATTCAGCAGGATGCTCAAGAATTTTTGATAGTAATGTTAGAACTATTAGAGGAAGAAGATGTGAATATTAATGAATTATTTGGTTTAACTTATAAATGGAACCATAACTGTGAAGACTGTGAAATCATGTCTCGTACACAAATCAATTCAGATCGATTCATCTACTTGATATTACCAGATTGTAAAGCTGTGGCCTTGCTTTTGAAAATTTAACAAAATAATGCCATCAAGATATGACATTTCCAACTGCAGATCAAAACCTAGGTCTATGATGTCACTACAAAGGTATGGAAAATATGTCGTAGTCATGCTACAATCTTGCAGAGTGGATGGTACTAAATTAAGAACTGAAATTACAAACTTTATAGCTTGACAAATTTCTATTTCAAACAGAACTTTCACAACTATAGAAATCATATTTCACGTATTTCATGAAGGAGTTAATAAAACCTCTGCACACTCTACAGTATATTTGAGATGTCAAACAGGCTGGACAGAGTGTAATAACATACAAATGACATTCAAATAAAGACAACCTAAACAGTTATGAAAGTCATATCTGCTATTTCTAGATCCAAGGTTTAAAGGAGAATATATGGTAAGAAAATGTGGTATTGTGTTGACATATATATGTATTATGGGTTTCTTGGACAATATTTGGCCTATTAGGGATATTTTCTACAGCAACCTGTTCAAAATGAAAGACTCTTTTTAATGCAGGAAAAGAATTTATAAAACATTGGAGGACTACATTCTAATACTACAGAATACATTTAAATGGAGGTACTATAATATCAGTAGCCTTAAGTTGCATCTAAGAAGTCTCTTCACTACCTAAAACATGACCCATTTTGTTTCTGCTACAGCCACTTCACCGTAGTATTGTGTGTTATATATTTCCTGTATGGACCAAGAACATATTAGACATCATTTGGCCTAACAGGATGATGTTTAGAAAAGGATATTGAAAAATGAAGACTACTTCATAATTGACATTTTATACCCGGCATAAAAATATCAGAAACAGTTTTAATATATGGTTGTTTTCATTAAGGCAGTAACCTGTCAGCAAGCCAGTTTTAACAAACTTGTAATGAATGCAATGCAGAGTTTGACATATTGTTTGGATCTACTGTCTACATTTGTTTTTTACAATCCATTGATTGTTTTTTCTCTACTGTTTGATGGTGATGCTTCATACAGACCACTGTTGAAAGTGAAAAAGTATGAAAGCTGAAAACAAAAAATAGTACAATATTTTGGAGAAAAAATATTGGGTGTTCTTTTGGGTGCCTAATGTTCATAATGAAATCCTCATACAGTTTTCTCTGTTTATATTTTTTGACAGTGGTTGCAGATCAGGATATATTACATGTATCAAATCACTAATCTACTGTTTGATTAATTTACTAATTACTCATACACTCCTCCAATCTCCCAGGCTATACAGTTCCACATATCCAATCACCCAGCCACTATCTAGGAACTCATCGAATCACTCAGGTACTGCACTTGCATTCAGCCAATCTCCCAGCCACTACTCAGGAACTCATCCATTCACCCAAGCGGAACCCATGGAGTCATGCCTTCACTTAGTCCCTACTAATGCAGTTATGGAATCACCCAGGCATCTTTAATTCTTTTTCCTTCCATAACATGCCTGTAGCCTTTCAATTTTTCAGTGAATATTTATATATATGTATATATATATATTACCTACTGGCCGTCGCCAGTAGGTAGTTATAGTTAGGATTATTTTGAATAGGGAAATCGCAACATTCTATTGTGAATAACTTTGGCGCTGGTTGAGAAATCTGCCTGACAATTTCCTCAAAAATGCCTTGAGGCGCTCCGGTCCTTCCCTAAAAGTTTGGGGGGGATTCGTCAAGCGGGGGCCGAGATAAAAGGGGGTCCCAAAACGTGTTTTCCCCATGTTAATTTCCATAGGACGGTCGACCTCACTTTTAGCCTGAACGGCTGAATGGATTTCCACAAAACTTGGCAAAATTGTAGGGACTGGTAGCCCAATGTGCCTTTGCTATGTCTCAAGATATGTGCTCCAGTGGATTTTGAGTAATTTAGGTTCAAAAATATATATATATCTATAAGCGCGCCCCGGTACGCGCACCGGGACGTGCTCCAGCGCGCTACGCGAGTTCGCTCGCGGAAAGCTGATTGGCTCTCGGGTGTCTGTCAACATTCCAAACAGTCCGGAGCAGCCGCCATCTTGTGTCTCGATAGGATCGAGACACAAGAGGTGGCTAAAACAAAGGGGGAAATGACCAAAAGGGGCAGAGTAGACCCCCTCTGACCCCCTAGGTTTGATGTGGGGGCCATAAAAGGGCCCCGCGGGGCAAAATTTTTTTTTTTTTTTTCGATTTGCGCGGGGGGAGCGCCCAGTACGCGCACCGGGGAGCGGACCGGGGTGCGTACCATGGGGAAAAAAGAATGCAAATTTAGCCTTTTTTTAATAAATTGGAGGTAGTTCTAAAAAGAACTGTTTTTTTTCTTCTTTTTGTTGTTTTATATTTTTTTGTTTTTTGGAACATTTTATAGTTTTTTTGGGTTTTATGAACAGTTTTATTTTTTTTTGTATTTTTTATGGGGACAAACAAAAAACAGGGAATTGTAAACAGCTCAACTGGAGCAAAAAAAACAGGAAAAAATTAAGGCTTCTTTCGGCACCGGTGGTTGTCTCCAGCACGGTTTATAAGTTTGATGCTCTGCTCCCCATAAGAAATGGTAGTCCCACAAAATATACAAGTAATCTTGTAGTCTCCAAACTGGCATTGGATGCATGGGACCATCTCTCTAGTTTCAGGATCCGATGGAGTGGGTTGTTTAGAGGTGCTCGGAGAAGATTGGGGAGGGTTTCTGGTCAGTTCTCTGACCTCTGCTGCAGAATAGTTATTGGGGTGCTTTCATTGCATGTGGTGTAGCATTGTGTGATTCCCAAATGAATATTTCTTTGCAGGGTTCCCCCTGGAAAGTTCAGCGCCACAGATGAGACAGGTCAGCTTTGCAGCATTAACTTTTTTGAAAACCCTTGGGATTTAAAAAAAACTCCCATATAAAGTGTTCCTTAAGTTTATATGGGGAACTGCCTTCTCTCCTCCTCCTCCTCCTCCTCCTCCTCCTCCTCCTCCTCCTCCTCTTCTTCTTCACCACCAATGTGATGTTGTGGTGGTCCTTGTGGTGGTGGTGGTGGTGGTGGTGGTGGTGCAGATGCTCCAGCTGCTGCTGCTACTGTAGCCATTTCTCTATCAATAGAAGCAGGTCTTCCTCACTCAAAGAATAAAGTGAGAATGAGGAAAAAAGGTGGGGGCTTTCATCATTTGGAAACCAAAACTGTTCTGAACCAATGAAAAGTGTTATTTTCAGGTCACATGACCTGACGTGCTTACGCTCCGGGGCCCTTATGAGGCGCGTTTGTATGCGCGTGGGTGCTTCCGGGTGTGCTTACGCCGTGCGTATCACGCGGACGCGGCTACGCCATACGTCGCAATGATGTTTTCATACACGGAACGCTCCCCGGTACGCGCACCGGGGCGCGCCGCAAGACTGCGCTTTCCGGGGCGCTCACCGGTACGCGCACCAGGGCTAAAACAAAAAAATAAAATGAAGAATATACATATAAAAAATAGTATTACATAAATATACAATATAGGATTCATTAAAAAAAATATTATATTTCATAGCTATGGAAATTTGCTATTAAAAAACCTATGAAATTCACTGAAAAACCATAGGTTTCACATATGGCTGAGATACCCGCCACCCCCTCTCAACACAATCCCCAAAAGGAGGGAAACCGGAAACAGTTCTTGAAGTTTTTGGAAGAGGGAGGGAGTGACCCTCCCCGGCCGTATTTATTAAAACAAAAAATTAAACGTTAAACAGTTCATATTAATGTACAATTTCATAACCACATTGCGATGTTTGGCTAACCTTAAAAGATTCTCTAATACAGAGGTTCTCCTAGCCGAACTACCAACCTGCAAAACATTTTCTTGAAATAATGAAATTGTACATCCTAACGTTTAAGGGCCAACGGCAAGGTCGTAACCGGTGTCAAGATCCCTAACCAGAAATACCCCCCCCCACTTGGGAGGGGCGACAGCACTGAGGCGTACCCCACGTGCAACTACCAATTTCCCTTTGACTTGTCGGGGGCCCCAATAAACTCGACGCCACTTAAAGGTCGTTCGAGGACTCGTGTGAGTATCTAGAAGGTAGCGTAGACCTCCCCCCAAACCCCACACAACTTACCACATCTGCCGTCGCAGACGTCACTGGCCCCGGGAAATTCCCCAGGAGGGGGCTGTAACCCCTCCTACACAGGAAGGGGCCTTGACCGCCTTTCCTTTCCTTCCGGCGGCCCCTCTTTAGACAGGACCGCCTCCCCGTTGAGGGGCCAATGGCCACCTCTCCCGAGCGCTCCCATCCGTGTTGGGTGACGCCCACTCATAGGGATCTTCCAATTACTGCTCACCGATCATGACCTTACCGCCTACCAAATAAATACGACAATGCTACCTAACCAACAATCCATTGGCCACTATGACCCGAATAAGCATGCTTATAACGGACACAAAAACAGAATATCTTTAATCACAGAACATACAAAAATTCGTCCAACTTTATTACACACTCAATATCAACATGATAATACCAACGGACACAAAAACAGAATATCTTTAATCACAGAACATACATAAACGGCCAACTTTATTACACACTCAATATCAACATGATAATGCCACAACCTGTAAACGAAAAATTAGAAGTATCGAACCATCTTAAAACAACTAGCTGTCCTCAGGGGCTGGTGGGTGGGTCAAAATTGGCTCTTCGTTCCGTCTCGAGCTCACGTGCAGCGAGGAGGTGCAGCTTCAGAGCACAGGAACAAGAGGATGTCTTCCGGTCTTGCGTCCCTTTTTATCCGTCTTCAGGGCGGGCGTAAACCCGCCCCTGCCTGCCCCGAGGGCGTGGCCAGCTGCGTCAGTGTCTAGGCCAGCCCACTCCAGGGCGGGAAAGAGCGCGCCCCGGCTACGCCGCTTCGGGCATACCAGCCGAGACGCGCCTCCCGCCCAAAATGGCTTCCCGGGGGGATCGAGGTACTCTGCCATAAGTTCGGGGGGACCGAGTGGTCGCCCCTTTCCATATGGCTGAGATACCCGCCACCCCCTCTCAACACAATCCCCAAAAGGAGGGAAACCGGAAACAGTTCTTGAAGTTTTTGGAAGAGGGAGGGAGTGACCCTCCCCGGCCGTATTTATTAAAACAAAAAATTAAACGTTAAACAGTTCATATTAATGTACAATTTCATAACCACATTGCGATGTTTGGCTAACCTTAACAGATTCTCTAATACAGAGGTTCTCCTAGCCGAACTACCAACCTGCAAAACATTTTCTTGAAATAATGAAATTGTACATCCTAACGTTTAAGGGCCAACGGCAAGGTCGTAACCGGTGTCAAGATCCCTAACCAGAAATACCCCCCCCACTTGGGAGGGGCGACAGCACTGAGGCGTACCCCACGTGCAACTACCAATTTCCCTTTGACTTGTCGGGGGCCCCAATAAACTCGACGCCACTTAAAGGTCGTTCGAGGACGCGTGTGAGTATCTAGAAGGTAGCGTAGACCTCCCCCCAAACCCCACACAACTTACCACATCTGCCGTCGCAGACGTCACTGGCCCCGGGAAATTCCCCAGGAGGGGGCTGTAACCCCTCCTACACAGGAAGGGGCCTTGACCGCCTTTCCTTTCCTTCCGGCGGCCCCTCCTTAGAAAGGACCGCCTCCCCGTTGAGGGGCCAATGGCCACCTCTCCCGAGCGCTCCCATCCGTGTTGGGTGACGCCCACTCATAGGGATCTTCCAATTACTGCTCACCGATCATGACCTTACCGCCACAGGTCCGGATAGTTGACCGGCTATCCGGACCCCCCACAAAGCTCCTACCTAAAGGTCATGCTTCAACGTTTTTAACCATGCTAAGAAGTCTCCTATGAGTAACTCATTTCCCACCCGAGTCAAATGCACACCATCCCCCGAATACACACTGTCATCATTAATACATCCATGCGAAATAGAATGCAATGTCCCGGAACGGAACAACCTACTCACTTTGTTATTAAGCTTCCTAACAGAGTGATTCAAAGCAGGAATAGAAATAGCCCCCTGCCATACCTTTCGTGGGATCATATGGGACCACGCAATTGTGCACCCCGGAACTCTCCTCGCCAACCAACTTACAGTGGAAAGCATTGCCTCCAGGAGAAGTCGTCTACCGGTGGTGACCAAATCATTGCCCCCTAGATGCACTATGACTATAGACGGCGGTGACCTCGTCCGCCCTAACAAATCTTCAAAATATGCTTGAAACTGGTCAATACAGAGACCGCCTCTTCCGTAGAAGGACACCCTGTACCCGTATTCCCCAGCTACGTGAATCATGTCACCTGCTTTGAATACGTCCGCGGCACGCCTCACGTATGAGTGGCCCACGACCCACACCTCCTTTTTCACAGCCGGTGATGTCTGACCGCTGTCCCGGTGTTGGGTCGACTGCAAAGTCCGCCCCGCCTCGTAGGCTTGCGCAACTGAAAACCAAACAAAAACAAGAGGCGTAAGCACATCATTACAGCTTTACAACATGTGTAACCGCACATACCTCTTATAACAATTGGAGGACCAACGCCCCACTCGTTTCACTTGTTCAACATTAAGACCCCTGGCTGTAGCTTCTGTAGCAGCCCCTATCCGAAAGGAATGGGTCCCAAACTCGCCCGGGTTCAAGCCCGCAGCGGCAATTGACATCGCAAGCACCCGCTGAAACTGAAACCTCGTCAGTGGGGTGGCGTCCGCGTGTCTCAACAAGGTCCCCCCCCATACTGCCACCCTTCGTGCTAGGTAATCTTCTAAACACTTTACCGGGCATATGGAGGACCCGGGAATCCTGCGTATGATTATGCAGTCACCCATCCCATCTTGATCGGTCTTGGACTTGACAAAGGAGACCGTCATTGCCTCTCTTCTGATCTGAACGTGTTCTTGGCACAAACCCCCCGCCACATCCTGTTTGTTCCTTGCCACCAGTTCGCTTACTCGCATCGCCCCGTGAAATGCTAGCGTAAAAGCGGCTCGGAACAACACCGCCTCAAATGGAGATGAACATGTGGCAGGGAGTGTAGCCAACAACTGGGCCAACCTATCCAAACCTATCGGGCGCCTCTCATCTACTCTGCGACCCTCAAGGCGTTGCCACCCACGCAGCGCTTTCTGTACAACGAAAGACGCTGTCGGGTCCTGGATACTATGAGCCCTGGCAACAAAGGAAATAGCAGCACGATGCCTCTGAGCCGTAGCCACAGATTTCCCAGCCCTACGTAAGGACATCAGGAAATTCACCACCCATTCCTCATGGCCCCAAAGCTTCTCTCTATCAGTCCCCAAGAAGGCTAAATAGGACCTAAACGCCCCTTCATATGCCTTCCTCGTCCGTGGTGCTAGACTCTCTCCCACGAGGTGACGAAGTTCGGGGCACCGAGAGACCAGAGAGCTTCGGGGAAGGGTGCCGGCTCTGGGTCCGCTGAGGGAAGGAAGCCCGAGAAAGCCTGCATATGAAAACGAGACAGTGCATCAGCCGCCTGATTCTGTACCCCTGGGACATGTTTTGCTCTGAACAGCACATTCAGTTGCATGCACAACAAAACAATCTCTTTGAGTAGTCTTAAAATCAGCTTACATCGTGCTGCCTGACTATTGATGCACTCAACCACAGTCATATTGTCGGACCAAAATATCACAGAGTGATCCTTGAACCCTTCTGGCCAGGTTCTCAAGGCCACCAAAATGGGAAAAAGTTCCAAGAAAGCAATATTACTTGTCAGACCATTGTCGTGCCACCACGTCGGCCACCTTTGTGCTGACCATTTTGTGCCGAAGATGGCACCAAAACCTATGCTACCTGCAGAATCTGTCCATAGCCCCAGCTCTTCAGAGGATACGGCTGGTTTGTTCCATATGACTCGACCATTAAAGTCCGCCAGAAATGCTAACCAAATACGCACGTCCTGGCGGACCTCAGCCGATAGTCTCGTGCGGTGGTGGCCCTCCTTTAGGCCGACCATAGCTTGTGCAATTGAACGAGAAAAGGGGCGGGCCATTGGTATAACTCTCAGGGCAAAATTCAACTGTCCCACCAACTGCTGTAACTGATGCAGCGGAATTTTTGACCCATTTAGACACTCTTGCAGGGTTGCCCTGAACTTTAACACTTTGTCAGCTGGCAAACGAAAACAACCTTCTCTGGAGTCTAACTCGATCCCCAGAAACTCGAGGCGAGTCGCAGGACCCACCGTCTTACCTGGTGCCAATGGCACACCAAACTGTTTCATTAATAAACAAAATTCGGCCAAGGCCCGGCCACATTCAAGATCCCCGGCTGCCCCAAGGAACAGAAAATCATCCAGGTAATGCATTACATGTTGGAAACCCGTCTTCTTTGTGAAGACCCATTGCAGAAAACTACTGAATTTCTCGAAATAGGCACAAGATATAGAGCACCCCATCGGCATACACTTATCCATGTAAAAACAACCCTGAAAATTAAATCCTAGGAGACGCTGATCGTCCGGGTGTACCGGGAGCAACCGGAACGCTGACTCGATATCTGACTTCGCCATCAGCGCCCCGGGCCCCAGGCGATTCAAAATGGCTACGGCCTCATCGAAGGATGCGTACCGCACCGAACACACTTCTGGGTCTATTGCATCGTTTACAGAAAGACCACGTGGAGCTGACAAATTATGAATCAATCGAAACTCACCCGGGTCCTTCTTGGGGACCACCCCTAAAGGAGAACAAACAAAATACTGTACCGGGGGTGCAGTAAACGGGCCGGCGACACGACCTCGGATAACCTCTTTCCGGATCTTCTCCTGTACTACAGTCGTATGCTGCAGGACGGAAAGTTGATTTTTGCATATCCCGACACCCTGAAAGTCCCCCACCGGAATGCGGAAACCATATGAAAAACCGTTTCGCAGCAATCCAGCAGAAGTACGATCTGGGTATTCACTGAGCCAGGGAATCATCGCCAAGGTATCAATCGGGGTTGGTAAAGGCGCCCCTCGGACTATGTTAGACCTGTTTGGCGCCTCCCCTACCCCCATTCTCACCCGTTCTGGCTCTGCACGAGGACTCAGGATGGGACGAACCGCAACCACTACATTCGTGCTTGAATTTACACGATCCCTGTGGCCTAGTACATTTACCTTTGTTGAAATTGAAGCAGAAACCCTTTTTCCCTGCATTACTGGCAGATCTCGAGTAATCGTCGGTACTCGTACCTGACCGAAAGGGCGTCCCCGCATATTGGCGGGAGGACTCGCCAACATTGCTCCCCACCAACGGCATTTTCAACATTCCTGACTCTTTCATTTTATCCCATGTCAAAGAATCATAACAGTCCCAGGTTAAACTTTTGTTATGCTCCTTCGCCTTCCTAAAGAGATTATCATAACAGAACCAGTGGTTACCCTGGTGAGACGTCGAGTACCCCATAATTCGTGACTGATAGATTGGTAACTCAGAAAGCAATTCAGGCCTACGTTCCCCTAAGATCGACGTAAAAATCCCCCAAGCATTGCCCCAATTGCCAATATTCTCATTTACTTTAAAGGCGGCCATTTTTGCGCGCCAAACACTCGGATGCATCAGATCCTTCTGACCTTTAACATGCTCCACCTCATAATGGTCGACAAGCAAGGAGAAAATGTTCACATATTCCCCTGCCCAAATCTTTTCCTTTATTGCCAAAGGAACATGTTGCCCCAACTTTTCTCTACGAGAGGGTGCTGACTCGTCCCTCGCGATCGGCAATGGCCGCTTACCTGCACCGGACGTTGCTTCTGTGGTCGCAACCGGGGCCTGCGGCTTGTCTATCACTGCCGCCGGCGCGGGCACCTTGGCTGCATCTCGCTTCTCGCGCAACTGTTTCATCAGCGCTTGTGCCTCGGCAGCCGTGGCGCCCTCGCTACTGTCGCCCAACCACGCTGCTAGCTGTGCCGCCAGCTCGGGGGGCATATCCTCAGTGGATGTCGGGGTGACCACGACAGGAATCGGATTCCCCTCCACCGGTACCGGGGTTGGCGCCTCGAGCGGGGTACAGGGAACAGGGACGTCTCCCCCGGCTGGTCCCCTTCTAGGCCTCTTGGCTCTCCCTCCAGAAGTTGCTCCAGCTGATGGACGCTCCGATCCCCCCTCCCCATCTCGCTTCGCCACCTGCTTTCTCAGTTCGGACATCTCCTTCATGAGGACCCGAACCATCTGATCCGTCGTCATTCTCTTCGCGCCTTTTTTGGGCATTGTTTCCGACCAAGTATCTAGAAGACAAAAAGAAAGATTAAAACGCTCAAAATTGGCTCTTCGTTCCGTCTCGAGCTCACGTGCAGCGAGGAGGTGCAGCTTCAGAGCACAGGAACAAGAGGATGTCTTCCGGTCTTGCGTCCCTTTTTATCCGTCTTCAGGGCGGGCGTAAACCCGCCCCTGCCTGCCCCGAGGGCGTGGCCAGCTGCGTCAGTGTCTAGGCCAGCCCACTCCAGGGCGGGAAAGAGCGCGCCCCGGCTACGCCGCTTCGGGCATACCAGCCGAGACGCGCCTCCCGCCCAAAATGGCTTCCCGGGGGGATCGAGGTACTCTGCCATAAGTTCGGGGGGACCGAGTGGTCGCCCCTTTCCATAAGTTATAGTTAGGAATTAGCATTTAAAAAACCTATGAAATTCACTGAAAAAACCACAGGTTTCACACCAGTTATAGTTAGGAATTAGCATTTAAAAAACTTATTAAATTCACTGAAAAAACCATAGGTTTCACACCAGTTATAGTTAGGAATTAGCATTTAAAAAAACCTATGAAATTCACTGAAAAAAACACTAACTATAACTGGTGTGAAACCTATGTTTTTTTCAGTGAATTAAATAGGTTTTTTAAATGCTAATTCCTAACTATAACTGGTGTGAAATTTGTGGTTTTTTCAGTGAATATATATATATATATATCGCCAGTAGGTATATATAGTTAGGACCTAGTTTCCATAGGAAATCCGCAACATTCTATTGGGAATAACTTTGGCGCCGGTGGACGAATCTTGGTGAATTTCTCAAAGAAGATGGCCCGTTCCGCTCCGCTTCTTCCCTGAAAGTCTTGGGTAGATTCGTCAAGCGGGAGCCAAGAAAAAATGGGGGTCCCAAAACGTGTTTTCCCCATGTTATTTTCCATAGGACAATTAGACACGGCTACAGCCCGAACCGTTGAACGGAATTACACCAAACTTGGCAAAATGGTAGGGACTGGTACGCAGTACGCCCTTTTGTTTAAATGGTGTAAATCCCTCCAGTAGTTGTTGAGAAAATTGAATTTGAAAAAATTAATATCTCTGTAGGCGCGCACCTTATGCATAATTGAAGGAGAAAACTTCAATTATGTTTACATTGTGGCAAGGCAGGACATTTTGCCAGAGAATGTCCAGTAAAACCTAAAACTTCACGAAAGGGTACTGTTTCCTCTATCTCCTCAACTGAGTCGGGAAACGATTAAGCTCGACAGGGGGGAGGTTACTTGTGATTTGAAAACATCTTAATCAAACCTCTAATTCTGCAGCCTTCATGGTACCGCACATACCTAGACATTTCATAATTCAGATCTTTTTAATTGTTACTACCCAAGTTAGACAGTCTCTCCCTGTCCTACTGGACTCAGGAGCAACAGGAAATTCTGTGGATAATAAGTTAGCTAACACATTAGGTCTTCCTATTTGCCTAAAACCTTGTCCAGAAGCAGTATGTGCAGTGGATGGGTCAGAATTGACCTCTTGATTAATCACAAAACAAACAAGTCCCCTTGTCATGGTCTGTCAAAACGGGCACACAGAGATGATTAGCTTTTATCTGATAGATACCCCTAATTTTGACTTGATTCTCGGGGTACTCTGGTTAACAACTCATAACCCAAAAATTGATTGGGTGAACAGAACAGTTACTTTGGATTCCTCATTCTGTAGAACCAAATGCTATCAAGAAGCAGGTACAGAACAGAGCTCAGTAATACAATGTGCTAGTGTTACACAAGACGAACCAAGTCTCACTCCTGAATATTCTGACTTTAAAGATGTTTTTGATCCAGTGAAGGCTAGTGTGTTACCCCCACATCGGTCATATGATTGCTGTATAGATCTCATCCCAGGGACCCCTTTACCTAATAACAGAGTATATGCTTTGACTGACGAAGAGACCAAATATTTAAGAACCTACCTAGACCACCTACTACCGTGTGGGTTCATCCGACATTCCACATCTCCGGTGTCATCTCCACTTTTTTTTATTGCGAAGCCGGATAAATCTCTGCGCGCGTGTATCGACTATAGAGGACTAAATAAGGCTACAATAAAAAATAAATATCCTCTTCCTCTAATACCTGTGTTGTTGGATCAATTGAGACATTCTACTGTATACACTAAACTAGATCTGCGAGGAGCTTACCACCTGGTCCGAATAAAAGAGGGGGATGAGTGGAAGACAGTTTTCAAGACAAAGTTTGGTCTATTTGAGTACACAGTAATGCCCTTTGGGTTGTGTAATGCCCCTGCGGCCTTTCAATTCTTTATAAATGAGGTCCTACACAAATTCCTGGACGTTTGTGTCATAGTATACATAGACGACATCCTCATTTACTCTTAGAACCCGGAAGAACATACCCAACATGTTCGTGCAGTGTTATCAAAGTTAAAAGAATATCATCTCTTTGCTAAATTTGAAAAATTTACTTTTAATGTCAGCAAAGTGGACTTTTTAGGATACTGCCTGTCACCTCAAGGAATAATTATGGATGAAAAGAAAATTGGTGCTATTACTGATTAGCCAGAACCATCATCTGTGAAGGATGTTCAGAAATTTCTGGGTTTCGCCAATTTTTATAGGAGGTTTATTTCTCATTTTGCAGACATTGCGGCCCCAATAACCACCTTGTTGCCGAAAGGGCAACAATGTCTTTGGTCTGATGAGGCGGCTCACGCCTTTCAACTCCTGAAACAAAAGTTCACTTCAGCCCCAATTCTGAAACATCCTGATCCTGATTTGCCATTGTTTGTCGAAGTGGATGCTTCACAAGTAGCTTTAGTAGGAGTTCTCTATCAACGAGATGCAATAAATGGCCATTTACATCCTATAGCCTTATATTCCAAAACGTTATTACCAGCTGAACAAAATTACACTGTGGCTGAAAGAGAACTATTAGCTATCAAAGTAGCCTTTTCTGAATGGAGGCACCATTTAATGGGAGGCAAGTACCCTTTTACCATCTTTTCGACCATAAGAACCTACAGTTCTTTGGATCACTAAAAGCATTAACTCCACGTCAGATGCGCTGGTTAATTTGTTTTAGTACATTTGACTTCGTTATAACCTATAGGCCAGGTGCACAACAAATTCAATCTGATGTGTTATCTAGATACGGACATACCTCAGACATGAAACAAGACAAAATAGGAGAACCCATTATTCCTCCCCAAAAACTTTTGGCATCAGTACAACAGAAGGATTTCATCACAGATCTACATAATGCACACATGCAAATGGCACCTCAAGATTGGTTAAAGGATTCCCATAACTCAATACAAGGAGGTTTATTGTATCACAACAACATGCTGTTAGTGCCCACCACAGAATTACAAACACAGGTGATAATTTGGCATCACGCCTCACCGTTTGCAGGTCATCCTGGCTGGGTAAAAACCCTGGAAAATGTGCGAAAACACTTTTGGTGGGACAATATGAGTAAGGACATTAAGCAATTTGTCACTACCTGTCCAGTTTGTGCAAGACATAAATCTTCTCATAAGGCCCCTGACGGTTTGTTAATACCAATGCCATCACCCAAACAACCTTGGCACACTGTGAGTGTAGACTTTATTGTAGGTTAACCACCAGTAAAATCCTTCACAACAGTATTAGTGATAGTGGATTTTTTTGTCTAACATGGCACATTTTGTACCATTACGGAAATTGCCAACTGCGGCAGAATTTGCTGATATTTTTATAAGAGAAATTGTGCATTTACATGGATTGCCAAGTAAAGGGGTGTCAGACCAAGGTAGCCAGTTCAAATCTAGATTTTGGAAAAAAATGTGCGAAAAACTGAAAATAGATGTGGCATTATCCACTGCTTTCCTTCCAGAAACAGATGGACAAACTGTACGACTGAACCAAACCTTACTTCAAACGCTACGTTGTTCATTGGCTGATTATTTTAGTGAATGGTTGGAGGCTCTCCCTGTAGCAGAGTTTGTTTATAATAATACTGAGCATGCAGCTCTACTTTGCTCACCATTCTATTTCATGCAGGGGTATCATCAAATGAGAGCTATACCCATTTTATTACAAGATTCCCTGTTGCCTACAGTAACAGATAGACTAACGAGATTAGGTGACATACAAGACAAGGCCAGGAAACATTTATTAAAGTACAAAGAAAGCATGAAAAGACAAGCAGACAAACACAGATCTGAGGCCACAGTGTATAAAATTGGTGACAAAGTATGGCTCTCCACAAAAAACCTAAATATAGAGGAATCCCGAAAGCTGCAACCACGTTTCATCGGACCCTTTAGTATAACTGCCATAGTAAACCCGGTAACAGTAAAATTGGACTTACCAAAAGAATACCCAGTACATGCTACATTCCATGTGTCCTTGCTTAAGCCATACAACCCAAATACCCGACCCGAACAACCACCTCCAACCATACCAATTAAGGGAAATCTAGAATATGAAGTGAAAAGCATAAAAGACGCAAAAAGAATTCATGGACGTCTGTTTTATTTAGTAGATTGCAAAGGATATGACGAATTTATGGGAACCAGCGTCCTATGTACATGCCCCAGGGTTGATTAGACAGTTTTATCTAAAAAATCCAGGGAAACCCCGTCCAGTAGGAGGGCTCATTGCACTAGTAGTCTCTGTAATAGCTCTCTTTAAACATACTACTGAAAGCCTTTCTTGTTATCTCAGCCCCTCCCTAAGACTTCTGGTTTTAAAAAAAAATCAAAAATGGCGGGGTACTCGTGCAGTACTTGTACGCAGTGGAAAAGGTGAGAAAAAAATAGAAGTGAGTTTTATTCATTAGGTCCCGGGGGGAAAATTACGGGGGCAATTTTTCTGCATAATGGGGGCTTGTAAGGTGCCCTGAGCACTGGGGAATGGCACTCCTCTGGTTTTATTTTGAAGTATGCAGGGGGTTACAGTCCTACTCCCCGCAGTCTCGGTGAGCGGCACCCCTCGGGTCTTTTTAAAAAATATATATGTTTTGAGCTATCTCTCTCTCACTCTCTCCCCGTACACGTCGCGGGGAACGCCACATTTCTGGGGCAGTGATATGTAAAATGACCTTCCAGCTCTGGGTACCTGCATTGTCTGGAGTATTTTATTAATGTTGGGAGGGTGTCAAAGCCCAGCTCACCTGAGTTTCTGTTCAGTTCTGTTGGAGGTTGAAGACAGTCCGACCCCACCCCGAAACTGCTTGTTCCAGCACACTAGTTTTAAAACAGTGTACTAAGAACCAGAAGCTCAAGGGAAGGGGGGAAGTGGATAAAATAAAAAAAGAGAGACACCACCGTTCTTGCGTTTCCACTGTAGAACAGCTGCTAAAATCTGCGGCCCTCTCTGACTTCTGTAGAAACTGGTGCCTAATGAAACATAAACAAAGAACAGATAAGTGCAACCTATCTTAAAATGTGTTCCTGACTAAACCTTAATCTTATTAGAAATTCTCTTCTAAAAGTAGCTCTTGGATCCTGGTCTCAAGCTTCCAGGTTTGGAATGTGTTGCTGTTCTGGGATGTGCTTTCTATTACTGTAAAACCTCTGTAAAATCAAACAAATATCATTATCAGAATTACCAACGTCTAACATTCACCTTAATATAACTAAATCCTAAATTCTTAATAGCAAACTCACTTTTCACACATTTCCAGACTTTTTATAAAACAAATACTGTACTTTTACATCAAAATACAGCAGGTAATTTGTGCAAGTCCTTGATTTACTGTTTGCCTTGCCGTCAATGGTTTCCTCTGTTCGATTCTTAAAAAAGTTCCATGTAAAACAATGTTTATTTCACAAAGTTCCACAAAGTATTCTTGTCACAAAGGATTTGAACCACAAAGTTCGTGGGTGATATCTTGTTCCAAATTGTCTTTACATGAATCCAGAAATCGCTGATAAAGTTCTTTCAGATAATAAAAGGTTTTGCACTTACTTGTTGCTGAAAAGGGATACTGATCAGTCTAACCTTGACCTCTTTCTCTTTTGCAGGTCGATTGCAGTGGACAGAAGAGGGGCTGAGGCAAGAAGTAGCCGGAAACCAGAAGAAGGAAGAGCCAGAAGCCGCGCCCGTTGAAGTCAATGAAGGTCTGGAGAGAGTGCCAGCGCCGAAGGATCTGTTGTCAGGTAAGTGGGAGGTAGACGAGCACAAGCACTGGGTGAGGCTCAGGGGCTGCATTTTATAGACATGGCTGGGTGTGGTTCGAAGAGCTGGGTGTGGTTCGAAGAACTGGGTGTGGTTCTCACAAGCAGGTGTGCAGAGCTTCAGTTATTATGCTAATGAGTTGAAGTAACACATGGCCTAGGGAGGAGTGTTCTAAATAAGCCTTGGTAAAAGCAAGGTCCAATGTGCAATCAAGACAGCAATGTCCAAACTTGTGAACACATTGAGCAACATACACAGAAGTCTTAGGGAGGGGCTGAGATAACAATAAAGGCTTTCAGTAGTATGTTTAACACCTTGGCTGCTGTGCATTTTCCCCTCCTGTGCTGCAGATATTTTACACCCATTGTTCATGACGAGCTCAGCTCGTCATCAGCACAGCTCAACTGTGCCTCATGACGAGCTCAGCTCGTCATGAGCATGGAAGGGGTTAAAGAGAGCTATTACAGAGACCACTAGTGCAATGAGAGGGGACATGCTCTTTGCTGTGCACAAACCCTAACAGAGGGTGGGCTTGATAATACGTAATTGTAAATTCCAGTAGAAGCCTATGTTCTGGTGTTAACATGGGCTTCTACGGGAAATAACAAGGCCGTATTATGAAGCTCATTATCGCCGTTTTATCGGCAGTTTCCTGCCAATAAAACGGCAATAATTTTAACACCGATCCTTGATAATATGCACCTAAGTTTACTGGTCATACGCGTATGGAAATACGTACAATTACGAGCAGGAGCTGCATGCTGATTGGCTGTCAATACTCCAAACCAGGAAGTGTTGGCAGCCATGTTGTTTATCGGGAGAGCAGAGTCACCACAAAACAGTAAAACAAAGTTGAGAAATAAGGAAACGGGGCAGGGTAGAAACATTCTGAGTCTATAGTCTTGGTCAGGGGGTGGTACATGGATCTTTAGGCTCAATTTTAAAAGTCCGTTTTATTCATTAGGTCCCGGAGGGGCAAATTACGGGGGCAATTTTTCTGCATAATGGGGGTTTGTAAGGTGCCCCGAGCACTGGGGAACGGCACTCCTCTTGTTTTATTTTGAAGTATGCGGGGGGGGTTACGGTCCTACTCCCCGCAGTCTCAGTGAGTGGCACCCCTCGGGTCGCTCGCGCTCTCTCTCTCCCCGTACACGTTAAATGTTGGGAACGCCACATTTCTGGGGCAGTGATATGTAAACTGACCTTCCAGCTCCGGGTACCTGCATTGTCTGGAGTTTTTTATTAATGTTGGGAGGGTGGGCTTGATAATACGTCCTTGTAAATTCCCATAGAAGCCTATGTTCTGGTGTTAACATGGGCTTCTATGGGAAATAACAAGGCCGTATTATCATGGTCATTATCGCCGTTTTCTCAGCAGTTTCTTGCCAATAAAACAGCGATAATTGTAACACCAGTCTATGATAATATGCACCTAAGGTTACAGGTCCAAAAATGAGCAATGAGCCATATTATCCACAAAAGGCGATACATTATCGTCGTTTTTATCGGCAGGAAACTGCAGATAAAACAGCGATAATGGGCTTAATAATATGCCCTTGTGAATAACCATAGGAGCCCAGGTTAATACCAGAACCTGGGCTGCTATGGGAAGTTACAAGGGCCTATTATCAACGCTTTATCTGCAGTTTCCTGTCGATAAAAGTTGCTATAATGTATCACCTTTTGTTGATAATATGCTCCTTCATTTCTATGATAGTATGTAAAACTTTCCTTTTTTTGGGAGTAGCAGTTGTACTTCATGCTCAGTGTCGTTTCGAAGCTGGCGTTTTCTTTTTCTTCAAGTTCAACAAGCAAACCTTTCTTTATATCAGTTAGTAAATCTGTCGCTTTCTTTTCCCGGTTCGTGTGTGTCATCCGCTGCGTACTTTTGTACAGTATTAATAGTCATATTTTTATATATTTATTTGAAAGGTAGTGCCGAGGCACCAAACGTTGATTACGTACTCCGTCCATCGCCATTTTCATAGTTTGCCACCGTTGTTTTTATTATATCTATTAGTTAGAACTCAGTAGTTTTCAATCTGAGTCTTGAATATCTTACTATAGTATTTCAACATTATTTTTATTGCGGGCCGTCATACCTCTCCCCCACAAAATAAAAGAAGTATGTAGTTTTTTTTAATTAACTTTTACTAAACAATAAATATAAACAAAACTCAATTATAACTGAGGGCCCTATTAGGATGGCAGACGGACCTGTGTCCGTCCACCACCCCAGAGGAGGAGGGACCGTCCGCAGGGGCAGCAGCGGTCCCTCCATGCAAATTAGGATGTGACCACCACCCTGGTGGTCACATCCTGTATGTTTAACATTGCGGCGGGTGCTGCTTGAAGCAGCACCCGCCACAATGTTAAAAATGCATGCTTCGCATTTGCATGCACAAAGCGTCAGGTACCGCACGGTGCCTGGTGCTTTGCGCATGCAACTGCTGGGGGGTACCATAGGTACCCCCCTTGTGCACCCCCCACCCCCGACCCCCGTCAACCTGGGGGCCCGCAACGGGCCCCAAATAAATCACTGTATGCCTTTCCACGGCCGAGAAGCCGCCGAGGAAAGGCATCTGTTCACCCACATCCTAATATGGCTGGCGGTGTCTGTTAGACACCGCCCCCATATTAGAGCTTTTCTGCCGCAGTCGTAAGACGACTGCAGTGGAAATGCGGCGGACGGTCTTCCTGACCCCCCAGCCATCCTAATCTGGAGGGGGTCTTTGAAGGCTCCGCAGTGGTTTTTCAGCAATCTCTGGGCCGGCGGACACTTCCGCCGGCCCAGAGGATGCGGAAAAACCGCAGTCCTAATCGCCCCCTATATTAGAACTGGAAGAATAACTTAAACAATGTTATAAACAAATTGTGAAATGGATTCCAAAAGGTATCCGATTGGTAATCTGCAAAAGAAAAAAGAAAATTAGACTTTAGAATTATGTAGATGTGGGTAAATGAGCTGAAGCATTATGGGGCATATTATCAAGAATGGCGATAAAATAATCGCCATTTCAGCGGCAGGAAACTGCAGCTAAAGCGGCGATAATGGGCTTGATAATATGCTGTTGTGAATTCCCATAGCAGTCCAGGTTCTGGTGTTAATCTGGGCTACTATGGGAATTCAGAAGGGCATGTTATCAAGCCCATTATTGCCGCTTTAGTGGCATTTTCCAGCCGCTGAAACATAATTTTATCGCCGTTCTTGATACTATGTCCCTACAAGTTTTGGTAACTCTACGGTTTTACGTGTGCAGTGTGACTCGTACATTCCAGATCTGTTATAGTGCCGCGTTCAAGTGGTGTCTACATGGAAGTGCCTACTGCGTTACTGACGCCCGTTATGGCGACTTATTTCTAATGCATTCCTAGGAAGGCTTTGTACATCTAGGCCTCTGTGTTTACCATTGTATAAACCTTGCGGGTAAACATTTCAGGCAGTTGGTGTCACAACTTATTTTGAACAATTATTCAACACGTCCAAGACAGCAGTGTCTAAGTTTAAGAGAGAAAGAGAAATGATGTCACAGAGAGTGAGAGAGAGAAGGAGAAAACAACAATTTAACTGTGTCGCAGAGTCTGGAGTTGAGATTTTGTCTTGAAAAGTCAGATGTAGATTTACTAGCTCCTTGCTTCACTTTACCCATGTTAAAAGAGACTCAAAAGTGGCGTAATAAGGTTGTGGATCTGTTTGTCAGACTGTTGTAAGCTATCTGTTGTCACTGCTTGGAGGTAATTATAGATTTTAGGGAGAAGCTGCTGTACACTACTCACTCTGGGCCATAATATCAAGACTGGCCGACAAAATTGGTGCCACTTTGTCGGCAGGAAAGTGTAGCTAAAGTGGCGATAATGGGTTTGATAATATGCTCTATGGAATTCCAATCGAAGCTCATGTTAGATGTCCTTCACATCTAACATGAGCTTCGATTGGAATTCAATAGACTGTCAGACTGTTGTAAGCTATCTGTTGTCACTGCTCAGAGGTAATTATAGATTTTGTAGAGTAGCTGCTGTACAGTACGCACTCTGGGCCATAATATGAAGCCTGGGCGACAAAAGTATCACCACTTTATCGGCAGGAAAGTGTCGCTAAAGTGGCGATAATGGGTTTGATAATATGCTCTATGGAATTCCAATCAAAGCTCATGTCTGATGTCCTTCACATGTAACATGAGCTTTGATTGGAATTCCATAGAGCATATTATCAAACCCATTATCGCCACTTCAGCTGCACTTTCCTGCCTATAAAGTGGCGATAATTTTGTCGCCCAGGCTTGACATTTGGCCCTCTCTCGTTTCACAAATAAAGCTAACACTATAGTTTTACGAGGGCAGTGTACCTGGTATATTTCCGTTGTTATAGTGCCGCGTTCAAGTTGTGTCTATATGGAAGTGCCTACTGCGTTACTGACGCCCGTTATGGCGACTTATTTCTAATGCATTGCTATGAAGGCTTTGTAGATCTAGGCCGTTGTGCTTACCTTGTATAAAGAGTGCAGCCACCGGAGTTAACCATTCGACTTGAACTCTGCTTCTATACATCAAAGTATATTCAATAAGTTGCTGCCACTCCTTTGACTCTCTTATTTTTTGAGTTTCAACATCTGACCATAGAACAAATGTTGCTGTGACCAAAAAGTGTCCTTTTATTTGTATTTTATTTTTGAAAAAAGGGGTTATTCCTTATTCTTGGAATCTCAATTTGAGAATATTCAATGCAAAATGTAAGACCTTAGGAAACAAAAGGACATTTTGATTAGTCATCGTAAACTGAGTTGCGTAACTACTATCTAAAGTGAACTTTAATGTGGGTTCTTAATATTCCGTAGTTAAGACTGTTGCAGCTCCAGCAAACAAAGGAAGATCAATAAGTTATTAGAGGCCTGGGACGGCCTTGTGACGCAGAAAAACAAAATACTATCATGGACGCACAATTAATAATAATAGAGGCCTAAGCACGTGGCGTAGTACAGAAATACGACACAGAAATGTATGCACGCACAATTTTTAAGATTAGAGGTGTATAGGACCTCGTGACTTATAAAGAAATATTTCAATTATGTAAGTACAATTTAAAACCATTGAGGGGTAGGAAAGCCATATGAAGGATAATAAAATAGCACTATGCATATACAATTTACAGTGGAAGCTGATGTTGTGACGTCTTCTCTTACCTTTGCTTCTGTCGTCTTTTGTCGTGTCTTGAAAGGCTGCGGTTTTGCTGAGTCTCAGTCTGTCTGTCACCGCAGCAGAGGCAGGCAAAAGAGAGCGTGCTCACATCAGTGCCCGCATTATATGGGAACCGCGGGGGCTGACCAAACCAAGCCCAGGGCCGTCATTGGTATAGCTGGTCTATAAGGTTGACTTTCAACCCACACTATAAGAGATGCTTGGCATGGTACAAGGTGATGACTAGAACTAGTGAGCATCATATACCAGGCCAACTTCTCACAATCGCACCATAGTTTGTACTGCTTATCATACTCAGCGTGTACCTGCGCATACGGTACGAATATGCTTTGACATTACGCGTCGCATTCGAGCTTCGTTGTGACATCATATACGGCGCTCTGTATGCGAAAGGGGGCAATGTTTCTACTTGGCTTAAAACATGTATGTATTTAATGTGCATATTAAGGGCAGACATTTGGGATAACTATGATTTTTTTTAATACTTGTAATAATCATATATTACTTTTAAAAAGAATTACACAAATCACGGTACAACATTATGCGTACTCGTATTGAAAGGGCAGGGCAAGCATATCATAAGCGTACGCAAAGCCATGTGACTTTAAAAGGAGAGATTTGATTGGTTCCTAACTTTTCCTATTGCGACTGTTGAAAGTTCCATCCCATTATAATTATTCAACTTTGACTTTCTAAGAAGAAGCATTTGTTCTGAGAATCTTCTCAAATAGAAGGAAGATCACAATAATAAGAGCAATGGAGTCATCCTCCAGCAGTTCTTCGGAGGGAGATTTCATTCCTGAAAAACGTCCAAAGAAGAGGAAAGAAGCTCTAATTTGGAAGTTTTTTGCTTTTCCAGAAGGTAAAAAAAAGGTTTATTCTCCAAAAGTAACCTGTAAAATTTGCGAAACAACTCTTTCAAGGGGTGATCCATGTAAAAAATACACCTTTGACACAGCAAATATGGTGCGACACGTGAAAAACTTGCACCCCAAGAACTTTGCTCGAACTGCAAGACGGAGGTTGCACGAGAACCCGCCTGCTTCTGCAACCAAGCACATCAACTGCAGCGGCAGCATTTTCAGCAAGCAGTCAACACCCACATATTGATTCTGACTTTGCTAAAGTAAAAATTCTATGCATTTTTTGCAATAAACTTTTGTGTTATTGGGAACAGTCTATAGACTTGATGAAACGCAGAATGCAGGATCATTGCTGCCCTCGACATTAGTTGTTCTTGTTTTCATTCTTTTGTTCTGCTTGGAATTTGTTGAAAAAACACAAAAAAATACAAAAAAAACTGTTCTTTTTAGAACTACCTTCACTGGTCAAAGAAAGAAATATATTTCTATGTTAGTGTGTAAAGGTTTGTCAGAATGAATGTGTAGTTCATAAATGAATGAATGAATATGTTACTAGTGTATGGAGAATGTGAAAGTGCAGAACTATAAGGAACTGCTACAGCATAAATCTATAAGGTGTTTATCTATAGTATACTGTAGTATGTCCGAAGCACTTGAATGTATCATATGTACATAAATATGTTACAAGTCTATGTTTCAATTTGCGCTGCTGGTGAAAGTGCCTGGGTGAATTTGTATGTGTTAGGGGCAGATTTACAATCCCCTTGTGCCTCTTTTACACAGCCGTTGCGTCACTTTTATGACACAGCAATGGTGCAAAAGATGTTCCATGGTGTGTGCTATTAACAATTGGACACATCTGGAGGGTGTATTACATTGTAAAGGGCTGCGCCAGAAGAGGCTTTCTTGTGCACAAGGGGGTGTAGCAAGGCCTCTTAAGAGTGAAATGTATAACATTTTATTCAGTGACTTTTGAGCTTATGATGCGTCAAAACCTTGCACATGCTTGAAGCAGGTGTAAGGTTTGATACAGCATTGTGAGCATAGGGCCCCAAGAGAATTGCTGGAGCTGTGTTATACTTGCAACCGACGTCAAGCAATAATTCATCCAAAAATTACTTTGCAATTTAGTTTTGTTAATATTTTATAATAAGAATATGAAATATAATCTAAAAAATAAAATAAATATAAATATTTATATTAAAAATATGAGAAATTAGTATAAAAAGAAAGACATAATAATTAATACATTTATAAATTATCATTTACAAAACCTTTGAAATTCACTGAAAAAACCTTAGGTTTCACACACATTATAGTTAGGAATTAGCATTTAAAAAACCTTGCAAATTCATTGAAAAAAACATAAGTTTCACACACTTTATAGTTAGGAATTAGCATTTAAAAAACCATGCAAATTCATTGAAAAAAACATAGGTTTCACACGTTAGGTAGCTGAATATTTCTCTCATACAAAACCTTTGAAATTCCTCCGGTATAGTTAGCTCAGCTAACTATAACTTGTCCGCCCGCAATGCACTGCTGATGACGTCAAATATTACGTCACTCATGACATGGTCGGTGACATCATTCATGACATCACTGATGACATCTCAAATTACATCCCTGATGACATCACTGATGACATCATCCAGTGAATGTCATGAGTGATGTCACTGACCATGTCATGAGTGATGTCATATGTGATGTCATTAGCAGTGCCTTGCGGGCGCGCAAGTTATAGTTAGCTGAGCTAACTATAACGGAGGAATTTCAAACGTTTTGTATGAGAGAAATGTTCAGCTACCTATAACGTGTGAAACCTATAGTTTTTTCAATTAATTTGCATGGTTTTTAAAATGCTAATTCCTAACTATAACGTGTGTGAAACCTATGTTTTTTTCAAAGAACATATATATATATGTCTGCGTGGTAGTGAAATTCTATCTGCACGGTGTGACCGAGTTACGGAACACTTTCCCTCTAAGGGCAATGGAGTCCTGTGAGGATATGACTTCAAATACAAAACAGCAGTGAAAACTGTTCTATTTTGTACCATTGTGGGGTTACTTGTGAAACCTGCAATACTCAAGTACTCCCCTCTGCTTTCTTTTCTATAGAGCAAACGGAAGGAAACATTTTACACACTGTCCCTTTACACTGGAGTTAATGACTGTAGTCCTTCCTCACTGCCTTATGAGCTACGTTATTTAAATCATAACGAACCCACGGACACTGCAGCTTGGCATTTGATGAAGAGTTGTGTAAACTCGAAAAGCGTTATGCCTGTTTTTATAAATAAAAAGTACTTTTTGCAAGCACTGTTGGTGTGGCCCGTGCAGCGTGATGTATTGCGCACGTCTTTCTTGGATGTAACTGAGATGTCTGACACATCTCGAAACGAGCCCCGACCCATGAGGATGATGGCGCCCTTCTTTGTCAGGATTTTGGGACGTGAAGCGAGGAGCTTCTTCAAAAGGGTGCCCTCCGGCTGCTAAAGAGATGACACCACTAGAGTTGTATTGGAAGAGGCCTCCAGGAGGGGCCCGCCTGAACTTTGGAAAAGAAAACTTTGGCGCAGCTAGGGTATGCCGAGGATTACCTTCAGCATGACAGACTTGGAGCTTTGGGGAAACATGATAAGCTGCGGAATGTCTGCGTGGTAGTGAAATTCTATCTGCACGGTGTGACCGAGGTACGGAACACTTTCCCTCTAAAAGCAATGTTTGCACTCGGGACACATCGCGCTGACATTGATTTTACCGAGATCGGCAGTGGGAACCAGTTCACTTGAAGGGCAGTGGAGTATTATGGGCAATGGAGTCCTGTGAGGATATGACTTCAAATACAAAACAGCAGAAAAAACTGTTCTATTTTGTACCATTGTGGGGTTACTTGTGAAACCTCCAATACTCAAGTACTCACCTCTGCTTTCTTTTCTATAGAGCAAACGGAAGAAAACATTTTACACACTGTCCCTTTAAAATGGAGTTAATCACTGTAGTCCTTCCTCACTGCCTTGAGCTACGTTATTTAAATCATAACGAACCCACGGACACTGCAGCTTGGCATTTGATGAAGAGTTGTGTAAACTCGAAACGCGTAATGCCTGTTTTTTTAAATAAAAATAACTTTTTGCAAGCACTGTTGGTGTGGCCCGTGCAGCGTGATGTATTGCGCACGTCTTTCTTGGATATATATATATATATATATATATATATATATATATATATATATATATATATATATATATATATATATATATATATATATATATATATATATATATATATTCACTGAAAAAAACATAGGTTTCAGCCACGTTATTGTTAGGAATTAGTATTTAAAAAACCTCCTTGGACACTAGAGGGGACTTGCCAAATAACAACCCGTTTTCCTGCTCTGAGGCTGACGCTGGTTTCCTTGGTTCCCCCTCCCGCTGCTGCTGTCTTACATCCCGCAGCCGCTGTGAGGAGGAAGGGGGTCTACTAATCCCAGGCTCCTTTGTGGCTGAAGCCGCATCTACCATTTCTGCACCCGGAGGCTCCTTAAAATCGAGCTTTGCCCCGGTGGAGCGGGCGCTACTTGGACACTAGAGGGGACTTGCCAAATAACTCACCCCATTTTCCTGCTCTGACGTTGACGCTGGTTTCCTTCGTTCCCCCTCCCGCCGCCGCTGTTTTACATCCCGCGGCCGCTGAGAGGAGGAGGGGAGACTACTTATTCCTGGCTCCTTAGCGGCTGAAGCCGCCACCGCCATTTCTGCGCCCGGAGGTGCCTTCAATTTGAGCTTTGCCCCTGCGTCGCAGGATTGCATGCGGGTCGCACCGGCTTAAGCCCGGGGCATGGGCGGGACCGTCTTAGGCCGTCAGAGGCCAGAGGAGGTCCGGCAGGGCCCTTTCTCTTGGCGGTAATTTGCGAGAAGGTACTGTTACAAAACTTATTTTGATAAAAACTCCTAGGACACCTCTGCATTTCTGGACAATATTGACTTTTTGTTTATTTTCATACTTATATTGTTCATCTTCCTTATTGCCTTGGTTAGTGCTGTAATTGGCTTATGTATAATTTGACTATGAGCAAAAGGAAGGGAACAGCTGGGACATTAGATGACCTCATTCTGAAATCCCTGGCATGCTGACACGCTGCTGAAACCGAGCACGCTATTGTTGTCATAAATTGCATTACCTGCATTTTTAAAATCGCCGCTTGTACTGTTTGCTTAATGAATAATATTTTGCACAGTATATTGTTTTAACCTTGGGCACATTTGGAAAACTTTTATCTGGGGCACTTACTGTTCTAGGGCACCGCTTATCTCCCCGTTCCACCGCAGCCTGTGCTGTTTGTTGTGGAGGGAGTTGGATAGCGCGGTAAAGAGGGAGTGTAGCACACTCACTTCCGGGGGCCATCTTGGAGAGGTGACGGTCTAGTGGTTGCACTAAGACCGTTAGCAGCCTTTTATTTAGGGCAAGGAAAATAGCCACCCTGTAGCATTTACTCATTCTGAAATCCCTGGCATGCTGACACGCTGCTGAAACTGAGCACGCTATTGTTGGCATAAATTGCATTACATGCATTTTTAAAATCGCCGCTTGTACTGTTTGCTAAATGAATAATATTTTGCACAGTATATTGTTTTAACCTTGGGCACATTTGGAACAATTTTATCTGGGGCACTTACTGTTCTAGGGCACCTCTTATCTCCCCGTTCCACCGCAGCCTGTGCTGTTTGTTGTGGAGGGAGTTGGATAGCGCGGTACAGAGGGAGTGTAGCACACTCACTTCCGGGGGCCATCTTGGAGAGGTGACGGTCTAGTGGTTGCACTAGGACCGTTAGCAGCCTCCTCTTTAGAGCTTGTATGGGGCAGACGCGCAGCGGACGCTTGCAGCGGGCGCACCGATGGTGCACCGAAGGTGCGCCAAAGGTAAGCCTGTGCCGCGTCCGGGCCGAGGACGTAGAATGCTGTCCTACTCATGCCGAAACAAGACCTGACAAGGGACGTCATATTGTCCATGAATAAACAGGCTACTCAGTGTCACGAGACCCTAGAGGTGGACAATTCGCTAGGACCAACCTGTTGCCGTCATTGTAAGATAGGGCTTGCCCCCGAACCAGCCACCAGAGGGAGAAATGGGCCAACTTTTTCCGGGGAGGGCTTATTAATGCTAGGTCAATGTGTAAGAACGGGGCACACATCTTGGATCTGATTTCTGAGGGTGAACTTGATTGGCTCTTTGTCACAGAGACATGGCTGAAAGCCTGGTGTAACCTCGACATTGCACTGACCCTCCAGCAAGACTATCTCATTCAAAGGCTGGATAGTCAGGAACAACGCGGAGGGGGGCTTGCAATTATTTATCGTGATTCTATGAAATGCACTTCATATGAATTACTGGATATCAAGGGGGCGGAAAGCATCGGTTTCTGCTTGCAGATCCACGTGTCTTTCACCTTCTCAGGGACTCATGTTTATCGCCCACCAGGCCAACAAAAAGATTTTCTAGAGAGCATTGGGGAGGTACTCAGCAATCCTACCCTAAAATTCGCCAATTCTACGCTGCTAGGCGATTTAAATCTCCATTTGGATTCCGCAGCAGATTCGAGTGCGGCGTACTTCAGAGATTTAATGAATGTCCTTGGGCTTACCCTGCTGACTTTGGGTCCCACCTGCATAGCAGGACACACCCTGGATTGCATTTGCTCTAATTTAAATACCTTGAAGGTTAAACCCCCTTGTGTGCTGACGTGGCCTGACCATAAGTTTATTCCATTCGATCTCCTAGTGGAAAAGAAAGCAGCAAGAGCGGGCTTGAACAAAGCTGGCGCTTGTACCAAACCTGACTGGATAAAGCTAATCGCTAATCCTGATCTCCTGCGGAGAGCCTCTGAAAGTAAACCTACAATGATCGACCATACTGAAACAGACAACAAACGCTTCTGCGATTGGATCACTGAACTCTGTGGCCCGACGGACCCGATCGATTCAGGCAAAACTCGTGCATTGATATGACTCACTGCGGCAGCCCCCGATCTGCTCTGCTAGGCTGAAAGCCGAAATGCCTCTCAATAGCCTGCTCCACTCTCTGGCAACCTCCACACATGAGAGGCCACTGCTCCTCACAAAATGGAGCCCACCGCTCCGCCGCCAACCACCGCCGTCACCGCTTGCCGGTCCAGTGCGGTGGGAAAAGCCTCTGAGTCCAGCTGGCGCCACCGGCAGATCTATGCCTCTCCGCAGCCAGGGACTCAGGGCTCCAGCCCCCGCCGTCCGCTGCTTCATGCCACCACTACTCCGCTCATGCCCGACTCTGGACCAGAAGCACAGCCACGGAATCCCAGGGAGCCGCACCCAGTGAGTCTTAGCTCTCCACCATCTTGGCCACGCCAGAGAGAGGTTTATTTAGTAAGTTTTGAGGGCTATTCTTTTCCATTCTTTCAGTATAGTGCAGAATTGCACCCCAACATTAACACAAATTGATTAGAGAGATAATTTCTGAGATTAAGAAGGGACACCTGTGCATGTTAGGAATCTCATCTCACATTTCATAGCTTTGGTATTTTTGTGGTCCATTTGCCTGGCAATAATAGTCTTCATTAGTTACCCCAGGTTTCCATGTGGTGATCGAGGCTTAGAAATATGCTAGGGTGCTCTGTTCTCTGTGACTAATGTATAAAACTGCTCTAGTTGGATATAGTGTTACTTGGTCAGAATTCACCGACTATTAATTAGAGCTATTCCAACCTTGCAGTTACCACTATGACTGGGGATGTTGCCCTCACAAATAAATGTATCTTCTCAACTCTTCAAAAATTGGAAACTGAGTTGGATATCAAATGGAACATGTGTGCCTTTATCTCGTGTTGGGTTCCAGATCAGAAATGTTTTGGACACATGATACTAAACCTAGTGGGCGAGTCCAGAGATAAACCCCCAGTAGAAGATGGAAGTTTGATCAATATTCACCGCTATCCACTATTGTTCTGAAATGTGATTAGAAAAATGTATAGGGTACCTTCAGAGCCAGGAGATGGGTCACTGACATAAGAGCAAAGGGCAATTGCCTCCTGTTGCCATCAGAGGTACCATTTTCAATACATGAGTAAGGCAGAATGGATATTGTTGACCTTAATCTTCTTTTAATACATGGAATTCTGCAATCTCTGTGTAAAAGCTCATCTCTAATTTCTGTATAATCCGAAACTTGTGACTCTCCCAGTCACCGACTATAAAAAAAGAAATGTTAGAAGTCAGAAGTAATAGTTTACTTTAGTAAACTACACTACATAATGCATTTTAAAGAACAAGACCAAAATGTTTTGTTCTGCTCTGTTTTTCCAACTGTACAGTGACTGCTAGAAAGGACATTGTTATGGCAACACATTTATTGTTGGGACTCATTAGGTATATATAGAACAGTTCTGCATTTTTGTTTACAAAAGACTTGTATTAAACTGATCATAATATCTACTTGCAACAAACAGCTCACAACATGTTTGATGTATTTAATTTTGAAACTACTTTTATTCTTCATGTTTCTTTTATATAAAAGGGATACATACTTAGGTCCTCATTACGATGTTGGGCGGAATTACTTCTGCCTGACACTGCATCAGTCATGGGAACGACCACCACCTGTTCAGCTTCCTTAGGATGCGACCGAACAGTTTTCAGTCGAGTTCCTACATGTTACAATAGGAGCATGAATTTTTTCTGTAAACCGGCCACAATGCATTGTCCCATTGTAAAATGGGAGGTGCAGTTCATCCTTAATGGTGCCTGTCACAAGGTGCAGCGATCAACAGTGGGGCACCATAGGTGTCCCATCTGCCTCCAACTAGAGGCTGTGCCCCCAAAGAAGCTTTCTCACATGGTTTCCATGTCAGACAGGCCAGCTTGGAAACCATGTTGGAAACCATCATCTCAAAGACGGAAAGACCCGCTCTTGAGATTACTTGACGCATCTGACTGGCGGACGGGCTTTCCAAACCTGTCAGAAGCTAGCCGGAATGACCATTTGGATTCCTTTCTGACCGCCTCTATTGTAATGAGGCGATCGGAAAGAAATCCGACCGGCACATTATGATTCTGGTCAGAAGGCTCCCACTGACAGTCGGAGCCTTCCAAATTGCATCATAATCGGGCCCTAAGTATTTAGGTGGTTTGTGGCAAAAGTACCTTGGAGTATATTAATCAAATAAAGTACTAAATGGCAAAGCAGATTTATAATTAGCAAGAAAATAATGCTGGTACTTAATTAATGCACAGACTAAATGTGCAAAGCTTGATGAAAAAACATATTTTTCGAATGTATAAAACTATAAAATGTTCATATAAACATTATATGCCTCAATAATGGCTAAAGCAATGTTGCTTGAAAAACAAGCTTGAAAAGAAAATGTTGATGCAAATAAAAAGTTTGCTTCTTGACCACACCATGAACCTTTGTAATAATGAACAAATAAGTTGCTCATGTAATTTCCAATATTCGTGCAGAATGTTTCCAATTATATAAAGATTATTGCTACATATAAAAGATTTTTGAAGATTAATGAGGTAAATAATGCGAAATTACTTTCTAATCAACTTATTTCCCTTCCTGATGATCCTGCAGAAATGTTTTCTTTTATTAAACATATGTTTTAGTTCTTACAAAGTTTACTGGTGAGAAGATATTAGAGCATCAAATAACATCATACATATGTGAGAAAGCTGGCCTGAAGGAAGAGGACTCAATGTGAAAGCATAGTTCATAACATATTATTGAGAGTGCAACATTGTTATCTACGGTCTATTGCATTCGTGTGAGAAGATGAGTGATCCTGGTTCCAGGAGAGCATTGAATGCTTATTGGCTAATGGAAGAAAGGATTTTAAACATGTTACATATCTATGAAATGTGAAGTTTATAATAGTGCATGTTCCTAGAGTGTGTTACTGCATGCCACTTCCACTTCCTACTTGTTCCTGATCCTTTAAGCCACGCTCATTACCCATTTACACAGATCCTGACTTTATTGCATTAAGGCTCTACTGAGTTTCTTGAACTATGCTTTATGGGAATGTCTTGTTTTGATATTTGTGATCTATTGGGCTGCTTTAAATGCTGAAGCTTTATGCTTTCTCCCACTGTCTCGATTTAGAACCCTTTATGAGATCTGACTAACACCATTTTCTACTCTATTCCTTTATGGAATGCACTTTTGATATAATATTTTTCCTAAACTGTTTAACCATTATTAATTTTATATTTCTGTCATATATTGGTTATTGAGATCCATCTGAATCTAGCTTGTGATTTTTTAATAACGATGATCTATTAAACATTTAATTAATAAAACCCTTCAAACCTTTAACAACTCTCAGTATTGATTAAAATCATTAGAATTGTTATTCTGATTATTACAAATGAAATGTTTTAACACTCTTCTTCTCCTCTGCAAAGGCAAAGATTCATCACAAGGTCACAAAGCAGGTCAGCTTTGCCCTGTTGTTTGTAAGCTGTGTCTTTTAATCCATGTTTCCACTTTAACATCAGCCTTCAGCGCTGTACCTCTATATGCTTATGGAACTCCTCTGTGACTTGCAATATCGTTATAATGTATGGCATAGCTATAATACTGTCACTCATTGTAAAGTACTTACTTATACTGACACACCTGAGCCATACTTTTCCATTCTCTATTAAATGCAGTTAAACTACCAATCACATTTTAATGAGTGGAGGGTCTGCTTAAAACTGTATTGGAAGTTTAAACATATATTTTAAAGAAAGAACTTCAACAAAACTAAAACCATAACTTTGCAAAACAGGGGAATTGTTTTCAAAACCATCCCTCAGTATTGTGGTTCTTTCTTCAGGATGTGTTAAAGTCAACCTAAAATCTATCTCACAATGTTACGAAGGATTCTCTTCAGTTAGTCAATTAAATCCTTATTTCGATCAAAAGATCATAAAAGATACATAGTAACCATCCTAAACATTTCATAAGAACACTGTACAAGGGGCACTAATAATAAATACAAATATAAAAATTTTAAAAACTATACAACATTAAAGTTAAGTACTGTACATAAATCATTTCCTTCTACAGATAAGATCTTCCCCAATAAAGTGTGAAACTGAGAATACGTGTGTGTTCTGAGGGCCTCTTTATAATGTCTGAATACCAAGTTTTTACAGAGTTGGATAAGCTAACGTTGCTGTATGGATTTGTAAGTCGGGCAAAAAAAGAAAACATGGGCCTCATATTTTTCATTTGCCCCACACGCTGGACATTCTATTGTTTTGGTAATCGACCATTTGTTGGCGAAGGTCCTTACCGGAAATGTTCCATATCTAAATTGAAGATAATATTTCCTCGCTGTAGGAGGGAAGATTTCATCTAAGAATGGTTCCACTATATAAGCATTTTTAAGATTAAGAAACTGAATTGTAAGTGGGCCCAGAGAAGAATTACCAAAGATGGCCTCTAGTCTTTTATTGCGGTCCAACTTGATCAATTCAAGACGAGACAGACAACAAGAGGATTATACCAGAGGCCACTCAAGTCTAATCTCAGACATTCTTTTTTTATAAAAACAAGCCATGGTATTCTCTCTGACCCAGGAAGAATTAATAACTCTTCCAAAGCTGTTCTAAAATGAAATAGTTCAGGGGTCACCCACAACCTGCGCCAATAAACAATAGGACATAAAGCAACTTCCTCTTCTAAATGCCTAGTACCCAGGTCCATTCTCAATGGGGTGAGGGGAGTACTAGATGGGAGGGCTAACAAGGATCTTAGGAATTGATTTTCGGTCTTACTAATACCGCCCACCTGGCAATGGCCCCACAATTCAGCTCCATATAGGATTGCTCCCCTGGCTTGGGCTTTATGGATTTCAATAATCAATGCTACTGGCTTAGAAGAGGACTCCCATGTGTAATTTTAAATTACCACCCATAATCTGGGCTAGTCTCAGTTTAGCCTTTGCCAATTGAGGGGCCAAGTCAATTTTTTCCGTAAGAGTGATACCCAGGTAGTCAAAAACAGTGACCCTGTCCAAAGGTACGCCATTCAAAGAGGTCTTAGTTGGATTGCAGACCATGTATTTGGTTTTCTGTGTATTGATCTCCAACCCCCTTATATGACAAAAGTTTGCAAAGCTATCCAGGGCATGTTTAATTCTCATGGGAGATTTTGACAACAGAAGAGTGTTGTCTGCAAACATTAATGCCACCACCTGTTCTCCTCTCATTTTTGGGGAGTCAATGTCTTTTACACATTTAAGGTGGGCAATCAAAGCATTAATGAAGAGACAAAAAAAGTAGGGGCCAGTACGCACCCTTGTCTGACTCCTCTATTGACTGGGATTTTAGATGTAAGACTGCCCCATTTACCACTCCTGACTTGGGCAAAGTTATCTGAATGGAGTCTCCTAATGATGTTAAGGAGATCAATAGGTACCCCCATGTCCTACAAAACATCCCACAAGATTTTACGGGGCACCAGATCAAAGGCAGTTTTGAGGTTGACGGAAATTAAATAGAGGCTGCCACCCTCTACTCTCACGGTCTTCCAGTAAAGTAGTTGGAGCCTTAATAGCTGGTCGATCGTGGGCGTCTTTTCCCTGAAACCCGCCTGAAAGGGGCTGAGAATCTGCCGTTCTTCCATTCAATTCTGGAGCCGATCAAGAATGATACGTGAGAATAATTTTTGGCTCACATCAATCAGACTGATCGGACGATAATTGAGCGGAAGAAGAGGGGAATCTTTTTTGAAGACTGGTATAATCTCGGCTCCAACCCATGTGGCAGGTAATTTGGCACCCTGTAAAATAGCATTAAATAGCAGATAGAGGTAAGGGACCCATATCCCAGTTTGATCTTTATAAAGGTCGCCGGGGATTTTATCAAGGCCAGGCGCCTTACCTACTGGGATCCTGTTTATAGCTACCTCTATCTCCTTCAGACTTATTTGGGACTCTAAAGATTCATAGGTGGTGGAATGATCCCGATACCTGATAGGGAGCAGGTTTTGGGGTGATAACTGATCTGAAGGTTCAATTAGAAGGATTTCTTTGGCCGGGGCGGTATATAGGTTTTGATAGTGGTCCACCCAGCTCTCTGGTGCAATATTAGGAGCAGAAACAATTTGCCCTTCCTTGGTACCAGAACGGACTATGGACCAAAATTTTCTCATGTCCCTACTGCCTAATGGATTTTTTATATCATCCCATTTAGTATTTTTCCACATCTGTTTGGCCTCAGACTGCAGATTCTGATACTCAACCCTCTTGATTTTAATTAGTGGTCGATTCAAGGCTTTAATTGCAGCCAAGAGAGCCCCCTTTGCTTTCCTACAGTTAGAATCATACCAGGCGTTGATCTTCTTCTTACTCTTGGATTTTCCCAATAACTCCTTGCATGCTCATGACGAGCTGAGCTCGTCATGAGCCACGGCGCTCCGCTGCTCATGACGAGCTCAGCTCGTCATGGCCCGTGGAACGCTCAGGTGCAGGGAGAATTCCCCCGCTGTGCTGAGCGTTCCACGGGAGGCAATACACCTGTGACGAGCTGAGCTTGTCATGAGCACAGGAGCGCCGTAGCTCATGACGAGCTCAGCTCATCATGAGCATGGGGGCGCTGTGCACGCCCCCCCACACAGCGGGGGATCAACCCCCGCAGTGAAGGGGTTAATGGGTTAAGGAGTGAGGAGAGGGAGGCAACTAGGCCCCCGTGCATAATAAAAATTTGTTCTGCAGAAAGGCCCAGCTCTAGATCTATTGTACCACTTAGGTCGTCAAGGGCTCGGAGGACAGTTTGGTAGAGTGATCTCATTAATTCAGGAGAACCCTTTACGGTCGGCCATTTTAACCTTTTCCTATCGTTAGATAATATTAGTGGCTCCTGTATTTCCTCACTTGGTCCGATGTTCAAGTTCAAGTCAGGGAAATCTAATTTGAGAGCCAGGGCATTATGGTCACTGTCGTGACAGGGTAAAACCACAAAGTCCAGGACCTTAGACCGGGTGCTAGCCTCAACCAGAATATAGTCTATACGGGAGGACTGCCATGGACGATTAAAAGTATGCTTACCCTCCAAATCAGATTCTGACCGGCCATTACAGGCTCTCAAGGAATGGGCCAAAGTGATGGAAGTCAATTGGAGGGCTAAAGGTGACCATGCCCTTATCGGAGAGATTTTCAAGTCGGGGATGGACCACAACGAGTCCTCAATACTGGAAATATGTTCAATCAGACCCGAAAGTGGCTCATACTGGCAGTTGAAATCTCCTGCTACAATCAAGGTACTCCCCCCCTTAACCATAGAAATGAGGTTTTCAAGGAAATCCAGAGGTAAAGATTATTTGCCCAGCTTGGTGGGTCTAGAATAAACATTGATAATGGTTATACATAGTTTTGACCTAAAGGAAAGTCTAATGCATAAGAGATCATGTGTAGGGGAGTTTAATTGGGTCACTGTACAACCCAAATGAGAGGCAATAAAAATAGTCAGGCCCCCAAATGGTCTTCCCCTCTTGCCAATCGATGCCAAATTACTAACAGATAAGTAGCCCGGCCTGAAAAAATAATTCCGGGCCCATGACTCCTGAAATTATCTATAAACAGACCCCAATCAGGACAGGCCAATTTATTGTTAAGCCCAGCCACATTCCAAGACAGAATAGAGATTTATGCATCACCTGTCAAGGACCCACCACAATTTTCAATAAAGCTCCTATTACCCAGGGCTAGGCCATCAGAGGGACAATCACTCTTGTGGAGTTCACAATTAATGATTTCCTTCTCCAAAGTTTGGACAATGGTGTCGAAAGGTGTCGAACTACCAAGCTCTGTTTCGTCTAAGGTATTCGTTTTTAGTTGGGTGGCCCTATTTTGACAGTTGAAATCTGGCCCTGGATTTGTAGGGATCAAACACTGATTGAAGGATTTTTCCAGAGACCTGATAGAGAATTTAGCTGTATTTGAATCGTCCTGCCCTAAGAGTCAATCGATATCCTCCAAAGGGGCATACCGATTGGATATTGGAATACTATAGAGCAATGGATTTATATATGTAGTGGTGGGTACAAAACAACAGGGCTTGGCCCATCTATCACGGTCAGCTAGGGGGCAGGGAAAACCTGCCCTCCTTGGACTTGGGTAGAAAAAATCCAAGGTGAGGGCTCTAATGGGCACAGAGTGATTGGTAGCAAAAGAGGGTAGCACCACTAATCTTTGGATGGTTTCTGGGTGCCTAAAGTTTATGATCACACAGTCTCCAGCAATAGTCTTCGGAGTAGGGCCCACCCACACTACCCTCACCATCAATATTTCGCCTGCCTTATCGTACGGAAACTGCTTATTTTTCACCAGCCAGAACAGAATCTTATTAAGGAGTTCAAGCTGGGATTCTTTAAGGCCTTCCTTGAGTTCTGGGATTCCTGTCAAAATGATTATGTAAGGGACAGCCTCGGGGGTAGGATTGATTGTAGGGAGAAAGGATTGCTGGATCACACCACTACTACCCCCCGCGTTCTCCTCTGCAGAGGGTGGACCACTAGACTCACCCCCCATTGGATTTTTTCCCGAAAGAGTATGTCGGGCCAACAACGGTTTCAAAATTCTGGAATTATTCCCCTGGGCACCTTGGGGCGCTGATAGAGGTGCAGGTCCTTGGCCAGAATATGGCAACCCTCTATCGCAAGTTAAATTAATAACTTTAGAGCTAGGGGGAACCTGTTTTTGGGGCATTTTAGCAGCATTGGGTGACTGTTACCAGACTCTAGAGTGGGTCTGGAAATCTAGACGGCCCAGCATTAAATCTACTAGTAGTTGGGTTAGCAATAACATCTTTGTTAAATAATATCTGTGGGGTATTTATAGGGGGTATTTATAGGGTTTGGAAAATTTTGGAGGTGCAAGAGAATGGGGGCAATCTCTTCTTACCAAGGTTCTACACTGGGACAGCAAGTCTGCCACTAAAGCTTTGGCCCAGGGAGGGTAGGTCAGAACTTCTGGATTTTCAATAGCATTAACTAGGGGATTACCATTTTTCTTTGACTTAACAGGACCTCTGCCACGCCCACCCTTAGATTTTTTCCCTTTAGGACCCCGATTACTACCCAGGATTCTCTTTGGCAGCCGGGCGGTGGATGGTTGGCCCTCTGATGTAGAGGCCGTAATTAATGAGGTATTGTGGTCATATGAGTCCGAATCCATTTTTGCACTTCCATTCAGTTCAAATGAGTTCATTGAGTCAATAGGGGGAGGGGAAGTCAATGGAAAACAATCAGGTACATTTGAAAGACGTCTTTCGGTTAGTTCAATTTCAGTGGTGACCACACCAATCACCTTTTGAAGCATTAAGTCTATTGCTGTAGGGACCAGAGGTGACGGGGATTTGCTTTGGGAACAGAATGTTTCACAGAGCATGCGTGTTTCCCTTGCGCACGGGTGGGAGGAATTGGTGGAGCCATTTCTAAAAATATTAGTGCTTGCGGTAAACACACCGGGCAGTGAGGGATCACCGTACTTTTAGATCCAACCAATATGGCGGGATGCCGGGGCTCCAAAAGTTAGAGGGGTGTCCCAGCCCAGTCTACTCTGGTCAATGGCGGGCAAGGACTGGCCTGGGCGGGACGGGCCCATCCCGCGGTGCAGCAAAGCAGCGCCGCCTATGAGGGCTTGTGGCGCCCTCTGATGACGTATTCCGCGTGCACCCTTGCAAGGGCCCCTGGGGGATGTAGTCTACAAATGCTGTTTCCTTCACGGCAGGGATGGCGTCGTCGCGGCAGGTCGATGTCTTACTCCCTCGCCTTGTAAGCAGCAGGGGGCCAGGGAGCACAAGACACGCTGGCCGTTTCCCTCATGCAATTTCGGTAGTGATGGCAGGTAAGGCGCGTCCCCTGCAGACAAGAATCCCCCAGCAACCAGTAGAATCCTCACAGTCAACAAGGGGCAACGAGGAATCCAGCGACGCAGTTCCAGGTAGGCAGATCAGGAATGCCGAAATTAGCTCATAAAGCACGTCCTTTTCCTTTCCTTTCCTCTTCTTCCTTCTGTTTTTACTTTCTCTGCTCCCCTTGGACCACTGGTATTACAAGTCCCGGAAGAAAGTCCTGGTAAACCCCGCCCTTTTCTTTCTTTTATCTTCTCTTAAAAGTAACCAAGTTGCCTCTTTCACAGACGGACTCACGTTTATTCTTCCTTTCCTGCACTCTTAACAGTTATCCTGGTAGTTACTAGTGCACCCCCTCCTCACCTGAATGTATACAGCCCTCGCTGTCCTTCTTGGCTGCCAGAAAAAAGCACCTTCTGTTTCTCCTCCCGATCGGCGGTGCACGGGTGCTGGAAGCCAGTCCTCAGCAAAACTCCTCGGCTGCAGACCCTCAAATTTGAAGCTCCGACGGCTTCAGTCTTCACTTCCTGAACCGGCCTTGACTAATTTTGCGGTAATCTGAAAAAAAGAAAGCTGCGACGCATCTCCAGACTCCGGGCTCCTCAGGAAACGCTTCGCGGTCGTTTGCCGATCGTCATGTTGGAGGGGGGAGGTGTCACTTCTATTCAGATACTTGCTTTTGCCAAGTATAGAAAAGAAAGAGACTTGCCTAAAAACTGGAAAGAGAAAGACCACTCTGCTTTGTTGTGTTAAGTTTGACATGCCATTCTATTTGGCATATTGTATACAACCACAGCTTTCGAATACCTGCTGCTCACAGAATATTAATGATAGATAAAATGTATTTAAATTCTATTTATGGCCTGATTACGGATAGCATGATACTGGTCGGGTGGCAAATCCATACCTCTAACTCTGTGTCACATAGTAATTCACCATAGAATGTAGAATTACTTTGTGGGATCAGATGTACCCTTTATAAAACCATTCAGAATCCCAGTTTTATGGGGTTTAATGTATACATTTACCATCTGCTCTGAACAGGAGGTAAATATCAATCAATGTAAGCATTTTTTGGGTCTTTTAATAAAAACCATAAAGCAGTGGTAAATATATACTGTGGCCTCTGTGTGGGGTGTTGGTCAAGGGAGGTCCATGGGGAGTAGAGGAGGCTACACAAAGGTGCGTTCAACAAGGGAGATATTGTATAACCCCCATGGCAGAAAGAACTTGGGAGAATGCTTGTTTGCTGCACTCTAAGGCTCATGCAATGCTTCTGAATTACCATCAGTTAAAATCATCCATTATTCTAACCTCAGGGAAAAGCAGGTGTTGGAACATTAGCCCATTCAGATTCAGGCAGAGCATTATTCACTACAGTAATTTTGTTCTGCCGGACTCATAATATGGACCTTACTGTCTTGAGCAGATACATTTAGCACACTAAATAGCAGTTGTAGACTTTCAAACACATAGATCACATAGAAGCATTCACTTAACTATTCATCGTTTTGGCACTTTGCTATTTTATTGAAACTATTGTTTTTTAACTAAAAGATGCACTTTTAAAAAATAAAATTTGAGTTTATTAAGAACAGCAAAAAACAGCAAAACAACAATTAGTGTAAGTCCTATTAACAAAAAGTAGATGCAAGAACAGTGAGCATAAAATACAATACATGAAGTAAATTTTGTCAAAAATATGTATACGTATTAGAAAAGATAAATACTACACTGCACAAAAAACTGTAAAAAGGAATATTGTAAATGAAGGGAGCAGGGGGAAGAAGAACAATGTATAACTACATCCTATAAATTAGAAAAATTATAATGGCTAAGAACTGTTGACATGAATAGAAGAACAGTTATCATCATTCGTCCTGCATATATATATATATATATAAATAATATATATATATATATACATATATATATATATATATATGAAATCAACTCCTCTTTCCTTCCGGTAAAAGGAAACAAAGAACACAGTGGGGCATTAAGTGGCTGCTTTTATTTGGATTGAGAGCATAACTAGTTTCGGCGTGTGCCTTCGTCGGATGCAGCAGTCCAAATGCGTGCTCTCCAGTTTGTGTGGTTTATGTGGGCTCCTCCTCCACCTGGTTTAGGAGCCTCACCTGCATCGGTTTACTCCCGCTTGCGCCGATACTGAGGACTACCAGTCCCACAATGCTGCATGCAGGCAAACCGATGCACAGGAAAGCCGCCACAATATTTCAGTAATTGTCCACCACTTAGCCCCTACTTTCTGCCACAAGCTTCCTGGGACCCAATTTCGGAGACGCGAGTGTGCTGAAGGCGTCTCACCTAGTCGTCTAGGTCCTCTGCACTGCAGTGGCTTCTTAGCTCCCAGTGAATGATTGTGGCGAGTCACGGCTTAATCAAATACCTTGGCTCACATCAGTTTTTTGCCCATGTTCCGTGCCCGCTTGTTTGAAAGGGTCCTTCGTGCACCCCATAGGTAGAGCGGTGATACATGAAATCAACTCCTCTCTCCTCCCGGTAAAAGGAAACAAAGAACACAGCGGGCATTAAGTGGCTGCTTTTATTTGGATTGAGAGCATAACTAGTTTCGGCGTGTGCCTTCGTCGGATGCAGCAGTCCAAATGCGCGCTCTCCAGTTTGTGTGGTTTATGTGGGCTCCTCCTCCACCTGGTTTAGGAGCCTCACCTGCATCGGTTTACTCCCGCTTGCGCCGATACTGAGGACTACCAGTCCCACAATGCTGCATGCAGGCAAACCGATGCACAGGAAAGCCGCCACGATATTTCAGCAATTGTCCACCACTTAGCCCCTACTTTCTGCCACAAGCTTCCTGGGACCCAATTTCGGAGACGCAAGTGTGCTGACGGCGTCTCACCTAGTCGTCTAGGTCCTCTGCACTGCAGTGGCTTCTTAGCTCCCAGTGAATGATTGTGGTGGGTCACGGCTTAATCCAATACCTATATATATATCAAACACAAAAGTTTGGCTGACCCAAGCCTCAGGTCCGGCGGGCACACGGCTGGGGTAGCCACCCCCTCTATATCATACACGCTGTCACCAAAGTGAGAACTCGCAGGATTCACGCAGAGTTTCCAACAAAGGAGCCGTGGCCACAGTTATCACAGTGCAAAGGTCCAACGAGTTTCGGAGTTGTAGTCACTCCTTCATCCACAGCCCGAACGGCTGAACAGAATTGCACCAAATTTGGTAGAGTTTGGTTCGCAGATTACCCTTTTTTTTAAATGATGTAAATCTGTTTAGTAGTTCCGGAGAAAATCAAGAGTAAAATCATAGATATATCTATAGCTGAAGTACCGTACTCTGTACTGTACTCTGAACCTTCCCGAGCACGAGCTTCATGCTAATTGGCTGTCAACACTTCAAACCAGGAAGTGTTGGCATCCATCTGGTGCCTCTGTAGAACCGAGGCACAAGAAAGCAGTGAAACAAACGCGCAAAACACGCAAAGGGGGCAGGGTATAAACACTCTGACCCCCTAGGCCTTTTTTTAAATCGCGGGGGTACGAAGTACAGTACTCTGTTCGGTACTCTGTACTGTACTCTGTACCTCCCCGAGCGCATACTGGAGGTTCCTTGTGGGCTAGTCGGACCCCAGGGACCTCCAGTATGCAAGGGGAATTAGTTCCTCCTCTGCAAACGCGCCAGGGGGCTGCGTTGCAGAGAGGTGTAAAAAGGGGCGTAGCCTCATTGTACCTCTCTGCAATGCAGCCCCCTGGTGCATACTCGAGGTTCCTGGTGGGCTAGTTGCCCCCCAGGGACCCCCAGTATGCAAGGAGAATTATTTCCCCCTGTGAAAATGTGCCAGGGGGCTGCGTTTCAGAGCGGTGTAAAAAGGGGCGTGGCCTCATTACAACTCTGCAATGCAGCCCCGTGGCGCATACTGGAGGTTCCTGGTGGGCTAGTTGGCCCCTAGGGACCCCCAGTCTGCAAGGGGAAGTAGTTCCCCCTCTGCAAACGGGCTAGGGGGCTGTGCTGCAGAGAGGTGTAATGAGGTCACGCCCCTTTTTAGACCTCTCTGCAACGCAGCCCCCTGGCGCATACTGGAGGTTCCTGGTCGGCTAGTTGGCCCCCCTGGACCCCCACTATGCAAGGGGACTTAATCCCCCAATTTAGAACGCGCTACGGGGCGTGTTTGCACAGTGGTGAAGGTAGGGGGCGGGGCTTGAGGTGACATGTGTGCAAACATGCCCTGTGGCGCATTTCAAGTTGGGGAATTAATTCCTCTTCAATCCAGAGGTCCTCTAGGGGCCAACTAGTCCAACAGGTACCTCCAGTAAGCGCCACGGAGCAGCGTTGCAGAGTGTTGTAAAAAGGAGACGTGCCCTTTGAACACCTCTCCTCAACGCAGTTCCCTGGCGCATACTGGAGGTACCCGGTGGGCTAGTTGGCTAACAGGGGACCTCAGGATTGAAGAGGAATTAATTCCCCAAACTAAAATGCACCACAGGGCGTGTTTGCACACATATCAACTCAGGCCCCGTCCCCTTCTGTAGCAGGGTTTCCGTTCTCCCACAGAACTGTGCATAGAGATCTAGAACCTCAGTGAGTTAGGATGATCCAAAACTCATCTCAGTGTCAGCAATCTCCTTACCTAGCTAGCTACAGTGTCTCATGGATCATTATGGAATGAACCATGTCTTAGACAAACCAGAACATGATCTTTAGAATACCTCAGGAATCGTGGAACACATGAACACTCTTTCGTTATATAATCATTTCAAACCAAAACTGAGAATCAAAGAACACAAATGCAAGTTTGAAATATTTATTATTCAATGCAAAGTTCTCAAACGCAGTATCTTGTATAATACCAAAATGCAGATTATAATAATCAGAGTCAGCAGCATAGTCACTAATCCATAGTAAGCAAAAGGTGCTAGCATGTTATAATGCAAATTCTATAGAAATCTATAGCACCTATATTTCGCGCACCCTATCTAGCATATTATTTTATATATATGAAGGTCTCATTCGGGCTTTAGCAGGGCGGCCCCATACCTCTCAATGTCAGTAGGAGCAGTTCACATCAACAGCTACCAGCTCTCTTCATGCGCAGCACCAAGTGTCTACGTTCATTCCGTGTAACTCTATCTTAAACCCGCGTAGAGCCCAAAATGTTGGCATCAACATTATTTGTGTTATGTCTAATGTGGTGCGAGGATCAGGCCTCTCAGCAACCTTGTGTTAGGTTAATCTTAGAGTGTGTAGCTCTCAGTGTGCAGACAGTTGTACCAAGTGTACCAGGCAAAGCTGATAGCATAGAAATAACATATTATTCTCTAATAAACCACCTCACCGCTTCTAGGGTGAAAGCTACAACAACAAGTATGTGTCGTGTGCAAAACTGAAGCCGAAGGCAAACCGGCTGTTTAAACATGTAATACACTCATGCTAACTTAACGCCATATATGTAATGAAGTATCCATATGACACCCCCCCATTGGTCCGAGCACCGTCAAACATAAGGGAAAAGGTAATACTAAATCAGACACAACAATTGAAAGCAAAGTTCAATGATCTTGAGCTAAAATAAGCTAAAATTATGTATGAATGAGTATGTATGAATGCCTACAGTGGCTTCAAATCTAAAAATAAAAACAAAACTTTTGAACCAAAAGTCATCCACCAGGTCTCAAAAATATGAAACGTAGGACCAGGTTTCATCAATTCAAATGTTTGTAAGAGAAAAAACAGGGCACGTATCCGATTTCCAAAGTCATGTGCCACATTGACGTTATCCCCAGCGATATCACATGATTGTACTCTCCATCAGCTGAACATAGTCCATCCCTCCAATCCAGCGAGGGGAAAGTCATATTTCACAACAAAGCATTCCTCCCAGGCATCTCACGATTGGAAAGTATATGCAAAGAAAGTTGCCACAGCCTCCAGCATGAAATCACTAGTTCAGCAATCCAATTTAGCAATGGGAAAGAACATACGTGCTCCTCCAGCATCGGATCCTCCTGTAACGTCAGAGGACAACTCGGTGGGTTCACCAGATCGCTGTGTGTCAGAAAGGCATCCGCCGCTGCAGAGATCTCCCATTGGCCCAGAACTCCATTTATCGCTGCCAAGGCCATAACTCTCTCGCCAGAACAGATCAGCTCGTGAGCCACCACGGGACGCATTAGCTGATCAAAATCGACGTCAGGAGCAGTCCTCAAGCATAGGCACAAATCAATGGCCCAATCGAACTCGCAGCTCAGGCAGTGAAACACAGGTTGGACACACGTGAAGTCGGTGAACCGAAATGACAATCTATAGGCCGTGCTTAATGCTGCAAGCGGCAATGTTCCATAGTAATTGAGCATCCGATTACGACACAGGGTCAGGAGGCGTTGAATGGCGTCTTGCGCAGGATGGGCATCCATGTTTTATGAAGAAAAACACCAACAGAAAGCCTGCGGCCACAGCCAGCAAAACAGGTATTCCACCAAACAAACTCGAAAAAATAGTGTGGAAAAACGTGGGAATGATACCAAAAACTTTTTCAAACGTAGTCACGAGGCCACTGCTTACCAGTTTAAAAAAATGTGCAAGGCCAGTCGTTGAAGAAGCATTAAAAATCTGGTGTACCAGCTCGCAGAAATGAAATGGCAAATCAGTGTTTAAGAGCGCCTGCACCTCTGTGCGGGTGTTGGCTATGTGAAGGACATAAGTTTCCCGGGCCGAACTCAGGGTCACTTGTTTTTGAGACAAAAGGGCCCTTATTCTGCTTAAACCATTGAATTTCGCTTCCAAGGTTGGGATTCGTGGCCAGATGGATACATCTGAAGAGCCATGCGTGGGTGGGTATAGAACGTTCTTGCAGCACACTACACGCTCTGATACAGTAACTATATAAGCCACACCAATTAATAAACCACAACATAATTCGTTGTTTAAAAGCAAATAACTACCATTAGCTAATAATGTAAATGTCGGAACTACCGCTGGAACTGGCGTGCCTTTTAAAACACAAGCTAAATTTGGGCGGTCCTGATTACAAGACCCGTGTAACTGAATGTGTCTACATATTAATGAATGGTCAGGTGACTGTGTGCATTCCTCACCATTAAGATTCACTTCTTGTCCATCTTTCAGACATCTGTATGTGTATGGTAATGACCATGCCTCATGTAGGAATGCATTGCCTAGCGGTTCATATCGTCCTATAGCAATATAACGCATACAGTTAGTAAATTTATATAAAGGGAATGGTAATGTAATTAATCCATGAATAAGCCATGTGGCAGTAGTGGTTTCAGCAACAGAGAAAGGCAAGGACTCTAGCTTTTCAATATGTAGCATAGAAAATGAAGCATCACGCATTGAAAGCATGCGCTGTTTCTCAGTAAGATTAAAAGGAGCAAAAAGGGATGAAACGTTCAATGAGGTCCAGGGAACTCGACCAGCCTTAAGAGTCTGTAGCGTCCATGCAAACTGCATTACAGAACGCAATTGATTTTGAACATGGTATAACGTGGACACTTCATCATGTACAATATCAACAACAGAAGAAACAATATTATCCAATGTGTAAATTCTGGAAGAAAGCATGTTAATACTGTTATCGACCACTGCAAGCACTTTTTCCAAATTTGCTTGATCAATAGCTCTCAGGCGTTTTGCTGCCTCAACTTGTGAAAATTTCCAAATCTCATTGTATATAGCATAAAGAAAGCGTTTAGATCTACCCCTAGCTGGGCCTTTTATAAAATCATTTAGATCTATATCTTCATTCAACTGGGACAGATGCAGTTTAACTGCAGCCAAAGTGGAATGTTGTAACCATGTCTGACTCAATTTGCCTACTGAATAAGTAGTAACAGTGTGATCTGTTTCAAACCTGGGATCTGGCCTGATGTGTGTAAAACCTTCAGACAAACCCAAAAATCTACGTTGGCAAGCATCAGTGCTTCTTTGCCACAAAAGCCACCCCTCCGGATCAAAATGGGAAATATTAAAGGAGGAATTCTGCAAAAGTGCTTGTATCCTATTGATGGATATTGTAGTGAAATTACTCCAACCTGAATATTCTTCTAAGTCAGGGATAGTAGGGGTATTTAATTTTTTAGATGTAGCCAATCCAAAACACGTTGTTTGAGAAACAGTTGAATTTAAAAACAACATGTGATTCGGGATGAGACATGCACGATGCAAAGCCTCAGTGCCTTGTACCTGCCAATCTTTGGTACCCCAAACCGATTTAAGATCAATAGCATCCTTCCATAACTCATAGCCATCCACAGATAACCTATCTAAAAAGGACTTTGAATACAGCAATTTTGTATCTGTAAGTCTCACTTTGGGTATGAATTTCTGGTTCACTTTAAAATAAAACGATTCAGGATTTGATTGATTAAAATCTGTAAAATACGAGTATTTTCCCAGAAATGTACTTGAGCTCCCCTGTAAGGGAGTAGGGCAATGTTCCCACTGAGTGTAATTCACAGGAACCCTCCTGGAACTTGTCTTGTGTAAGAAATGATTCCCATAATGTTGATAACAAAACAAATCACCATAATTGACAGAATCTAAGTACAAATCCTCAGCATCAAAGGCCGCATAATATTTCAAATCAGAGAACAATGCTTCTACAGCCTGAAGATCCCAGTCATCAGAACGAACATTTTGCTTAATCACATCTCCCATGTTTACTCTAAGCACATTAGGAACATTAATAACTTCTGTGGGGCCATGTATCTGAAACCTAACCGCATCCCACACAATCCCATCAAGGACTGGCCAAGCAGTAATCTGTACTGAATGTAAGTCTCTCTTTAGTCTGTGTACTGAATGTGAGGAGGACAGAGGGGCCAATGTTCCATTAAGGTACCGAATTCCTGTTCTTTCTATCACATAATGGCCATCGATCAAGCGGAAAAAATAAAACACAAAACCAATTGACATAAAAAGATAAAATGAAAATAGTATCAGCCAAACGTATGTCCAAGGTGGAATTAGAAAATGTTTTTTAAACAACGTGGCATATTTTGCAATAGTCGATGGTTTCTTTGAAAGTTCCGAATCAGAGTCAAAAGAGAATCTGGACTGGTTAGCCAAACGGGCATGTAGGTCGGACATAGATAAATCAGCAGGATCTGCATAGGTCAGCTCATCAATGTTAGCAAGAGGAATGGTATTTAATAAAGGACTGGATAAAGCAGGCATCTCGAGGGACACCTCCTGATCTATACCAGATGTAATAGCCAGCACAGAGTTCCTCACCATGGAAGGACAGGATGCAGCCGGTGTCATGCTATGAAGAATCGGCCACCCTGTGTGTCTTGACATTGTCAATAGAAATAAATCTGTTTTCTTTACGACCTGGAAGTGGTGGTAAAATGACTGTTCTTGTGCCCTTCACTCCAAGTACTCGGACTGGTGCTCGATATGAGGGACCAAACTCTTTCTTGTTATCGATCTTCTCTCGAACCAGTTCTCCAACTTGGGGTAGCCAGCCAACTACCGGGATCTGCAACGCATCATCCGACGTGGAGGGCAAGTGTTCCTTTGCAAGACTGTCTCTGGTCTTTTGTAGATCCTGTAAAACATTGCAATGTTCATCTACGTCAAAGGCCGCGGCCTGGGCCTGGCAGTCTGCACCATCAAGGTCAGGGACGTACATCTTGATACCAAAGAGCATTTCGTATGGGGTCCGCCCACCCAGAGACCTTCTAGGGAGATTATTAAGCGCACGCTGCACGCCATAGAGGTGGGTCAGCCAGTTTCTACCAGTGCCTATAACACGGGCTGTCAAAGATTGCTTTAAGTCGCGGTTCATTCTTTCTACTACAGAATTGCCCTCAGGCCTGTAGGGGCTTGAAAACTTCACCTGTACTCCCAACGAAACCATAGCATCCTTATACGCCTTAGAGGCGAAAGCCGGACCCTGGTCCGAATGGAAAGTACCACAAGCAAAAATTCCCACAAAGACACGCAAATCCTTAATGACAGTTCGCGAATCAGCGCTTCGATGCGGCCATACCCATACAAAGCGTGTGCATGAGTCAACTGCTACTAAGATGTATTTATACGCAGTATCAGAAGAAAAAGGACCGCAGTGATCCAAATAAACACATCCAAGTGGTTTATTAGAGATGTACAACTGTGTCTGAGGCGGACGCGCAGCAGTAGAAGGCTTGATCTGCTGACAAATGTCACACATAAGGACATACTCGCGCGTCTGTTTGTACAGTCCCCGCCACCAGAACCTCTGTTGTAGCTGAGATACAGTGGCTGAGACGCCCGCATGCGCAGACGCCACACCTTCATGAGCCGCTGTAATCAGAGAAGCTCTGCGATCCGAGTTGGGAACTAAACGCTCTCCAACTTCAGGAATTTTCACATAAGGAACCTTATCGGGACTTAAGTGGTATGTGTACTTCGAAGGGAACCCCGCAGGATATTTACCTCCCTTCGCTGTGGCAGCAACAGCCGCCAAGATGTCATCATCTATTTTGCTTTTGGACCTCGTGACTGCTGCAACTAAGTATTTTGATACCGCTGACTTCGCTGCTTCATCAGCAAGCGAGTTGCCAACAGCGTGGACCCCCACGCGCTGGTGGCCGAGAGTATGAATCACAAACACGAGCGGCAGTTTCTCTTTAAGTTCCGCCACTCGGACCCAGATCATTTTATGTTTTATTGTGCTACCCTTGGAATCACGAAAATCATTCTGAATCCAAAAGAACAAGTTCTCATTGTAAGACTGGACACAGTAGTAAGAATCACTTACGATTAAAGTCGTCACACAAGGATCAGCGTACTCCAATGCAAGCATAAGAGCACGAAGCTCTGCCAACTGTGCGGTGCAGTCCCCTAGCGTTTGCGTGTGCACAACACTGGACTTGAACTCATCGTTCACCATGGCACCGACCACAATGGCGCAAGCGGAAACGTAGGCGTGTTTAGAGCCATGCGCAACCTGCGCCGAACCATCCGTGTAAATGATACAATGGAAATCCTCCAACAGCCGCATTGCTAAAGGAGCAGGATGAACAAATTCATACTGTAAATACTCCTGCGACCGTAAGGCGGCGTCAAAAATAAACGTGACATCCTGAGATGTCAAGGATGTAGCCCACTGAATCCACCGAGGGTGCAAAGCTTTAGAATTCGGCACACTGGCTTTCGTGACCGCCTCCAAGGCTGGACACGGGGTGACAACCAACATGCGCTTTCCCTGCGACAGGGCACGTTCCTTAAGAATTGCCATCTGCACAGCCGTTAAAACTTTCTCCACAGTGGAAAAACGCAGTTCAGCCGAAGTGTACAAGTGTGATTTGTAAGCAATAGGTACAGTATCCCCTTCATTAAAAGTCAGGCACGTGAAACCCACCGTCCCAGGGATAATTCTTATTACCAGGTTGGTCTGGTTATCACGAGTCTGTAAGTAGTCAGAAGCTAGCATATCAGCCTGCAAGGACTGCAGAATGGCTGAATGCTCAGGCAGCCAGCATGATTTGGAAAAAGATGGTTGTACCAAGGCATATAAAGGCTTGATACGCTGGGCATATTCCGGAATGTATGTCCTCCCGAAATTTAAAAAACCCAGCAAAGACTGTAATTTTTTCAGCGTTGTCGGAGAGCGCAACTGCGCGCACTTCTCCAGGAACTGAGGAGCCAATCCCTTTCCTTCATGGTTAAGTTCATAACCTAGAAACAACACTGTGTACTCCGCAATGTGCGATTTTGCAAAGTTAAACTTGTAACCCAAGTCTGCAAAGTTACAAATTATGCTGTTTACTCGACACAGATGCACCCAAAGCTCGTCGTCTGTGAGATAAATATCATCCACATATGAACATGCAACTGGATCGAAACTCTCTAAAAGAGAGACTATGCGGGCGGAAAACACTCCAGGACTATTTTTATATCCCATTGGGAGTCGATTAAACTTTTTTTGTACGCCGCCGCACGTAAAACTGGTCCATTGGGAACTTAGACCATCTAATCTATGTGCATAAAAACCATTGGAAATGTCAAGCGTGGTTTTGAACCGTTTACGCTCAAGACTATTCACTAGGGCAGAGCCGTGAGTATTCTGTACTGCACAGTTACGGCAATGCGAGTCCAAATGCCGGTAATCCAAAACCAGACGATACGATCCGTCCGGCTTGTTGACAGTAAAAAGTGGATTATTCATCGGTGACACACACGTTTCAATTACACCTTGATATTCCAATTGTTCAAGGATAGCCGCGACCGAAGCTTTAGCTTCACGCCGTATGGGATATTGGGGTTGTGGCTGCGGCTGTGACCGTAACGGAATCTCATGGCTAGGGGACAATTTATCCCAGCCACACTGATTCCGGTACACAGCCGGCGCAAGCGCCAGAGCCCACTCTTCTGCAAAATGCAGCGCTTCCACTCTCGGCACAGTGTGCGCGAAACTGGGGAGGATTACCTCCTCCCCTCGCGGAGCTGCGAGAACAAAAGGTGGGGGCCAGTCAGCCTCCGAAAGCAAAATGTCATACGTATCCGAAAGATTTTCCCAAAATACCCCTTTTACAGTTCGCTGCATGTCACCTTCAATTAACAGGACAATTTCAAAAAGTCTTTCAGGGGGAGCAACATGTGTATCTGCTGTTTCAATCACAATAAAAGTCTCAGTCGCTGTCACCTTCAACAGTGGACGGAGGGCCTCTCTCACTATGGTAATCTCCGCCGCGCTGTCCAGCAAGGTCAGAGCCCACATCAGATTCCGAAGCCGCGTTCTCACTATCTGGGGCATATCGATGCGCCGTTAAGGCAGCGACTTTCTTCTTGGCAAACTGCGGTCTCTTTGGCGTAGAGTCGTCCCGCTGATCCCCTTCACTTCGTGTGCGGGGCTGGCCACGTCCTTGCTGGCCACCCCTGCCCCTGCCGCCCCCTCCACCACCGGTTGACGGAGCCGATGAGTCCTGAAAGGAACGAGGAGAGCGTTGGTCAGATGCCTGATATCTCTCAGGCGATTTAATCGTAGTGCGATCGCGCAATTCATAAACTCGCTCTGACTGCGCAGGTTGTGAAGGCGCCGGACTCGAAACCTGTGTCTGTTGTTGTTGTTGCTTACCCTGATTCTGCTTTTTAGGCCAATTTTGTTTTTTGGACCTGGGCTGTCCACCTGTTTCCGAAGACTGTCCCTGGGGCTGCTTCTTTTCTTTTTCAAGAAAAACCTTTGCGCCCTTAGAATTGCGGCCAACCGTTTTATAAGCCGCCACAATAATTTTTGCCAGCTGACGGGGTTTCTCGGCATCGGGAATTAACGCCAGACCATTGGCCACTTGAAAGTTCACAGCATCCCCTTTTACATTGGCAAGGATAATACCGCAAACTGTCTCAAATGAACCGTTCAGGCGCATACCCAACTCAACCGCCGACTCAGGTCCGTGATCATCTTGAACACGTTTGAGGATCGCAGACAGGTTCGACACTGTCGGTGTGCCAAAGCACCTCGAGTAAACCGCTGCAAAAGTCTTACCCCATGTTTCACAGTCAGCAAGTTCAGGGGCTAAATCCTTCGGTAAACTAAGCGTAAGAATCCGGTGTTTTTCACCCGGAGTCGTATTAGGAAACACAGCCTCTAGCTGGTCGAATTTCTCGGCAAGCCAGTAAGGAAAATCATCCTTATTGTCTGGCTTTCTGCCCATTACGGAATTCACCAAGACAGGACTGATTTTCAAACCAGCCTGCTCCGCTCGAAGCTGCGCACCTGCGGGGGCTGCGCCATGTATATTACGACCAATGTAATGAACAAGCGCTCTAATCACGTCAACCGCGACATCATGCAGACGCCGCAAATCACCCACATTACAAGTGGCGCGATTAGGATGAGGAGTAAATCCGCCCAAGGCGGGCCAGGCTGTGCCCGGAATGGACAACGGACCTAACCTCGGAGCCGTTAAAGAGTGGGGTAGGACGCCACCAAACCAAACTCCGTGCTGCCAAGCATCGATAGGTACTTCCAGTGCCCTGTACGGAGCATAAGCCGCCGGTACAGCCGAGGCAGTGTATGAATGGTAGACGCCCGAATTAGCGTTTACTTCCGGAAACGTCACCCAGGAATAAAACAATTCGTACGGGTACGCGTGTTCCGCACTCACCACTAGAACCACAGCCAAACCTTCCGCCGGGACATTATATGCCCGCAAGTGGTCGCGAACCGCGACGCGGCTATGCTGCGCTATGTCCACGGCCATGGTAGCACCGGAAGTGAAAAAAAGACAAAGAACACTTTGTAGCACAACTGGGTAGTAATTCAAAGAAACCGTTTAAAGTAGAATTCAAGCTTGAAAAGACCTATTTCAAAAATAGGTAGGTTTTTCCGACACCACCGTTTACCGGAAACGGGAATGAAGGTGTTAAGGTTTGAATGATATACTACTCGAGTGTCATGAAATACGGCCAACCAATCCGTTGGGCGCCATGTAGCAGGGTTTCCGTTCTCCCACAGAACTGTGCATAGAGATCTAGAACCTCAGTGAGTTAGGATGATCCAAAACTCATCTCAGTGTCAGCAATCTCCTTACCTAGCTAGCTACAGTGTCTCATGGATCATTATGGAATGAACCATGTCTTAGACAAACCAGAACATGATCTTTAGAATACCTCAGGAATCGTGGAACACATGAACACTCTTTCGTTATATAATCATTTCAAACCAAAACTGAGAATCAAAGAACACAAATGCAAGTTTGAAATATTTAATATTCAATGCAAAGTTCTCAAACGCAGTATCTTGTATAATACCAAAATGCAGATTATAATAATCAGAGTCAGCAGCATAGTCACTAATCCATAGTAAGCAAAAGGTGCTAGCATGTTATAATGCAAATTCTATAGAAATCTATAGCACCTATATTTCGCGCACCCTATCTAGCATATTATTTTATATATATGAAGGTCTCATTCGGGCTTTAGCAGGGCGGCCCCATACCTCTCAATGTCAGTAGGAGCAGTTCACATCAACAGCTACCAGCTCTCTTCATGCGCAGCACCAAGTGTCTACGTTCATTCCGTGTAACTCTATCTTAAACCCGCGTAGAGCCCAAAATGTTGGCATCAACATTATTTGTGTTATGTCTAATGTGGTGCGAGGATCAGGCCTCTCAGCAACCTTGTGTTAGGTTAATCTTAGAGTGTGTAGCTCTCAGTGTGCAGACAGTTGTACCAAGTGTACCAGGCAAAGCTGATAGCATAGAAATAACATATTATTCTCTAATAAACCACCTCACCGCTTCTAGGGTGAAAGCTACAACAACAAGTATGTGTCGTGTGCAAAACTGAAGCCGAAGGCAAACCGGCTGTTTAAACATGTAATACACTCATGCTAACTTAACGCCATATATGTAATGAAGTATCCATATGACACTTCCTTCACTATTGAGTGAAATATTCCTCTAAAATCAGCCGAACTACGAATTCTGATTTACTCACCTGTTATCAGGAGAGACCTCTGTGCTGCATCTTTCATCCTACTACTGATCCTGAAAAGTAATTCTAATCGTAGTTACTGTAATTTGAATTTCCTTTCATAGGCTAACATTGACTGGTTTCACTTGGAAATTTTTTAAGTGTTGTGTTTTGGAACTTAAAAGAATTCCTCAAAAATCAGCCGAACTACGAATTCCGATTTACTCACCTGTTATCTGGGGAGACCTCAGTGCTGCATCCTTCAGCTCACTACTATTCCTGAAAAGTACATTTAACTGAACTTACCAGTAACTTGAATTTCTTTCCATAGGATATTATTGCCTGCTATATAAAAATATATATTATTTAAAAAAATATGAAATAAAAATAAAAATATTACAATTTCAATATTTTTAAAAACATTTTTTTTCACGTTATATTAAAAATATGTAATGTAATTTAAAAAATAAATATCTAAAAATAAATACTTTAAAACAATGTAGTAAATCAGTATAAAAAATATAACAATACATTTAAAAATTATTATTTACAAAACCTTTGAAATTCACTGAATAAACCATAGGTTTCAGCCAGGTTATAGTTAGGAATTAGCATTTAAACAACCTTAGAAATTCACTGAAAAAACCATAGGTTTCACACATGTTATAGTTAGCTTGACATTTCACTCATACAAAACCATTGAAATTACCCCGTTATAGTTAGTTCAGCTAACTATAACTCGCGCGCCCGCAATGCATTGCTGATGACGTCACATATTACATCACTCATGAAAGGGTCAGTGACATCACTGATGACATCTCAAATGACATCACTGATGACATCATCCAGTAAAAGTGTGTCTTTCCAAATCAACACATTGCGGAAGTTGAAACCTTTCCTTCCTCCCAATGACTTCAGAACTGCATTCCAAGCCCTAGTTATACCTCGTGTGGATTATGGAAGTGTTGATCTTTGTGGCCTGCCCTTATCGACAACCACACCATTAAAAGCTTCTATTAATGCTGCAGCCAGACTAATCACGGGCTCTAAAAAACGCTCACACATCTCTCCCGATCTAAAAGGCCTGAACTGGCTTCCTTACGAAGCTAGAATACACCTGAAAATCGCTTGGATGACCCACAAGGCTATACACCACAACTCCCCCAGCTACCTCGCTCAGAAACGGACAATCTCGGGTGGCTCGAGAGCAAAAAGAAGAGCAGACAATCTTCTTTTGAAACCTCAGAGATTCCACAAGAAAAAAACATATAAACGCTCCTTCTCAGGGATGGCGCCCAGGATCTGGAATGCCCTCCCTCCTGAAATCAGACTTATCTCATCCACGGCATCCTTCAAAAAGTAAGTAAAATCTCTCCTCTTAGCTAAATTTACCTGAATTTAGACTAAAATAATCTCGTAACTCAGTATTCTTCCTCCAATGACTTTGTATATTGACCACCTATCCACCGTTGCTACCTTACCTTGTTTCTATTGTGTAACCATTTGCTCGTCTTTGCACAAAATGACTCGTTTAATAGATGGCAGACAAAGTGCATTCTCCCCCCGCCTCACTGCATGCTTTACAAGGCCCAACCCCACATCAAACTCGGGAGTCGTACTTGATTTTCTGCAGTGTGCTGCTTGTTTATTAAAAACTTTAGTTCTCTGGTCAATTACCTCATTGACCCAGCAATGTCTTTATTTATTCATACGTATTCCAATACAGTATTTAAGAATAAACTTGCACTTATAATACAGTATATACATTCACCGCCCATTCCACTGGGCCTTTTACTTGACTTCAGGGTTGCGCCAGCAGGCCACAATCCAGATCACCTGCCCCATAACGTTAACCCCCTTCTGGTCAACAGAGCCGCAGGTGAGGAAAGCGCCCACTTGGGCAACCAGCGGCCTCTGGGGTAGGGCTGAAAAGCCAAGGCCACCAGCAGGTTGGCCCCAAATCTCCCGCCAGCCCAGAGTCCATACTGATTTAGCAAACCTGTTCAGAGTTAACTGTCTCTAGACAAGAAGTTCCCGTGGTATTCTTGTCCGGAACCCCGCTATTGCCCTAATTGAATCCTTAATAATAGGGATGGGTGGGTGGGTGTCTTCTCTTGGAGACGTCCGACTCCTGGATGATCAGCGGACAAAGAGGGGGCCTCTAGGCTGGTCGCGGGCTTTTAAGCCTCGCGCCCTACTAACGCTTCCGGGGCGTACCTCGACCTTTGTTCCCATTGGCCCTGACGCGACGCTCACTTCCGGGTCACGCAACCGGAAGTGACCCGGCTCCGGGTCGGCCCTTTGGCTGCCACTAACGACGCCATTCCCCGATACTCCTTTACCTTGTATCCCATTCTGTGGGTAAAGCGCTCTGATATCCGTAAGGATCTTGTTCGCGCTCTATAAAACTTTCAAAATAAAAAAATAAAAAATTATATATATATATATATATATATATATATATATATATATATATATATATATATATATAGATATATATATATATATATATATATATATATATATATATATATATATATATATATATATATATATATTACCTACTGGCGGTCGCCAGTAGGTAGTTATAGTTATGATTTTTTTCAATGCAAAATCTCAAAATTCTATTGTGAGTAACTTTGGCGCCGGTTGACGAATCTGCCTGAAAATGTTCTCAAATTTGCCTCGCGGAGCTCCGGCCCTTCCTTGAAAGTTGGGGGGGGATTCGTCAAGCGGGGGCCGAGATAAAAGGGGGTCCCAAAACATGTTTTCCCCATGTTAATTTCCATAGGGCGGTCGACCTCACTTTTAGCCCGAACGGCTTAATGGATTTCCACCAAACTTGGCAAAATTGTAGGGACTGATAGCCCGATGTGCCTTTGCTATGTCTCAAGAAATGTGCTCCAGTGGTTTTTGAGTAATTTAGGTTCAAAAAAATATATATATCTATGGCCGCGCCCCGGTACGCACACCGGGGCGCGCTCCGGGCGCGCCACGTGAGGTGCGCACGGAAAGCTGATTGGCTCTCGGGTGTCTGTAAACATTCGAAACAGTCCGGAGCGGCCGCCATCTTGTGTCTCGATAGGATCGAGACACAAGAGGTGGCAAAAACAAAGGGGGAAATGACCATAAGGGGGCAGAGTAGACCCCCCCTGACCCCCTAGGTTTGATGTGGTCATGAGTGATGTCACTGACCATGTCATGAGTGATGTAAAATGTGACGTCATCAGCAGTGCATTGCAGGCGCGTAAGTTATAGTGAGTCCAACTAACTATAACGTGGGAATTTCAATGGTTTTATGTCAGTAAAATTTCCAGCTAACTATAACTGGTGTGAAACCTATGTTTTTTTCAGTGAATTGAATAGGTTTTTTAAATGCTAATTCCCAACTATAACTGGTGTGAAACCTATGGTTTTTTCAGTGAATATATATATATATATATACATATACATATATATATATATATATATATATATTACCTACTGGCGTTCGCCAGTAGGTATATATAGTTAGGATTTTTTCCCTATGGGATTTTTGAAAATTCTATGTCTAATAACTTTGGCGTTTGTGGACGGAATTGGCTGAAATTTTCAGGAAAATGGCACATTTTGTTTCTGAGCAGCCCCTGAAGATTTGGTGGGGTTTCGTCAAGGGGGGGGCGAGAAAAAAGGGGGGTCCCAAAATGCGTTTTTCCCATTCATTTTTCCATAGGGCGGTTGGACTCACTTTTAGCTCGAACGGCTGAATGGATTTGCACGAAACTTGGCAAAATTGTAGGGACTGTTAGCCCGATGTGCTTTTGCTAGGTCTCAATATATGTGCTCCAGTAGTTTTTGAGAAATTAACGTTTAAATCAAGATATATATCTGTAACAGCGCTCCAGGCTGCGCTCCGGTTCGCTTACTTTTCGCGAAACGGAACTTTGAGCGCAGAAAGCTGATTGGCTCTCCGGTGTCTGTCAACATTCTAAACAGTCCGGAGCGGCCGCCATCTTATCTCTCGGTAGGATCGAGAGAGAAGAAGAGGTGAAAAATGAAGGGGGAATTTATTGAAAGGGGGCAAGGTATACCCCTCTTGACCCCCTAGGAATGTTGTTGGGGTTATTAAAGGGTCCCGTGGGGAAAATAAAAAAAAAATGATTTTTCACGGTAGAAGCGCTTCACGGGCCGCGAACTGGGCCGCAAACTGGTAGCGAAACGGGAATTCGCCATTTTGTGCTTCGTTTTAATTGTTTAGAGACAAAAATTATCGCCGCACATCGGCCACAATGCATGAATATCGCTGAAAAGTCAGCGATATTCATGCATTATCCAGCAAATGCTCTTAGCCATGTTATTCACCTTCCATTGGATAACATGGCTAAAAACTGCTCTGTGCGTGAGCTTTTTTTTTTTTTTTTTTGCTGCGTGACGTGTGTTAACGTTCGATTCGATGGAAATCAGGAAGTGTTGACCACCATTTTGTCACTGCGAGTAAATATTTTGTTATAAATGAATCCTTATTGATAAACATTGTCTGCGCCATCTTGCGTTTTTGTCCAATGCCACAATTTTGTTGTGCACGGCAGCCATTTTAGATGCCTTGACCAGGGCCACTCTGCCGATCCTCAGCATGGCTCCCCACCCTCGCAAGCATCTCCCCCACGCACTGGTCACCCCCGCTCTTTCTCTCATGCATGGGCCATATACTTCCCCCCCATCTGCGCTGCTCTTCTCTGAGAATCACACCCTGTGCCCGCCCGACACCTCCCTTTCACCCTATTCACTACCGCACCCTCTGACACTCCTCTTCCTCTGTGTCCGATTGTCCAGGCCGGACCTAGGCTATCACCTAGCCCTGCGGATGTAGTTTATGGCCCCAGCTGTAGAGTATCCAGACATGCCAACCCTCCCGATTCAGGCGTGAGACTACTGATTTCAGTGCTAGTCTCCCGCCTCCCGATTCCTGCAAGCAAAAACCCCGGGGCATATTACCAACAACTAGCGATAATTTTTGTCTCTAACTTGTTTAGAGACAAAAATTATCGCCGCACATCGGCGAATTTTATCGCACATAAACCTTGCTATTAGCAAGGTTTATCGCAAATGCGATAAAAAACGGCCGCAATGCATGAATATCGTTGAAAAGTCAGCGATATTCATGCATTATCCAGCAAATGCTCTTAGCCATGTTATCCACTTCCCATTGGATAACATGGCTAAAACTGCTTAGGGCAGGTGTTAGGTTTTGGAGATATTCGCGCTTAGCGCGAATATCTCCAAAAGTTGGTAATAGGAGATAGCGATGGTTAGGGACTGTTTCCAGTCGCTAAAATCTTGGCACGCCCACTTTGCATGTCATTAGTGATAAATATCACTGATATGCAAAGCGGGGCCCAAGATGGTCGCTATCTCCTTTTAGCTGTCACTAACTGGTGTTAGCGACAGCTTGGTAATAGGGAGATAATTTTATCTCTTTTTTTTTGGGCTTTTAAAGCCCAAAAAGCGGAAATAAACCCCCTTGATAATATGCCCCATGATTTCTCGGGGGTTTCAGCTGACAGGGCTTGGTATTGTGTTACGTGCTAATTTTTCCAGGAAACGTCAGAGGGTCGATGCAGGGGTTCTAGAAGGGGTGATAAACCATTTAAGCCTCATGAACAAGCGCATGGTCTTTTAAAGATTTGTGAAGTACTCGGGGCGGCGGTGTGTGTGTGCCCTCTTTCTGGAGCGGGCGGGGGGGGCACTGCCAGCAACTTGCCAGGCCAGGCAGTGTTCAACACGTGCATCACCCTTTCTCTGCCTGCTATTGCGCTCCATGCTTCGGAAAGGTAAGAAAAAGAACGTGCATTTGAGTTTGAAATGTCCGATCTTGTAGCAGTACACTTGCAAAGCCCACACATGACAATAACCCGATTCAAGGCCCCATTCACCCGATTTTTTAAACATATATAGCACTCCAACAAAGTTAGATTTTAAAACTTTATTAACATTTAACTATAATGAACGGAACAAAAACTGTAAAAACATTTAAACATTTTTCACCCAAAAAAGCAACAATGGTCAGAAGCTGTCTTTTGTGCGAATAGTCCCAAGGCAGCACAACGTGCAGAGTTCTGGACGGCACCCAGGTGATGTCGCCTGGGTGCCGCACTGGTTTTGGGATCCTACAATGCTGCTCTGAAAATTGGCGTGGGGCGTCCCGGTTGGGGCGGGGGGAGGCCTCGTCAGTAGCGGTCTGTTGTGCGAATAGTCCCAAGGCAGCAGAACGCGCTGAGATGTTGATGGCACCCAGGTGATGTCCAGTAAACTGCCGCACTGGTTTTGGTATTCTACAATGCTGCTCCGAAAATTTGCGTGCGGCGGCCCGGGGGGGGGGGCGGGGGGCGTGGGGGAGGCGGCGTGAACGGGCCTCCCCAGGTGGCGGCCATCCAGCTGAGTTGCACCCGCTCTTGCGGCTACAGCGTCTCGCTCACCATGTTGTTGAGTTGCTCCCACTCTTGCAGTGCAGCGATAGGCGCCTGCCACATGACTCTCAAAATGGCGGACGGCTCTTCGGTTTTGGGCCTGGTCCACTGAAATGGCCCTGGGACACCTTGGAACTCGGACGCTTGCCTGCTAGGGCTTGGGCTCCATTCTCGAAAAGCGTCCCCTCAGCCGTGAAGATTCTACAAAAGTCTTGGGGGCCCCCGACTCCCGCAGGCTTCCGGTGGGGAGCGGCTGCCATGATTGCTCGTGGAATGACCACGACGGAGCCACGAGATGGTGGTGCTCTCATGCTGACGCCAGCTTCAGTCTGAATGATCCAGAAACAAGGTGGGGCTTTCATCGTTTGGGAAAAAAAATGTTCTAAACCAATGAAAAGTGTTATTTTTAGGTCATATGACCAAGCCTTCCATCTTTAGGAAACCAAAAGTAAAATGATCCAATGAAAAGTTTTATAAACAAGTCACATGACCTGTTATGCGGCATAGGGCTACAAAAAGCGTAGAAAATCCGTTGGCACGTGAGGCGGCAACAGTAGCGGACCGATGTGCGAATAGGCCGAAGGCAGCACAACGCGCCGAGATCCGGATGGCACCGAGTTAGTGTCCAGCAAGTTGCTGCACTGGTGTGGCTATCCTACAATGCTGCGCCGAAAGACGGCATGTCCAGCTGAGTTGCGGTCACTCTTGCGGTACAGTGACTCGAACGCGCCGAGATCCGGATGGCACCGAGGTGGTGTCCAGCAAATTGCCGCACTGGTGTGGCCATCCTACAATGCTGCGCCGAAAGACGGCGTGTCCAGCTGAGTTGCGGTCACTCTTGCGGTACAGTGACTCGAATGCGCCGAGATCCAGATGGCACTGAGGTGGGGTCCAGCAAATTGCCGCACTGGTGTGGCCATCCTACAATGCTGCGCCGAAAGACGGCGTGTCCAGCTGAGTTGCGGTCACTCTTGCGGTACAGTGAGTCGAACGTGCCGAGATCCGGATGGCACCGAGGTTGTGTCCAGCAAGTTGCCGCACTGGTGTGGCCATCCTACAATGCTGCGCCGAAAGTCGGCGTGGGGTGCCCCGTTGGCTTATGAGGTGATGTCAGTAGTGGACCGATGTGTGAATAGGTCGGAACCAGCACAAGGCGCCAAGATCCGAATGGCAAGTCCTGGATGTTGAGTGCCTCAGTTGAGAGTTCTGAGCAGTGCTTGTAAGATTGTCTGAAGCTTATTTGCACCTGCTGCAGCTTCACTATTGCCCTGGTGTGGCCAAAGGTCGCACATGACATAGGCGGCCGGCTCCCGAGGTCCGGCGGAACTTTTTTCCTTTTCCTTTCTGCTTCTTTTCCTACAATCCGTTTCATCTGAAGACACGACCAGGTCCCTGAATGTGTGCAGGGGGACGCTATTGATTGAATGAAAATGGCGGCTTGACACAAAGCTGACTCAAGCGTTGCTGTTGATGCTATACAGACAAAAATTGGTTTTCAGTTTGTACATTCTTCAGGATTTTTTTTTCTATCCAAGTCTGATTGAGAGTTTGTAGAAAAATGGCTTCAGATTTTCCACATACTACTCTTCAACATTCTTCCTAAATGAAACAATGTGAAACTCACTAGGAGAACGACTGTTTCTGTTTCCTTTCAAAATGCTGCCAACAATATTTTCTGAATGGAAGACACCATCTTGTAGCATAAAGGGCCGAAAGGGGTTCTGGTCTGGCCGATGGTTGGTGGAGACATTTTGACTATATCTTGGACCTGCCCGGCCTCGCCCAAAATGGCGCCGGTATAAATGGGACTCGTAACTCCTTGCCCGCAAATGTATATCTAGAAAATGTTATTGTAAGTGGCCCTGTCGTATTTTAATTACAAAATGTATCATCATCATATACGATTTCAGTTTGCTCCGTGGCCGGCCCACGTGGTTATAGGCCCGTATTTGTATACTGACATTTTCACAATAAAGGTTTTTAAAACAAAACACGGTAGTAGTATTTACATTGGTAAAGTTTTTACTTTTAGTCACTGTTTTCGAATCAGTAAAAGGCAAGTGAAATAAAGCAGTCCAATTACATGACGGATAAAAGGTATAATATGTAGGAACGCAGTAAAGATAAATGGTCAAGGGCAGTTGTGTTTTTCATTTCTGCAACATAAAGTGATCGATAAGAATCTGATAATCAGGCGTATCGGCGACTAAGACAGCAGGCCGAATCTCTTTTACTCAACGGCTCCGTCATGGAAGGAAGAAACGCCCTTTTTCTCGAAAAAGGAATATATTTTACTTGCAGGACAGTTGTAAATTTTCCGGGAAAGTACATTAGCCTGGAATATTATAACATATGTTTAAAAAAAAATAATGTTCGAAAACAATAAAAAGCGTAATTTTTAGGTCATATGACCAAGCTTTTCATCATTAAAATAACAAAAGTAAAATGAACCAATGAAAAGTTTTTTTAACAAGTCACATGACCTGTTATGCTTACGTTACGCGCTGCGCGCCGCGCCTCGGATCACTTCCGGGTGCGCTAACGCGGCGTGTCATATAACGCATTACGCGACAACGTAGGTCAAGAATATAGTCAAAATGTTTCCACCAACCAGCGTTCGGAACACAACCCCTTTCAACAGTCCAAAAAGTTCTGTTAAATGATAACAGAGGGGACAGGCAACAAGAACCATCAGTCAAAGAGGGGAGGGCAAGTTCTTCTCTTCCGGGTCATGTTGGGGCGCTACCGGAACTGATCGAATTGGTAGTCTACAGTGTTTCTGGATGTTTCAGACTAAAGCTGGCGTCAGCATGAGAGCACTACCATCTCGTAGCTCCGTCGTGGCCATTCCACGAGCAATCATGGCAGCCGCTCCCCACCAGAAGCCTGCGGGAGTCGGAGGCCCCCAAGACTTTTGTAGAATCTTCACGGCTGAGGGGACGCTTTCGAGAATGGGACCCAAGCCCTATCAGGGAAGCGTCCGAGTTCAAAGGTGTCCCAGGGCCATTTTAGTGGACCAGGCCCAAAACCGAAAAGCCGGCCGCCATTTTGAGAGTCCTGTGGCAGCCGCCTATCGCTGCACCGCAAGAGTGGGAGCAACTCAACTACATGATGAGCGAGATGCTGTAGTCGCAAGAGCGGGCGGTAAACAGCTGAATGGCGGAAGAGGCACAGTGTAGCAAAAGCGGGCGGAATGGCAACTGAAACGGTAAAGGGGCGCCCCACTACAGCTTGTCTTCAGGTCAAACGGATTGTGGGACAAGGTCCAGAATTGAAGAGTCATCAAAAGGCAAAAAGTTCCGCCGGACCCCGGGAGCCGGCCGCCTATGTCGGGGGCGATCTCAGGCTATACCAGTGCTATAAGACTTGGGGAGGGTGTCGGAGCCAAGCGTCTTCTCCGAGTCCGTGCCATCACACCGTCCCTCGGGGGCCTCCGTCAAGCGGTTTAGGGAGGTACCATATAACATTGTTTTCAAATGCAGTCAGGTCCACAAACGACCCTCACTTACTTTGAGAATAGTGAAGCTGCAGTAGGTGGAAATAAGCTTCAGACAGTCTTACAAGCACTGCTTTTGTAAAAATTTTTTGTTTTTTTTGTATTTTTGCACAGTTTTATATATTTTTTTTGTTTTTGATGGAGGGGAAACAACAAAGCACAGGCATTGAAAAAGGCTCAAACTCAGAACTCTGAACTATGGCACCCAACATCCAGGAGCTTGCCATCCGGATCTTGGAGCCTTGTGCTGCTTTCGACCTATTCACACATCGGTCCACTACTGACATCATCTTATAAACCAACGTTATGTAAATAGTTTTTTAATAAAATGTTTTACCCTGTTATTTTGCTGGTGTGTTGTCTATATTTTTAATATTTGCATAGGGTTTGTCGTTATTTTGTGCGGGATGGGTGATGGAGCCGAGCTGTCTTGCAGCCCTCATGGTGTGGAGCTCAGTTCATCTCACTATTTTCGTATTTCTCATGAAGGGTTGTTTATAATATTTGTATTTTAGCGAGGTCAAAAAAAGATCCAATTAGTGGTGTACTGATTTTGCTCGATTACTTTTATTTTTTTACACGATTTTTCCCGATCTGCAAAGACTAAACAGAGTATTGCGACTTTGTGCTTGTTTGTAAATAGAGAATGAACCAAAGAGAATCAATTGTAAAACAGTAAATGCTTGGATAATAATCAATCAAATGGAGAGACAAGCAGGCACGACGGATTACAACGGGGGCAAAGGCCTGCGTTAACTACCGTTCACTATCTGCAAAGAGAGAGTACTACTAAGAGAAAAGAGGGGAGGGGGGGGGGCAGCGTTCAAAGCACATCAGCGTGCATAAATACGAAAATGTTTTTATCTATCACGTACTTGACATTTTAAAGCTTTTCATATTTGCTATTAAAAAACCAATGAAATTCACAGAAAAAACCATAGGTTATAGTGGATATATAGTTAGGAATTTGCATTTACAAAACCTTGAAAATTCAATGAAAAAACCATTGGTTTTAGGCCATATATAGTTAGGGATTTGCATTTACAAAACCTTATTTTACTCGCATAAAACCATTGAAATTCCATATATAGTTATAAGCGCTAACTATATATCGCGCACCCGCAATCCACTGCTGATGATGTCACATATTACATCATTCATGACATGGTTAGTGACATCACTGATGACATCACTGATGACATCTCAAATGACATCACTGATGACATCACTGAAAACATCTCATTTGACATGACTGATAACATCACTGATGATATCATTCATGTGATAATACCATGAACCTCTTCAGACTCTAATATAACCTTAGATACAATCAGTGTAAACAGACAGTCACAGACTGTCACTCATCCATGGAGTTACTCACACACCTAGTCAGTTATGCCAAAAATCAATCACACCTCCATTTTCTCAACTATACAGTTATACACACCTTACTTATTCAAACATATACTAACACATATTTACTTTACTCTCTTATACAATCTCTGATACATGTTTACAATGATCCATACAGCCACTCACACATTTACTGGCTCTTATGCACAGTTATTTATAGATGTCAACTCTCACATGTACTGTGTTTTACATATGTACTTAATTTGACATGTAGAACTGAGATATCCATTCACTCACTAATACACTCATGCACAGTCAACCGCCCATACAGCTGTTTGCACATGCACTTTTGAATCTATACATATAGTGAATCAACTACTCACACATCTATGTACAGAGTCACACACCTCCCAGCCACCCATACACACAAACTCAGTTTCCCATACAAATACTTGGACAACCAATCAATAACCCATACAGTTACTCATATAGCTACTGATCAACATATGCAGCAGTTTGTAGAACAACAGATATAATGATGCACGAATTAAAACAGTTTAGTCACTAACCCATGCACTCAGTGAGACACATTTAATCACTCACTCAATCAGTCAGTCATGCACCTAGTAAATCCTTCATCCAGACACTTATATATCCACTCATTCTTCAATATGTAAAACATATTTTAACTTTACAGAAACATACAGTCACTGGATGTTGTCATCAGTGATGTCATCAGTGATGTCATTTGAGATGTCATCAGTGATGTCATCAGTGATGTCACTAACCATGTCATGAATGATGTAATATGTGACATCATCAGCAGTGGATTGCGGGTGCGCGATATATAGTTAGCGCTTATAACTATATATGGAATAGTTTTATGCGAGTAAAATAAGGTTTTGTAAATGCAAATCCCTAACTATATATGGCCTAAAACCAATGTTTTTTTCATTGAATTTTCAAGGTTTTGTAAATGCAAATTCCTAACTATATATCCACTATAACCTATGGTTTTTTCTGTGAATATATATATATATGTATGTATATATATATGTATATATATATATATATATATATATATATATATATATATATATATATATATATATATATATATATATATATATATATATATATATATATATATATATATATAGTGTCCATAAAGTGATTCTTACATTCCAAGAGTGCTCTCCAGCGGGTGCTCTGCATGGTGGCCAGTTCCTGGCCCTAAATTAATTTTGGAAACAAAAGATGCAGCACTCTTGAGCACACTTTTGCTTAGTTTATTAACAAGCGTTCACTCCACCAACGAGTTTCAGCCTAACTCTGCTTTTTTCACGGTCAGTGTGTCTTTCTTCACTTTTGCACTTTTATACTACCCATCTCTGCTTTAAAGTGGCATTATGGGAGTTGTAGTGATTGAGTTGTTTCTTACAACTCAATCACTCACGACTCACCATGTCATCAGGAGTAGACACATTGTTGTCTCCCACTTCGGCGAATGCTGGAGCAGTCGCAGATATGCTGAAGGCTCTCCTTGACCACCAGAGCTCAGCACGACACCTCCATCTTGGCTTGGGCTAAAACAACCAAAACCTGAAAGATGCATTTTAATGAATTATATTTTGCCACATTGGCACTTTATTGAAAGAAAAAGTGGCATTTAACTTAACTGGGCACCTTAATGAGTTGTGTATTTTATGACATGTTCTTTAATTCGTATTAAACATTGGTGTGTATTGTTTTACAAAGGTTTTAATTAATTAGACAATACAACTACATTTCGCAAAACAGCAGCACCTTTTAGTGTTGTATTCTTCTGTTTGTTTTTCCAATCTCCATTATGGCTGCAACAGCATACTTTATTGAGGTATACAAAAACGTGAAGAGCGGGATGCTTCAATTAATCTTAGTAATTGCTAATCATCTCAGTCCAACATTTAGTTTACTTCAGCTTTTTTGTACATTTTTGAGCCATCCTGCACTACTTGATGCTCTGGTGTATTAGGTGTAATGTAATGACCTGACCCATTTTGCTCTAGGGGTTGAAGTTGGTGCTTCCGGTAGAGGGCTGGGTTAAGATATTTCTCATCCTTAGACATCACATGACATTTTAACATGACATTTCTATATTGAAACTCCTCAGTGGGTTGCACAGCAGGAATTACTTCACATGAAATTTTTCCAATTTAGTGCTCATGAAGAGCTATTTAGAATCTTAACAACTCATTTGCTTTGAAATTAAGAGACTCCTTAATTATATGTGGGAATCCATGCCATGTCTGTGCATATAGCTCTGCAAGCTACACACATCCGCAGTTTGTTTAGTTTGACAGGAACTGAAAACAATGGATGACCTTTTTACTTCCTCCGTGGGCTTTCCTCCATCAGTGGTCCTGACAGTATGTTACGGTTCACCACTGCTGCACATATGTTTTCATTTTTCCAATGAATGAAGATACATCAGGTTGATATTTTGGCACCCTCTACTAATGTCATCACATACAGTGTGACCAATCATTTGCTTTAATGTGACAACCTAATTTATTTTTTGTTTGGTTATCTGGGTTTCTTGACTAAGCCGCCTAATAGCTATCGTTATGATGGAGATCGTTTCTCTATTTCTAAGTATTCAATGGATTCATTAAATAACCCCACCACTAGTTGCATGGACCATTGCTCATCAACAAGTAGAAATAAAAAGGAGCAAGAATCTACATCAAACAAAGATAAACAAAATAATTAAAGGCTTTCAGTACAGACTATAAAAATACTTTTGTGTGAGTTAAATGGTTTTATTTTCAACTCGTAGTTTTTCATTACTTATTCAATGAGTATTCATCTTTTACGAATCAGCATTAAAAGTAAATATAATACAATAATCGATATTTCAGTATGAGAAAATATACAATATCACAGTTAATATTGTATTTACACAGCAAGCGTAGACGATTAAGGAAGTTCCCTAAAATAAATTAAATTAAAATTTAAAGAGAATTATGTGACAGTTCAGGCCCAATAAAGAGCACTGATGAGAGAATCAATACATACATAAAGCCTTTACATATTAAGCTGTAAAGCATTCTCAGCTATTGATCAGAAGACAAAAGAAATTAGGCTAATCAGTCACCCATGAAGAGAGTTATAAAGAAAGTAAAAAATGAGGCTCCAGCAGGTGAGAATGAGAGAAGTCCACCTTTAAGAGAAACACACAAAGGAAAAAAAACTACTCTTCTCTAGGAAAACAAACTAATATAAACGCATAATATTGTAAGGGGTAACATGTTTCTTTTTGTCTTCTGCAACGTCCAATTGGATTTTAGTACACTCCTGGGAATATATTTACTCCCACTTCCTCATGGCTACAAAACGGTCTACAGAGGTTAACCCTTGAAAAGACACATTGTTGACAATTTGTAGTTCAGATACCTCTCTCTATAAGTCATCCTTCCTGTTGCCTCCTGTCTTCACTGTGAGAACATTTCCAACAAATGCATAACACAAAACCAATGCCTATTCACCAATTAACAGAAGCTTCTTGAAAATTACATCTATAGTAAAAAAGAAAACACCATCACAATTACTTCTTCACAAATTCATCTCTAGAGTGTACCTTTTTTCTTTGCTGACGCATTATTATTTTTTAGTGTTTCAGCTTCCTTCAACTTTTTATATTCTCTATTATTTCTTTCTTCCATTTCTAATTCCTCTCTCATTTATCTTTCTCTTCTTTATTCTTCTTCCTTGTTAGATAGCATTTAAATCCTTTATAGAATGAATATTGACTAACGCAGGTTTTAATATAACTCTAAAAAGTCCTCCTCCTATAGTTGCAGACCAATTGCCAATAATAGAAACTCCCTTGCCTAAAGTTTCTAATACACTAGTGGTTGTTGAAGATTCTAATTCAGGTTTCAGGTCAGAAATGCTCTTTGTAAAACAGTTTATCTTTCTACTCTTGTCAGGAATGTATGAGCAGCAATGTTGAGCTCTCATCATTTTACAGAATCAGCCTTTCTCCGCTAATACAATGTTTAAAGCTGATTGATCTTGTAGAACCTTTGACCTAATAACCACTAATTCTGTGCTAATTGCTAGATGCACTTGTAGCCAGTAGATAACTTTCTAATTTTCTCATCATTTAAAACTACTCTTTCTGGTGGTGTGATTGCTCACAAAATATCCCCCACTAGTTGTACATATGTGTCTGGAAGATGGAGTCATCATTAACGCGTCTATGCTATTCACATGATACATCTTGGGGAACAATAAAGCTAAATCGCAAACACCCTTCAAATCAGCAGGTAACTGGAAATAGGCATCAGGTCTGCAAAGAAAATAGATTTTGGGAATAACTGCCCTTTCCCCTGTTAAAATTTGAATATGCACTCCCAAAAACTTGAAATGTGTGTCCCTATCTATCACCTAAATAATCTTCATTTTGCATATATAACTAACTTTCTTGTATTCATATTCCTTTTTCTTTCAAACCTTCTATAAAACATCTCTACCTTGTTTGCCTTTTGAAATATGTGACCTGCGGCTAAATCTCACGATGCTATAAAACCATAACTGTGATTGTAATATGACTTTGAAGTGTTTTAAAATATATAAGGGTTATTTTATTGGGTGGAGGGCAGGGATAATTTGTAAGTACTCAACAAATAGACTTAAGATGGAAACTGGAAAAACGACAGTTGCTAAGTATCTGAATATGGAACTACCTAGATATCCCTTGGCCTTGTATCTAACCCTATCTATGTCTCAATGGGAAAGAGGCTTGTTGTTTCGACTAAGGGCTGGTTCCGTTAGATATTGGCTGAACTTCCCCCTGGACCATCAACCAAGTTTAGACAAAATAAGCTGCCCTTGTGATGGGCTAAGTACCCAAAATGACTTGCACTTTTTCTTCTCCTTTAATTTTTATTTGAAATATACTAAATGGTATTTAATTCCCTTTTTTTTAAAACTCAAACCAATTACCCTGGACCAATCTTACCAGTTGTTACTTGCACTAGACAATGAGGAGATAATTTGTCGCACTTGCACTTTCTTCAAAATTGCAGTCCGCGCTCGCAAAATGATGCATGGCTAACTCTGTACTATTGCTGATTGATTTTTATTGTTATTTATTTATTGTGGACTGTATATTTATATATGTGCTTTTATGAATTCCTGTAATTCGAATAATGATCTTTTGAAGTACTGTTACCCTGTTTGCACGCTGTGTTTAGTGCCACTTTCTTCCCACCCTCCAAAACAACTAGAGCTGCCATCTTTTACAGTGCTTTAGTTGTCACATACAGTCTGGCCCAGCTATAAAGATAGACCAGGGCAAGGACGCGCAGTTTGCGCTCACTCACTAGAAGCCACTAGTTACTTTATTTGACCTGCTGCTAAATCTCACACTGCTATAAAAGTGTGACTGTGATTTTGTTATTGCTTTTAAGTGATTTAAATTAAATAAGAGGTGCTTCATTTGGTGGAGGGCAGGTATTTTACCCTGTTTGTTGGCCTTGTTTAGTGGCACTCCCTATCCACCCTCCAAGACAATTAGAGCCACCATTCTAGGCAGCACTCTATTTGTCAGAAACAGTCCAGCTCGACATGCAGTTTGTTCTCACTCACCAGGAGCCACTAGCTGCACTTTATTTGACCTGCTGCTAAATCTCATTGCTGCTATAAGACCATAACTATTATGTTAAAACGACTTTTAAGTGTTTTAAAATATACAAGAGAAGCTTGATTGGGCAGAGGGCAGTGGTTGGTCTTATGTGATTTTACCCGGTTTACGAAAGGCAAGCCCTCCACATCTGGCAACGGCCCAGAGATGTTGCCAATTTCTCCACCATGTGGCACATTTACACAGCCAAGGAATTGCAGTACAATCACAAGGTAATGATTAGTAACTGCAGTACCCCTTTAGCACCTCCTAAGACTCCTTTCAAGTGCAAGGTATGCAATTTTCGAGTGGGGCATTGTAATCCTCAACTCACAGAACCAAATCCATTAAACAATGTACCTTACATCCAAAGGGTCCACTTGTACATTCTCATTAGTAAAGCATGTCCCGTAGGTTTGTGTTCCGCTTAAATGCAAGCAGTGGTGGTGGCCAGTGTTTTGTTTCTCCATTGAGGATGTGCCATTGTTTCCGTACGATGTTCTGTACTTTGTTAGATATCGGGGTGTTTGTGGTGACACACACTTCATTCACCTTTACTCTTGACTCTCAAGCAGTGCCTCTCGACTATTTTGTCTGGCTCTTTTTCTTGCCTTTTTGATCTTTTTTACTGCAGTAGTGACGTGTTTCTAGTTTGTTCTTCAGTGTCTCAGCTTGTTCATCATATGTTTCGATTGAGGGGCAGTTCCTTCGGATCCTAAGAAACTGGCCTACTGGAAGTTTTTGCCAGAGTACCTTCGGATGGAAGCTTTCAAAAAGTAGGAGGCTGTTCCTATCTGTACTTTTATTGTGAACCTTAGTTGTGATCCCCCCTGTGTCAATGGTATTATCAGATCCAGGAAAACAGCTTCTTCTTTGCTGATTGAGTGCGTGAACTTCAGATGTTCATCTCTGCTATTAACCCAACGGACAAGGTCCTTGGCTTGCTCTCGGTTGCTGTGCCAAATTATGATGACGTTGTCAATGTACCGTTGCCAGAGTTTCAATTGCATCCTGTAGGGCTTGTCCTGATGGAAGATGTGATCTGCTTGAAATTGGTGTACGTAGAGGCATGCCATGCTGGGAACAAATGTGCTCCCCATAGAAGTGCTTTTGATTTGGTGGTATATTGTGTCCATATATTTGAAAACGTTCTCTGTGAATGCTAGTGCGGCACACAGTAGGATGAAATGATTGGAGTGTTGTAATCCCAATCTCTCTCAAGTAGAATGTTTTCCACCAAGCCTAAGGTGCGTCTCTGAGGTATACTAATGTACAGGGCCCCAATATCAATTGTGATATACATAATGACACTACCTCTGCTATGAAGGGAGACACCACAGAAATATATAGAGTCTTTGAGAGCTCGCTGGGTTCTGTGGTCTACACCCGAGCTGACAGGACTAAAGAAGAGGCCAAAAAATGGAAAAGAAGTGGAAAAAACCTATGATGCCCTGAGTAAAGAAGCATACCGGAAAGGTACAAAAAATACAAAAATGCCATAGGACAGGCTAGGATTTTCTACTTTAACACAAAATTAGAAAATGCCTCCAATCCATCTAACGAACAGTTCTAGCAGGTTGAACAGCCTTATGAAAACACCTACCAACCCCGCAGGCCCCTCACCCTCAGATTGAACTTAGCAACACACCCCTAATAAATAAGATAAATAATAATGTGAGATCCTTGCCGACAATTGGGGACCCCAGTCCTATCTTGCACACAGAGTTAGCAACCACAGCCAAACTGACTTAATTTCCAACCATAAGTATTCCTGAAATGTATTTCTGTTAGAACCAGATTCTCATATATTCAGAAAAAGGCAAGAACATCATCCTGTCTATTTTAAGTATTTGTATTTTTGGCATTTATAGAGCGCATGGCTACCCGTGGGTGACTTTTTAAATCGCTTCTTGGTTAGTGGCAATGTGCCCCTAACTGCAAACAGGCCATAGTAAAACCACTTTTAAAAACACCCAGACCCAATCCTCTCCAGGTATAAAATGATGTACCCATTTTCCCTACAAGAATTTCAGGGGCGGTTCTCAACGGACTTGAAGCCTTACTGGAAAATAGAGCTTCCACGTATGTGAAGAAGCCTTCTTCTCAACCACTCACCCCATAAACTACTGTGTCCCACAGCGCTCCTCCCTGAGCCCCAAACTTTTTAACTTATACGTTCTCCCTCTTACGGAAATACTGAATTCATATAGCCTTGTATTTGTATCGTAAGCTGATGACATGTAGAAGACCATAGCCCTCATGCCTGACACAGTGCAGACATTCACACAACTGAACTCATTTCAAAAACAGGTCCCTGATTGGATGTCAGAAAGTAGTTTAAATCTCAATGCCGAAAAGACAGAGATGTTGGTTGTCGGGAATTACTTCTCCTGGTGGAAAGAAATATCTGGCTAGATTGACATAACAAACATTTTTATTTGTACATTACACTGACATGTATTACTTTTGGTAAGAATGAAATGTTCATTAATATATTCTGTCATCATTTTAAAATTACATACTAGCTTTCTATTAATGTATAATTCACAATTTAATGTGAACTTGTCGTATATTTGCCAAAATATTGCAAATTACATTGAAATTATAACTGTTTCCTTTGACATCTCCCAGACTGAATAGTGTACTTGCAACAATTTCTGAATTTATGTTGCTTTCTGGAACAGCTGCTTGGAAAAGAGCACTAATGAACCCTAGTGTTTTCTTTTTAAATGTCCTATTGTTTATTTATTTATTTATTTATTTATTGACATTTGTAGAGCGCGGCGAATACCCGTGGGCGTCTCGGCGCTAGTTAAGTGATGGATCAGCAACTGGGGTAAAGAAGATATACAAGGCTATTGGTCAAATAACCACGTCTTTAGCTGTTTGCGGAATGTGAACAGGGAGGGACTTGCTCGGATATGTGCAGGAAGGGTGTTCCAGAGTCTAGGGGCGGCAACCAGGAAACGCCTGTCGCCCCAGGTGACTGTTCTAGTGCAAGGCACAGCCAAGAAGTTCTGAATAGAGGAACGAAGAGATCGGGTTGGGACATGATGGAGAAGATTCTGTTTGAGAAAGTGGGGACCTTGATTATTGAGTGACTTGTAAACAATACACAGCGATTTGAATTTGATACGGCTGCGTATCGGGAGCCAATGGAGATCCCTAATGATGTTTGTAACTGGTGCGAACTTGGGGATCCCAGCCAGCATTCGTGCGGCTGCATTTTGGATTGACTGCATCTTATTTGTCACTCGGACTTGGGCATTTAAGAATAGAGCGTTACAATAGTCCAAGGAGGACAGGACTAGTGAGCTGACCAGTGTTTTCCAGGCCGTGTTCGGTAGGAAAGGTAGTATTTTCCTAATCATTCTCAATTTCATATGAGCTGAAGCCGCAGTTTTATTCGCATGTGCCATAAAATTGAGGCCAGCATCGAAGATGACGCCTAGATTTCTCACTCTGCTAGCTGGACTGGGCGGGGGACCGAAAGATGGTGGCCACCAGACAGGTGACCAGCCCGGGGAGAGGTGACCGAAGATGACCACTTCAGTTTTTTCTGAATTGAGTTTCAGACAATTCGTGGCCATCCAGTCACCTATTGCCATCATTCCTCTCGTGAATCGATTGGCCACTTCCTCCCCGTCCCCTTTGATAGCCAGTACCAATTGGGTGTCATCGGCGTAGGAGGTCAGGCTCATCCCAAATGCTTTGATGACATTTGCAAGGTCCGACACGTAGATATTAAATAGTGTCGGACTCAGGGATGAGCCTTGAGGGACCCCACACGGCAGAGACACCTTCGATGATTGGTAGGGTCCTAGAGATACTGCTTGTGATCTATTGGCCAGAAACGATACAAGCAGGTCCAGAGCAGTTTTCTGGACCCCCAGTCGTTGTTCAATGTGTCCTATGCTTACATGACCCAAGGAAGCTGTGTAATTGATTTACTCAATCCTTCCGGATTTGTATCTTTGTTACTGCTCCATCATATTCATCTTACTCGGACTGACCATTAGAACTGAGTGGTCTGACAAATTTGGCGATGCCAGGAGGTGTCACACGGAAACCCATTAAATATTATTGCTCATTTAGAGGGGACTAGGGTGGCTTCTGAATCTGATGTAGATTCCAATTCTACTGTTGGGACATGGACTTATTACTGTTAACAGTGTCCTGAAGTAGATTGTACCATTTCAGATGTAGGGTTCTTGCCTCGTTGCTGTGAATCTTGTTGCTACAGCAGTGAACTGTCTTTACGAACTGGACTGGCATCTGGGAACTTTGCTGAATTCCCTGAGAGTCTTTGCAGAAGGCTCACCTGGCTTCCTATCTCTAGTGACACACATGCTGTAAGTGTCCAAATCTGTCTCGGCTGAGGGAGATTTCCCTGTTCATCTATCATATTCACTCTGAATCCCAGAGGCCTTCAAATATTTTCATTAAATTCTTTATTAATTGATTTTTAGGGTTAATTGCTATTATATAAACAAATGTTCTTTACATTTAGACTTAACAACTAAACTATAACATTTCATCTGACTCTGCTATTCTGTCTTGTCATTCCTTGAGAGTGTGCATTAATTGGATTATAGAATGCATTGAAAACTGATGTATGAGATGTTAAATTTGGGCTTAATTTCAGTTATCCTATTCTTGGTCCTCATTGGATAACTGTCTATCTCCCGAGTGTCCAAACATTTCCAGCACAGAACAAGATCCATCAGAGGACCAATTGAGTGTATGAGTAGGGTAAGAGTAAAAGAATTAACTAAAGGGCCCAGTAAACGCTACAGCACTGTCTAAAGCTTGAGTATATTTCTGAAGTAAGGTCCATTATGCTATTAAAAGTGATCTAATGTGGTGTGATGAAGCAAAAAGAAAATAATTTTGAAGTCAGCACATTCTTCATTAAAACGCTGGCGCTAGGCAGAGTGTTCTAAATAAACATCTTTTTAGCTATGAGCAAGAGTCAAAAGAAAATGCTTAGGCCTAGTTAGCACAGGGGTTCATTAAAGAATGGTAGCTAAATACAAAATACATTTTCTTCACGTTATTTTTCATATACGTTTAAAGCAAGCACATTTTCCCAGATGTGATTTACTTATGTACTCTTTAAGCGGAATTAAAATGCATTCGAATAGATTGCTACACATTGTAAAGCAAGCACGTTTCTCGTATGTGTTATTTTTCTATCTGAAAACCTTTCTGCACTGTTTAAACACATAGCAAAGTGCAATTCTAGTATGGTCTGCAAGTCAACATTTGTTTCTAACATTCATTCCTTACAGTTTCATGCAAGCAAAGCAAGACCAGACACCAATAATGCCACCATCCAAAATACCAGGACTGGAACCAGTGTCCATAAGGATCTGGAGAGAGTTGGTCTTTGTAGATGCAATTCATTTACTATTAACACAAATGAAACAGTATCTCACACCTGGCAGCCAGGACTCTAAAAGCTGTGCTTCCAAACTTGGCCATCATGATGGGAGAAATGTACTATTTATGATCACTGAGAAGGCAGTGTGACTACCAGTCTAGTCGGAAGACACTGCCAAATCAGAATAATATTTAATGTGTAAGCCTTTCTGTTGGACCTGTCAACCTTAGGGTGGTCCTCCCCTACCTTTTTCCTTTGCGGCTCCCATTTTCACTGTACCTTTTTGTTGGACCTAGGACTCTGGGCGCCTCACCACTGCTAAACATTGCTGAGGTGCAGGTGCTCTCCCCTAAAGCCTTGTGAGGCTGGCATATCTGCCACAAGACCCTGCTACTGCAGTAAGGCGTAACTCTCCATAGGGTAGCAGTGGGGAAGTGTGGCTCACTGGTTAGAGGCGGCAGACCCAGAAGCAGAGGTCGGCCGGGGACCAGGGTTCAATTCCCGACGCGGCAGGGTACGGAACCAATGCCGATAAATCTCGCCTCGGTGCCTCCCTAACCATGGGTCCCACGCTGCAACTCTGGCAATAGGGTGCTTAATCTCCACAACGTCCCCCTCACTGCCGGGGATGCCTGGCTTCACCTTGGGGACCAATAGGGACCATCTCACAGGGAAAGCCAGGACGGGTTCCCCAGCGGTACACAGCGCCAAGAAACCCCAGGGTGAACGTGCGCTCTACAAATTCATACTAACATAACATAACCCCCCCTTATGCGATAATTTCTGACAGGGACCTAATAAGTCTGTCATGTTTGGTCTTGTTGGACTCGGGGCTGGGAACCTTTTCCAATGATATATGGTGTTTGGGCACTACTACGCTAGGGATTCCACTTTTAGAAAGTGGACTCTTTTTTTCTGTCTACAATTAGCCTGGGCACTGTAGACTCCCCCCTCCCCTCTGCATACTGATAGCTGCCTGGGTTGGGAGGTGGGAGTGGTGATTCACATCCTCTCCTCTGGGATGGGCTGTGATGGGCTGCCCACTGTAGCCTTAGCAGCCTGTCTCTCGTCACTGTGACTCCCAGGTCAGGGAAGGCAGGTAACATACCAGAACTCCCTGGACTCTTCCAGAAGCCCCTGCCCCAAGACCCTTCCAGAGACTTCTACCACTTTCTAGCCCCTAGACTGAAAAATATATAAGGGAGGGTCCTAGCCTCACTTCTTTGTTACAAGGCTGGACTATGAGGGATCCCTGCTGGAGTGAGGACTGCTGCGCCAGGAAGGATTGCCATCTGGAAGGAGGGTGACTGGTCTAAGGAACTGCTGCCCCAACCTGTTGAGCTGCCCTACTGCCGGCTGATCTTACCCTGCTGGGGGAGACCTGGATAAACACTTCCAGAGTGTCTCCACTACAAGATTGTCTGATTGCCCGGACTCCAAGCAACTGCTGAGTACTCCCCTACCTAGTGGGGAATTCATCACGATCACCACGTGTTCTCTCCTGTGTTACCTCCTATGCAACCTGCCCTGCAAACCCTGTGGAGGGTAAGCGCTGGATAACCCCAAATCTCCCAGGACCTGAAGGTGCTGCATAGCACTGCGGAGAAGCGCTGTTCCAACCGCAACCACCGCCGCCACCTGGGACCCCAAGTGTGCTGTGAAGCGCTGCGGGAAGATAGAGAGCTGCATGCTTGCAATTACCACTGCTGGCGCGAGTGGTCTGCTCCCTTGTTGATCAAGGAGTCAGCGCTGCTGCGGATGCACGGGGGACACCCTTTCACTGCTGCGATCACTGCCTGTGACCGGACTGCGCTGTGGAGCACTGTGGCCGGAGAGCGCCGTGACCAGAAAGTGTCTATTCACCCCAAGATCACCGCTGTCGCTCCTGGCAATCCTACCCCCTCATTAACTGTAACTTTCTGGCCCAGAAATCACCACCACTGTCCCAGGGAAACGTGGCTGGAACCAAAGGGAACGCCCAGTGACGTCAGGAGAATGCCACGCTGGGGTTGGTGCTGGCCAGGGGCGTTGCCTAGCAAACGGGATGCGTCATCGCAGCTGAAGGAGTGAAGGGCTGCGTGCGTTCCCGGGAGGGCGTGCCTGAAATACAGAGTTGCCTTGGGCGGCTGCCGGCCTCGCATTCGCTCCCCCAGGTAAAGAAAAATGCCTGTGGGGCGCTGCTGCAAGGAGCGCTGCCTCGGGATGGGCTGGGGGCTGATAGTCTGGAGGACAGCCAAGAAAGTGTGCATGCTCATCGTGGGCCTGGTGTGGACAACTGCAACTGAACTACCGGAAACTGTGGAATCAGCATCTGGGAAGCGGGGGTGTGTGCCCTGAAGTGCCTGACCATCTGGGAAGTGGGGGTGTGTGCCCTGATGAGCCCGACTCCCCTTCCCAGCCGTATTTGTGTAGCCGGATGGCTTTAATCGAACAGTAGGCCTGACGGGAACTGCCGGTGAGCACAGCAGGACACTCGCAAGTCTCCTTTCCTTGTAACCAACCATGAACCCCGGAGGCAGCAACTGAAATCTCAGCGCGAGGGGCCCTGCACATTAGGGACTGCGTCCACGTTCAAGGACACCCTTATTTCATCATTGCTACCCACAGAGTCATAACTAGCCACGAAGGGCAGCGCGCCCCGGTAACAAGTGTCAAGCACTGGGGACAAAACGTTTTTCAAGGCTAACACAGACATGCTGAGCGAATAATACATCTGTGACAGTGTTACCTTTTCCAGGAGACCTACAGAACATACCAAATCTGAATTGTGTTCATGATAACATTTTTGATTAGTAAGTGACTCTTCACAGAAGCTTACCAAGAAGAGAATCAATGTTGTATGTAATCTTGCGGATCTGACCCTGCCATTTGGGATCTTGCATAATTTTTAGATAAATATATATTTATATTTTTATATACAAACTGGTGGGGTGTCCCTTTTGTGCGTGTTTCACTGTGTTACTATTGGGGTGTGTTGCACTAATACTTTACACATTGCTTCTGAAGTTAAGACTACCTGCTCTGTGCCAAGCTACCCTGTCGGAAGCGGTGGTCCCTACTTGGACTAGGGTGCATACCCCGGCCAACTAGAGACCCCGGTTCTAACACTTTCAGAATGGAATTGAATAGTATTTGTAGAGCGCACTAAGTCCGAAGGCATCAAAGCATGAAGACAGGGAGAGAAAGTATCTGCTGAGACAAGTGAGCTGTAACCTTGAAAGGAAAAGGAGCCAGATTTTCAGTTGCTTGCAGAAAACCCCAAAGAAGTCAAACCTCACAATGTGTGCCGGCAGAGTGTTCCACAGATTCATTGTTGCGGCCAAAAATGAACGGCCACCCCACTTGACTTTGTTCAATCTGAGGATGGACACTTTCCTAAGGAATGATGACCTAAGCCTTCTTTTAGGGATATATAATAGCAGTAGAGTCTTTTCTGCAAGAACATCAGGCTGGTGAGAGCATCTTCAGCATGGAAGAGAAGAAGCATGCACAGTCTAGAGAATATTACTGGAAAAACAGTGGCAGGTATCTTAATATGGAATTTTGCTCAACATTGAAGAAAATCCTACAGGAATCCAGTGAGGAAGCCATGTCCATGAGCAGTATTACTTTATATGCTATCCCTACATTTATGCAATCCTGTCCGTTAAATATGTAATTGTTATGTTAAAAAATGTTAAAATGGGACTTTTATAGCGCAACGGCTACTCCAAAGGAGTGTCCCGGCGCTTTGAGCTCCAGACCAAGGAAAAGAGCAAGAAACATAACAATAACAGAAAGGGGCCCAAAGGAGGGGATAAATTATCCAGCAAACAACCAGGTTTTCAAGTCTTTCCTGAAAACAAGCAGATTTGCGGTGTTTCGCAGGGACAACGGTAACGAGTTCCATAGCTGAGGAGCAAGGAAGCTAAAAGACCGGCCGCCTAGCCGAGCCTTTTTAATGCGTGGTACCCGAGCCAAAGCCAAGGCTTCTGACCTGAGGGATAGTGCAGGTCGATAGAAGTCCAGCCTCCTCTGGAGATACTTGGCGCCATTGCCATGCAAGGCCTTATGGGCAAGGGTCATGGCCTTAAACAGTATCCTCTTCCGCACCGGAAGCCAGTGGAGGGATACAAGGAGATTGGAGGCGCTAGTGCGGCGATGAAGGCCAAAAATGGCCCGCGCAGCAGCGTTCTGGGTGACCTGCAGACGTTGGAGGAGATATTCAGGCAGGCCCAGATATAGGACATTGGCATAGTCCAATCTGGACCCTATAAGGGCCTGAACAGTGATCCTCCGATGTTGCTCCGAAAGAAGGGGAAAAAACTTGCGCAACATTCTGAGAATCCCAAAGCATGTTCCCGTAAGAGTGGAAACCTGGGATTTGAGCGAAAGCTCGTTGTCAATTTTAACTCCCAGGTTCTTAGCCCACTTAGAGGACTGTGTGGGAGGGAACATGTCGGCAGGCCACCATCCTTGCCAATCTGGTTCTGATGGGCATCCGAAGAATAGTATTTCAGATTTGTCCGAGTTGCACTTAAGGCTGTTGTGTGAAAACCAGCTAAAAACAGCCCCAAGGCACTCACGGATCCTTTCTCCATCGAACTCTTCGCTCTTGCGACAGGTGAAAAGGAGCTGAGTGTCGTCAGCATAAGAGACGATCCGGGCCCCATAGGACTCCGCCAATGTCGCCAGAGGGGTCATAAGGATGTTAAATAGAGTGGGGCTCAAAATAGAGCCCTGAGGCACTCCGACTCCCAATGGCGGCATCTCGGCGGATCCGGGTGGGACCCAGACCGTCTGGCGGCGGTTGGCCAGAAAGGAAGAAAACCAGTTGAGCACCGTCCCCCCTAGCCCGATGTCACGGAGCCTGGTGAGGAGATCCTCATGGGGGACGGTGTCAAACGCCGCCGACAGGTCTAGCATAACTAACATCACCCTGCCTCCCATGTCCAGCACCTCTTTTACGATCTCCAAGACTTCCAAGAGCGCCGTCTCGGTGCTTAAGTTGGAGCGAAAGCCCGATTGGGATTCATGAAGTAAATCATTAGACTCCAGGAAGTCGGAAAGCACGCTGTGCACGTGTTTCTCCAAGATCTTGGTCAGTGCTGGAAGGAGCGAGATTGGCCTGTAGTTGGAGGGTGCCTCTGGGTCAAGATTGGGCTTCTTAATCAAAGGGATGACCATGGCTTGCTTCCAGGTCTGGGGCAGAAAGCCCTCGCTCAGGGATAAATTAAGGATGGGATTGGCTATGGGGTTGATGGCATCTGCCATTTTTGCCAGAAATTTTGCCGGGCACGGATCTAATGGTGAGCCCGACTTAAGGTTCCTCATCAAGGCTAAAGATGTGGCAACCGAGAGGGGAGGAAAATCGAGCAGAGCTGCGCCTGAGGGAGACAGAGAAGCCGTCTCGATCGGCACCGCAGACACATCATCTGGGGCTCTCAGCGGAAAGGAAACCTGGATTTGCCTAATTTTGGTGGTAAAGAAATAGGCAATAGTGTTAGCCCAGGTCTCCGCTGGAACACCCTGAGTGGAGATGGACCGGGGGCTAGTGAATTCGCGCACGATTGAGAAGATCTCCTTGCAGGAATTGGCAGCATCGTCAATCCTTTTGGCAAGATACCGTTTCTTGCTCTGAAGGACTAGTTCATGGTATGACTTCATCATGGTTTTATACCGTTGTTTGGCCTCGGGCTCATACTGGACTCTCCAAGCCCGCTCCGCCACTTTACATTGCCTACGGGCATGGGCTAATTCCTCCGTGAACCAGGGGGCAGAAACCAGTCGAGCAGCGGACCTGGGTGACTGTAAGGGAGCGAGCTCATTTAATCTGGCAAGAAGCCAGGATTGCAGGCTCTCCAGATCTTTCTCCAGGTCCCCAGTACAAGCCACAGGGTGATCAACCAGAGCATGTGTGAGCATATCTGGGGTCACCCGATGAAGTGCCCTATAACTGCTGCCCTGCTGTCTCGTGGCGCTAGCCGGGGAAGCCAAGGTAGAAGGTATTTCAAAATGGGCAAGGAAGTGGTCAGACCAAAGTGTTACATTCATGATAGGTATGGTGGAAAAAACCTGATCAAGTGTGTGGCCTTTATCGTGGGTCGGACCAGAAAGATAGGGGGAAAGACCCAGGGAAGATGCGAGATCTAACAGTTTGATGGCATTTTGGTCATTGTGGTCGTCCATATGGAAATTAAAATCTCCCGCAAGTAAGCATTGCTCCGATCTCAGGACAAGGACCGACATGACCTGATGGAGATCATCAAGAAAGGAACCCACTGGGCCCGGCGATCTGTAGACAATCAGACCCTTCAGTGCTTGTTGCGGCGATAGGGAGATGGTAAAAGCTAATGAGTCAGCCCCTTCGATGGTGTGAGTATGCGTGACCGTGCACGAAAGAGAGTTCTTCACAACCAAGGCAACTCCTCCTCCCCTGCCCTTGTCTCTATCCTGTCGATGGATGGTATAATCAGTGGGAATGGCGGCCACAATGTCCGGGTGGGAGGAATCATTGGTCCATGTCTCCGTGAGCATCAAACAGGTGGGACTAGTCGTTGACAGGAGATCAAAGATCTCTTGAGTGTGACGATGCAACGACCTCGTATTGAGGAGTAGGCAGTGATGTTTTAAGCCACTCTCCTTAACAGGAACAGGGGAAGGGAGGGAGCGGACAGGGTGCCAGAGACAGACAGGGCACTTATGCTTACCCCTATATCGGCCTGGAAAAACTGACAGACACGACATATTCCAATTGCGCAGCGAAAGGAGCTCCTGAGCGGAGTAAGAAAGCATGGTGGCCAGAAGTACCTGCCACGCCAAACGCCTCCGGGTGGCAGGCAGCGCTGTGCTCCTACACGCTTCTAACACAAGCGCGAGCACGAGCTGCAAAAGGCACACAATTAAAATGGCAATGTTAAAATTACACGAGCAGAGTTTCACAGCCAAAAGAAAAGTAAGGAGACATCCCGGCTTCCGCCTCAGGAGGGGAGAGGTAGGTTGGTAGCAGATGGTAATCACCTGCTAGATGATCCGCTTCCCTTTTGTAGCGCTGCTAGAGCGCAAGGGTGAATAGTCCTACCCCCAAGATGGCGGCCAAAATGAGATCCCAGCCCTCGGCGTCAATACTCAGCCGAGGGCGGTCTCAGAGTCCCAGGCAAGGGAGGGGGGGAAAGCGAAGCGCTTACAAGCGCTGGGAGATCAAGTGGCAGGCAGCGCTGTGCTCCTACACGCTTCTAACACAAGCGCGAGCACGAGCTGCAAAAGGCACACAATTAAAATGGCAATGTTAAAATTACACCAGCAGAGTTTCACAGCCAAAAGAAAAGTAAGGAGACCTCCCGGCTTCCGCCTCAGGAGGGGAGAGGTAGGTTGGTAGCAGATGGTAATCACCTGCTAGATGATCCGCTTCCCTTTTGTAGCGCTGCTAGAGCGCGAGGGTGAATAGTCCTACCCCCAAGATGGCGGCCAAAATGAGATCCCAGCCCTCGGCGTCAATACTCAGCCGAGGGCGGTCTCAGAGTCCCAGGCAAGGGAGGGGGGGAAAGCGAAGCGCTTACAAGCGCTGGGAGATCAAGTGGCAGGCAGCGCTGTGCTCCTACACGCTTCTAACACAAGCGCGAGCACGAGCTGCAAAAGGCACACAATTAAAATGGCAATGTTAAAATTACACGAGCAGAGTTTCACAGCCAAAAGAAAAGTAAGGAGACCTCCCGGCTTCCGCCTCAGGAGGGGAGAGGTAGGTTGGTAGCAGATGGTAAATTGTAGTTCTCAAATTATCAGCACATGCGCTGAGACCCGGATTTACTCCACTTTGCACCAGGTTGTTCATTCAAAAGTGATGCAAACCCTCCAGAAATTGTGTGTGGTTGGATTTACTAACCAATGCAAATAATGATTTTCATTAGAAAGTTGCCTTTACACTACTCTGTTCTACTTTGCGTCAATGGGGTGTACCCTGGGTGGTATTTGGGCATCGCCATGCAGCCATCCATGGGGTTTGGTGCCATTTACTATATATTAACATTTGTAGGCAGGGCTTTAACCACAAAATGACACCTCCTCGGAGCATGGATATAACTGGAGCGAGTTTTAACACTCAGCATTTTTCCAGCTTTGCCCGTGCTCTGCATTGTACAGATTACAGAACGCATACAAGTGAGGAAAGTATCAAAACATATGTTTGTATATATTTTAAATAATAAAATGGTCCGCTTCCAGCACAAAACATATGCTTGCCAAAGGCAGTTTATTGAAATCGGGGTATTCGGATCTCAGCTCAAAAACTCATTTTGGGATATGTTCACCAAAGTTTTGTGTGGGTGCTTGCACTGCACAATATAACGCAAAATGTAGCATCAATTAATTTATTCTGTTTTAAAAAAGCCAGAAAGTGCGGTCCAAAATTGTGCTACACAAAATGTCGTGTATGCATCCATAGTATTAATTCAAATAAATACATCTGATGGTAAGGTACCCATGCATTTTACCTATTAAAAAGATCACATATCGCAGAGTAGATGACCTTTTAAACGCAGAGATGAAGTGATAGACATATCTCCCTGCTCTCTGTCGTGTAGAGGAAGAGGCAGGCAACATTTCCACCTTGCATTTCGAAAGTTTCCTGATCCTGTCAGATCTTTTGCAGGAGCTGGAAGCACGATGAAGCAATTGCTCACCCCCTATGGGTTCCATGGCAGCTGTTGAACTTTTTTATTCATAACAAAACCCAGGTAAATGCAGTACCCCATCTGTTCAGGGGTCGCTTCAGCTACTTCGATGATTGATGTTTTGTGATGTTTCTCTTTGGAGAAACAAAATGACAATTTCATTTTAATATTTTTGCGTCGGTATCAGTGAATTAAATCACAGTGGTGCATTATTAGTGTCACTGGGTTAGTCCTGTTTAAGAGGATGCTAGCAGAGCACTTGTTTGTTGAAAAAAATTAATTTGTCAGGATATTTTGATGTATGCACACATGCACTTCAAAGCTTTTTTTAGTAGGCTTAGTTATGAGGCTATAAAACAACTGAGAAAATAGCTCCAGCTAGCCTTATTTCGAAAAGATGCACATTAAGCTTTGCATCGCCCTACATCAACGCATTACTTTATGGTTTGATCCATAATACGGAGCGACTGCTTCTTTAGTTACTGTACTTTTTACTGTAACCATTGAATCCTTTAAACAAATAATTGCCTATATACGAGGGGCGTGTTCCCAATTAAAAGGGTTACTGAGCTAATGAAGGTATGATCATTTGTTAAAATTGTGGCTCCAACGATTTCCAAGCTAAACATTGTGGGGCAGATTTATGAGTTCTGGCGCATCTCTGCAAATCAGCAGGGATGCGCCAGAACTGATGCGTCACGCAATTCCCTCCTGGCGGCACCACAGATGCGCCGCATTTACAATGCGGCGCACCATGGTGCAAGGAAGGGCAGATGCGTGACGCATCTTGTGGTGTACGGGCGGCGCATTTCTGGAGTAGCGTCGCAAGTGCGACGCAACTCCTGCAATGTACAGAGGCCACCCATTCATAATGTGGTGCGTCACTCCTTACGCCTGCTTGAAGCAGGCGTAAGGATTTGACGCAGCATCCTCGTAAAACTGACTCAGTGAAATCTTGTAGATTTCACTGCGTCAGTTTTATGGGGCTTTCCTACGAGGGAACGCCCACCCTGCGACAGAACGCCCACATGAAACCTGACGCAGGTTTCATGTGGCGCAGGGCTTTACAACGTGACGCATCTGCCTAGATGCGTCACGTTGTAAATAGGTCGCAGGGATGCGCCACATTTCCGCTCTGTTGCATCACGCATGGCGGCCTAAACGTGGCGCAAGTCTGTCATAAATCTGCCCCTGTGTATCTGCCAAAAAGTCATACTTCAGTATGTTGTTTTTCATTGTCGGACTCACTTACATTTCAACTGAACGGTATCACTTTTGTAAGGCTGGTAATATTTTCCAATTTGTCGGCAATAATGTGGTCGGTCATAAATGTCCTGAAGAGGACAGCATTAAAGTTGCTAAAGTTACCAAACTGTGCATGCTACATTTCTGAATATTTTATATGCTTTCGAGTTGAAGTGAGCGCGGGGTGTTTTACATGATGAGTCAAGTGCTGCATAAAGTACTGTACATATGGTTGCCGGCAAAGAAGCAAATACATTGACGAGTGGTGTGCAGTACTCACGCCCAAAAGACTCCGAGACAGATTTATTAAGCCCTTGCATTGCCCTTGCATCTTAAGTGAGACTTACTACACCACGCAAAGCCACCTTACATGGCTGTGCGTGGTTTAGTAAATCCAGAATACTGCAAGGTAGCGCATATCGCTGCCTTGCGTTAATCTGCGTTTCGGAAAATGTAGAACATGGGCATTCCCATGCATCTACCCATGGATTTTGATGCAATCCCATAGGTACTAAGGAGAGTAAACCTAGGATTGTGTCAAAATGGTACGCCTTCTCACCAGAGGAGTAATGAGGAAAACTATCTTAATTTCTCCTCATTAGTTCCTCTTTCTACATGTGCAGCATTCTGCAGCACACAGAGACAGAGGAACATTCCTCTAAGGATTCTTTCTGTGCAGGAAAGTGTGCCTTCCAGCACAAAAGCAATCCTGCCTGTAACACAGGCACCCTTGCACCATGCGCCAAGGGTGACTGCACTGTCCTTAGGCAGCACTCTGTGCACCAGTGCAGGGTGAAAGCAGTAATGTCATATCTTAGTAGACTTCTGCTTTCTCCCTGTTTTACAGTGCAGCGCAGCAAGTTGCCTCATTGTGTTGCCTGAAATTTTTCTGAACCTGGACCATTGTGTTCAGAGATCACGCCTTTTTATTAACTTTTGTGTTCACCATTGGGCGCAACCATTATACCCTTGTTGGCAGAGTGCTGTCTTACCTGAAGTAATTCATAACATTCCACGTGGTGCATGCACAACATTATATTCATCCCAAAACACAATGCAAAAACTATTTCATGAACACAGGTGATGACATCTGTCCCTCAATTCTACTGTTCATTGTGTTAGTGCCCCTGCATTAGAGCATGATTGGCAAGCAGCTGATACCGAGGATGACATCCTAATGACACTGGTACCAAAGATTCAAGGTTGGAGTTACCCATAATTCGGGGGTCCCTGAGCAGAATTGGTCTGTTTGTGTACTTGAGGTGGCAGCAAAGGAAAAGGGTTAACAGTGTCTAACTCTATCAGACAATACAGAGACCGAGCCAGCAACAGCTTCCGTATCTGTTTCCCATCCGAGATTCGTCTACCTCTCAGCATTTTCCCCTATGCCTGCCATCACGTAGGCGCCATGGATTCCACTGGGTGACCTGCCATGGCACAGCCTGTAAGAAAGTCTAAACTTGCTCCTTGCATGTCGATCTTTAATCATCATCAAGTCTCCCACTTGTAGCTTTGATTGATTTGCTCAGCAGCTTTCACTTGCAACTTAATTTCATTATACAGTTTCTCTGGTATTGCTTCATTGTTTCTAGATAGGGCTCCCGGTTTTATGGTATTTATTTTTTTGCCATTTCCGTCTGTATTTAACCACATTTATTTTTTGGGCATTTTTTCTGTATTTATCCACATTTATTTTTGCTAAAAGCAAAAGACGATGCTACAGATAGTATTTTTCCACATTTATTTAAATTGGCAATGCACACATGCGCTTGTTTTTTTATTGGTCAACACTATACATTCATCTGAAAAACGTTGCCGTTTGCAGACTGTCCTAAATATGCTTAAAAGTGCTATCACAAGCCATTTGACTGAGAGCCTTGCAGTTTCTGTCATCCGCTCCCTCACTGAACACCATCTTGCCCCATTGAGAGAAATTCACACTACCTTCAACTACAATCCAATTTGATCTGCTATAAACACCTGGATGCGCCTCAATTCAAATTACGCACTAGGCGAGAGCGAGAGCAATTTGCTCCCTAAAGGAAATAGTAACAACACATGAAAAAAGCAAACATTCAGAAGGAATGAAAGATTAAATAATAAAATATAAGCAGGAACAGCATGGTGAACCTAACGCTTTTACAATCACTATTCAGAATTCAGTGAGTACTTATGCCAGAAAAGTACAGGGCCCAGGAAGGATCTATTTCAATGTCCACTGCTTGTATGCTTACAAAACGTAAACAGCATTGTTTAAAAAGACCAAAAACGTGAACAAAAAGCCGCTGTAACATTTTGTTTTCCAATCCTCCAATCAACCAGGTATTGCTGTACCTCCAGGTTTGGCACACTTCCCCACCGGGGGAAAACAGTGCTTCACTGGCAAACTCGGTAAAGTGACACTAATGTTTTTGGGGTTTGAATAAAACCAATCCGGCCACTTTGAGAACACTCCGTCTTGCTTTACTTAGTTTTTGATTTTTCATATTTTGAACCTTTTATTTCCGTGGCTGCACTTTGGAATAGAAAAAGTTGAAAACGGCATTTCCATCAAAAGTTTTTTTCTTTTTTGCATACATTTCACAGGGGAACAATGAACGTCAGGAAGAAAAAGAGGGTGAGAACCATTTCTTGAGTCACGGTTTTCGGTAAGTGAGGAGGAGTTAGACAGACAGAGAGGGAATAAGAGTAAGAAAGAGAGGGGGGGCAGCTGTCAGCGGCAGAGCAGAAGTGGACACCTTCCTTGTCTTGTCTTGTCTGGACATGCAGCAAGAGACAAAGACCTTACATGGGCATGTACTGTAAACTGGCTGGTTTAATTTACCACACCAGCCCAGTCTGCGAGGAGAGACTGGTGCTGGTGCAATCGGCAGAGGCTAAGGGTGAACGAACATCAAAGCCTTATTAACAACTAAACGGTCTTTCAAAGACCTATGAAGTACTCGGGTGCGGCTGAGTGTGTGCCCGGGAAGCTGTCTCAGCCTGGGCTGACACCTCTGAACCCTCTAAGGTGAGGGAGACATCAGATGGTCAATGACAAAATGTACTAGTATTTTCCTGTTTTTATATATAAATACAGATAAAGGAAAAATTGTTTTCCGTCTGTATTTATATGTATAAAAATCATTTAAACATAGACCAGGGCCCATATAACATATTGGGCGCACTATCCTTGTTTGCTCCCCAACACATCTCTAAGCAAGTACGTCAGTGGCAAAAAGGGACAGTGCCCCCTATTATGATAAATATCCTGCCCTCAGGTTAGATGTCAACTCGCACTTTTCTGGGAACAGAGCATTTAGTGAAATATAGAGTGGCTGTTTCAAAGCTACTGCATGTTTCACAGTGTAGTTGGAAACATACCTGCACTTTAAACGAGGTTAGAGATCCCCTTCAGATGGGTGTAGTGATTGACAGCATCCATCTGCAGGGGGATGTTTGGGGGGCTTATGGGACCCTCTTTGAACTCTTGAGAGTGCTACACTGAGGGGGAGTACTGGAAGTGCACAACCTTTTTGGAGCACACTTTCAGGGTGCCTCCTAAGGCCATGATTTCCTCAGCCCATGTGTCCATTCTATGGCATGGACACTGAGGCAAAGTGATTACTTCACTTGCATGTGGTGATGCTCCCATTCAAATGAGGGAATGCCCTCTGAAGATAGCTCTTGTGCGACATGTGCGCTAGTACTATCAGTAATACAGAAGAGCCCACACAAATGTCTGCAGCACCTCCTGTAATTCCATAGTGCCCTGGGGAGATAAAATGAGGACACACATGCCTGATTAACCCCCAGGGCACTATCAGTAATACAGACCCAGCTGTCAAGGTCTGCTAATGGGAAATGCCTCTAACACCACCACTCAGCACATAACATGGGAGATTAGGTGAGCTCCCCTTGGTCAGGGAAGGAGTCTGGGTTATTCTCGAATGATTAAGTGAATAACCCACTTTGATGATCATTAATTTGGGCCATACTGATCACCTTTGTTAAAGCCATCTTACATCTTTCTTTCTCACCGCTGAGGTGGGGCTAATGGGGCATTATATTTTTATGTTTGATGTGCATTGTTAGACCTAGCATCATTGGTGTGAGTCTCCCTTCCATTTTTGACGGATTGCCTCCTCTGTTTTGATATGTATTTGCTGGTAATATGCTTTGGGCACTGTGCCACTGCTATTCAGTGCCACAGTGCAAGTGCTCCCTATTTTAAATTGATGTACTAATTGGTGATTCCATGATTGGGTTATTTGATTTACCTGTCAGTCCCTAGTACAGTGCACCATGTGTGCCCAGGGTTTGTAAATCAAATGCTGCTAGTGGGCTTGCAGCACTGGTTGTGCCACCCACAGAAGCAGCCTAGAAAGTGTGTCTTAGGCCTGCCATTGCAAGGTCGGTGTGCAGTCTAGTACTGCCATTTTGGCTTGGCAAGTGCACCCACTTGCCAGTCCCTAAACCTTCCCTTTGCTTCATATTAGGCACCCCCATGGTAGGCCCAAAGGCAGGGTGCATTGTAAGTATAAGGTAGGACATGCTCTGGTGTGTGTAGCATGTCCTAATAGTGAACTAAAGCCATTTTTATTTTTCACTATTGCAAGAATATCTGTTCTCCATAGGCTAGAATGGACAGTTAGATTATTACATTTTTATATTCCTAAGTGACTCAGGGAACGTTTTAGAAATTTGAATTTAGTATGCCTGAACTCAGAATAATACAATACATCTTTTAGTAAAGTTGGTTTAAAATTCTGTGTTTGAAAATACCACTTTTAAAAAGTAGGTATTTTATTGCCTAACTGTCCAGGCCTGCCTCTGCTAGGTTGTGCATTCCTTGTCTAGGTTTGTGAGTGACAGGGCTAAGGGATTCCAGGATACAGGCTGGGGCAGCTCAGTGCTGAATAGAGAGATCTGCATCTAGATGCGAGGGAGGAGTTGTACCTAGGAAATGAATAGGGCTGGGCCTTCCCTCTACATTGCTGGATCCACCTCCTGTGGCTTGTCTGATGGCTCTGCCCTGCACTGTGAAAGGAGAGAAGGAATCTTGTCAACAAAGTGCTCCAGAGCTTTGCCTTCCCTCCCCTGTGCTGGCTCCACCTCCTGTGGGGCGGCTGATGTCTCTACCCTGCACAATGAAAGTACGGAGAAAGTCATGTAAACAAAGTGCTCTGGAACTGGTTTGGACTAGGTAGAGACCTCTCTGCCTTCAGAGAACAAAGGGTTTGGGGTATAAATATTGGGAACCTGAGCCCAAGAAATTAGATCACTTCTGCAATAAGAAACCTTTTGTCAAGGAGAAGAACCAAGGAAGCTGCAGGAGTCTGACTTCCCCTCTGCCAGTGTGCTTCTTGCTGGGTTGGCCTGCAGTGGTTGCTTCATTGCCAAGGAAAGGAGAAGGAACATTTTAAGGACTTTCATCATCTACAGAACATTCTCCAAGGGCTTGAACTGTGCTTGCCTCCTGCTGAAGTCTCAGGGACAAATTACTTCATCTCCAGCTTCCCTCTGAATTTCCTTGCTGGGAATTTTCATCTCCAGACATTTGTGTGTCGCTAGGAGCTTGAAGCGCGACGCATCGTGAGGAAGCATGTCCCTCCGCAGCTGAAATCGTTGCATCGCCGGATAAGCGAGCCTTTGCCGCATCTCCCTGGAAGCGTGTGTTTATCGAGGGAAACAACACTTACAACGCAACTTTTACAATGCACTACCTTTACAAAGAAACTTTTACAACGCAACATTCATTACAACGCATACCATTACAACGCAACTATTACAACGCATGTCACTACAACGCATACCACTACAACGCATGTCATTACAACGCAGCATTACAATGCATACCATTACAACGCATACCTACACTATCTGTTGCACCCCCTTGAAATAGAATAGTCATTTTTACCCCTACACTATCTAATACTTACCCTACTGTTGCACCCTCTGGAGTTAGAATTGTAATTTTTACCCCTACACTATCCAACACTTACCCTACTGCTGCAACCCCTGGAGTTAGAATAGTAATTTTTACCCCTACACTATCCAATACTTACCATACATGCAATGTAATGGTACGCGTTGTAATGGTATGCATTGTAAATGTAGTATGCGTTGTAGTGGAATGCGTTGTAAAGGTAGTTTCAAAGAATTCGTTGTAATGGCATGCATTGTAATGGAATGCGTTGTAATGGATGTTGCGTTGTAAAAAATGCGTTGTAATGGTATGCCTTGTAAAAGTATGCGTTGTAACAACATACATCCGTTTATCGAAGCTGCCTGCTGTCGCATCACCAGAGAAGCGTGTCGTCTTCGGGAGAGTCACCATCGCATCACCGGAGAAGCGTGTCACAGGGCCTGTCGCAGCTCCAAAGTACAGAGTTCTCGCAAAGCTTCCAGTGCTGCCTTTTGGGATGAAGAATGCCCCTGCCGGTCAACCAGGTGTTGGCTGGACTGGAGGATTTCAGTGCCGCCTACCTGGATGACATTGCGGTGTTCAGCGCCAGTTGGGAAGAACATCTGCACCACTTCTGGGAAGTGTTGAGGGCATTGCCCAGGCAGGCCTCACGATTAAGGTGAGTAAGTGCCAGATTGGGCAGGGTTCCATGGCGTACTTAAGTCACCAGGTAGGAAGTGGCCAGGTGGCGCCCCTACAACCCACGATTGATACCATCCTGACATGGGAACCGCCAAAGACTCAGACACAGGTGAGAGCCTTTTTAGCACTCACGGGGTACTACAGGAGGTTTGTCAAGGGCTATGGCAACATTGTTGTACCCTTGACTGAGCTGACACCTGACAGAAGGCTTTTGACGCTCTGAAGACTGCCATGTGCACAGCACCCGTGCTTCAGGCTCCCAACTTCTCCAAAGAATTCATTGTTCAGACAGATGCTTCAGAGCATGGTGTGGGGGCTGTTCTATCACAGATTAATGAAGAGGGCCTAGACCAGCCTGTAGCCTTCATCAGTAGCAGTTTACTTCCACAGGAACATAGGTGGAGTGCAATTGAGCGTGAGGCATTTGCTGTGGTCTGGGCACTGAAGAAGTTGAGACCATATTTTTTTGGGGCTCACTTCCTGGTTCAGACCGACCAAAGTCCCCTCAGATAGCTGATGCAGAAGAGGGGTGAGAACCCAAAGTTGTTGAGGTGGTCCATTTCGCTACAGGGTATGGACTTTACTGTGGAACACCGCCCTGGTACAGAACACGCCAATACATCTTTCTTTCTCACCGCTGAGGTGGGGCTAATGGGGCATTATATTTTTATGTTTGATGTGCATTGTTAGACCTAGTATCATTGGCGTGAGTCTCCCTTCCATTTTTGACAGATTGCCTCCTCTGTTTTGATATGTTTTTGCTGGTTATATGCTTTTGGGGACTGTGCCACTGCTATTCAGTGCCACAGTGCAAGTGCTCCCTATGTTAAATTGATGTACAAATTGGTGATTCCATGATTGGGTTATTTGATTTACCTGTCAGCACCTAGTACAGTGCACCAATTGTGCCCAGGGCTTGTAAATCAAATGCTGCTGGTGGGCTTGCAGCACTGCTTGTGCCACCCACAGAAACAGCGTGTAAAGTGTATCTCATGCCTGCCATTAAAAAGCCTGTGTGCAGTCTAGTACTGCCATGTAGACTTGGCAGGTGCACCCACTTGACAGTCCCTAAACCCTCCTTTTGCTTCATATTGGACACCCCTATGGTAGGCCCAAGGGCAGGGTGCATTTGTAAGTATAAGGTAGGACATGCTCTAGTGTGTGTGTAGCATGTCGTAATAGTGAACTACAGCCATTTTTGATTTTCACTATTGAAAGGCTACCTGTTCTCCATAGGCTGGATTGGCAGTTAGATTATTACATTCTTATAATCCTAACTGACTCAGGGAACATGGTAGAAATTCAAATTTAGTATGCCTGAACTCAGAATAACAAAATACATCTTTTGCTAAAGTTGGTTTTAATATTCTCTGTTTGAAAATACCACTTTTAGAAACTAGGTATTTTCTTGCCTAACTGTCCAGGCCTGCCTCTGCTAGTTTGTGTATTCCTTGTCTGGGTTTGTGAGTGACAGTGCTGGGCGATTCCAGGGAAACAGGCTGTGGCAGCCCAGTGGTAAATAGAGAGATCTGCACCTAAATGGGAAGGAGGAGTTGCACCTGGGACCTGAATAGGGCTGGGCCTTCCCTCTACAATGCTGGCTCCAACTCCTGTGGCTTATCTGATGTCTCTGCCCTGCACTGTGAAAGGATAAGAGAATGTTGTCAACAAAGTGATCCAGAGCGTTGCCTTCCCTCCCCTGTTCTGGCTCCACCTCCTGTAGGGCGGCTGATGTCTCTGCCCTGCAAAGTGAAAGGAAGGAGAGTCATGTAACCAAAGTGCTCAGGAACTGGTTTGGACTAGGCAGAGGCCGCTCTGTCTTCAGAGAACAAAGGATTTTGGGGTGTAAATATTGGGACCCTGATCCCGAGAAATTAGATCACTTCTGGAACAAGAAACCTTTTGCCAAGGAGAACAACCAAGGAAGCTACAGGAGTCTGACTGCCCCTCTGCCAGTGTGCTGTTTGATGGGTTGGCCTGCAGTGGTTGCTTCATTGCCAAGGAAAGGAGAAGGAACTTTTTAAGGACTTTCATCATCTACAGAATATTCTCCAAAGGCTTGTACTGTGCTTGCCTCCTGCTGACGTCTCAGGGACAACAGACTTCATCTCCAGCTCCCCTCTGAATTTCCCTGTTGGGAATTCTGAACTCCAGACATTTGTTCGTGTCGCTGGAAGCTGGGAGCTGAAAGCACGATGCATCGTGAGGAGGCGTGTCGCCACGGCAGCTGAAATCGTCGCATCGCTGGAGAAGCGAGCCTTTGCCGCATCTCCCTGGAAGCGTGTGTTCATTGAAGCTGCCTGCTGTTGCATCACCGGAGAAGTGTGACGCCATCGATAGAGTTGCCATCGCATCACCGGAGAAGCGTGTCGCTGGGCCTGTCACAGCTCCAAAGTACAGAGTCGTCACAAGGCTGCCAGGGCGCCTATGCATCATCATCGCAGTGTCATCACATCGTCGCTCCTAGAGCGCCATCTTCTCGCGTCGCAACCGGATCATCGCAGCGCATCAAGGCACCATCTTGCGCATCACAATGGGCCCGCAGGCCGAGAATCTACCCATCAACCCCTCACCAGTAACGATCACGATGCATCCTCTAATCTGCACAAGCATTGAGGCACGACGCATCATTTTCCCCCCGATCACGGAATTGACGCATCTCCCCTTTTGCAAGCCTTTTGTTAACTTTGCCTTACGCATCTAGGTACTTTGCTGAGAACTTTGTCGCATTTATCATCAACTTGAACTAAGTAACTTTTATCATCTTTAAAGCAATCTTAAGTGTAGTATTGTGGATTTTTGTCGTTTGTGGTCTTGTGTTAAGTCTGTATAAAGAATGCTTATTTTTATAAAACCTGTGTTGTGTCCATCTATAGCGTTTTCTCTGTATTACTCTGTATATTCACAAATGCTCAACACACTGCCTCTGAGATAAGCCTGTCTGTTCTTGCCAAGCTACCAAGGGGGTGAGCAGGGGTTATTAAGGAGTGTAATCCCCTTATCCTGACTTAGAAATAAGGGTCCCTATTTGGACAAAGGTGAATACTATTGCCAACTAGAGACCCCCAAATCTAACATGCAGGATCCGAAAATATTGAGCTACTTCTTGACTTTCAAATGGAGGTCCATTATCCCTCTTGAATTCATGTAAAGTCCATGCGTGGTCATTTTGTTCTCAAGATTTGGATCAGTTCATCAGCCGATGAGTTATCCACAATCTTAATTACTGCAAGTAGGTGTTGCCCATTAGGCAGGCTTCTGAAGTTATGCTAGATTTTAGTCTTCAGTAATTGTGGGAGCTGCAGGATACAGAGCACAGGAGGCTTGTCATATGGAATACTGTTCACCACTCTTTCCACAATTTAGTCAAGCGGATGAAACCACACACTTGGTGCAACTCTTGATTTTCACTATCTCTTGGTGTCCAGCACTAGCAAAGTGAGTTGCCCATATTTTGCAGGATTACCAGACAATGCCCTTGGAGAAGGCACCCGTTCTCAGGCATTGCTCTTTGTTCTTGTATGTGTTACCGAGAGGCTAGGCTCTGGTTTGCTACTGGAGTATTCCAGGAGGCAGGTGACTTCATGGTGGTCCAGCACCTGTGGTGTATAACTTGGAGCGCTAGAGCTTGCTAGAGATACTCATCAGATAAGTGTCTTATCTGATCTCCTACTAGGATAATGGAAAAAAAAGAGAAAATTTGATTACCAGGCTCACATATTTGTCAGTCTCCTGGACCCAGTCTTCATCTGGAGTGGATGACCAGGGATGCTAGTACAGAGAGTGAGTGGGATTCTGAGATTCAACTCATACTTGATCGAAAAATAATAATCCTACAATTGCAGCATCCATTTCTCAATTCTTCGGAACATCTTGGTTTATGACCTATGAAACAACAACATTAGTGCATTGTGGTCAGGTATAGTTCTCATTTTTGCACCATGTTGGGCAGGCACATGTCTACACTCAGTCTCATTTTGCCAGGTTGTTTGGTATATGAGTGACTACGACAGGAGAGACCAATGGGGTGTGCAATTCCACCTTTTCTATGATATTGACCTCCTCCAATTTTCGTAGCTCTTGCTTTACCTTCATCCAAAGATAAAAAGCCATACGTCGATCTCTCAAGGCTACAGGCTGTAATAGTCTTTTTCTTTCAAGCAGATGATACCATGAAGGAGATCTTTGAATGCATTAAGGAGAATATCAAGTTTGCTAATACTGTATGAAACCTGGATAACGTACAGCTCAAAGCATTCCTCTTCCTCCTTGTGTGACATACATGTTTGCTTGCAGCGTGTTGACATCATCTGTGAGATTTGTGGTGAATCCACTTGCCATGAGCAGAAGGTTCTGGTGCCCATAGTATTAGACTATGACTTTAGTAGGCTTTATGGTTGGTTGAATGTCCAGAGAATTGTATTTCCCTTTGGCCATGATGTGAACAGATGTACTTGTATTCATGAGGGCAGTTACTGGTTGGTCACCAATAAACACCTGGTACTTTAGTGGTATATAAGAGTTGGATTCTGCCCACAGAATGGGTGAAATTTGGCTGCACTGTCTCTTCTCCTTTCTCATCATCAGCCATGGCATCTTTCAACTGATCAGCAGTGCAGGGTGTGACAGCTTTGACTGTTTTTTTAATGGGCAGTTCTGGTTGATGGGACGAGTCACATACCTCCACAATGGTTTTAATTTTTCCCTAGGCAGAGCACTTCTTGCTGTTGGCTGGACAGGCCCCTACATGGAGGAATGGTCACCTTCAGTGTTTGCATTGACTACTTGGTCTTGGGCGAGGAACATTGTTTGGTGCGTGCAGGAGATTTGGAAGTCTGGTTCATATGCTTGCTCTTGATCAGTGTGTGGATAGCCACTTCCATGTGGGAGACCCTGGCCTTCGAGAGATCTTTGGATGGACCTAGTGTGAGGATGTCTTGCATAGATTTTGCAGGTTATTGAAGCACTTATTCTTGCAGCTTTTGTGATGTACACCCATGAGAAACTGGTCTTGTCTCTCCTCTATTTCATTGTGTAATGTAAATGCTGGTGAGCTGCTTCAAGCAAGTGTAAAATGTGGAAATTAATTCTTCTGGCTCCTGTTGGGTCGGCTGGAGCAGCAACCTCTCATAGTCATGGTGAACCATCAGTGTGAAATAGATGTGCAGGGCAGTGACATTATGGCACATGTAAACAGTGGGCTGGCTTTAGCAATATGGCGAAATCACTTGTACATGTCCTCCATGGACAGATAGTGAAGCAGAAGTCACTTCTGGTGTTCATCCACCCACTTAACTGCAAAGTACACTTGAAGAAACTTCCATGTGTGTGTTTGCACAGATGTTGGCATAGAGACGGTGAACAGGCCCAGCTAGCAGGACTTGATGCCACTGAGTTGTGTCAAGAGATTGTCAGTGGTGTGATGATATGAAGTCAGACTTTGCCACTCACTCAAGTGCCGTCATCCCTCTCTCAGTTATTATAGTTCCCTTGTTTTCTTTCTCCTTTGTGTTGAAGTGATGGAGCCCAAATGGTTACCATCAGCTGCAGTGGGCCAGTTCTACCTTGAACTGACAGGTGTGGGTCTCCATGAGTCCATGGTGGCCTACGTCCAATGTTTACTAGTGGGCAGTTGTCCATCAGACAGCATCAGTACAGCTTCCTCGGATTCTGCCAGGTCAAATGTTTACCACAATGCTGGGAATCGTGCAGTGTCTTCTGCTTGCCAAAGTCTGTTGCCAGCATCCTTCTGCTGCCTCGAGGTGTGGCTGAACTGCTGCTAGCGAGCAGCTTGTCATATGGCCACTGCTGCCCAGTGAATCACAGTCCTTGTACAAATGAGAGCTGATAGGCCAGTCATTTCACATTTCTAAGACATGGTCTGTATTGGTTGTCAGTCTGTTGCTGTTGTCATGTTAGAAATGAGAAGCAGCTATGGCCACTGTCAGTTTGGGCCAGTAGCATGGGTCACCACCTTCATCACCAAGATGTGGGCTTGGCCGGCATGTCAGAGGAGAAAATACATGGATAATTATTTTACAATACTTTAAGAAATTGGGTTACTGTTTGATGGGAGTGAAACTCTACTCAAGCAGCAACCACAATCAGAGTGAAGTCACAAGCAACCCCAAATTGACTTGGTCAGGCTTAACATAGATGAAATGAGTAAAGTATTTATGCAGGACTTCAAACATCAATAAAGTGAAATCACGACACAAGACAAATGCAACACCAGATTAGAAAAATAGAGTAAATTTTAAAATAAGACCAAAACAACAAAAAATTTTAATCAGTAGAACCAGAGATATGCAAGTGTCAAGATTTCAGCGAATATAGTGTGAAAAATCAAAAAGCCCCAAATGTGGTTATCTAGTTGCGCTGGATCAGGACAAAGTCACAAGATTAGACTAACCTCGATGTAGTGTAGGCCAGCTAAAGTGACCCAGTTAAGCCTGCTGAACAAGAACACCTTAAATTCTGGTTGCGGAATGTTGTAAGGTCCCACATCGAGAATGCGTTGCACAGCCGAGGCCGGGTTGGAGCTCCTTCATACAGAGTCGACTCCAGGAAGCTGCAAGACTGTGATGTGATGTCCTGCATTGTCGAGAAGGACGCTGTCGATTGGAACATTTCCAATGCAAAGTCTGTGTTGAGGATGCTTTGTGAACCAGCAGGCTTCATAGAAGCTACCATTATTGATGCCCTCATCAACGAGGAGCTTGCGATGATTTAAGAGCCTAAGTCAGGGATGCATCCTGCATGTCATGCAGTGGTTGTTCAGATGAGGATGCTGTTTGCAAGGATTGTGTGAAACCCTGGCGCCGGGAAAGTCAACATAGCAGAGGAATCCCAGTGCTTTGCCTGTCCTTTCACCTTTTGGCTTGCCTGTCATGCTTGGTTCATCTAGGGGTCTATCAACTATAGCTGTGAGAGGGCAGATGTTGTAACTAGCATGTTCTGGTTGGCTGAGGAGAGGCTTAGCCAGTCAGAACCTACCATTCCTATCAGGGGTAAAAAAATGCAAACGCTGTATAACCTGCTCTCACCCTTGTGTAGCTTGGCACTGAGCTGTCAGGCTCATCATAGAGGCAATGTGTAAAGCATTGGCACAGCACTCTCAAACAATAAATTTAGTGTCACAGAAGAAACTTCACATGTGGTGTAGATAAATGAAGTTTGCATTTAACACACCCATTAATAAATACAACATGAACATCATGTATTCCTGTGCATAAATCACATTTGGAAATATAACTAGCAGTACTAAGCCCACCATGTTAAAATGACATCAGTAATATGCACACTTGGGAAAGATCCTACTTTACCTACCAGTACTCTTTTCGGGTGCAAAACGTGTCAGATCAATGCCCACCCTGGCAATTCTTATAATTCAATACCACATAGTTCTAGGATTCACCCCAGCTCACAACGTTGTCAGAAATGTGTACACGCAGAAAATTAAAACACTTTTAAACAGCCCAGTGGGCCAAGGCCGCATGGGTAAAAGCCAAAGATAAACATTGTATTCTTTTGGCAGGGAATCAAAGGGTAAAGCAACGCTTGTGGTATCATTAATACCAAGCAGTCCCACACACTCAAACAGCACAAATACGAGGAGCCATGGATATCAGAATGGTCTGTATAGAGTGTGTACACAACACACACACACACAACACCATAATGTGGTGCAACTGATATCCGCAGGTCGGTTGATAATGCACATGCAGACCCCATTGTCCAAACCCCCTCCCCCATTCAGCTACCCCGACTACCCTTTATCAATGGTCTGGAGATTAAAAAAAAACTTCTCCCTGATATTAGGCTGATCGCGGCCAGAGTTACACTTAGTCAGGGCCCCAGGGAAGAAGATGTGAGAAAGTAGCAGTGCTTTTTAGGCAGTAGTTGACAAATGAGGGGTTGGCCACTATTCGGTAAGTTCCCACCCAGGGTCTGAAGCAGAAGTGGGCTGAGTGCAGTAGTCATTCAATCAAAGGATTCCACACTGTGACTTCCGGCACCAGCTGGGTTCTGCGAAGCATGGTGGGGGTTTACGCAATCTCTTGACCTGCTTCCTATTGGTCTGGTAAGCGTTCCTTGACTCATTCAATTACTCTCACTGCACAGGCCCAACCTCGGCAATGCTACCTGGCAATAGAAGGTCACTTGGGCCGGGTGAGCAGAGGGCAGGTGGTCCGCTGCACTGAGAGTACAAAAGGAGGAATCAATGAATGGGGGAAGAAGGAGGTGAGTCTCTCAGAAGAAGTAAAAATCCTGTCAGACACATGCAATCAAAATCACACCCAGGCAGTTTGGGCACTACTGAACATGAATCTGCTACTTTGCCCCTCCCTGGAAAGGAGTAGGGGTGGGCGGAACTCGCGTAATCGCGTTGTGCAAATCGCGAAATGGTAAAAAATCTCAGCAAACACGCAGAAATTTCAAGAACACACAGAATTACTTGTTTGCAATGCTTTTTTGTAGTTCGCAATTGCTGTTTGCGTGATCGGGAGGAAATATCTTGTGAACATGCATTTTTAAAGGTGACCAAGCAAAAAATTTCACGAAGTCGCGGAACACAGAATTTTGGTCAATTTTGCTTTCTCCGTGGAACGCGAAATAACCCAAATTCTGCAAATTCTGTGAGCGGAACGGAATTTACCACCCAGGCCTAGAAATGAGGCATAATGTCTGGTGCTCATTGATACAAGTTTCACAATATAGTTCTGGTCACTCACAGTGAAGAGTTGCAAACTCAGTACCTCCCTGGAAATGAGGCACAATGTCTGGTGCCCGATGCCAGTCACAAACAATGAAGTGTTGCAAGTTCCATAACTCCATGGAAATGAGGCACAACGTCTGGTGCATGCTGATACGGATCACACCAGACATTTCTGGTAATGCACAATGAAGAGTTTGAAATTCAGTACTGCCTTGGAAATGAAGCACAACATTTGGTGCATGATGATACGGGTCTCCCCAAACAATTCTAGTCACACATACATGTGCAAGTTCAGCAGTGCCGTATGAGGTAGAATAATGCACTACTACAGGTGCGCCCTCACCTCTGAATTGGACACCACATGCAAGGAGCATGCAGTCGGCATGTCACACGAGAGGGGTGTAGCATGATCTATAAAGTGGTTCATGCAGGGTACCGCAACAGGTGAATCCACTTACAACCAACAAGACGCTAATGGATGTTGAGGGCTCATGATGCAGGGGCCACACTCCTTAAATGTGGGTAGTACTTTTGGGGCTCTGCACTAGGCTACCTGGTGTCCAGGCACAAGTCTTAGTTCTAAGCTCACACAACGCTACAAGTTGGAATCCAGCTGACATTGTGAGCAATTAAGTGGGCACTGCTCTTAAGGTGTCACAGGTCAATAATGTCCCTGAGACATCCACAAGGAAACAGGGGGCAAGCCAACAAGCCCTTGGAAAGCACACTTCAATGTGCCACATAGTAGTAGGTAGTTAGCCCAGGCCTGCCACTAATCAGAAAGGGTGCAGGTTCCCTCCAATGGCATTATTCCTTTTCGTGCACTGTGAAATTGGGGATGGTTCAGAGGGTTACCGTTTGAAACACATATCTCCCGTAAATTTCAGTCTTGGCTGTCATGGGGTCATGGAATGCAGATCTTAATCTTTAGTGGGGTCAAGACCTGGCTTCCCAGAGTCTAAGTGTCAAAACCTCTCCCTCCAATTTATCCAATCAGGCCCTCAAATGGCAGAGGTCTGTATTTGCCGCTGCATGCCCAATGTATAAAGCTGTTTCTGGGGAATGCAAAGATGTGCTCCCCCAGCCTCCTGTGTTGACTGGAGTCAAACTAAAAGGCACAAAAAGAGTTTTAGAGCAGGGAAAAGTCACCTTTCTAGAAGTGAAATTTCAAAGCTAGTAATGGCAAATTCCTCTTTACCACATGAGAGGGTTTGTCATTGTGAATCTAATGATAGTTAACATTATAACACTGCTCCGCTGTGAGCCACTATTGCAACTTGAAGTAATTTCAACCATGCCTTTATCTTAACCTATGGAAGAGCAAACCTTATAGGTTATAGAAAACACACATAGGTATTCTTCACTTCCTGGACAGGAAACATACATGTGTACCAGCCCTGCCTGTCACCTACAACTTGCTTCACCACTTAACACTTACTCCAGAGGTGCCCTAATATTTGTAAAAGGCCCCACAGGATTGGCCAATGATTTAGAAAGGGCAACATGAGCATAAGTGCAATTGTGGATGCACAGGCCTGCAATGGCCGTCTTGAGGCCTGCTTAAAATGATCAGATAAGCACCACTTCCTAATGTGTAGGAAGGGTGCACACACTTTCACACTGCATTTACAAAGGGAAAGTGCTCAAAGAACTAAGCCCACTAAAGGAGAATCGGCAAAACCCATGAGAAAAATAGCAAAACGTTTATGGAAACACTACCTCAAGCATATCAGATCTAACAGCGTAGGTCTGGTTCTAGGCACCATCGCTGTTGTAGGCTGATCCCAGGTCCCACAGACGTGACCTCACCAGGTTCAGGTGCAGCTTCTGGCCCTTGATGAGCTCCCTTGCTTACCTCTACACCCCATCTTCACAAGCCCAGAACTTACTGGATGGTGGAGAGGAGCTGTGGATTAGATTGTATCTGGTTGAGAGCTACATATAATGCATATATTTTACTCATGCCATTTGTGCAGAGGTTAAGAAGCTCATGAGCCTTGGTTTCTTACTGCGCCTTGTCAGGTTACCCCAAGTGGAGTGTTATGGAGGTGCTGATCAGCAAGTCCCAGGAGAGTTGTGATATTTAGGTCCTTAGAGATCACTTTAGAAAGACAGAGATTGTCTCATGCTGAGGTATCAATTTGCATTATGATGGCAAGAAAACTAATATCAGGTAGCGTGATATCTTTTATGCACTGCCAGAAAACTAAATCAAATCCTTTAAGGAACATAGCCCACATGTGCGATTTCTAAAAGGAAATTCAACCATACCCACACTTTTCTTTAAATCAGCAGATGAAACTTCTAGCACTAATTTTATGAGTGCTTTAGTTAAATGAAAGGAGGAAGGTTCCTCAATTCCTGCTATTCGAAGGTTTGCAGAGGGGGAAAACTTCTCTATATTATTCCCCACAGTTAACAATGATAATCGTGTTACCTCTGAATAATCTACTGAAAAAATTACCACGGCTGAGTTCTGTGGGTATGTGTGACAGGCAACTCAGGTGACCCATAACATGGTGGGACTTTTGTAATGGATTATACAATGCCTGATATTTCACCTTTAAAATCAGAGTTCCTGATCTCTAATAAGGACTCAGAGATATTGGAACAGATGTCTCAAATAAAGTCAATGTGGTTATGTTGTAGTGCATGAAGGATAATTCAACCTCAATGCCAAACTTATCAGTACTTATTGAGTTATCACTTAACCCAGAGATTCAACTCTCAATGGATTATGTTTGCTTTTCAAATACACTGCAATGTTTAAAACAATTTTACCATCCTTCATGAGTTTATTGGAAAAATCAACTATAAATTCTGATCACATCTTGGATATTTTAACGGCAATACTTAAATAACGTCTGCTGAAACCATACAGTCAATCCGTCTCAAAAATTGTAAAGGGTACCAGCAATTGCACAAGGGAAATTGTTCCACAAGCAGTCCATCCCTCAATTAATGAATTAAATAACTTAAAATATCATCAGTGGATGAATTACCTACATTAGCAGATCTCTTTAGGGAGGTGATGATAATTGTACAGGAATCTGCTAATAAAGAGGTAGATAATAACCTTTCTACATCGGTTCCACCTGTTAGAGATTACATTTTCACAATTTGAAAAAAGAATGAATATAAAAGTAAAATTGGTGGCTAAATCACCAGAGGTGACACTGGAGGTGACATCCATGCCGCGTAAGAGAAAAAAATGAAAAAGGCTGAAAAGGAAGATTAGAAGGTTGAGTAAGAAGGCAGGAAAGGTTTAATTTCCTAAGACGGCTTCTACTATGGAGGTATCTATAAATTCTTTAAGTGTACAACCAACAGTACATGCAATGCCAATCACAATGGGGAAAATAATAACAATAGAAGCCTGATGTCAAACAGAAAGGTTGATAAGGATATTGTTACCACTAAAACTTTTTTTTCAAATGACTCTGATTCTGGGGGGATCAGGAGGGGCATTTTTTTGTATTATACCAGACTGTACCTCCATATGTTCCTCCTATGCTGACTGGTGTAATTAGTATTGCAGTTGATCAATATAGATGTCCCTCGGGCAATCAATTCATTAAAGAAATGGTTGAGGGATTGACGATTCTTGATTTTAATATGTTACTTGATGAATTTATGTTTTTAAATAGATAATTTCTGCTGAGCCTTATAGCTTTATAGCACAAGTAGACCAGCTTAGATCAGTAAGGAGCGGCAATATAAAATTGTTTAACTCACAGTCTGAGCAAAAACAAGGGTTGTTTTTAATTCCGCTGTAATTGTCAACCTAATTGTGATTAACTCCTATTTTTCATTGATAGAGAGATTTGCATTATACCATATTTTCCAAAACCATATGTGCACAATTCGAATAGGTGTTTTAGAAGAGTGTGCAGTTCCACAATAGGAAATGGCGCTTAATTTAAGGTTAACTGTAGTTTTGTGTAAGGTTGGCACTAGATTGGCTTCATTTATAGGTCAAAATGTGGTCACAGATATAAAGGAAAGTGAGATATCACAATGGCAATGGTTAGCAGAGGTATTGAATAATTACATAGATTCCCGAGCAAAATCCTTGATGCCGCCTATTTAACAGTTCAACTAAAGTCCTCTCCTGGAAAATAGCTGGCTGTGTGATATGTGCAGAGAAAATCAAGAGTTTGAATTCCTTAAACCCAGAAATTATATGTCTGCAAGAACTTTGTTCAACTGGGCCACTTGAAGTTGATTATTATTATGTTATAAGAAGTCCAGCTACTAAGTCTTGGAGAGGTCATGCAAGTGGAGGATTAGCTACAATTTTGAGTGCCAAATTACACATGGGGATATCATATACATTATCACCCTTAAAACGTAATGCATTGTTAAATATTTCCATATCAGAGATCATAGTAATGCCCCACAATCTCCCTTATTTTGGGATATTTTATGTAAATCTAATTTTCTCAATTTATAAAGGCTATTGTACAGTAGGAGAAGTTTTAGAATATCCTAAATATGAGAGATTTCAAAGCCACTATCTGTAATCATTCTAAAGTACTCTTCTATGATAGAGAAGAGGAAGAGTCTTTGAAGATCCCTACTGCAATTGTCCCAGCAAGTGCAAGGGTAAATAAAAGAGGGGTGCTATTGTTGGAGGCACATAGGAAATCTGAGGTCATCATGGTTAATGGCGGATTTGACAGTGATATTCCGACCCACTCTACTCATATTGCACGTTCATCGACTACAATAATTGACGATGTGATTAGTTCATTTATGGTATTTGTTGTTTAAGGGAATAAGTAAAGTAATAACTAATATCTTGTGTAACCATAACATATTACCACTCACTATTAACCACAAACCAGAGACCATACCTTGCTGGTAGATAAGCAAAGAAGATAACGTTCATCTCAATTCTGTTAAAGGAAGGGTATCCTTGAATACACAAAGCAAGGAAACTCTATCGGGCGAGTTGAGAAAAGCCCTATAGCAGTGATTCTCCCAACTTTTGACTTTTAGGGACTCCCACTTCATTATTACTGGATCCCAGGGACCCCCACTGAATAATTAATGGAGTCCCTGGAACCCCACAAGTCATTACTGGAAGCCAGGGACCCCAGCCTAAGCATTGTTGATGATTTGAATCTCAAAACAATACACAAACATACAGAAAAAATCATTCATCAAACCACTACACAAATGATGACACATTTTATTTAATACGCAACACATCTATAAAAATTATCTACATTTAATTTTAATAGAAAGATTGGAGTTTTTTTCTATTCAATGGGGTCACTCATTGTCCATACTATATTCTGTTTGATGCGCCTGCATTGCTACGACAAATCAATATGAGGATACTGATTTAATTTTTAGCCTCCACTTTTAAACATTAACAGTACATTTAGAAATTTCAATTGTATATCTGACTTTTTTATTTATATACACTTTATGGATCTGTTAATATTATTTGATTTTCTTAATATTCGCGGACCCCCTGAAGAGGCTTTGCAGACCCCCCAGGGATCCCCGGCCCACAGTTTGGTAATCACTGCCCTAGGGGATAACTCCCCCCCCTGATGGATATCTGCAGATACTTATGTAAAAGACATTGAAACATTTGTGAAAAAAAATCACAACTTGTCCAGAAAACTCCGGGACCTAGGAACCAAGTGAATTTTTTTTAAAAGCATTTCTTTTAAGAAAATTGATAAACAAATTGCAATGATGACAATTTGTAAAATTTCATATTTTTTGGCACTCTGATGCAGACCTCTATCTGAACGTAATAGGAAAGCAACAAGTATAATAAACAGCATCATACATATAGGGGCCAATTACGATTCAGTAAAATCCCTTACAAATAGCTGTACGGAGCATATTTCCTGTACAAATCGTACCCTTAAACGTCCCTGTACGTATGATGAGGTACGATTTGGACCCAAAGCAGATCTCCATACGAATCGTACGAAAGACCGTACGACTTAAAAACCCATACAAATCGCATTCGGAACGCGCAGTATGCGACGTCCGTACGGATCGAAGCAGCATTTTCCAACTCAGCAAGTACGATTCGTCTCATCAACACTCCGTCACTCCGTACGACTCTTTTTCTACGGGAGCTCAAAAAGTCCAGAAAAGCAGATTTCAACTCGAACCACTTACGAAATGGACTCCCGCCGGGTACGGTGTGTACACCCCATGATTGCAGGGGTACGGTGCGTAAGGGTATGGTGCGTAGGGGTACGGTGCATAGGGGTACGATGCGTAGTAGTACGGTGCACCCCATGATTGCAGGGGTACAGTGCATATGTGATTGTGTGGCTCTCCGTACGAAGTGCTCATACGCTGCATTTTCCGTCCGAATCCCGTTCTCATTCCCCGTTCCGGATCGTACTTGTCGGGTCGAACAGCATGTTTACAATTCGTATGGTTCACTTTGAGGGTCTGTATCGTACGGATTTTCCCTTGCTTTTTGTACGGTTCACAACGATTCGGTCGTATATTTTTCATACGAATCGTACTGCGCGATTCGGACGGAATTGTACGATTCGGACGGAAAGGGCTATGGATTTGATTCGTCGTACGATTAGTTTACCGAATCGGAATCGGCCCCATAATGTGGAAAGATAATGTGGAAAGATCATTCACATGTGCTATTTTCACACAATGGAATTACTGAGTGCAGACCCCCTTAAAAGGGAAGCATTTAAAAACAAATGAGATATTATCTTTCTTAGAATGTTTAAAACATATTCATTTAATTGAGAGAAAGTAAATGCAATGTACTTGCTATATTTTCTTTTTAAGAGGTAATTCTTTTGCTGGTTAAGAGTGAGGAATGGACATGCATTACTGCCATAGAAATTTTTCAATATCAGTCTTCAGACCTTTAAAACATTTACTTATTCTTTCAGAGGTAATCTGCAAAATATTGTTTCAGATTTATTGTGAAGCATAAATACCTTGCCAGAAATATTATGTTGTTAAATATATTGTGGGACAGAATATAGAAGGTAAAACTATAGGGCCTGATTCACAAAGGTAAACATATACTTTTGTTAAGTTTACTATTTTTTGGTATTTACAAACTATGAGTTTAATTTTACCAATAGTGATTTACAACTTTTGAGACTCTGCACTCATGATGAAGACCCTGCACATAAAATCACATTATTGTATTTATTTGAGTTTTTGTTAATTTGTGTGATATGAGTTATTAATATTTTAATGTTAAGTATGTTTAAATAGTTTTCGTTTTTTAAATGTGGTCAGGTTAAGGTTCTTTTATTTTGTATACTTTTTCTTGCTTTGGTTGTTGGGTTTGCAGGAGAATAGTGTAGGCTGTTTTTCAAATATTTCTTTTGAATTGATTATAACATTTGTATATAATTTTTTTATTTGTTAATAGTATAACCAATTAGGTAGATATGTCTATTAGTTAATTAATAGGTACTTTTAACAATATGGAAATACTTTTTTTTATTTATTGACTAGTTAATTGGATAATTAATAGTGTTAATTTTAGATGTTTTTAGCATTTGCATAGCAATTAGATTATGCTTAAGGTTTTTGTGTTTAAAGTAATTATTAATTGTATTATGTTATTATATTTCAAAACAATATTTAGAAATTTTTATGTATAATTATAAATGTGAAATTTGTGTTTTTATTTTTTAATAATTTGTATAAATGATATAATATCACAAACATTTCTGGGGAAGTGTTTGTGTAATTTCTTTGTGTCAATTCAGAAAAGGGAAGTTGGAGTTTAATAGTTTGACGGCTTTTGCTTATGTTGGAGTAGAATAGTAGTTTTGACCCGTCTTCAATCCAACTGTTGCCTACAGCAAAGAGGAGAAAATAATGATCTAACCCCTCTAAAGTCCAACACTTTCCCTATTTTTGCACAGTTTGGTGTGGGAATAGTAAATCTGACCTCCACAAAGTCTAACATTTTCCCTATTGTTGGTTAGGTTGGAGTCAGAATAGTAAAACTGACCTCTCCAAAGTTCAATATTTTCCATTCTGTTGCTCAGGTTGGAGGCAAATAGGAAATCTAACACATAAGAAAAGTCCATACTTTTTTTCTACTATTGCTAATCTTGGAGTGAAAATAGTAAACCTGGCATCTCCAACGTTCAGGATTTTCACTACTATTGCACAGGTTGAAGTAGTAAAAGTAAAGATGATCCCTCCAGAGTCACTACTGTACTCTTGCTTAAGTTGGAGTGGGAATAGCACATTTAAACTTTCTAAATGCCAACCCTTTCAACACTGTTGATTATGTTCAAGTGTCAATAGAACATTTGACTGTTAGAAAGGCATACACTTACTTATTGCTGTCCATGATAGGGAGTGAATACAGAAATTCGACCCCTTCAGAGTTCAACTCTCTTCATACTGCTATGTTAGAGGGGGAATAGTAAATATGACTCCTCCGATGTCCAGTAATTTCTGTTGCTTATTAAAAGAACACCTGGCCATCCAGCATACAACACCTTCTCTACTGTTGATAATGTTGGAGTGGGAACAGTACATGGAACCCCTCCAAAGTCCAAACTTTTCCCTAACGTTGCTCATGTTAAAGTTGGAATAGTATATCTGACCACTTCAAAGTCCAAAACTGTCCCTATTGTTGGTTAAGTTGGAGCAGGTATAGGAAATCTGACCTCTCCAGCAACCAACACTTTCACTACTTTTGCTTATTTCAGAGTGGAAATACTAAATCTAACCCCTTCAAAGTCTAACATTTTTCCTACTATTGGTCAGGTTGGACTGGGAGTAATGAATTTGACCCTACAAAGTCTATTTTTTAATCAGAATTTCTGAAGTTGTTCTATTTTTTTTGTTTTTATTTTAACAGTTAGTTCAATGTACATTTTATTACATTTATTTTTGTAGGACTATTTATTAATATATATTTTTTATTTTACTGTATCATTATTATTGTTTAATATCTAGTGTAGGTATATTATGTTTTCAAAAGTGTTGTATTAATTGTGTTTAATTATTAAGTTTATTTGTTTAAATAATATTGTTTTGCAATTATTTTAAAGTATATATTTGATTTCATATTTATAAGTAATTCATATTTTGTATATTTTTCATACTATGAGCGCATATTTTTAAATGTCAGATTTTTTTAGGTTAATGCACCTACATTAAAGTAAGGAATTGAGATTCCTTAGTAGCGATGATTAAGGAATCGCTATTAAGGACTCGCAATTACTTATGCATGTTGGAATCGCAAAAAATGCGTGATTCCCTAATAGTGAATCGCAAATTGCAATTTGCTATTAGGTAATACCTTTCCCTTCATTCCTATTGGCCAAGAGACCAATAGGAATGAATGGGATTGCATGCGCATTTTTCGAATACCATTGAGGTAATTGCAAATTGTTCATGCAATTTCAAGGGTGCTAGGGGGCCAAAAGGCCACCCTAATGCACCCCCAAGATTGGCATGCGTGCATATGCGGCTCAAACACATGCCTCAAGGGCACTTTGTAAACTGCACTTTTGCAGTTAATGGTATTAGTGTTTCCTAAATGCGAAGTCCCATTTAGGAAAGGCTTGTTGAATCCAAAATAGAGAATCGCAATTTACGATTCCCTAAAAGCATTCGCAATTAATTGCGATTACCAATTTGCAAATGCAATGCCTTTGATGCATCTGAAAAGGCATTTTACCGGTAAAATGAATGATGCAGGTGGCCCTATGTGTATAATAGTTCAAATGTAACATAACTACCTATCTAGCTACAATGTAATGGTCTTGTATGCTTTATTAGTCAATATTTTTGACTTTAGATACTAAGGGGCACATACATGAAAGTTTGATTTTGCGATTATCAATTAGCAATATTTTTGAAATCACTATTTAGTAATCGCAAACTGCAATGCAACAAAATAGACAGCAAATAGCAATTCTCTAATTGCAATTCCTTAATATTCGCAAACGGAATTAGGGAATCGCTATTTGCAATTTTGACTCCATTTTTTCCTATGGGCCTCAAGATCCATAGGTGGGAAAAGTCTTCCATTACCTAAATTACGATTACCTATTAAGTCATCACAAATTAGGTAATGCAAATTCAACGGTGCCCGGGGGGCTAAGGCAACCCTGATGCGCCCCTAACAAAAAAGATGAACATGGCACATGGCACTTTGAAAAATTAAGTTTTGTGCATTTATCGAAGTATGCACATGGTTACCATCATCTTGTAGTTGATGGGAATTAGCGTTTCCTAAATGCACAGGTCGCACTTAAGGAATGCTTCTTGCATGTCTATTAGGGAATCGCAAATTACGATTCCCTATTTGCATTAGCATTTTAGGGAATCGCGATTACCTATATTGTGCATTAAAAAAGGCCATGTTGCAATCGCAAACTGCTGATTTTTGCGAATCGCTCTGTTTACGATCGCAAAATAGCTTGATGCATGTGCCCAAAGTTTGTAAACTCAGTATTTGTATCCTCCATATTTTTTCTCCAATAGTTTTTGTCCCCTATATTTTTCTCTACAATATTGTATGATGCAGCCCTACCAGCAATAAAGCAGTCAAGTTGTTTTGGCATGATATAATGTTGATTTGTTATTCCTTGAAGGATAGAAAAAAATGTGTAGGACATCTATTGGACCTGAGCTTTGGAATTTGGTGACTAGTCTTTGAAAGCTGGAAGAGCAGACAAAATTAAGTCTTAAACTCTCATGCTAACATTACTTTATGAAAATAAGAATCATCAAAGCCAAGAGGCAGAGATTTTTCTCTAAGCTGCACTTCTTCTTCATCCTTGAACTTAAGCAGCTCTACCCCTGTATGGAATCAACAAGTATTTACTCTCAAAAAGAAAGGTCAGATTTACAAAAGGCTTTTCTGATCACAAACCTTGCAATTTGCAAAATAGTGGGGGTTGCAATTGGAAAATCTCTTTCTGTACTGTACAAAACCCTCATTGTGAGTAGAAAACTTTATTTTTCCAATTTGTACAATGGGTTCTCTGGCCCATACCAAAACGCAGGTTGAAAGGGGTGTGAAAGGGATATTCAGTCATCTATGTACCAATGGTGTGTGACTGAAATACTAGTTAGAAACTCCTAAAAAGGGGTGGTAACTGATTAAAAAACAGTAGATTTCACCTTGGGTCCTCAAGTGAATAGTCAGGGGTCCAAGGGACCACTGCTTACTACAATTGATATCAAAAAGGTAAAACCTTTTTTTTTTTTTAAAAGCAGCACTTGTTTCTCTAAAGTATACAGTCAGTTTTAAGAAAATGTTTACTTTTTTGGGAATACTATCACAGTGACAGAGGCCAGCTGTCCCTTGAAGGAAACCAGCCATGTGATCACAGACAATCTCAGGGGATCAATAATTGGGATCTGCTTAACGAATATTAATTACTCAGATTGCACTGTTACCCGCATGTATTTCTTTATTTTATGTATTTTTTATTAGAAGAGTTTTATATAGCACAAACAGGACCTTCATGGGTATTAGAGTGCCTTACAATTGTTAGAGAGTATATAGTTATTCAATGAAAAATGTAGAAACATTTGAATAAATAGAGCATCACAAGATACAGCAGCACCCCAATAAGAGGGTGGTGCCCTTCCATTGTGATGACCAGTAGATTAAACAAGACAATACCATAACAACCAAGTGGTAAAATGGTGTCATGAACTAGAACAGTACAGTTAGAGACAACACCTCGACTAAGGGTGCTATTATCTCAGTGATAGGACAACTAGATCAGCAAAACGGAAAAATAAAAAGAAGCAGTGATCATAATATCATATTATAGCACAGTAAAGGATTCAACAGATAGCATCCCCAATAATGGTGGGGTTCACTCAGTGTGGACACAGAGAAATCATAAGGACAATAATGAAACAGGCTAGCAGTAATCTTTGGGTGTGGTTGATAAGTATAGACTGCTCTGAGTGGGAGCTACTAGGGTCTTGGAAGGACATTTGCTTATTGAGTAATAGTTGAACTCCTTTCTTGAAGGATGTGGTTGAAGGTTCATCCTTAGATCCAGAGGGAGAGAGAACCAAATTCCTGGTGCGATGCCCAAGAAAGCTCTGTTATAGCTGTTCATATATTAGTGCATAGGTTGGGCTAAAACATCAGATTCCATTTGCAAACACTAGGAGCCTGATTAAAAGTTGGCTGGCTAATTCTGTCCTGTGCATAAAACCCTGTTAATGCAAGAGATAGAATTATGAGTTGGGTTTTATTTAATGCATCCATAATTATCGGATGAATGAAATAACCCAACGTATGTAAAATTTTGGCAGGTCAAACCCTACCGAACTTTGAAAGGGGAAAAATAAGATTTTTGCAGTATCATGCAGATTTTGATGCGTTAAAGACCAAAAGTCAACATGTTATTCCCCATAAACTCACAATAGGTGCTCTTCATCGCACTTGATAAATAACATAACCTGTGGTATTGTTGGTTACCAGGGGCGATAAATAACGCATCAACTTGTAATCGGGACCCAAGTGTGCAATTTGTGACTTCATTTTGCTAACAGAATCTTTGTACTGCAGACCTAAAATCCCTTCTTGACCCTTATTTCCTTATTATAGAAAAATGACAGAACAGGAATGTGTGGTGATCATTTTCCACAATCTGTGGCAATCATGGCTATTTTAAATTGAACAATCTCATAGAAAATGAATATTGCAAGCATGCCAGAGGGCAAATCACCTAGGAAGGAGCCTGCTACAAATACTGTGTAAAACATTTTAGGACATCTGATATGGCAAACTACCATCGCCACAGCTTTGTTTGTCCTTTCCAGTCAGCTGTTCCCCAGACAGAATCCACAATGTTGAAGAAACTAAGAGCCACCCGCTTCTTGCTGTTTGCTTCCTTCCTCCCTGCTAGACCTGAGACAGGGGGGCAAGACCACCAGCTCCAGCCTTCTTCATGGCCAGTAGCCGCCTACGTCATTGCATTGCGCCAGGAGGTGCTTCAAAACCAGCAGAGCGCTCCAACAACACGGGACCTGCTTCTTGCTGTTTGTTTCCTTCCTCCCTGCTTGACCAGAGACTGGAGGGCAAGACCACCAGCTCCAGCATTCTTTATGGCCAGTAGCCACCTACATCACCGCATTGCACCGAGAAGAGGCTGGGCTCGGCCACCCCCTGATACCTCCAGTTTGAGGACTTGGGCTGTCTCATTCCTAAGGTACTATTTGGCATTTTTCTTTATAGCTTACTAGTAGACTGCTCCATATTCTTATCACCCAATTCTTCTTACCGTCCCCTGAAGTATTAACTCATTGACTGCTTGGCATGGGGAAAAGGAAAGTGACTGAGGCTGGGCTGGGAGGTGCCACAAAGAAGAGATCCAAGAAACGCTCCCAGGTCTCAGGGCACGAAATTGGGAACGAAGGGGTGTAAGGGGCAAACGTGCTAGTTCACATTGAGGATATCATTGCTGATTGTGAGGGGTTGCTTACAACACCTGTTTCATCCATTGACACCCCCGCCCCTGCTCCCATCATTACAGCTTCTCAACCATATATCTCTGCTGGGTCTACCAACACAGGGTATGGTAACATACCAAGTTTATTTGAGAATGTGGCTAACAAAGCACATCCAATGCCAGTCCCAGAAGTGCTAAAAGTGCCCCCTTGTAGCCTTATGTGCCCTTCGAGTGAAGCCTGCATCCCTGATTGCGCTACGCCTGCCGACCTCCCCCCCGAGTAATCGCTTTGCACCTCTTGTAGAGCAATCGGTAACAAACAAATTATATAGTGACCCAGAGCATCCATGCATAATACATAATGGGCTAAACATGGTGAAAGGACGGCTGTTAGTGAATTCTTACCCTCTAATTTAGCTCTCCAGAGGGACAGAGTAGCCCTTAAAGGTACTATTGATACTTTGACGGTCTCAGTGTCAAAACTGTATAATAAACTAGATGAATGTAGCAGATTCCAGTCCCCCCTACCAGTCCCTACCCAAAATAATCATACAAATTCAAGGGTGGTCCCTGCTACTTCCCTTTGCATGCAAACCGGCCATAATGCTTTGAACATCAAATATGCCCCTCAGCCTGGCCCATTTGGTTGCAATGATAGGGCTTAAGGTTCTTTAACAACTTGCAGGTATCAGGAGGAACAAGGGTGGAAATATAGGGGTGCACCACAGGACTCAACGGGACATGGGATGCTATCAGAGCAAGCATCACAGAGATCGAACACAGGTTGTAGTAGGGCGCCTTCACCTTCTGAAGGCAGTGACCCAACTAGGGCCATGCGGGTAACTCTTGACCTTCTCTAGGCTTCTAAGAAATTAAGAGTTGATGACGCAGTAGAGAATACAAGCAAACTAGTTTATTCACAAAGTACACTGCAGTGGAGTCCAATCTTATCAGCCTCCTATGATGGCTGCCGAGAGACTGACTTTAACAAGCATAAAGTTACATTATGTACGTTGCGGAGCCCACAAAAACACTGATAGCTGTCGTAATACAAAGAGAGTACAGAACATGAGGTTTGATTCTGCAGCGTGGCACAAGCTATCTACTGCCCAAGGTCGTCCGGCCTATCCTCCCCACTAGACAGGTAGGAGAAGGCATCTCTGTTTTCGGAAAAGGCATGCGTTAATGAGCACGATTCAGCATTTGAGAAACAAAGCGTACCAAGGACTATTTCTTTTTTTTTTTTTTTTTTGTCCTCATTTGCCACTTAATCGATCCAGGGGCCTTCCTCCGCGGGACCCAGTAGCCTTTTTAAGGTACCGTCAATTTTCCCTGGAAGGCGATCTGGTGTCAAAGCTGAGAAATATAGCCCCACACGATCTAGCTCCAATATCCACCCAAAATGGGCTGATCGTCCAATTTAACTATGGCATGGGGCGCCTCCCGTTGGACATGGAGACAGAGGCTTAATCATTGGACCCGGGGGGAAAAAAAAAAAAAAAAAAAAAAAAAAAAAAAAACACCCCGGGGTCCTAACTGTTCCGACTCCACTCAATTAAGAAGTTCCAAAATCTCACAGTACGGGGGCTACATGTTCTGGCCAAATCTGTTTTTGATGTGATGTAAAGTGAAGACAACCACTCTGCATGGGTTGGTGGGTTGATGTTGACCCAATTTTTGCATATTTGTCTTCTAGCTAATAATATGGCGTAGTATAGGAACTCTCTTTCTAATCCTTTGATATTGTCACTCAGTCCAAATATTACCAAGGACCATGAGAGGGGGACAGAGATTTTGAGGATTGAATCCAGCGATGTCTTTACTTCCTGCCAGAAAATAGTAACATTCGGGCATTCCCAGAACATATGTAGATCTGAGGCAGCTGGCAGGGAACATTTACTGCAGCATTTCCCCGGTTGAAACTTAGAAAGCCTTTTGGGGGAATAGTATGCCCGATGTAATGTAAACAATTGATTGCGCCTCAGCCAGGCTGGTTTTATAATCTTATAAAGAAGCGTAAAGGACTCAATCCATTTCCCTTCTGCTTGGGGTTCACCCTCTAGGTAAGTTTGATAATAAACGGAACATGCACAAATCCCTTCCAAATTTCAAGAGGAACGAGACAGGGGTGCCCTCTTTCCCCCCTACTATTTAACATTTATCTGGAACCTTTTGCTCACTCCATACGAGAAAATCCTAATATCCCTCCCTTTTCATTCTCAGGGTGGGAAAAGAAAGTCGGGATGTATGCTGATGACATTCTTATTTACACTACAGACCCGACACGGGCCTTCCCTAGGGTAATCCATAGCGCAGAGGAATTTGGGAAACACTCAGGCTATGAAATTAACGCAGGGAAGACGGAGATAATGGCTTGGAACATCGACAATATTCAGCTTCCCTTAAAATCTTCAATGCGCAACCTGGGTATAAGAATCACCAAAGATCCTAACGTGTTGGCTCAGAACAATCTAGACCGCGTTTCACACGAAGCGAAAATATTAATGAAGTCCTGGTCATTTTTACCTCTCACCATCTATGGAAGGACTAGCTTAGTAAAAATGTCTATCCTCCCGAAATACACTTTTCTCTTCAATACAATTCCTTTATTATTTGACACGAACAAATTAAAAACATCCCAACAAAACATAAATTCATTTGTTTGGTGTTACAAATCATCCAGGTTGGCGTGGAAGAAACTGAGAAGGAGAAGGGAAAAAGGAGGCCTTGCTCTGCCAGATCTGGAATACTATGCGTGGGCCTTTCATCTGACCCATTCCAGGATGCTATTAAAGTCCCCATTAGACAACTCTAACGGTTACTTGTTCAAAGCCATGCTATTGGGTTCAGACCTTCCATCGGACGGATTTCTATTTAAATTCGGGCATCAGAGGTTCTTTAAAAAAGTTAGATTGAAGACACTATACTGCTCCATAAAAGAATGGTCTCAAATTAAATCGAAGGCGGGGATAGCATATTTCTCTGACTATGCACCGATATGGGACTTTCCTGGGCTTTCATCGAATTCCATACAGACAATAAAAACAGTCCTACAAGAAGCAGGAATTACAAGATGGGGAGAATTAGTAGAAGATGGCTCTCTTATTGATTGGGAAATATTCTCAGACAAGGCAACCTCACCATTAGCTTGGTTTGTCTATAGTCAGCTTTTAAGCTGGCTTCGTTTTCAAACAACTAAAAATACCAAATTTGGAGGAGACAGTTTATTAGAGAAGAATCTAATGGAAAAATCACACAAGGGAAAGGAGGTTGCTGCACATTATTGGAGTATCTTGGAAGAAAAAGAGGATGAGCTTAATCTTCCGACAAAGCTATGGGGTGGAGAGGGTGAACCCCAAGGACTATTTCTTATATATGATCAAGTAACAGTTTAAATAATAATACGACATGGCGTCTTCAAGAGGTAAAATGGTGGCACAGATGTCAACCTAAATGACGTAACATCTGCTCTTATTAGTTGCGTATGCATACAGCACAAATATATTATGAAATAGCTACATAAATGCTAACATAATATTGGGTAAAATACAAGTAATATGGCAGTAATACATTTCAATTCTAACACCTCCCAATCATGTCATCTCACACATACTGCTCCCTTGCTATGAACACGAGAACGGTGAAGCCTTAAAAAACAAAGCTATACACTGGTTGAGGCACACCAGGGGTTGCACATCTATAATAAGGGATGACATTGTGCAGGCAAAAAGATGCGTCCTAAAACACAGTTCTGTTGATGCAATAGAGCTTACTCTAGTCAGTGATTACCTGGTGCTGAACTTAGCTGCCCTGGAAGCTAGAACTCATCCACCATCTGTTTCAAACATCCGGCTGAAGCTTAACATCTCTACCATGACCAAACGAGCTAAAGCTGCCCCACTGCCCCACCGGGACTCCCCAATTTCAACTTTGTCCCAGAACAATTGACTACATCCAGAATCTGCCAGGGAACACATGTAAATCCTGAGTATAGATTGTGTATTCACTTCCCCTACAGCATATATTCACCAAGAGGGCCCCTTCCAAGGGATTGAAACTATGACGCCCAACTCACAGCCAGTTTCAGCTATAGCTATATTGCCATTGACTAGAGACCATGTGCAGGCTAGTGAAATAGACATACTTAGATACACTTCAATAAACCTGACTGATTCAAATGCCCTACCCCGTTCCCAGGCTTTCTCCCTGATGACAAACAGCAGGATGTTGGAAATGGTGTTGTGGACTGTGGCGGGCATAAGGGGAAAGCCTAATTGCCCCCACTGGCTCAAGCTCATCAACCAACATGAGATCTGCTCATTGCAGGAAACGTGGAGCCTAACCCCCACATTCATCCCTGGGTTCATGACATTTCATAGACCGGCAATTCCATCAAAACATGGCCGGCTGTTAGATAGGTTGCTCATTCTAATTACCATCTCATTAAACTGTGACATCAAGGTGTTGGTCACCAATAGCTCAGACATCCTTGGCATTAGGCTAAATAGTGGCAAGGGCAGGTGCATTGACGACATTTATAATGTCTATGCCAGAAGTTCTAGAGGAGGTAGCTCCCCAACTCTCCATGCGCTGGATAATTTATTGGAGGCTAGGTAAGACAGCCACTCCCTAATAGTTGGTGGAGACTTTAATGTTACATATAAGCCACTCGACTGGGTTGACTCCTATAAGGTGAATGAAGCGGACAAAGTGTGGTTGGTACTGTTGCTAGAGTTCCCGCCTATAAAAAAGTGGTTGCAAGCTGCTTTGCAACTAAATGCTATATATTTGGAGTACAGGCTTAGAGCTACCAATGGGAGAACCAGCTCTGATAAAGGAGCGGTGATGACCTTCAGTGGGCCAAACAGGTAGAGTAGTATAGATTACTTACTTGTGGATCTTACCCTATGGTCTCTAGTACAGGACATGGTCATCATTCCGTCCTGTGACAGTGACCATAATCCCCTTAGCCTGACTGTTGAATATCCATGGGGGAAAATGGGAGGGTCGCTTCTATTCCACTGAGCACCAGGGAGGTAATCCCTACATGTCGGCTCAAATGGCCCGAAATCATGGCAGACCAACAAAAGATCAAATTAATTAAAAATGACATAGAAAAGCATTTGGAGATACTGTCACTAGCAACCAGTGATTTGTCTACACAGGCTAGCTGCAGTGCTTTACACACAGACTTCTTCAAACATTTGACCAGATCCTTTTATGTTTATACCCTTAGAAACATACCTAAACAGGGTGATCATTAGGAACAAATCAGTGGTTTAACTAGGGTCTTGTGCTGAAGAATGACGTGGTCAACCGAATCAAAACAGTGGTGGTGATGCACTGAGATTGGCTGTGCTTGCGCTTTGTTTTGTCGTCTGCCACCAGAGCTACCCAAACGCTACCACATAGATGATTAAATCTCCAACGCACTGAGAGGGGACTCCAACACCCAACAGCCTTTGCGGCAAGAGCCGAGCTCGTGACTTTTGGCCTCCCACACGGAGCCGCTGCTGCTTCGCACCAGTAAAGTAGAGTAAAAGTGAGTTTATAAAGTGTAGTGTAGTTCCTATATTCCCAATAGGCTCTGCGCATTGGAATGATATAAACAGCAGTGTAGACGTAGGACTGAGGTCGACTAGGTCTCTACTAACTATATTAGACATAATTAGTTTTGCCAGCTAGCTCAGAGGTCACTAGAAACTTTCTCGAATGTTCAGGAAAGAGTTAACTCTCCAGATTTAGACAAGAAGGGATTAGCTTCTGACAACCATACAAACATGACAACTTTGCTCCCTCAGAAAAGAGTGTATCTCTAGAGTTGTGTGAAAACAATAGGCAGCTATTTCACTCAGTCAACCGTGCATACTTAATTTCACCAGAGTGCAGAGAAATAGAGAGACGGGCGTTTTCAATAAAAGGTGTTATTTATTGAGCAGTCTTCTTTCTCATGCAAGAGAAATGAATTGCCACAATTGCAATACTTATCATAAAGTTAAGTGCATACAGTAAAAGTAGTATTATGAAATAATATTGTAAAAGCATTGATATGGTTTCTTAGCCATATGGTACTTTAAAATGGATAAAATATATACATACATAAAAACATTGACTAACGTACTCAACTGGTGCTTCTAACTACGCCTACACCGGTGTACCTGACCTAAGCCTAATACTTGGGAAGGAGTAAGTAAGTAGCAGTTTAAGTTAAGTTGGTTAAGATTGTTTTGCCAAGAATCTGCATCAAGAAATCTTTAAGGGTTTAGTCAGCTCCGTACCTTGGTAATAGAATGTGGGAGGTCTGGTATCTCTTTCTTCAGGACTCGATCTCCCAGCAACCCGCAAGGGTGGCTGGAAACACCGGAGCTGGATTTTCTCTGCAGGAGAAAAAGACAGCGTCTCTCTCAGTGCGCCAAAACGAGAGGGGCGGCTTCCGTGGGCTCTTGCATCAGCTGGGCTCTCAGGCAAGTAGATATCCGCTCTGCTCCAAACCACTGTGTGTTTGCTTAAGGCAACTGTTGGTATATTTCTACCTGAAAGGTGGCAAGTTTGACGTAAGGTTGGACATTAGACGTCACTAAGAACTAACAGTTCTTTCTGGACTCTAGGAGTTCTTGTTCAAATCATAACAAAAGCGGGGGGGGGGGATTTCCCAGGCTGCTGGAGGCTTGGTTTGTTTAAAGAACGAGTTGTGCTTTCTAGGAGTCGCTGGGAGTAGCTGTGCTGTGTTTTGGACTGCACGGGCTATTACTGAATATGGGTATGATTCTTATGCCTTTATAAGGATAATATTAATTATAACCACATAAGAGCATGAATCGGGAATATCGAATTAGGGTCCTAGATAGAAATACAACAAAAGTACCTGGTTACAGCAACCGGTGTGTCCCCGCACTATTGTGAGAGGGAGAGCAGAACCAGGAAACACCGGTGCTCAAAAGTGGCTCTGACCTGCCGCTGCATGGGACGCACTGAGAGGGAACTCCAACACCCAACTGCCTTCGTGGCAGGAGGCGTGCTCATAACCTTTGGCCCCCTGCCCTGAGCCGCTGCTACTTCGTGCCAGGAGGTGCTCAAAAGGGGCTCTGACCTCCTGCTGAGCGGGACGCATGTGGGCCGTGCCTGGGCAAAGCCCGGGCCAAGGGCGGGTCCGTCTTAGGCCGTCAGAGGCCGGATGAGGCTGGGCTGGGCCACCCCTCTTGAGTTTGAAATTGTTTAGCCTGGAACAACGTGATCCCTGGGTTAAGTACTTTTACTGACAACAAGCTGACTCTTGTATTATTTTTACATTACTGGTAATTCACACAATTATTAAGTGACTGGCGAAAGAGGCATTTTTCTTTTTCTTTTTTCTTTTTCTTTCTTGCAATAACATTTTTATCTAAGTAGTAATATGCTGGGACTGTGACTAATATGGGTAAAAGAAAATTAACATCTAACACTATTGTAAAACACTCTAGCAAGCCCAAAGATGCTAAAATGACCCCGCTAAATTACCTTATGGGGGCTGTAGGTGCTATAAAAAAGCAAATATCCTATGTGGAAGAAATTTTAAATATGGTCGCACAGAGGCTATCTAGTAATAGCAAGGAATTTTCTCTACCTGAAATAGTGACAGATGAAGCCCGCTTCCTGGGAACTTCAAACCCAGAGCTATTAGAAAATGGGTGCATACAGATAATTGCCGATGATATTTCCATAAATGAACTGGATGCTGAAACATCTGAGTAAATTTCCTGCTCCCCCGAGAACAGACCATCTAAAACCAGCCCCAAAAAAACAGCAATGGAAAAGAGGTAATGTCTAGTCTCAAAAAGTAAAAGAATTGAACCCCGTTTAAAAAACAAAGGAAATGGTCGCCAAAATGAAAACGAGAAACTGTCTAAATTGATCATGGACTTATCAGAGTATGTGAAACAGTCTATCAGTACTATGGAAGGTAGATTAGAAAAACATTGAACTCGGTCTGAAGAAAGTGGTAAGAAACCAGAGCCTAATAATGCATAAGGGGAACTTGTGTAAAATGGACCCTCCAAGTACATTAAAAGTTACACAAGGTGTAAAACCTATTTCCCCCATAGCATCTGACAATAAAGATGGGTCAGAAATACACAGGGGGCGAGTCATAAACAAGAGTCACCAATAAAAACCCGACCTATGAACTTTGATACACACAACGGACTATGCAGTCGACCCAGTCTAAATTTATCCCCGGCAGCCACCCACTTCACAGTGGTTTTAGCTAACGTCCACGTCCCATGACCAGGGGAAGATGAGACATGGAAATCACTGTGGCACAAAGCCATTTATTGCTTAAGGAACAGAACTGGACTTACTCGGGACATGTTTAGGGAATTCAAAATGGTCAGACATGTACCTTGGGTTGGCAATAGTGCGAAAAGCCTTAGGGGAGATTGTGTTGTTCTTTCTTTTGGTGTCCCTTCCTTGGAAAGGGAAATTCTATTTAGAGCCAGGGACAGAAACGGTACTGACTTAGGAATAAATGTTTTAACTTTGAGTTACTTTTACTAGCCTAACATTTTAACACTACACAACAAGAAGAAACCCAGCCCCCTACTCAGCCCATCAGCCTTTTCTCCTATAATCTGGAGGTGGCAAATAGGTTTGGGCCTCTCCAATCCTTGGATGCAAACAACTGACTACCTAGTCAAAAAGAACAGAGCAATACAGCAAAGGATGTGGTAAATAGGATAATCTGAGTTGTCTGCAACGCTATTCCAAGCACGGATCAGATGGTCAACACGTCCAAAGAGGGAGAAGCTCTTGGGCTAGACCCTGCGTTTAGGAATAATTCAGATCAAAGTATGCCTAGTAATCTCACACAGACCGAGCAACCTAGTCCTGAATTAAGCCAACAGACTGAATCGGTCAATGGATAACATTTTCCAAAAAAAGTTAGTGTTCTATTCCGGAACATAGCAGGTTTACGAAACAAAATTAACAATCTAGCATGGTTAGAGTCTATTGATAATTTGGTATCCAGGAGACTTGGGTGATAGATGAAGCTCATCTGAATGGATTTAAGACCTACCATACCCCTGCTAGTCATGATGGGCCGAAAGGAGGGATATGTGTGTACTTTTCTAATCTGCTGAGTGTATCAAAGATTGAGCTGATAAAATCTGACATTCATTACCAAATATGATTGATTTGCATAGACTCTAGCTATACCCTGGCTGTTGTTAACTTTTATAATAATGCAGAAAAGGGTAATCTCGGGCCCATTTTAAAACAGTTAAGTGAGGACCTAGGTAAAGTAAAGGCAAATATTAGTACAGAAGAGGTTATTGTTTAGGGAGGGGATTTTAATGTTAATTTGTGCCAGCAAGCCAGGCTGGGGATCTGTGGGATGGAGGTAGAAGAGGATGTATTTCCGATTCACTTTGAGCACACTTCCAGGTGGGAGATGCTGAATAAAATTCTGTTCTCACATGATCTTGGGTTCGCTAACTGTCTGTGCTCTCCAAACGTGGAGTATGATTACACCTTCATTGGTAGGGCATTACTATCTATAATAGATTTTATATTTGCCCCTAACTTGTCTGCTAATTTAATCGCAAACGATAAAATACATACAAATGTGCTGAGTGATCACCTGCCCTTGAGTATCAACATTTGTATGCCCACTGTTGTTGAATTACATTCAAAAAACCATTTGACATGAACCAAAAACATCTCCCTTGCACGTTTAAATGGATATACTTACGTTGGTCTATTCATAACCCTGCTGAATTTAATAAGCACATTATAACAACGGCTTGTGATTTAATTTAAACGTGTCTGGGGGAAACTACCTCCCATGATAATATTTTGTGGGCTTTTTCTGAAATCACCCAGATCATCCAAAACCTGTTGACAGTGGAAACAAAGGGCATACGATCCCGTAAAAATTGATGGTTTGATTCCCATTGTACAAGAACATATACACAACTTAAAGAGGCTTTACATAGGGCTGTGAGAGATCAAAAAAAAATTTGAGAATGTAGAAGGAAGTACCATTTGGCCAGAAAAACCAGAAAGAACAAGTTAAAAGACCTAGCTTGGGATGCCCTTCACGAAGCATCTTCGAGCAAAGATAGCTCATCATTCTGGAGGGCAGTTAATGCTCTGTTCTTTACCAAGTCTGACGTTGCGAAATTAGCGTTTGCAATTGACAAGAAAACGTAGATAGATTTTTTTCTTAAATGTGTATAAAGCACAGGATAGTGCAGATAGTACCACAGACACTGCGAATAGTCAGGGGGGAGACCCTTTAACTTTTTTGCCAATTGAACTCCATTTTAATCACAAAGGGTTACTGGGGCCATTAACGCAAGCAAGGACGGCAAGGCTCCCAGACCCGACGGGGTCCCTATTGACCTATTTAAATTAAACACCTTCACTATGGTCCTCCCTAATAACATGGGTTCTCCGAGCTTGTTGCAAGAAGGGTTTTAATAAAACTTGGTCTGAATCCGTAATAATACAGATTTTTGAAAAAGGGGATAGGGAAAATCCAGCATGCTATCGCCCGATATCCCTACTCGATTCACTGATGAAGGTAGCAGGAAGGATAGTCCTAAACAGATTGCAGGCCTGGACAGAGGAGAATATTATTTTAAGTGACGTCCAATATGATTTTAGAGAGGGCCTCGGAACAAATGAGCAGGCTTTAAATTTAAGTGTCTTAATAGGTAAATATGGATTGGTGTCACTACAACGCAGGCTATTACAACGCCTGCTGTTACAACGCGGTTTTTACACCGCATACCATTACAACGCATAGTGTTTTTAAGCGCTGGATAGTGAATTATTTAATTTACCATTCCAACTCCAGTCCCCGTGGATAGTAGGGAAGGTGTTGGATAGTAAATTAAATATATTCCCTATCCTAGAGCGCCCCCCAGCGCAATGCGTTGTAATGGTTTGCGTTGTAATGGTTGCGATGTAATGGTAGTGCGTTGTAATAAATGCGTTGTAAGTGATATTCCCCGGTAAATATACTCAAGCAAGACATGGAAATGTTATGTGTCATTTGAAGACCTCACAGCCTCACAGTTATACACAGCAAACTATGGGATATTCTGGCGGACTTGAAGGTCGATTAGGTTTTGGTCCAGTTCTTTAGACAACTATATTCAATTGCCACTGATAAGGTGCGGTATGGAATCAAAGGGGAGTGTACAGCATTGTTTAAATTGGATAGGGGTGTGAGACAAAGTCTCGTTCCTGTTCACTTTATTTACCAACTCTTTGGAACAGGATCTGGCAGGAAAGCCCTGAGACCCGCCATACATGAACAAACGCCTGATTGTCTCCTTTCTATAAGCAGATGACGCAGTACTCATGGCCCGCACGCAGCTTGGTCTGCAAAAGGCCATTGCTTTGTACACCAGTTTTGTGGATGACCGTGGGCTCAAATTAAATGCCCAAAAAATGTTTACTATGACCTGTGGGCGGGGGAGGAAAAAATGTAGCAGTCTCCCATTGGGTAATAGCAGGCTTGCCTCCATCAACATTTTCACATACCTTGTTGTCGTGTTTGAGCAGTCAGGTTCATGGGGGCCGACAGTCAAGGTGAGGAGCCTTCTTTTTATGAAGTCGACTGTGGCTGTGGTAAATTTCTTGAGGAAAATGGGCAAAAGACCTCCGCGTATCCTCCTAAAGGGTTATCAAGCAAAATGTGTGAGCATTGCGACATTTGGGGCAGGAGTTTGGGATTTTCATGACGTATCTTATATACAATGCGTGGAAAACACCTTTTAAGGTATATTTTAGTAGTACCTGTCAGTACCCCAGTTTATAACTGCCATAGCGAGTTGTGTATTTCCTATATTACAGATGTGATTAAAGTACAACCGGTGCTTCTTTGGCACTGTGTTTGGACCTCCAGATTTACTGGCCTAAACAGGAAAATTATCAAGGACTCAATGAATTTGGATCCTTCAAGCAAGATTACTTGGTTGAAATATGTTAAGAATTTCATCTTTGAATTGGGGCACCAAGAATATTACACCTCCCCAGAGTCAGTGAATTCTATACTAAGGAAGGATCTTAAAGCAATTTGCATGTCTCATCTTGAGTCATTTAGAATGGCCGCCGAGATGAATACATTTATTGTAGTCCAACATCAAATGACCTTGAGTACTTATGAAATCCAACCGTAACTTTTATGTTGTACTGGGGGATATGGGAGATATCTTTTAACACGTTTAGGTTTGGCATCTTTCATCATCTAATTAGTTATCCAAGCATGAATGATTGATCTAGCAATCTCAGCCACTGCCCCTGTGACAACACTTCCCCCAAACCACTATCCACACAATTTTATTTTGTAAATACTATGGTAAGGAAAGATCAAGATGGATTATACCCCTACTAAAGGTGGGGATATGGAGGCAATGTCGTCCTGCCTTTTTATATCTGCAGTTGCTGGATAGCTTGTATTGTATAGATGTTATGGACAGCTTTCCAAAGAACATCTGGAAAGAAAGGAAAACAATAAATAGCAAAAATGTCTATGTAAATTAACTTGTCTTTACTATTGGCTGTAGGGTTGCCCAGTTTTGAAATGTATTAATATGATCAGCTTAGCGTTGTTTTTATCTAATGTATTGTGTAATATGTGTATATTTGTATTTTATCTGTCTGCTTTTATCATTTTAATGGGTAAACCTAATGAACTGTTGTATTATGTGTATATTTGAATTTTATCTTTCTGCATTTGTGATTTTAATGGTTAAAATCGAATAAAGGATATTCTGATATAGAAAGGCATTTTGAGATCCTGTTACTCGTGACCAGTGATTTGTCTACACAGGTTAGCTGCAGCATTTTACATATAGAATTAGTCGAACATTTGGCCAGATCCTTTTATGTTTATACCCTTAAGAACAAACCTAAACAGGGGAGATCCTTAGGAACAAATCTGGTTTAACAAGAAGTGCAGGGTATTGTGAGCGAGACTGTCTGTAGCCATAAGAAACAGGGATACTCCAATGATACGCAAAGTCAAGAGGCACTACAGGCAGGCACAAACCAAAGCCAGGAGAGAATGAGATGAAAGGAGATAGGAAGAACTTGGGGAGGCTATCCTGCACTCAGATAGCAGGATGTTTTGGTCACTGTTTTCCAAGGGCAATTTCGGAAGATCGCCCCTTTGGCCAATAACATCCCAGCTACGGAGTGGCATAAACATTTCAGTGACCTGTACTCTATCACTAACATCCAAGATTGACCTTGGATGTTTCTTGATATAGGTCATCTAGTAGGTAGCCTCTCATTCACCAGAGATGAAATTCTGTCTTCCTTGGGCTCAATTTCAACTGCAAAAGCTCCAGGCCCAGATGGAATCCCAGGTGACCTCTTCCGTTCAGATTGGGTAAACTGGGCAATATACTTCACAACACTGGCCTATGACATAGCTGGGGGGGGGAAGATTCCAGAATAGTGAAAAGGGGCCGAAGTAATCCCCATCTTTAAGAAAGGTGACAGGTCGAAGCCCTCCAACTACCGTCTGATCAGCTTGATTGATTGTGCCCAAAAGGTCTTCTGTCGCTCTCGCCTAGTTAAGATCCAGGATTGGACGGATGAGAATCGCATCCTCTCTCGACTCCAAGCAGGTTTTCAATTGAAGTTTTACACTACCGATCACGTTTTTTGTCTTGTCATGCCGTATTGGAAGGTAGTTAGGCTGGGCAAGGATAGTCTATATCTAGCTTTTAGAGACTTAACAACAGCCTTCGACCTAGTGCCTAGGGATTTAACTTGGCAGGTGCTTAGGGACATGGGAATGCCCCTGGCAAGTCTGGAACTCCTACTAAGGTTCCATGAAGAGAACTTTGCCCGTGTGAGATGGGGGAACCAGGGCTAAAACTCTGAGCCTATCATGATCCAGCAGGGAGTTCACCAGGGCTGTTTTTTAGCCCCAACCCTTTTCTCTTTGTATGTCAACCAAGCAGCTGATCTCCTGTGCTTCATCCCAGCTGATGCTCAGTCTTTGGCAAACCGCAAAATCTCCACACTATTATTCACAGATGATACCCTCCTAGTTTTTAAAACTCCCATGGGCCTCCAAAATGTATTGAATCAATTCAAGGTTTTTTGTGAATGGAGGGGTTTGGTAATCAACACCACCAAAACCAAGCTAATGATGCTGAATCCCCACAGGTACTTTAAGGGAAATTTGCTCCTGGACAATGCTCCGCTTGAGGGGTTAGCTCATTTGACTATCGGGGTATTAAGTTGCCGGAGGGAATGGCCTGGAAGATCCATCTAAAGAAGGCATCTCTCAAATTCTCCCAGCTATATGGGGTTCTGAGGCAGGAGCATTGCCTATCATATACAAAGCCAGTATCACCTGCTCTTAAATTGTATAGCTGAAAGGCTGTGAGCAGTGCTCTTTATGTGGCAAAGTTGTGGGGAAATGTAGGCGATCTTTTAGCAGTGGAGAACAAGTTCCTCAGAAACTTGGTATCCCTTCCTCAAAGTACCCCTCTCCTTCCACTTAAACTTGATTTGGGTATTAAGTCTAGCAATGATCTTGCTAGGCTTCACCCACTGCAGTTTTGGCATAGACTGGTCACCACTCCTCATCTGGCATCATATGCTGCAGCTTTCAGTGAGGTTTCTGCTCTGGATATCACCAAAAAGATTGGCTGGATCAAACATATAGATAGTATTCGGTCAAGCGTTGGCTTTCCAAAACATGATACAGGCTGCCCACCAACCTACACTAGAGGCCAAGCCAAGCTATTGTACTGGGCTTGGTTTGAGCAGAACAAACTTTTGAAAATCCAACAGGGCAGCCTAGCAAATGCTTTAATACACTTGAAAACCAATTGTCTTTTAGAAAGCTACTTTGATAATATCAAGGGTCCAGCTGATAGGAAATTGTATATCCAGTTCAGCCATGGTAGCTTACCAATCAATGCTTTCAATCAATCAATCAATCTATTATTTGTAAAGCGCACTACATACCCGCGAAGGTCTCAAGACGCTGGGGAGGATTGGTCACAACTGATCAAACAGCCAGGTCTTGAGTATCCTCCTGAAGGTAAGCAGGTCTTGGGTCTGTCGTAGGCTCAGTGGGAGAGTGTTCCATGTCTTGGCAGCGAGGTGGCAGAAGGAGTTCCCACCGGTGGTTGTTCTTCGGATGCATGGGACGGTGGTGAGTGAGAGGTCGGCGGAGCGTAGCTGGCGGTTGGGGATGTAGAAGTAGAGCCATCTGTTGAGGTAGGCTGGGACGGTCTTGTGGAGTTCCTTGTGTGCGTGGGTGAGGAGCTTGAAGGATATCCTCTTGTTGATGGGGAGCCAGTGCAGGTTTCTCAGGTGGGGGGTGATGTGGCCGTGGTGTGGTACATTGATGATCAGTCGTGCTGAGGCATTTTGGATGCGTTGTAGTCGTTTGATGGGGCTCCAGTGTAGAGGGCCTTTCCGTAGTCAAGTCTGCTGCTGACAAGCGCCTGGGTGACTGTCTTTCTTGTATCTTTTGGGATCCAACTGTAGATCTAGCGGAGCATGCGGAGGGTGTTGAAGAAGGAGGAAACAGCGTTGACTTGCTTGGTCATTGAGAGTGTTAAGTCGAGGATGATCCCCAGGTTGCGTGCGAGGTTGGTGGGTATTGGGGCTGCCCCCAGTGGCGTCGGCCCCCAGGAGTCATCCCAGGCTGAAGGTTTGGAGCCAAGGATGAGGATGAGGACCTCCGTCTTGTCCGAGTACAGCTTCAGATGACTGGTCTTCATGCAGTCGGCGACGGCCTTCATTCCTTCGTGGAGGTTGGCTTTGGCGGTGATGGAGTCCTTGGTGCGGGAGAGGATCAGCTGAGTGTCTTCGGCGTAGGAGATTATGTTGAGGTCAAATTGGCAGAATAATACATCTCAACCTATGAGCTGTCCTTGCTGTTCCTGTCCATATAAATCAATAGGCCATGTTTTTTTTGCTTGCATAGCATATGCGAAACCAAGGAGCAAATGGCTAGCTCCAGGTTTCAGACAACTTGGGACCCGGAACCTTAAAGAGGCTTTGCGCATATTGAAGTCAGACGCTAAACCTTTATTTGCTTGAGCAACTGCGACATTTCTAGGCCCCTTTTTGGCGATTAGAAGGAGAGCGCTGGTAACTCCCTTGTCTGGCCCTGAATGTAAATTAGAAAATGCGACGACCAGCGAGTGAGGATTAATCCCACATGCTGCTACTATTTTATATTGTAAATAGCTGTCTTTTTAGTAATATTTTATGCATTTTAACTCCGTTATTTATCTGACTACGAGCAAAGGCATTTTTAAGGGGAAAGGGGCATTTAGGAATTGCCTCCCTTTGTTTGGGTTATAAGCATGGTGACTGTCCCATGTAATATATTCAAATGCACTTGCACCTTAGTTATGTGGTTTTATAGCCCTGCCTTGTATTACTGGAGACATCAAAACTATGACCTACCTGAGAATTGTATCATTTATGCTCTTTGCACGTTGTTATTATTATGCCAATCCCAGTCATTTTTTATCTTCAAATTGTTCCATTCGCCATTTGAATATTGCTTTTTGCTCAGAATGTATTCAACTATGATTGTGTGGCTGTATCCTTTATGGTTTTTATCAACCATAATAAAGAGAATTTGATGATAATAGCCATATTACATTGCTAGCTGGGGATGTGAAGTAGTGGATTCCAAACAATGGAAACATATATTGAGGTTAAGGTCTGTGATAAATGTGCAATTTGTTGCATTGATCCTTATTGAGAAGCTGGGGCCATGTTTAAACTTTTCAGGTGGCAGAATGAAACACAACTCGAAAAGTAAAGAAGGTCTGTGCCTCTGTATTAAAGACCCATCTTAAAAATACTAAATTGAACAAAAAAGCCAGCCCAATGAAAAGCACGCAATGTAATAAAGAGATGTTGCTCTGTATCCATATGTCTGGAGTTCCTGCTCTGTGGCTGGTTGAACACAATTCCTTGCAACAATGATCAATCAGATGCCATGGATTGAGGCTGACAAGTATTGGAAACAAGAACAAATATTGTTAATATATAATTGGTAACTGGGAGTGCAGTTCAAATAGACAAATGCTACGATAGGAGCTCATATTTTCAAACACTGTACATATTTATTCTAATGGCTGTCCTGTGATACATTCCTTCGCTTATTTATGTTGACTGTTGAGAGGTGGGGATCTACTGTTCTGCATGATGTTATATACAGGAAACAACATGATGTTTTTAGTGTTCACGAGTGACGTATGTAATGAGAGAAAAATTGAATTAGTCTTTGAGACTTTGAAGTCTCAGCTGGAAAAACAGCTTGGTTGGTGTGCAGAGAAATCCAACAAGTGTAAATTGGATAAATGGAAGGGACAAGAGATACCACATGAAACATGACTCTCCCTGAATAAATGAGGCACCAGCATGATAATAGAGAGGACCTAAGGCAGCAACATCCAGTGACTTTTCTTCCTCTCCAAAAAAAAGAAGAGGAGGGATGGGAAAGACATCCATGGATGATAACATGAAGTCAGAGCACATTTAACGTTAGGAAGATCCTCTTGCCTGTTACATTGGAAAAATGACTCAAAAGTGTTCTCAACTGGTTTCCTTGTGTCATGCTCTCATTGCTGTGCAATAGAGACTGGAAGAAGGGAGCATAGCAGCAGAATTCTACAGAAAAAAACAACACAACAAATCCTGTTGTTGCAATACATTTGAGATATAGTTGATCCTTTTTGAAGTTGGCTAATAAAATAAGCATGGCCCTTTGGAACACTGTCTCATGTGGGTAATTACACAGTGAGACTGCAGATTTACTAAGTGGATTCAGTAAAATAAAGACATATCTGCGTACAGCTCGGTGTTGATTACCTACACCATCAATCCCTGCACATGACAACACAAGTAACACCAAAATACAAAGTATGTGGCAAACCAACTCAAACTAAACATAGATTTATCTTGAGTTGGATGGTAGCACCATATGATAAGGTCTGCCACTGACAATTTTCCCAACTCCCATTACATGCATTTCTTTCTTTGAAGTGGGCATTTGTTGCACTGTAAATGGAGTCACAGGCATTTGCTAATTTTGTAACTGCGGTTGTAACTACTGCAGATCTGACTATACGCTGCTAGGTTTTGAATCCTCAATTAACAAATGTGTGCATACTCAGTTAACTCGATTGAACCAATCAGGAAATCATGTTGAGCACTAAGGATTTATAAATGTAAAAAGCAAGATTGCAATCGTGGTACTCTCTCTCCACATGGACCAATCTGGCAGCCCATACAGCACAGTAACTGTCAGCACATGTTAGGGCATAAGGGGCAGTAGCATGGTTTGTGGAGAAGGAGGAGCATCAGGAACAACCCCTCATCACTGTGCAAGAACCCCATGTGGTAAAGCACATATGGGCATGCTTTCCCTGTAACTATGCCCCCCTCTTCTACAATAGCTGAAAAGGTGAATGGCTATGACTTTCATTACTCCTTGACACCTAGTCTTGTGCCACTCCCTCAGCTGCCACTGCCTTAGCTCTGCGGTGACTGCCGATTGGTAAGCAGCCCGAAGCTGCCAGTTTGATCCCGAAGTCCCATGGTCAGGTGAACTCCTTGTTGGTATTTTGGCACATTCCACGTTATCCAGTATCAGTTGCAAGTTCTTTTTTGTTTAACTTTGCACTGCCTTAGCCTGTAATTGTAGTACATTGGTGATTTAAAGTCCTTTTTTTCATAACTTTTGCGGACTTGTTTTGTTCAGTTGGTTGCACCATTACCTGTCATTTTCACTGAGCCGGCCATCTCCAGTTTGACGCTCTCCCACCTCCGAGCTAGCCCCTCCCACCTCCCAGGACTACTTATGGAGGCCGCTGCACGGCTGCACCACTGGTGTGCTGAAGGTGCACCACAGGCAACCCGTCTGCGTCTGTTCATGCCTGGACTGTGCCCAGCGCCAGCAACTCTGGCTCTCCTCACTCCAACAGGTACTTCGCCACGGTCCTTCATACCATGGACCCTGGACGCAACAACCACTGTTGCATCACATCACCTCGCTCCACTCAGGACCCTCCACCTGCTTACATTGCCAGTTCACCTCGACCCCTGCACCGACCACCATCACACTAACCAATGCCATGCTAGTCCCGGAGCCTGAGACCACCCTGAATGACTCACCTGCCTCCTGCTCAACGCGAGATCACTCTGAAAACTTACCACGAAGTCTAGGACACCATCTGCACCCCTACCCCCAAAGTGACCATTATTGCAGAGATTTGGCTCACCCCCGCCTCAGCCCCTGACATCGCCACAGCAACATCCATTGGCTACAAGATGAAGCACTTCAACCGCACAAAGAGAAACTGAGGTGGCATTGCCATCGCACACAAGAAAGTGATCACCTGCACCATCTCCAACCGCAAAACCAAGCTGATCATTGAACACATGAATTTCCAGTTCCACCTCAATGAAACACAGGGCCCCTTTCTGCAGCTGGTTCAAGGTCACTCAGCAGCAAGGGATAGACACCGTCAACGTAACAGCCCAAAACACCATCAACTTGGACCAGACAGTCCAGAATCTCAGAAACTGGATTACCAGCACCGCCGACTGAGTCACTCCCATCAAACCACCTAAAACACACAGACCCTCCAAACAAGCCAGCTGGTATACCCCAAAACTCAGCACATCAAAATGCAGGTGCAAACAACTAGAAAGAAGATGATGTACCAGTAGGAACCCCTCCAACAGAGCCACCTTCAAATCAAACACAAGGAGATGATTGACGGAGCGCTGAAACTTTTCGGACACTCACCCCCAGTCCCAGATCTGGGTTGAATCCATCATCGGTCTTTAGCTTACTTCGCCACCCCAGTACAGACCAAGCAATATGCAAATAAGTCTTGACCCTGTTCCTCAGGGGAACAGTCAAGCCAGAACTGTTAATCTAGGTGTTTCTTGTACCGTAAACAAGAATTTTAGTATTGGACCACTTTCACAACAAGAGAACAGCCATCTATAAAAACTTTGATCCCTAACCCTCAAACATCCTCAGCCTTCGATTAAACCCCAACATCAAACACCTGCTTACTGCATAGGAACAGCTCAGCCCACCGAGCACTATCACCTTCATGAACTCCATCCATTTGGGATCACCCCCGATCCCTGCCCCTATCGATTCTTCAACCTCAGAAGAGACAAGATCGGCTGCTAACTCACCACCATCCCTAATGCTTCGATAACCACAGCCACCTGTCCCAAAGCCTGAAAACATGCTGAGATCAGACCCCACCTCAAGAAATCTACAGACCCTAATGAGCTGTTGTGTCGTGGGCCCTAAGCCCACATGCTAGTAATGACTGCGACACGGACACTGGATAGATAGTGGGTTAGTGAGCCACGAGCACGTGCGCTCAGCCCTCTTTATTAGCTGTGTCACGTGGTCTCGTGACATCAGTGGTGGGTGGGTGTTAAGTGTAGGCTTACAACATTAACCCTTAGACTGTGTCTGCTAGGACACAACATTCCTCCCAAAATTTGATAAAAATTAAGGAAAGACAAAGGTCCATGCCTGTGGGAGAATATATACAAATATACAATAATTACAACTTTGCATTGAGTCTCTTCAGCTGCTTGGTTGATGACGACGGTGGAAAATTGCTGATGAAACTTTAGTTCTTCTTGGCTTTACGTCTTGGTTCTTGGTGGGCGTGCGCTTTGAACTTGCGCCGTGGAAGTGTGTTGGTCAGTCCACTGAGATCTTGTTTTTGAGGATGACGTCAAACAGGATGACCAGATGTTAGACTGGGATGATGGTTTCTTCCGCTGGTCCGTCGGTTTCTTCACTGTCAGTAGCTTGGCTTCCCATTGCAAAGGATGGAGTGTCTGAAGGACATTCTTCTCACTAGGACGCCTCTCTCTCTGGTGTTCTCCTGCCACGAGATGTACCGCAGGCCCTTTACATCAGGTTTCCACTGGGCTGGGTATTATTCTACAGCGTTGCTCCAACTCCACAGTCTGCGTGTGAATGGAGGAGACAATGAGGGTACTACCTCACAAAGTCTGTAGCTCCACCTGGAGGGTAGTTGTTGACTCCTGCCTTTGCGCACAAGTTTCTATTCTTCCTGGGACGTGCAGGTTAGACGGTGATGGTCCATCTCCTGAGTCGGTACCCTCTGCCACTGGTGTCCCCGAGGCCTTTGCCCCTTGGATGTCCACGGGCTGGAGTGGAATGGTCAGTTCTCCTTGTTCAGGCCATCTGAGCTCCCTCCGCTTCCAGATTTCCGCTCGATCCCAAAGGTGGGTGTTGCCAATGGTCCGGCCTGTGCTCTCCTACCGTCCATGGGTCGTCGGGGTCTTGTGAATGGGTGCCTGTTCTGTTCTTGGTGCATCAGTGTTCTCCTGGACGTGTGGTTCACTGTACACGGTGTTGTGATGTGTGTCACCTCTTCTTCTTCTTCTAGGTGTGTGGACTTGTTACACCTCTCTTCACCTTTACCTTTTCCAGATGTTGTTCTTGGCATTGTGCCATGTGACTTCTTTCTTCATTCTTTTCTCCCTGGCGTTGTGCCACTCATTCTCCCTTCTCCTTTTCGCGACACGGTGCGGTCACCTTTCTTCCTTTGTCTTGCTGACTAGGCTTCTTCAAGCAGCGTGCACTCCGCCTGTTTCCCCCTGGTCTTGTCCTGGCTTTAGGACACTGTCTTCTCTCCTTTCTTCGGTGACTGGACCCGTCATTACGATCTTCTCTCTTGCCTCCTATTACTTTGTTTCTTGTGAGTGTTGCGTCCGTCTCTCCGGGTCTTCTTTCGGACATTCTCCTGATCTCTCAGTTCACGGACGTCTTAAGGCAGGACATCTTCGTCCTGATTTCTAGAGTTTCTTCTTTCTTCTCTGGCGACCATTTTGGGTGATCAGCTTTCTTTTGGGCACCCCTCTGGCTTGTCGGATCATCCTTTTTGTTGGGCAATCTTCTTTGCTACCAGATGGGGTGGACAGCTTCCTCTTCGTGAGTCTTCTCGCTATCGCGATCGTTGGGATCGCTATTTGTTCTGCTGCAGTGCTTTTACGTTGGCGCGGTTTCACCTGCGCTCTTCGTGTGCTCTGCTGTTCCCGGAGGGTTAACTTCACCGCTCCATGGACCTTCTCCGCTGGGTGCACTTCTCGTGCGCGCTTCAGGTGAGGCTCTTTAGCTTCTTGGGGCGTTGACTGTGCTTGGTTGCTTCGCCTCCTTTTGGCTGCGGGGTAACTTTGCGTCACTCTCCCAGTGCACGTCAGTGTGCATTGCGGGTACAAGTTCTTGCTTCACTTCGTACCGGCCGTGGTACTTCTTTAGTGTAGCTTTGTTCCTTGCACTTTTAGTTTCTTTGGCGTTGTCACTCTTCCACTTGCTTGGCATTGTCACTCTTCCACTTGCGTGTCGCACTTTTCTTCTTCACACTTGGGTACTTGCCTCACATCTCTTCTGCTGCTTTGGGTGTGGCTTCCTCTCTGTTAGGCGCTGTCCTGTACTGTCCGCGTCCTGGGTACACTTGCGCTCTTCCATCGGTTGCCTTTGAATCTTGCTGCTTGCAGTAGACATCTTGACTATCCCTCTTTGTCCAGCGTGAGGTTGTCTTCTGCGATTGCAGTGAGCACCTGTGGCCACAGGCGTCACTTCAGCAGTGATGATGGGTCTTCGTCTTTGTCCGCGTCGCTGCAGGCTTGCTTTCCCTCGTAGGCTTTCCCTTGTGCTGACTTGTGCTTGTTTGCTTCTTTGTTCTTCTTTTGGTGCAATTCTCTCAAGGTTCCTCTAGATGGCAGTGTAGGCTGTGGCTTCTCTTCAGCAGCAGCTTACGTCTTTCTTGGAGATTCCTTCTTTCCTGTCGTTGTTGCTTGGAGTCCCGGGCTTGCAGGTCCTGCTGTTGCTCGGCACATTGTGGCAGCTTGCACCGCTTCCTTGTCAACTTTCCCTGTTTCTTTTTTTGTTTTATTTTTTGTTCCCCTGTGTCCCACGCTGGCTGCTTGCAGACACTTCACTCGAGACACAGGAGATGGGGCATTTTACTTTTCGCCAGCAGTGGCGATTTTCCGCATTTTCATCACCCTCCCTGCCCGCCAGCCTCACAGTCATCGTTCAAGCGGGGGGGGGGGAGGGGGCTGGGGCCATATTCTCTCATGCGGGGTGAGCACCCTCTGGCTCCTAAATCATTCTGCCGCCTTCCTTCTTAAACCTACCCCCGCCGCCGCAGCTTCTATGTTCACACGCGGTGCGGGGGAGGGGGTCAATGCGGCTCTCGGAGACTGCTTACTCACTTGGGCATCGCGTGTGGGCTCCGCTTTCACTCTCCAGCTCCCTGCCGCTCTTCACTCGGCGCAGGCACGCCGTTTCTTCACCTGGCAGGCCGCGGGTGGGCTCCGCAGGCTCTGCTTACTTATGTATTCTTTCATCCTCGCCGCGGTCGCCTCTCATCACACATGAAGCGCGGCGGGGGACAGCGGACGCTGCAGGCAGGCCGCGGGTGGGCTCCGCTGGCGCTGCTTTATTGAAAGTTTATTTTCGGCTGCATCTCTCGCGGCAGGGCACCATGGCCATGCGGGTGGGCTCCGCTTTGTGCGTTAATATAGGGGGGTCGCTTCTGGCATCCACGAACCCCGGGGCCATTCGCAGCGCCCAGGCTCACCTCCGGCCTACGGGCCTATTCTTCAGCTGCGGCCGAGGCGAGTGGGCTCCGCCCGGCCAGCACTCCTCTCCGGGGCACCGTCGCGGCCGACACAGGTGGGCTCCGGTCAGTCAGCTTATTCTCCGTGGGCACTCCTGCAGCACGGCAGCGCCCGGCGGGGCTCCCGGTCACCTTATCATCAACGGCTAGGCCCAGGGCAATGCACACACCCCTCGGGCCTCTCGGCGGCCGGCGCCACCTCGTCAGGGGGTGCCCTTCACATGGGCAGCATTCTCCTCCCCCCTTTTAGCAGTGGCTGCGTCACGTGGATTTAGAACCACTCCTCGTCGCCAAATGTTGTGTCATGGGCCCTAGGTCCACATGCTAGTAATGACTACGACACGGACACTGGATAGATAGTGGGTTAGTGAGCCATGAGCACGTGCACTCGGCCCTCTTTATTAGCTGTGTCACGTGGTCTCGTGACATCAGTGGTGGGTGGGTGTTAAGTGTAGGCTTACAACATTAACCCTTAGACTGTGTCTGCTAGGACACAACAATGAGCTACAGAATACCGTCCCATCTTACTGCTACTTTTCCACGCCAAAATCCTGGAGAAGGTCATCAACAACAGATATCATGACAATTGCTGTTACCACCCTTTTTCACATAAAGCATGTTTCTGGTAACAATGCTCCTTTGTATATACGATTATAGCAACTACATGGCAGTTTAATATTTTAAACCCTCCGGAGTGACAAGGTTGGGCAGTCCTGTTAACCTGCATCAGGCAAGTCAAACATGATGATAACCTGACTGCAGCAATATAAGGAACCCTTCAATAATGGATGTGGGAGAAGTAGTTTACATTTATTGATGACCTTTTTTTGAAAGTGTTAACTAAGTGTTACTCGCCTAGGTGAGCATCGAACCCCGTCAGGCTCGGCTCACTAAACTACATATCCCAAACTTCCTTAGGCCTCAATTCCCCCTGGGTGTATTTCTATCTAAAATTGGCCAATAATTGAGTGACACCTTCCCGCTGTCGAGAGGCACCTCACAAGTATTTCAGCAGCTCCTAACCAAGCCAGCATTGTACCAATCGGCGTGGAGTGGACGTAATAGCTGCTTCAACATGGCGGTCCTTCCGAGGAAGACATGCACGGGCGGGGGGAGGGGACTCAAAGAGCTTACCATACCTGATAGAGCATGGGCTACATCCTGGGTTGTCTAATGAGTGGGATTATGTTCCACTACTGGCCCACATTGCCGAAAGATTTGTGCGGCGTCTATGCGATTGATTGTTTGCTTTATGGAATTGCCTACTGATTACAGCATGACGTACAGGTGGGTATGACTAGCATATTTAATACAAGAACTCATAGAGGAACGCTGACATGGTACTCACTTGCAATATGTAGTTGTCTACTGTCGACTGCATCATGTATACGTTGCTTTGATTAACATATGTAATAAAACAACCAGCAGAGGCGAGCTGGCATGCTACGTGGCATGTATCGGTCACCGCGATGAAGCAAGCGGTGTTGGGGTGATTGTAGACTTGTGATATGTAACTGACCACCAGCTATTGTGATAATATTGATTGTTCTGAGCACATATTACTCTGAACCAATATAGGGCTGAGTATATTGTATATGCCTTGTATTTGGTGGTTGTACGTATCGCCTGTATTATGATACTAACACAACAGCCTTATCTGGCTTTCACCAATATATGTGGAACAATTAAAGTTGAGGTGCCATCCTAAGGCACCACTTGATTTTGAAACTCCTTATAATACAACAGCTTGGTGATGTCACACTATTCGGAGGGGACTCAACGTTCTCACAATTTGGGGCACTTTGACGAATGAAATGCTGATGTAGGAAGCTGATAACTATTTAACCACCTTAACCAGTACTTAAAGTGTTTGGTGTCTTTTTCATCCCCTGTGTGTTGCGTGCCTTTTACATTTACTTTTGTTCGTTTCATGTTGGCCTTCCTGCTAATGTACTTTTATTTTTATAGTGCGTGACTATGAGGGGCCACCACCCTTCCTTTTGAAGGAGTTGCTGGTATCCCCTAAAGTCTAGGGTAAGAAGTAGGTGTGTTCTAAACTTTAGTCACTATTAATTTTGGTGGACATGCTCATTGTGCTATTTATAGATTCCTATAACTGGAAAAAGACAGTGCTGTAGCTTTATGGATACAACATATTAGTGGAGATTTTCCATTATAGTTAGCATTAGCTTATGTTACCCCATCTTGACAAATACACTCACGAGATATAAGTTTATCTTTTACACGTGTTGGTTGATGAATATTATCATGCAAGGATGCCTGTGTCTAGAGTCATGAAATTCACCAGGGTGTGCGTTTGGATAAATAATCGCGTTGTGCACACTGTACATTCTCCTTGACTTGTTTTCTTGTATTACTATTCCCTTTCTGTAGGTGCATGTTGATTTGCGCTTAAGAGTATCCCAGGTTGGATTTACTTGGGCACACCTTAGGTGTACTCCCCCACATTAGTGTGTAGGGATGTAGGGGACACCTAACAATTTTTCTGTAGGGATCCAACAGCCCTGACAAATGCCCCAGACCTTTTAGGCTCCTTTTGGGGGCAGAAATATGTTGGCTTACTGCAAGATGAATTAGAGACATTATTTTCTTTAAGATCCATTGACGTATTTAATTGTTAATGTACCTCAGCTCCTTACTAATAAAGGTGATAACCAAGGAAACTAAAGGTATTTTTAATTCAACTGGATCTCTGTTTTGTCCTGTAGGTTTTATGCAAGAACTCCCTTCTTTTGCCAAGTCTTCATGGAGGTTGAGTCCACACTAATAGTACCATCTTACCACGGTAGGGAGAGGAGGCCAATGATGAAGCATGACACAATAATGGGTGTAAGGCATCCACTTCCCTAAGGATGGCCATCTAGACCTCCTTGAACTACACATGACTTACAGCATTTTGATCTCTACATCTTACCACGGTTTCCTTGCTTATCGCACTGTTATAGGCAACCTACTTCTTTGTGTTTGTTGTATCATATTTGGGGACAGTAGGGTTGCCTTGTCTTCCTCTGACTCTCTCTTTAGGGGTTAAGGGGGAAGATCATCAACCTCCAATTTACCAAACGCCTGGAGAGAAACAACCTACTGGACCCATCTCAATCAGGCTTCAGAACCAACCGTACACCGAGACAGCTCCGATCCCCACAACAGACAACAGACAATATCCACACTCTACTAGACAGAGGAGATTCTTGCTCCTGATCCTCCTTAACTCTCTGCGGCCTTCAACACTGTTTTCAACACTGTTCTCCACCACACTCTCATTCATCACCTACACTAGATCGGAATCACAGACAATGTGCTCAGATGGGTGCCATCCTTTCTCACATGAAACGCCCAGAGAGCCCGCCTCCCTCCCTTCACATTGCAAATCAAGCGTACCATCTACGGCATTCCCCAAGGTTTCTTCCCTCAGCTCAACCCTCTTCAACATCTACATGACACCACTTGCAGACATCATCAGATCGCAAAACATCAACATCAACTTCATCTCCATTGCTGGTGACATGCATCTTGTCTTCTCACTCTCAGCAGACCCCACATCAACGAAGATTAACTTCCACAACTGCATGAAGAACGTCTCAGCATGGATGAAGAACAACTGCCTTAAGGTCAACACAGATAAGACTGAGGTCCTGATCTTCAGCAAACACACTGTCCTCTGGAATGACACCTTCTGGCCATCGGAACTCTGATCCACCCTGATGCTGAAAGACCACGCTAGCAATCCTGGCATCATCTTCAACAGCGAACTCTCAATGAAAACTCAGGTCAACGCCATCTCCTCAGCCTGCTTCTACACGTTCTGCATGCTCCACAAAATCTTTAAGTGGCTCCCCATCAGCACCAGGAAGAATATATCACAGGCCCTCATCAACAGCCAACTGGACTATGGCAATGGACTCTATTTAGGCACCACTTCAAACTCATGCAAAGACCTCAGACGATCCAGAACACAGCCGGCAGATTGATCCTCAACTTGCCCAAAAGAAAACACATTACCCAGCACCTGAAAAACCTCCACTGGCTCCCGGTTCAGAATAGATGCTTTCACAATCTCTAGTCCTGACTCATGCGTACAAAGCCCTCCATGAACAATGACCAGCATACTTGAATCAATACCTGCACTTTCACTGACCTACCAGGAAGCTCTGCTCCGCACACCTCACACTTGCACAAATCCCTTTAATACGTTGTTGCTGCACCAGAGGATACTTCTTCTACCCCCTTGCCGCTAAAGCCTAGAACACCCTCACGCCCACCTCCACACCCCATCCTCACTGACCGACTTCAGGAAGGGGCTCAAGACCTGACTGTTCGGCTGAGACCTACAGCAAGCACCTGCAATCCCCCACAGGTGAGAAGAAATGCTTTACAAGGACATCCTGATTGCTTAACTCATTAACCTTTGGGTACATAGATCCAACCCATGGTTGCTAATAAATCTCATAGGAGAGTTGCGGTGCCATTTTGGTACACCTATTATTGTGTGACACTTCTCACAAGATTTCCTGGGACTCCGGGTGGCTATAATGGATACTGCAAGATCTCAACTTAAGGCCAAGATCATCATCGGTGTGAGTAGATAAAAGGAGTCCACAACAAGAATGTTTTGGCAGCTAACAAGAACCAATGGAGGCTGATCAGCACCTGCACTGCTCCATACCTGCCTTTGTTAAACCTCATGGGTAGATCGTGCTTGCATCCAAACTTTCACACTACCCCATAATCAGTACTTTGTTTGCTTTGGTAGGATAGAACTAGGATGCTTGCTTGAGTACATCTTTAGCAAGACAGTCCTCAGCTTTCCATAACAAGAACTAAAGTACTACAAATTCATGTGACTTGAGCCACACAGACTACAGCTAAAATTGACATGGAATGGGCACATGTAACATTGACTAACATTGAACGGTCTGTTTCAGACTACCTACTGTACCTCTGACAGGTCCTGCCTAATCTGTAATTCCTGTGTAGACATCAGTGTGCCACTTGGACTTTGGAACTGAGTGCATGTGTAGTGTTGGGAACAGAACCAATTGTATTTGTGTACTGATTACATTACTTACATTTACCATGGTATTTAACTTTTACTGAGCTCCTAAATGCGTTGTAGGTCCCGCTCAGATATGGTATTTGCTATTTACTGTTCCTGCTACTGTTCTTTCTTTCATTGCCTTCACCCCGGTGTTGTTTGAAAGTATTTCTCCAATAGCAGTTGGCACACTCTGAAAAGGTTCTTTGACAACTCTCATATTTCCATGAAAGAATATAAAATCCTACAGAATCTGACAACATAGGGCCGAATTCTGATCTCACTAGAAAGGCCTCCAGACGGGTCAGGGAATGAACAAATAAGATTCGAAGCCTATGTTTCTAACCGAATCGTCCCCCATTCTAAACGACGAAGTACGATGCGAAGATCTCGTCCGCTTCGACCGAATTGTTTCTGAACCTGATCCTGTCAGTCCAACTCATTAGGAGCCGAATCATGCCACGCACTGGAGCTGGCTTCTGAACGAGCGAGTATGATGTACGATTAAGACAGCCATATTGACTTGGGTTTGCTGAGATGAAATGGCTGTGGGAATCGGACTTCGGGGTGCTGTAGCAGGCCCCCCTTCACCCGTGGCCCTCCGAATTTGTCCTGTGGGGGTACCCATGGTTTCCCCCTTTCCATGCATGCTCAGTTTGGTGGGCACCATGGGGGGCCTGCAACAGGGTGCAGGTTTTTCCCCACCCAGCCTTTTTTGCAATGGGAGCATGTGTATGCTTTTGGTATACAGGCTCACATAGAGTTCAATGGCAGTCTGTGCGATCCAAGTCTGCCACTATACGGATGCATTGGAATCAGTCGCTCGGACACCCGGAGCACGATTCCCTAGGAAAGCCCTCTGGATCCGAGTCATACAGAGGGCTCTCCTAGCGAGATCGGAATCGGGCCCACTGTGTGAATCTGAACATTTTCCCCTCGCTCATAGGTATGAAAATACCAGTGTCCTTACGCAGCCTTTGGGGAATGTGTAACCGCAATCACAATAGTTTACATTTCAGTGAGCCACATTTAAACAGGGACAATATTAAAAATTGTAAATACAAGTACGTTTGTCCATCGGAAAGGCTGGAACAACATACACTGTCTCCAAGTGGTCAAAGTTTAAAGAAACTCCACTCAAATGCGGTTTAGGCCACTGTGATGGCACATGAGATGGGAGGAGTCCTAGGACTAATTTATCGGCTGCTCCAGTGTAATGTTTTGCTATCCCCCGCACCCAAAGACAACATAAAGCGTCTTGGAGTATGGCTAGACAAAGCCCTGACTTTTAACGCACAAGTCACCAAAGTGTCAGCAACCTGCTTCGGCCTAATTAGGCAGCTGAAAAAAATCCTACCACTCCTCCCTTTTGAGGCAAAACAGGTAGTCATCAAGGGCCTAATTCAGTCTCGTATAGACTACAGCAACGCTCTATACCTAAGATCCCCAGAATACTGCTTAAACTAACTTCAGCGGATCCAGAATTGCGCTGCACGCACCCTCCTCGGAATTCCTTGTAGAAACTCTATAGGGTCTGGCCTGAAATCCCTGCATTGGCTCCCTGTTAGAGAGAGGATAAAATTCAAGGCAATGTGCATCACCCACCAAGCCTTCTGGAGAACGGGGCCGCCAATCAACCATTCCTTGATCACCCCCTACCATCCCAAAAAAAAACTCTGCTCATCGAAAGCCTTTGTAACTGCTGTTCCACAGATACGAAGAGCCAGAGCAGGAGGTTGCTGCTTCTCCTATAATGCATCCTAGCTATGGAACTCTCTCCCCCTCCACCCAAGATCCAACCCGAACCTGCTCACCTTTCGTAAACAACTGAAAACCTTCTCTTCAACCAAAAAATATCTAAATAAAATCATCCACCAGCGATCCACCCCAGCAGAAGTTCCTCTACCAGCACCTGGATGCCTTAGGGTAACTGTCCGCGCTTTATAAAACTCCTTTCCATTCCATTTCATTCCCATTTCCACCCTTATCCTGAGATATAGGGATCTTGATTCAGAGCGCTGCCAGACCCTTCTTCCGGAAAATGACCGCCAGGCAGGGCTGTGTCTTTATTCCATGCTCAATCAAAATAACGATGCAGCCCTAAAAAAGCCAATGCATTATTTGGAGATATGATAAGATCTTAGGATAAAACTCAAAAACATTTAATGTGCCTGCTGTATTGATAACACATCGCATATGTGGGGGTGGGGATCAACGCAGCAGGATAAATTTAGTGATATCGTATTTCCTTTGACTATCATAGTTCAAAATGGCTTTGCTTAGCTGTACACCCAGGGAGAGGCTGGAATAAAGAATACTGAAAATACAGCCCATTCTTTATTGACTGGATGTTAAAATGTAATGGTCTCAGTATAACATTGATAGAAATGTACATTCTCAACGTTAAAATATTGTCTCAGCATCACTTTGGTTCTAAAGCACAATTGTGATGGGAAAATGGTTTTCTGTCAGCATCATTCCGGTTCCCATGAGCAATTCACAACTCTCCTTGTGAATATACTAAGCTGGCGTTGATAGATTTGCAAGGTATCCACTAAAGCTCCAGGTGGGAGGATGGGAAGTAAACTGTACACTGTTGCCCTTTTGCATGCTTAATAGAAGGCCTTCAGTGCTGGAATTTAGGGCACGGGTCCAGTTAGGCACATGTTGCCCACTACTATCAAAACGTTAATTTCGGAAGAGCCAGTAATTCTGCTGCCTTTAGGTTACTGAAATGAATGAGGTGTAATTAGTGCTACAATATATTTATCCCACTTCAATGCTACTGCGAAGAAGGTAACACAAATGTATTTTAGAACGATTAAGACTCAGCATTTCCATTTTAGTCCCAAGGAAATTTCTCCTGAGTGCATCAGCGAAAAACTGCTGAAAGTGCTTATACTGCACTTAGCATGAATATAGATCATTGATTTAATTAATACTTTTCTGCTCCTGTATAAACCTGGTCAGTTATTTTCTTGTAGCCTGCAAGCCCAAAAGATTGTTTGTGTCGAGGATTGAGAGCTGAGATGATCAGTTGAGTCACCTTCCTGGTCACCAGAGAACAGGGCCCAGAAGATACGTGGCCACTCTGCTCAGAATAATATATGTTAAAATGCTGCAAGTGTCTCCATAAGAGGGTCCCAGAGAGAAGCAAAACACACAGCAGAGGAAAAGACGTACTTGCCAATCTTAAAGAATAAGATCAGTATTAGAGAAGTCATCAAAACATTAAACAACTCCTGATATCAGGAAGGAAAACGGTAAATAAAAAATAATACAGGTCAAGAATCTAAAGGAAGATCAATCCGCTGACAGCTAAAATCTTTGACAAAAATAGTAGCAAGGGGCATTACTGATGGAGCAAGGAGTCGCACGTTAAGCGACTTGCGTGTATCATGAACCTCAAATAACGTTAATAAAATAACCAACATGTTCGTTTTACTAATTTTGCACATTTGTCATTATACGGGTTGTCCAAGAAATGCTTGCTTATGTGTTTATTAATCTTAATAACGCTTGCTCTATAAAATGGCCGCTGCTATGCGGGAATTTAGACTGCGCATGCGTCGGTCATAACCATGTGACGTGACGTATTCAATGTCTTGGAGGGAAAATAATTGCGCATGTGCAATGAAGCTAATATGGCTGCTCTGTGTTCTCACATGCTTTAAGCTTGCATTGCCGCTTTTGCAAAGCAGTCTGTTCTGCATAAACAATAATGCTATAGTTTATATTACAGTAATGGGTGTATTATACTGATTCATGGTATACAGTGTAATCATTTATTACTGTGTTCTAAATTGGTTTCTCTTGCTTTTCATGTATCGTATCCTTTGGGCCTCGGAGGTGCTTACTACTCCATTTTGGAAGTCCCTACTGCGCAGGTCTTGTTGCGGAGGGAAAAGAACCAAGCCAGCTGGCAGCCACAGCCAAGATGCTCCTGGGAACCTGCCCTGCGAGCTAGCTGAACGAAGTTGAACTGTACTGTAGTCGCTACAAATGTACATGAATATTGTATTCACCATTGTTAGCCGAAAACTAAAGCATATGTCATGAGAACATGGAATTTAAGGGGTAGGTACAGAAATTGAATATTAAGCCTGAGAAAATCTAAAATGTAGGTGGTGTGATGACTTAAACTCCTCCATTGTCCAATCAAAATTGGGGATCCTTACACTTGCAACATTTGGGGGTGGTACACTGACCCGAAAAACAGTATAACTAGCATAGGTTTAGCTTGAGAATTTGTCCGACTTGTCCGAATAGCTGACCTGTCACTGACCCAACGCACTCTATAGGTGACTGATACAGAGAGCTGCGGAGTACTCTGTTGGGAGGTTCAAGAAACCCCTTCCGAGGTTTTGGTAATTGAAAGTGCTGGCGAAGCACTTTGCTGGGAGGTTCGAGAACCCAATCGGGGTTATTGACAGATTTCTTGCAGAGAGGGAGTAGCGCAGGCGTTGCAACCGAATCTGCAGGTGTTGGTGGTAACCTTTGGTGAACCCGGTCCTGATCCAAATTCTAGGGTTATCCTGTCCTGACTGTCCTGATTGTCCATGAGCTGTACCTGCTCGCCTACTGGCACCTAAGTACTTGAGGGTTCCTTCCCGTCTTTTCCAACTGACCCGTGGCCAGGGTTGGTCTTCACTCTATCCAAGGTAAATATAAAGTCTGTGTGGGTAATTGTTTGTGGGTAATTGTTTTTTTCCTAAATTTCATCCTTCTCTTTCCCCTTCCTGAAATAATTGCAAAGCTTTGATTACACATGTTCCTTCTCTTCCCCGTCCCTTTGTAAAAGAGATATTCATGTATTACTGATCTTAGCATGTTCCACTTTTCAACCACCTTTAGTCAATGTAACTCGTTTCTATTCTAGTATATGTTCCTTATCTTACCCTCCTAATAAGAGATAAGCTGAATTAATAGCATGTTCCAAATCTTACCTTCCCTGTAGTAATACGTTCTTCTTTAACTGCTACTAAAAGTCTTTTTGGATTTAGCATGTTCCCTTTCTTTACCCTCCTTTAATCAATGTTGCGAAAGATTGTCATCTAAATATAGTATGTTCCTTGTTCTTACCTTCCTTTTATTCAAATGTTATTAAATGCTTAGCATAATCTATATTTTGCACAGTTATACGTTACTTATGCTTTTGATTATAGATAGTTTGTTTTGCTTTAATTTGATGCTCATGACATATGATGATAAAGATTAGATAAAGTTTTGAACCTACCCAGAGTCTGTGGTTATTTCGTTATTCAATAAATATTATAAGTGTTCTTGAATACCTAGCTTAATACTCAACTCCCTGATCCTAGGTGATTAGGTTCCTAGTATCTACACTGCTGGGTTATAGATATAGAAATCAGTAGTATAGAGAATCTCAAGATATACTGATAGTAGAGCGTGAGTTACCCAAGGTGAATGTTACTGTGTATCAAAATATTATGGGCCCAGGTGAGTATTTAGTAAAAATATCCTAGCCGGGTGACCTGCGCGCTCTATCAGTATTCTTTTCTGGTAAGCAGAGGATGGTTAGGGATTAGTTAAAGTTAGGTAGTTAGTTAGTTAGTAGGTTAAAATTCATATTTTATTAATCAATCAAATGTATTATTATTTGTGTTATTATTGAAATGCTTATTTTGATGCTGCTATATTGAAGTTCATGTACTAACTACAATTGTGTGTACCTGTTCTATGTTTTGTCTGGAATCCCCGGGGGCAGAATAGCGGGTGGTAATAGAAGCCACATCGCAGTGAGGTCAGTGGCTCGAGGAAAAGTAGTGCATGGTTGGGCAGAACTGGAAGCACTAATTTTGGTTTTCTGTATGAATGGTTGAATAAATGATAGCAACGAGTATGATTGCAACGAGTACGCTAGCAAAACATCTATTGTTATATAACCTAGTAAGCGTCACACGGAAGGAGTAGCAGGTTCGTCGGAGCTTGTTTGACAGCAAAAGGGTTCGCTGGTAAAACTTTAGACTTAATATATATCCCAGAGTGGATGAGTCAAAGGAGTAGCAGGTTCTCTAATGCTTGTGTGAAGGATAGGCAGAAGGGATCTATCCGTAGAATGTCGGGACAAAAATATCGAAGTCAAAAATATCGGAATCCTATCCCTAACAAGGTAAGTACAAAAATATAAATAATATAATAAAATAATATTGTAGTACAAAAATATCGAAATTAAAAATATCGTTTTTTTAAATGTATTAATAATAATGTTAAAATAATTATAAAATACATATAATGTTACAAATATTAAATAAAAATATTAAAACATAATTAAAAAATTAAAACTAATACATATACATTTAAAATAAATTAAAAACTTAATAATTTAATGTAATTTTATATTTTGTAATTTCAATTAATTGATTTAATTTAAATGTATTTAATTTTTACCCTGTACGACTGTACCCCAAAAACCCAAAACTGACCCAGAACCCTAAAAATACCCCTTTACCCATGAACTGAAAACTGACCCTGAACCCTAAAAATACCCCTTTACCCAAAAACTGAAAACTGGCCCTGAACCCTAAAAATACCCCTTTACCCAAAAACTGAAAACTGACCCTGAACCCTAAAAATACCCCTTTACCCATGAACTGAAAACTGACCCTGAACCCTAAAAATACCCCTTTACCCAAAAACTGAAAACTGACCCTGAACCCTAAAAATACCCCTTTACCCATGAACTGAAAACTGACCCTGAACCCTAAAAATACCCCTTTACCCATGAACTGAAAACTGACCCTGAACCCTAAAAATACCCCTGTACCCATGAACTGAAAATTGACCCTGAACCCTAAAAATACCCCTGTACCCAAAATTAATGAATATTATTTAATTACAAATTCATTATTAATTAACAATAACAATAAAGTAAATATATTAGCACATTTGCTGTAATTAATTTAATTTAAAAATTAATATTATTTTGCACAATTAATTAATTAAGAATAACAATAAATTATATATAAAAATTACTATAATTAATTTAATTAAATAATTAATAATAATTAATTACCAACTAATTAATCATTATAAATATGAAAAAATATAATAATTAATTAAGTAATTAATAGAAATTAATTACCAATTAATTATTAATTAAAATATGTACAAACATATATCAATTAATTAATTATTATTAAATTACGTCCCACCCTATTCCCCTATAAACCCATAACCCGCTACAGAACATATTTATCAATTAATAAATTAATTAAAAATAATTTAAAATTAATTCTCAATTAATTAATTAAAAATTCCTAATAATTAATAATTAATTTAACATAATTAAATTACTTCCCACCCTATTCCCCTATAAACCCACAACCCGCTACAGTAGTAAAAGACAATATTTAATAAAATAACATTAAAAATAAATAATAAAACATAATAAATACAATATAATATACACTAAATGTATTTAAAAATTGATATTAGTAACATCAAAGTTATTAATTTCGATATTATTAACATCGATATTTACAACTTCGATATTACTGATATCATACCAATATCGATATTTAGACTGTCGATATTACTTACCTTCGATATTTTTGTATATCGATATTTAAACTTCGATATTTTTGCATATCGATATTTAAAAATCGATATTTTGTCTGTGTACCCTATCCGTAGTATATGAAAAGTAGACAGAAGAGGTTTACTTGCAGTGAAACAAATCTTTCCTTTCTAGACACTTGAGTGCAGTGGCAAATGTTTTATGTTGTAAATTAAATAAAGCACTTGCACTTTAAAAGAAAGAAATTAAATTTCAGTTACCTTGTGAAGGAGGGAGTCAGTTGGGGAGCTGCGCTGACGTCACTCAGTGCCGCGCTGGTATTGGTCGAAACAGCGGGCGTGTAGCTGAGATAGTATTGTAAAGGAGGGGTGAGCGCAGGAGCGTGGGAACTCATCTCACGAAAAAGGCCGCGCACCCACTGTTTGAGATTATTTGCAACCACAGTGTTGATTGGTTGACGAGAAAAATAAGACGCGCTACTATTGGAAGTGATTTTGTAAACAAAGAAAACTTGTAGAAAGTATATGTGGTATCCAACTTATCCAGAGATTAGACCTGATCCCAGATACCAAGGGTTTGCTTTTGAACAGTCAATACGAGGTAGACCTCGCAGAATGTACGGAAGCAAAAGAAAAATGACTCTTGTAGACAAAGTTAAAAATTATTTCAAGAAAGACAAGCCGATTAAAACTAGAGAAGGAGTTATTATTCCACCACCAAACACTCCTGCATCTTTCATGATGTTTGACAGAGGGTACCATGCTTGTGTGTGGTTGGAAAATTGGGTGGAATATAACAAAGATGACAGAATTTTAGCATTCCCTTTAAACGGCACCTTTAACGGAAGAATTTTGTTCAACATGAGAACTCAAATGAATGATTTGCATCCCAGATTGGCACAGTATGAGGCATTAGAGGAATGGGAAATAGAAGCTTTGGAGCAGGACAGACCAAGAATTGACAACGGGTTAAGTAAGTTTTACCCACAGGTTAAAAAAGATACCAAAGAAAAAAGAATGAAAGAATGGAGACAGAATATGCTAGTGGATGGACTGTACTTAGTCCTAACAGTAGAAGAGCCAGTGGGAGGTAAAAGGACTGGGAAAACTAGACATTTAATGACTACTGGTGATTCCGATGATGATTACCTGGAGGATTTATTAATGAAAAATCCACCACCGTACAGTGAAGAAATGAGAATAGTAAACCCAAAAAATCTGTTCTTTAGGCCTTCCTGTAATGAGGGGTCAAGCACTTCAAATCCGACTGCTCCGTTCTTTAATCCACCTTTAGTTCCGCAAGTGATTCACAAGACCTCCCTTGAGAGGGTATTACAAGAAAGAGAAAAGGAAGCTTTAAATAAACAGAGAAGCAAATTAATTGAGAAAATATCCCAGTTAAATACAAGTCCTGAGGCTTTGACAATACCAGTAACCATTGGCCCAGTTGTTCCATTGTACGGAGATAAACAAGTTAGTCCAAAAGCTCCAGTTGTAACAACATCAGTAGTACAACCAAGAAAACAAACCCTGATAGTAGATGATCAGGCAAGCAAATGTGAATCAGTGATTTCCTTAATAGATTTACCAATACGAGAGCCTGAAAGTGGTTCCATGAGAAAACCCACACCTGTACCCGCAAGGGAAGTACAGATAGAGAATTCATCAGGTACGAGAAGTGCCACGGTAGTGACTCCTGAAGAAATAGAGAGATGGACCCGAGAAATAGAGAGACCAAAACCGCAGCCCAAGCCATTAGACATATTCAAATTAAGAATTGAAATAGAAGAATTAATGAATGGAAATGTGGGATTGGAAAGATTGAATACCCTCAGTGAAGACGAATTGCAGTTTGTCTGTAAAAGCATCACTAGAAATACAAGGGTGTTTCCCAAAATATTAATGGATATGGCAGCTAGCATGGGAATTGACATTGGCAACTCTAAAGTGTTGCAGAAACCCTATCGAGTACAATTTTCTGACAAAGATTTAGAAAACATGAATGTGTCAGGGATAAAGGTAAAGGAAGAGGTGCGGTCAAGACAAATGGCTTCAGAATTTGTCCTAAAAGAAGCAGACAAAGTAGAAAAATTATGTCCCATGCGAGAAGTATGTTATATTCTCAGTCACTTGTAATATCTATAATATGACTCTGCATTTTATGATGTCATTGCATCTGGTTCTGTGTAGAATGTTATGTTTCAACACTGGGAGCTAACTGACTGACTGACTGGAGCACAGATGAGACTGACAGATGATTAGCTGTGTAGAGCTGATTCAATTAAATCTATTTTATTCTTTAACCTACTTTCTGCCTCCTGGATTTACTACAATTTTGGTGACGAGGACCTACACAGCTGAACCCACGCCTCAAGATTCATCAACATTTCAAATTTCATCATCTGTCTCCACTGTCACATTATCAAGGATCAATCTCTTCTCAAAAGTCTCAGAACTTCGCACTAGAACATTTGATGACATCTTTTTCAACCAGATACGTTTCTCACAATTGTATGATAAGGTTACCCCACATGAAGGAGAGCAGTCCGATAACATCAGGACTGCCAGTCCTCCGGCCAGAAATCACCCTTGTCCTTTTACATTACCTATATCCTTTAGTTGCCAGGAGGTCACTAAAGCGATAAAGATTAGTTCATCAGGAAAGGCCTCGGGGCCTGATGGGGTCCCGATTGATGCCTATAAGGCTGAGCTGGATCTCTGGGCACCCTTGATAACCAATGTTCTAAATAAAGCCAATCAAATCGGTTTTATACCTTGCTGGAATGATGCCATTGTGGTCCTGATCTTCAAAAAAGGTGATCGGAACGATCCTGCATGCTACCGCCCAATTTCCCTGTTGGACGCCTTGATGAAGGTGGCAGGTCATATTATCCTGAATAGGATTCAAACTTGGGGGGAGGAGAACCATATTATATCAAATGTGCAGTATGGGTTCAGGCCAGGTAAGGGGACTGTTGAGCAATGTTTAAACCTAGCCTTGCTGAACGCAAAATACACTCAGGCAAAGAGTGGGAACCTTTTAATCACTTTTATTGATTTAAGTTCGGCTTCTGATTGTGTTGATCATGAGTTTATGTGGAGAATGTTGAGCGACATGGGTGTTGACAGCCACCTCATTCTGTTTATTAAGGAACTCTACAGAGGAGCTGGGGCAAGGGTACGGTATGGAAGGAGGGGGGAGTGCTTGGACAAATTCCCTATAAAGAGGGGGGTAAGACAGGGGTGCATTCTGGCACCCCTGTTATTTACCCTTTACATAAACTCAGTAGGACACCATCTTAGGGATCTGCAACATGATTATTCAACTATTGGTGGGACTCCCACACCGATATTGCTATATGCGGACGATGTGGCATTAATCTTGCGTACAAGATTAGGCCTGCAGAAGAACGTGGATAAATTTGCTGGCTTTATGAGGGTTAGAGGCCTAAAAATTAATTTTACAAAAACTTACACAATGTCCTGTGGGAAGGGGACAAAGAGGGTGCCATGCTCGATCTACCTTGAAGGCATGAGAATTGAATCCACGGATAGGTTCTCCTACCTAGGTGTGAACTTTGATAGAAGGGGGAATTAGCATGCAGCAGTGCACGCCAGGCAATTAGCCTTTACGCGTTCCACGGGAGCTTTAGGAAATTTTGCGTCCAAATTTGGGGGGAAACCAGTAAAAGAGCTGATCTATATTTATAAAGCTAAATGTGTCTCCGAAGCATCATACGGAGCGGCCGTGTGGGGGGTCGAAAATGCACACGTCTTACAAACCTGTGAAAATCAGTTTATCTGTTATCTACTGGGACTCCCGAAAACGTCTTCTACGTATATGACGCACATAGAAGTAGGTCTTTCTTACCTTTTAGATACCATTAGGATCCCCCCATACTACTCTGGCATAAGGTCTGGGTTACTAATGAGACCGCCCTAAATAGAGACCTGATTAACGACTGCCTATCTTTGGATGGGGTCTCTAACATTACATGGCTCACCTATGTCAGAAGTATGCTTAATGAAATAGGACATCCAGTTTGGAGACGGTGTCGAGAGGCTCCTTGAAAAAGATGGTCTTGGACCACTCAATTGGTGTCAGGTGGGAACTTGAAAAAAGGAAAATTACTACTCTCAGATACCAGCAAATTACTGCTTACGAGGGGCTTCAAAAGTATCTTGTGGTTGTAGCAAGCCCGTACGCCCGCATGTTGCTTACCCGCTTCAGGCTGGGTACCTTTTTTCGTGTAATCCTATTTCCTCTAACTAATAACTGGTCAATGGACAATCTCGTTTGCCCCTGCGATGATTGTTCCTACCAATCAAACATACATTGTGTTTTATTTTGTAAATTTTATTACGTACCACAAAGGGCCTTTTTCTTACCTATTCTTAAAAACTGGGGGATTCGAACCTGTCTTGCAGCTTACACTAAGCTGCAAAAACTAGAAGAAGATCATGTCATCCTTGCAGTAACCAGTTTTTTAAAATTAGTGATCAAATTTCGGAACAAAATGTGAGGCTTTTTAACTAACATTAATTGTTTGTATGTAATAATGTCTTTTTAGAATTATTGTTGTTTTGAGAATTTTATTTTACTTGAAATGACCTAAGCATCTGAGCGAAAATTAACTATTTGTACACTGGCTTTTTTCGATTGTATAGGCTGATAATTGTTTTTCTATGTAATACGCGCTTTTATGATTTTACATGAAATCGAATAAAGCTTGCTTTGACTTTGACTTTGAACCAGATAAGTCTATTTCTTCGATTTGACTTATAAACAATATTTGTTATAAAAATCAGAAAATTTTTCTAAAAACTGGCATTACTTAAAAGTTTTATTTAAGCATCTCATGAAGATTTATATTAATCTTGAAAATTTTCACTGGCAAGTTATATTTCACTCTTTATCCTCGTGTTCAGTGACTATTGAAGTTTCCATTTGTCTTGGATTGCTGTTTTGTTACAAATGAGCATCTTCATATTTATTTGAACACGAAGGAAAGCTGCATTTCTAATGGATACTTCCTAGCGTCTGCTGTGCCAGTAAATGAGAGTTTCAACTGTGTATGAGAGTTAGCACCATGTGTTTTCTCGTGTGTGAAACTGCTTCAATTTTTAGTATATGTAACTAATGGCTGTCATGGCGCTTTTTGGGAAATATACATTATTTTAGCCACATGAGCGTCAAGAATTCAAGCTTGTTCATATACTGCGCTTTGAAAATTTTAAAGATCGCTTTAAATTACATGTGCACGAACTTATACATCAAGATCTATTGTTTTTGAATGTAAACCTACTTGATGTTTCATTTCTCACGCGCATATCCTCCTGCTCGCACATTTCTCTTCAACGTCTTCAAAGTTGCTGCGAGTTTTGAACTATCGCGTGATTTGAACATTCCCTATGTTGCGCATGCTTCCTTCATCTTTAATCTCTATTGCCAACCACGGAAGAGTTTTGTCTACAATGTGATGCGGTGCCAACCACGCACATTTACGCTGATGATCAAGGAGTGCTTTCATCTTCTACACTGCATTTTTCTACGTTGCCAACCACGGAGTGCATAGAGTTTTAACGTACCATTTTCCTACACTGCCAGCCACAGAGAGTTGTGTTTCCCTTAACATTATTCTACGTTGTCAGCCTTGTTCTGTGATGTCATAATGTGCATGGAGCTGACTCTTTTACAAAAGACAATTGATTTCTGACTGATTTAACAGCGTTCTTTTCATTTTTTTCAGCTCTATTATTCTACAACAGTCTACTAGGAACTAGTTTTTTGACAATGATAATTGTTCTTTAAGTCTTTCCAGCTTTATTGACATCATTTTGGCACTATTTTCATCCTATATTTACAAAACTTCGACATTAATGCTAATTCACACATTGTTTAGCCCTGATTTTTTTTAATTACATTTACTTTATGTATTTCTTTATTTCAGGGTAATCTCTGTTATTCGCACACACAATATTGCGGATAACTGTCATACTCAGCTGTATTTTTTTATTTTTCATCTGTGATTCGCACACACAATATTGCGGATAACTGTCATACTCAGCTGTAATTTTTATTCTTTATTTTATCAAATTCAAAATGTCTTCCTTGCAATCTATCAATGCTCCTCCTGCTTTTCTCGATACTCCAGGAGAGCCCCCTGTGAAATGGGATGTTTGGTTCGATGCCTTCGAAACAAACATATCTGGGTGCTATAGGAGCATTAAGGTACCGTCCTGAGAGAAAGAAATGTTTGTTATTACATTCTTTAGGGTTCGAAGGAAGATCAATTTTCAAACATTTACCTGATCCTTCTGGAGATAATGCATTATTAGATGAATATCAAACTACTGTTAACAAACTTAAAATTCGTTTTGACAAACAACCCAACTTAATTGTTCTCAGGCACAAGTTTTTTAAGAGAAAACAAGCTGAAAGTGAGGATGTCGATGCCTATATCTCGGTCCTCAGGAAGCTGGCCTCCGTCTGTCTTTGAAAATGTTACTGAACAATTGATTCGTGATCAATTTGCGGGTCATTGTAAAGATAAACAGATCAGGCAGAAGTTACTTTCTATGGACAATCCGTTGCTTGACAAAACTATCAAAGTAGCAAAGAGCATAGAGACATCCCAGATTTCTCTTAAATATCTTGAGGACAAGCCTGCTGATGGCATTAATTTTGTTGGTACCTCAAAGAAGTCGAAAAACAAAACTATGAAAAATGGGAACAATTACTTTTCGAAAGTTAAAAATTTTAAGCCTATTCCTAGTGATGTTTGTTTGCGTTGTGGTAGCTCTACTCATAGTAAAGGAGCAAAATGCCCTGCACTTAATTCAATGTGCAACTATTGCAAAAAGGTAGGGCATTTCGCCACAGTTTGTTTAAAAAAGAAATTCCAAAAGAAGACCATAGCCTGTGTTGTAGAATCAGAAGATGATTCAGAGACAGAATCTATCTCTGTTGTTCAGGACCACACTGACTCTGACAAAGCCTCAATATCTCTAACTGGTGATCCGTCAACTTGTGTCGACCCCATAGTTGAGATACTTGTGGGTGAGGAGAAGCTCAATCTTCTGGTAGATTCAGGTGCCAGAATCACCATGATTACGGAAAAGCTCTTCCATGAGACATGGGGAGAGAGACAATTGTTTCCTCCGGACAGATCACCAGTCTCGTACAAGGGACGTAAAATTGAACTGTTGGGGTTTATTGAAGATTACTTAGTCTTCAAAGATAGGAAGATCAGAGGCAAGGTTTATGTTGCAGCCAACGGTTTGAACATATTAGGGTGGTTTCCCCAGGGCTTATTTGGCATGCAGTTAAGACCTGGGACTAAAGAACAAGTTATGCTAGTCACTTGTGAAGGGGAAAGTACTAAATGGTTTAATTAATTTCCCTCTGTTTTCAGCAAAGAACTGGGAAAGATCACTGGGTTCAAACATAAGATCATTGTCAAGGATGGAGCAATTCCTATCAAACACAAACTCAGAAGTGTGCCTTTCAGCATCAGGGAGGATCTTAACAAGGAACTTTCTTCTTTATGTGAGAGGGGAATTATAGAACCTACTGATTCCTCATTATGGTTGTCTCCTCTTGTTGTTGCCCGCAAACGCGATGGCAAGTTAAGGGTATGTGTGGACCTCAGGTCTCTAAATAAAGAGATTTTGGTTGATTCTCACCCTTTGCCTAAGATTACAGACCTTTATTCCAGCATTAAAGGTGCTAACATTTTCACAAAGTTAGACTTGGCTAACGCCTATCATCAGATAGAGCTCCACCCTGAAATACGTTCCTTGACATCTTTTGTCTCTCCACTTGGAACTTTCCGCTACAAGAGAATGCCGTTTCGGTTTGTCCTCTGCGGCGTCGGTGTTTCAAAGGGTGATGCAAAACATGTTGAGGGATGTAGAGGGTGTTTTGGTTTTCCAAGATGATGTATTGATCTATGCTAAAGATGAAGAGACACATGATAATAGTATCAGGAAAGTTTTGTAGTTATTAAACAAAAACGGTGTTGTACTTAAATCAGAGAAGTGTAAGTTTGCATGCAGTGAGATAGAGTACCTGGGCCATTTGTTATCCCAAGAAGGTATCAAACCTAGGCAGGGTTTGATTGATGCTATAATGAATGCACCTGTGCCTAAAGATAAGACAGGGGTTAAGTCATTATTGGGATTGTTGGAGTACTATTTTAGATGTATTCCTAGTTTTGCATCAATGGTAAGACTCATTAGCAATCTTTTAAAGTCTTCTACTAAATTTTTGTGGTCAACAGATTGTGACCGTGCATTTGTGGAGGTCAGGGATGCTCTGAAGAAATGTAATGCTCTTACACCTTTCGATACTGAATTACCATGCTTTATAACTGTGGATGCAAGTAAAGTTGATCTAGGAGCCATTCTTACTCAACATTCCGATAACCAAGAACACACAGTGGCAATTGCCTCTAGGGTTCTTAGGAGTGCTGAAACTCAGTACTCTGTTATTGAGAAAGAGCTTTTAGCTTGTTTATGGGCTATTGATAAGTATCGACCTTATATTTGGGGAAGATGATTTAACTTAATTACAGACCACAAGCCACTGGTATCGATTTTGTCTTCTGGGCGAAGCAAATGTTGTACACCCAGGATCACTAGGATGGTTAGTTGGTTGCTTCAAAATCAATTTGAAATCAACCACATTGCTGGTGGAAAGAACACGTGCGCTGATTTCTCATCGTGTCACCCACTGAGTGAAGGGACAAGTATTTAAGACTTAAATGAAGAGGATGAGGAAGATTGTTTTGTGGCATCGATAGATGTTCCTATCTTAGCAGTTGGGTCTGAGGAAGATTGGAGGTCGTTTGTTTTAAAGGACAGAGTCTTACAAGAGATTTTTATGTTTACCAAGAATAGATGGCCCAAGGAAAAATCTTAATCTTCTGAGTTGCAACCATATTGAAAGTTGAATCAGAAATCTCGATTGAGGATGGATTAATTATGAGATGTGAAGTTAATACCACCTCATTCTCCTAGAGCTATTATTGTGAAAGAGGCTCATGAAGGGCATTTAGGAGTTTCTCTCACTATTTGTCGAGTCCGGCAAGACTTTTGGTGGCCAAGTAGGGACAATGAAATAAGGACATTTATAGAAAATTGTCCAGTGTGCGCCTGTTCTGAAAAGTCGCTTAAGGTTGTTGTCCCACCTTTGTCTCCTATTGAATGTTCATCTAGGCCATGGGTCAAAGTGGGCATTGATATCATGGGTCCTTATGAGGTTTTACCTCTAGGAATGAGATTCATTTTTGTTTTGATGGATTATACATCCAAGTGGCCAGAATTAAAAGGTGTTAAAGAAGCTAGTTTTTCTAGTGTCGTCAAGTTTCTTAAGGAGGTGTTCTTGAGGGAAGGGTTTCCAGAGTTTATTGTCTCTGACAATGGTACTCAGTTTGTAAGTGGTGAATTTAAAACTTTCCTTAAGTCAAGTGGTATCAAGCACCTTAGGAGTTCATTATGCTATCCACAGACTAATGGTCTTGTGGAAAGAATGAACAGGGTTGTTGGTGATTGTGTTAGGTGGGCAGTTAAAGGTAGGCAGGATCTTTTTGCTGCTCTTGAAAGTATGCTTTGGTTCTACAGAACAACACCTCATTCGACCACTAAGGTTTCTCCTTATGAAGTATTGAGGGGAAGGAAAGCCAATAACAGTTTTCGGCCTGGTTGGATGTGTAAGTGGTTTGATTCTTTGGTTAATATTGAATCGCTTTTGGAGACAGTAAAAGATAATTCTGAAATCACACAAGAGAAAGTAAAGAAATGGTTTGACAAAAAAAGGGTGTCAAGAAGGTTTCACTGTGTGTTGGTGATTTTGTTAAAATAAAGAGTCCTGTACACACCAAGTAAGGGAGATGTAAATTTAGCGAACCCATCAAGGTCATCAGAATTGGTAATAATGCTGTCCAAGTGGAAGGTGGGTGTTGGTGGAATATTTCTAAAGTTGTTAAAATAAGAATAAGGTCATCCACTGATATTTTCACTGGACAAAATGATAACATGAATTCCTTTCTTCCACAAAATAGGAAAAGTACTAGGGTTTCTATTTTACCGCGTAGATATCGTGAATAAGCATTATTGTTATGTTGTTTTTCTTGTGTATAATTCTTTTAAGGGGTTATATTATATGCTGTGTTTTGTTATGTTTTTATTGATTCACTGTTATGCTATGCACCACTCATTTTAATTTGTTTCTTATTGTGGCTCTGAGGAAAGGGAGGTATGTTATATTCTCAGTCACTTGTAATATCTATACCAACACTCTGTATGCTGGTGCCACTGCATTTATGATGTCATTGCATCTGGCTCTGTGTAGAATGTTATGTTTCCACACTGGGAGCTAACTGACTGACTGACTGGAGCACAGATGTGACTGACATATGATTATCTGTGTAGAGCTGATTCAATTAAATCTATTTTATTCTTCAACCTACTTACTGCCTCCTGGATTTACTACAAAGTACCAGGTGGAGGATATGTACATGTGCCATGGTCCAGACAAGATATTGTATCATTTACAAATGACTTCCCAATATTACGAGAGAAACCTGTAGAGTGGTACAGACAGGTCGAGAGATTTGTGAAAGTTTCAAAATGCCTCCTGAAAGATTTAGATGGTTTCTTTGACATTGTAGTTCCTGTAGATATATGCACAGAATGTAAAATTGCTGTAGATTGGCCAAATGAGGAATACCCTAGAGACCCAAAGACAAGGGCTCCTTCCGAAGACGTAATGAGAAAGTACAATCAGGTGATGTTGTACCTGAAACGAAAGGTGCCTGCAAAAGAGACAGCCTGGACCCGAATAGATAGAACTACTCAGAATCGCGATGAAACTGTACATTCATACTATGAACGTCTGTTACAAGTGTTCAAAACGTACAGTGGGTTAGATAATATTGAAATGAAGGATATGACCCACTTCATTTACCGATTTGTGACAGCAGGTAATCGATATGCTGACCAACTGGCCCAACATTGTGCAAAATACAAAATGGCGATAAATAAAAAGATGGGGGTAAACGGAAGCAGCTGCCAACTTCTGGTGCTTGAAAAAATAAAAACATGGGAAGAAGTGAGAGATTTGCAGAATGCAGCAGAACCAAAAGAAAAAGAAAGATGGAGAAAATTTGGTTGTCAGAGAAGGAATGAGGATGGTGTCATTGTTTACCTTGATGATATGCCTGTGTTGCCAGACTGCCTGCTTGCTCCTATGGCCAGATTGATACATGGAGACACACATTTAGGAAGAGACGCCATGATACGCATCTTCAGGCAAACATGGTTCAATTCGAAATTCAGGAACATAGCAGAGGCTCTCTGCCAAAGGTGTCTAGTTTGTCAGCAATTCAATCCTGGAAAGATAACTGTAGTTTTGCCAGGAAAGATTGGAAATGCAGAAGGCCCATTCATACGATTACAACTTGACTTTATTCAGTTACCCCCATGTCAAGGAACGAAGTAAGTCCTCGTCATTTTCAAAATGGGTAGAGGCTTACCCTGCTTGCAGAAATGATAGCATCACTGTAGCCAAACTGTTACTTAGGGAACTGATACCAAGGAACGGTTTTCCAGTCACAATTGAATCAGACAGAGGTGGGCATTTCCACAATGCCAAGAGTGGCAGCTATGTACTGAACAAAGCGCAGTATGCAGAACACATCCATATCCACAGCGACGTACACCTCTGCTGAATGGAGTGTAAGGGACAGGGACGCAACTATGTCACCCCAGCCAGTGAAGGTCCTTGCGGAAATGTTGCCTGTTACGCCCCACCCGTAAGCATGAGCAGAGTGGGATGGGCCAGCGTACACCAGAAAAAAGAGGATGCAGACTGCGGTCTGCAAGCAGGGTGCACTGTTCCTAGGAAAACTAAATTCCACAAGTTATAATAGTGTTATCAAATAATAAACTCTATTAGTTACATCATCACACTTTTTTATCACAACCAAATTCGGTTAAAATTGTAAGCAAAACAATTACATCATTGTTTCAAATGAGGATGTACATATTCACATACTTGTATTGATATTCAAGCATATCGTCATCAACGTATATAAAAAAATTCCTTGCAATCTTCAATTCAAGTTACACTCAATGAAAATATCACAGTACAAATAATCAATTCCAATATCACTTTGGTTTCAAGAAATCCGGAGCACAATGCATTTCGGGAATCTGTTTTCCCTTCATCAGGGGTCATCTCCTTAAACATAAAATACATAAATTTGTATATGTTTGTAATTAAATATTATACATATATACGACACTCAAGAGGGTGTGTCCAAAAAAGAAGAGAATTGTTACCATAATCAGAGATGATCTTATATCGAAGATAGAATAGTAATCATATGGGTTTGAGTGGTTGCCATTGAAAAGTTAAATATGTTGGCTCATGCTATTGTGCAAAATGAAAAAACGCATTTGTCCAAGTGGTTTCCAACGCCAGACATTCCATGCGGAACGGCTTGCATTCACCCCGCTCACATGCCTTTAGCCAGTTCAACATGATCTGTGTGTGTGTCCCTGTGGTCTTGTAGTACGCATGTGATCCCTGGGTCCTACGACTTTACATTGTGCGGTGTACCACAGATGCAGACATGTCATCGGAGGCATCAGTTTCGGGCCTGGACATGTAGCTTTGGCATCGCCCACTCCATTCATCAGGGGGGTGGCCAGGGCCGTCGTATTCACAGCCAACATGGGTGTGTGACTGCTAATTGCGTGCCCCTGGGCATGGTTCTGTGCTGTGCATGTGCATCTGCATGTGGTTCTATGGCAGCGTTCTTAGTGAGGTGTGGGTGGGCCCTGTAGGGTGATAGACCCCTACGTATGTGTCCTGGTTCGCATTCCATGGGTTCAGTCCCCTCCGACACCTCTTGGGCCACCTCCTTTTGGCGTGCTGACACATGCCATCTCCTCAGCCTGCTTCTACACGTTCTGCATGCTCCACAAAATCTTTAAGTGGCTCCCCATCAGCACCAGGAAGAATATATCACAGGCCCTCATCAACAGCCAACTGGACTATGGCAATGGACTCTATTTAGGCACCACTTCAAACTCATGCAAAGACCTCAGACGATCCAGAACACAGCCGGCAGATTGATCCTCAACTTGCCCAAAGGAAAACACATTACCCAGCACCTGAAAAACCTCCACTGGCTCCCGGTTCAGAATAGATGCTTTCACAATCTCTAGTCCTGACTCATGCGTACAAAGCCCTCCATGAACAATGACCAGCATACTTGAATCAATACCTGCACTTTCACTGACCTACCAGGAAGCTCTGCTCCGCACACCTCACACTTGCACAAATCCCTTTAATACGTTGTTGCTGCACCAGAGGATACTTCTTCTACCCCCTTGCCGCTAAAGCCTAGAACACCCTCACGCCCACCTCCACACCCCATCCTCACTGACCGACTTCAGGAAGGGGCTCAAGACCTGACTGTTCGGCTGAGACCTACAGCAAGCACCTGCAATCCCCCACAGGTGAGAAGAAATGCTTTACAAGGACATCCTGATTGCTTAACTCATTAACCTTTGGGTACATAGATCCAACCCATGGTTGCTAATAAATCTCATAGGAGAGTTGCGGTGCCATTTTGGTACACCTATTATTGTGTGACACTTCTCACAAGATTTCCTGGGACTCCGGGTGGCTATAATGGATACTGCAAGATCTCAACTTAAGGCCAAGATCATCATCGGTGTGAGTAGATAAAAGGAGTCCACAACAAGAATGTTTTGGCAGCTAACAAGAACCAATGGAGGCTGATCAGCACCTGCACTGCTCCATACCTGCCTTTGTTAAACCTCATGGGTAGATCGTGCTTGCATCCAAACTTTCACACTACCCCATAATCAGTACTTTGTTTGCTTTGGTAGGATAGAACTAGGATGCTTGCTTGAGTACATCTTTAGCAAGACAGTCCTCAGCTTTCCATAACAAGAACTAAAGTACTACAAATTCATGTGACTTGAGCCACACAGACTACAGCTAAAATTGACATGGAATGGGCACATGTAACATTGACTAACATTGAACGGTCTGTTTCAGACTACCTACTGTACCTCTGACAGGTCCTGCCTAATCTGTAATTCCTGTGTAGACATCAGTGTGCCACTTGGACTTTGGAACTGAGTGCATGTGTAGTGTTGGGAACAGAACCAATTGTATTTGTGTACTGATTACATTACTTACATTTACCATGGTATTTAACTTTTACTGAGCTCCTAAATGCGTTGTAGGTCCCGCTCAGATATGGTATTTGCTATTTACTGTTCCTGCTACTGTTCTTTCTTTCATTGCCTTCACCCCGGTGTTGTTTGAAAGTATTTCTCCAATAGCAGTTGGCACACTCTGAAAAGGTTCTTTGACAACTCTCATATTTCCATGAAAGAATATAAAATCCTACAGAATCTGACAACATAGGGCCGAATTCTGATCTCACTAGAAAGGCCTCCAGACGGGTCAGGGAATGAACAAATAAGATTCGAAGCCTATGTTTCTAACCGAATCGTCCCCCATTCTAAACGACGAAGTACGATGCGAAGATCTCGTCCGCTTCGACCGAATTGTTTCTGAACCTGATCCTGTCAGTCCAACTCATTAGGAGCCGAATCATGCCACGCACTGGAGCTGGCTTCTGAACGAGCGAGTATGATGTACGATTAAGACAGCCATATTGACTTGGGTTTGCTGAGATGAAATGGCTGTGGGAATCGGACTTCGGGGTGCTGTAGCAGGCCCCCCTTCACCCGTGGCCCTCCGAATTTGTCCTGTGGGGGTACCCATGGTTTCCCCCTTTCCATGCATGCTCAGTTTGGTGGGCACCATGGGGGGCCTGCAACAGGGTGCAGGTTTTTCCCCACCCAGCCTTTTTTGCAATGGGAGCATGTGTATGCTTTTGGTATACAGGCTCACATAGAGTTCAATGGCAGTCTGTGCGATCCAAGTCTGCCACTATACGGATGCATTGGAATCAGTCGCTCGGACACCCGGAGCACGATTCCCTAGGAAAGCCCTCTGGATCCGAGTCATACAGAGGGCTCTCCTAGCGAGATCGGAATCGGGCCCACTGTGTGAATCTGAACATTTTCCCCTCGCTCATAGGTATGAAAATACCAGTGTCCTTACGCAGCCTTTGGGGAATGTGTAACCGCAATCACAATAGTTTACATTTCAGTGAGCCACATTTAAACAGGGACAATATTAAAAATTGTAAATACAAGTACGTTTGTCCATCGGAAAGGCTGGAACAACATACACTGTCTCCAAGTGGTCAAAGTTTAAAGAAACTCCACTCAAATGCGGTTTAGGCCACTGTGATGGCACATGAGATGGGAGGAGTCCTAGGACTAATTTATCGGCTGCTCCAGTGTAATGTTTTGCTATCCCCCGCACCCAAAGACAACATAAAGCGTCTTGGAGTATGGCTAGACAAAGCCCTGACTTTTAACGCACAAGTCACCAAAGTGTCAGCAACCTGCTTCGGCCTAATTAGGCAGCTGAAAAAAATCCTACCACTCCTCCCTTTTGAGGCAAAACAGGTAGTCATCAAGGGCCTAATTCAGTCTCGTATAGACTACAGCAACGCTCTATACCTAAGATCCCCAGAATACTGCTTAAACTAACTTCAGCGGATCCAGAATTGCGCTGCACGCACCCTCCTCGGAATTCCTTGTAGAAACTCTATAGGGTCTGGCCTGAAATCCCTGCATTGGCTCCCTGTTAGAGAGAGGATAAAATTCAAGGCAATGTGCATCACCCACCAAGCCTTCTGGAGATCGGGGCCGCCAATCAACCATTCCTTGATCACCCCCTACCATCCCAAAAAAAAACTCTGCTCATCGAAAGCCTTTGTAACTGCTGTTCCACAGATACGAAGAGCCAGAGCAGGAGGTTGCTGCTTCTCCTATAATGCATCCTAGCTATGGAACTCTCTCCCCCTCCACCCAAGATCCAACCCGAACCTGCTCACCTTTCGTAAACAACTGAAAACCTTCCTCTTCAACCAAAAAATATCTAAATAAAATCATCCACCAGCGATCCACCCCAGCAGAAGTTCCTCTACCAGCACCTGGATGCCTTAGGGTAACTGTCCGCGCTTTATAAAACTCCTTTCCATTCCATTTCATTCCCATTTCCACCCTTATCCTGAGATATAGGGATCTTGATTCAGAGCGCTGCCAGACCCTTCTTCCGGAAAATGACCGCCAGGCAGGGCTGTGTCTTTATTCCATGCTCAATCAAAATAACGATGCAGCCCTAAAAAAGCCAATGCATTATTTGGAGATATGATAAGATCTTAGGATAAAACTCAAAAACATTTAATGTGCCTGCTGTATTGATAACACATCGCATATGTGGGGGTGGGGATCAACGCAGCAGGATAAATTTAGTGATATCGTATTTCCTTTGACTATCATAGTTCAAAATGGCTTTGCTTAGCTGTACACCCAGGGAGAGGCTGGAATAAAGAATACTGAAAATACAGCCCATTCTTTATTGACTGGATGTTAAAATGTAATGGTCTCAGTATAACATTGATAGAAATGTACATTCTCAACGTTAAAATATTGTCTCAGCATCACTTTGGTTCTAAAGCACAATTGTGATGGGAAAATGGTTTTCTGTCAGCATCATTCCGGTTCCCATGAGCAATTCACAACTCTCCTTGTGAATATACTAAGCTGGCGTTGATAGATTTGCAAGGTATCCACTAAAGCTCCAGGTGGGAGGATGGGAAGTAAACTGTACACTGTTGCCCTTTTGCATGCTTAATAGAAGGCCTTCAGTGCTGGAATTTAGGGCACGGGTCCAGTTAGGCACATGTTGCCCACTACTATCAAAACGTTAATTTCGGAAGAGCCAGTAATTCTGCTGCCTTTAGGTTACTGAAATGAATGAGGTGTAATTAGTGCTACAATATATTTATCCCACTTCAATGCTACTGCGAAGAAGGTAACACAAATGTATTTTAGAACGATTAAGACTCAGCATTTCCATTTTAGTCCCAAGGAAATTTCTCCTGAGTGCATCAGCGAAAAACTGCTGAAAGTGCTTATACTGCACTTAGCATGAATATAGATCATTGATTTAATTAATACTTTTCTGCTCCTGTATAAACCTGGTCAGTTATTTTCTTGTAGCCTGCAAGCCCAAAAGATTGTTTGTGTCGAGGATTGAGAGCTGAGATGATCAGTTGAGTCACCTTCCTGGTCACCAGAGAACAGGGCCCAGAAGATACGTGGCCACTCTGCTCAGAATAATATATGTTAAAATGCGGCAAGTGTCTCCATAAGAGGGTCCCAGAGAGAAGCAAAACACACAGCAGAGGAAAAGACGTACTTGCCAATCTTAAAGAATAAGATCAGTATTAGAGAAGTCATCAAAACATTAAACAACTCCTGATATCAGGAAGGAAAACGGTAAATAAAAAATAATACAGGTCAAGAATCTAAAGGAAGATCAATCCGCTGACAGCTAAAATCTTTGACAAAAATAGTAGCAAGGGGCATTACTGATGGAGCAAGGAGTCGCACGTTAAGCGACTTGCGTGTATCATGAACCTCAAATAACGTTAATAAAATAACCAACATGTTCGTTTTACTAATTTTGCACATTTGTCATTATACGGGTTGTCCAAGAAATGCTTGCTTATGTGTTTATTAATCTTAATAACGCTTGCTCTATAAAATGGCCGCTGCTATGCGGGAATTTAGACTGCGCATGCGTCGGTCATAACCATGTGACGTGACGTATTCAATGTCTTGGAGGGAAAATAATTGCGCATGTGCAATGAAGCTAATATGGCTGCTCTGTGTTCTCACATGCTTTAAGCTTGCATTGCCGCTTTTGCAAAGCAGTCTGTTCTGCATAAACAATAATGCTATAGTTTATATTACAGTAATGGGTGTATTATACTGATTCATGGTATACAGTGTAATCATTTATTACTGTGTTCTAAATTGGTTTCTCTTGCTTTTCATGTATCGTATCCTTTGGGCCTCGGAGGTGCTTACTACTCCATTTTGGAAGTCCCTACTGCGCAGGTCTTGTTGCGGAGGGAAAAGAACCAAGCCAGCTGGCAGCCACAGCCAAGATGCTCCTGGGAACCTGCCCTGCGACCTAGCTGAACGAAGTTGAACTGTACTGTAGTCGCTACAAATGTACATGAATATTGTATTCACCATTGTTAGCCGAAAACTAAAGCATATGTCATGAGAACATGGAATTTAAGGGGTAGGTACAGAAATTGAATATTAAGCCTGAGAAAATCTAAAATGTAGGTGGTGTGATGACTTAAACTCCTCCATTGTCCAATCAAAATTGGGGATCCTTACACTTGCAACATTTGGGGGTGGTACACTGACCCGAAAAACAGTATAACTAGCATAGGTTTAGCTTGAGAATTTGTCCGACTTGTCCGAATAGCTGACCTGTCACTGACCCAACGCACTCTATAGGTGACTGATACAGAGAGCTGCGGAGTACTCTGTTGGGAGGTTCAAGAAACCCCTTCCGAGGTTTTGGTAATTGAAAGTGCTGGCGAAGCACTTTGCTGGGAGGTTCGAGAACCCAATCGGGGTTATTGACAGATTTCTTGCAGAGAGGGAGTAGCGCAGGCGTTGCAACCGAATCTGCAGGTGTTGGTGGTAACCTTTGGTGAACCCGGTCCTGATCCAAATTCTAGGGTTATCCTGTCCTGACTGTCCTGATTGTCCATGAGCTGTACCTGCTCGCCTACTGGCACCTAAGTACTTGAGGGTTCCTTCCCGTCTTTTCCAACTGACCCGTGGCCAGGGTTGGTCTTCACTCTATCCAAGGTAAATATAAAGTCTGTGTGGGTAATTGTTTGTGGGTAATTGTTTTTTTCCTAAATTTCATCCTTCTCTTTCCCCTTCCTGAAATAATTGCAAAGCTTTGATTACACATGTTCCTTCTCTTCCCCGTCCCTTTGTAAAAGAGATATTCATGTATTACTGATCTTAGCATGTTCCACTTTTCAACCACCTTTAGTCAATGTAACTCGTTTCTATTCTAGTATATGTTCCTTATCTTACCCTCCTAATAAGAGATAAGCTGAATTAATAGCATGTTCCAAATCTTACCTTCCCTGTAGTAATACGTTCTTCTTTAACTGCTACTAAAAGTCTTTTTGGATTTAGCATGTTCCCTTTCTTTACCCTCCTTTAATCAATGTTGCGAAAGATTGTTATCTAAATATAGTATGTTCCTTGTTCTTACCTTCCTTTTATTCAAATGTTATTAAATGCTTAGCATAATCTATCTTTTGCACAGTTATACGTTACTTATGCTTTTGATTATAGATAGTTTGTTTTGCTTTAATTTGATGCTCATGACATATGATGATAAAGATTAGATAAAGTTTTGAACCTACCCAGAGTCTGTGGTTATTTCATTATTCAATAAATATTATAAGTGTTCTTGAATACCTAGCTTAATACTCAACTCCCTGATCCTAGGTGATTAGGTTCCTAGTATCTACACTGCTGGGTTATAGATATAGAAATCAGTAGTATAGAGAATCTCAAGATATACTGATAGTAGAGCGTGAGTTACCCAAGGTGAATGTTACTGTGTATCAAAATATTATGGGCCCAGGTGAGTATTTAGTAAAAATATCCTAGCCGGGTGACCTGCGCGCTCTATCAGTATTCTTTTCTGGTAAGCAGAGGATGGTTAGGGATTAGTTAAAGTTAGGTAGTTAGTTAGTTAGTAGGTTAAAATTCATAGTTTATTAATCAATCAAATGTATTATTATTTGTGTTATTATTGAAATGCTTATTTTGATGCTGCTATATTGAAGTTCATGTACTAACTACAATTGTGTGTACCTGTTCTATGTTTTGTCTGGAATCCCCGGGGGCAGAATAGCGGGTGGTAATAGAAGCCACATCGCAGTGAGGTCAGTGGCTCGAGGAAAAGTAGTGCATGGTTGGGCAGAACTGGAAGCACTAATTTTGGTTTTCTGTATGAATGGTTGAATAAATGATAGCAACGAGTATGATTGCAACGAGTACGCTAGCAAAACATCTATTGTTATATAACCTAGTAAGCGTCACACGGAAGGAGTAGCAGGTTCGTCGGAGCTTGTTTGACAGCAAAAGGGTTCGCTGGTAAAACTTTAGACTTAATATATATCCCAGAGTGGATGAGTCAAAGGAGTAGCAGGTTCTCTAATGCTTGTGTGAAGGATAGGCAGAAGGGATCTATCCGTAGAATGTCTGACTAAATATCGAAATCAAAAATATCGACATACAAAAATATCGGGACAAAAATATCGAAGTCAAAAATATCGGAATCCTATCCCTAACAAGGTAAGTACAAAAATATCGAAAAAATAATATTGTAGTACAAAAATATCGAAATTAAAAATATCGTTTTTTTTAAATGTATTAATAATAATGTTAAAATAATTATAAAATACATATAATGTTACAAATATTAAATAAAAATATTAAAACATAATTAAAAAATTAAAACTACTACATATACATTTAAAATAAATTAAAAACTTAATAATTTATTGTAATTTTATATTTTGTAATTTCAATTAATTGATTTAATTTAAATGTATTTAATTTTTACCCTGTACGACTGTACCCCAAAAACCCAAAACTGACCCAGAACCCTAAAAATACCCCTTTACCCATGAACTGAAAACTGACCCTGAACCCTAAAAATACCCCTTTACCCAAAAACTGAAAACTGGCCCTGAACCCTAAAAATACCCCTTTACCCAAAAACTGAAAACTGACCCTGAACCCTAAAAATACCCCTTTACCCATGAACTGAAAACTGACCCTGAACCCTAAAAATACCCCTTTACCCAAAAACTGAAAACTGACCCTGAACCCTAAAAATACCCCTTTACCCATGAAGTGAAAACTGACCCTGAACCCTAAAAATACCCCTTTACCCATGAACTGAAAACTGACCCTGAACCCTAAAAATACCCCTGTACCCATGAACTGAAAATTGACCCTGAACCCTAAAAATACCCCTGTACCCAAAATTAATGAATATTATTTAATTACCAATTCATTATTAATTAACAATAACAATAAAGTAAATATATTAGCACATTTGCTGTAATTAATTTAATTTAAAAATTAATATTATTTTGCACAATTAATTAATTAAGAATAACAATAAATTATATATAAAAATTACTATAATTAATTTAATTAAATAATTAATAATAATTAATTACCAACTAATTAATCATTATAAATATGAAAAAAATATAATAATTAATTAAGTAATTAATAGAAATTAATTACCAATTAATTATTAATTAAAATATGTACAAACATATATCAATTATTTAATTATTATTAAATTACGTCCCACCCTATTCCCCTATAAACCCATAACCCGCTACAGAACATATTTATCAATTAATAAATTAATTAAAAATAATTTAAAATTAATTCTCAATTAATTAATTAATAATTCCTAATAATTAATAATTAATTTAACATAATTAAATTACTTCCCACCCTATTCCCCTATAAACCCACAACCCGCTACAGTAGTAAAAGACAATATTTAATAAAATAACATTAAAAATAAATAATAAAACATAATAAATACAATATAATATACACTAAATGTATTTAAAAATTGATATTAGTAACATCAAAGTTATTAATTTCGATATTATTAACATCGATATTTACAACTTCGATATTACTGATATCATACCAATATCGATATTTAGACTGTCGATATTACTTACCTTCGATATTTTTGTATATCGATATTTAAACTTCGATATTTTTGCATATCGATATTTAAAAATCGATATTTTGTCTGTGTACCCTATCCGTAGTATATGAAAAGTAGACAGAAGAGGTTTACTTGCAGTGAAACAAATCTTTCCTTTCTAGACACTTGAGTGCAGTGGCAAATGTTTTATGTTGTAAATTAAATAAAGCACTTGCACTTTAAAAGAAAGAAATTAAATTTCAGTTACCTTGTGAAGGAGGGAGTCAGTTGGGGAGCTGCGCTGACGTCACTCAGTGCCGCGCTGGTATTGGTCGAAACAGCGGGCGTGTAGCTGAGATAGTATTGTAAAGGAGGGGTGAGCGCAGGAGCGTGGGAACTCATCTCACGAAAAAGGCCGCGCACCCACTGTTTGAGATTATTTGCAACCACAGTGTTGATTGGTTGACGAGAAAAATAAGACGCGCTACTATTGGAAGTGATTTTGTAAACAAAGAAAACTTGTAGAAAGTATATGTGGTATCCAACTTATCCAGAGATTAGACCTGATCCCAGATACCAAGGGTTTGCTTTTGAACAGTCAATACGAGGTAGACCTCGCAGAATGTACGGAAGCAAAAGAAAAATGACTCTTGTAGACAAAGTTAAAAATTATTTCAAGAAAGACAAGCCGATTAAAACTAGAGAAGGAGTTATTATTCCACCACCAAACACTCCTGCATCTTTCATGATGTTTGACAGAGGGTACCATGCTTGTGTGTGGTTGGAAAATTGGGTGGAATATAACAAAGATGACAGAATTTTAGCATTCCCTTTAAACGGCACCTTTAACGGAAGAATTTTGTTCAACATGAGAACTCAAATGAATGATTTGCATCCCAGATTGGCACAGTATGAGGCATTAGAGGAATGGGAAATAGAAGCTTTGGAGCAGGACAGACCAAGAATTGACAACGGGTTAAGTAAGTTTTACCCACAGGTTAAAAAAGATACCAAAGAAAAAAGAATGAAAGAATGGAGACAGAATATGCTAGTGGATGGACTGTACTTAGTCCTAACAGTAGAAGAGCCAGTGGGAGGTAAAAGGACTGGGAAAACTAGACATTTAATGACTACTGGTGATTCCGATGATGATTACCTGGAGGATTTATTAATGAAAAATCCACCACCGTACAGTGAAGAAATGAGAATAGTAAACCCAAAAAATCTGTTCTTTAGGCCTTCCTGTAATGAGGGGTCAATCACTTCAAATCCGACTGCTCCGTTCTTTAATCCACCTTTAGTTCCGCAAGTGATTCACAAGACCTCCCTTGAGAGGGTATTACAAGAAAGAGAAAAGGAAGCTTTAAATAAACAGAGAAGCAAATTAATTGAGAAAATATCCCAGTTAAATACAAGTCCTGAGGCTTTGACAATACCAGTAACCATTGGCCCAGTTGTTCCATTGTACGGAGATAAACAAGTTAGTCCAAAAGCTCCAGTTGTAACAACATCAGTAGTACAACCAAGAAAACAAACCCTGATAGTAGATGATCAGGCAAGCAAATGTGAATCAGTGATTTCCTTAATAGATTTACCAATACGAGAGCCTGAAAGTGGTTCCATGAGAAAACCCACACCTGTACCCGCAAGGGAAGTACAGATAGAGAATTCATCAGGTACGAGAAGTGCCACGGTAGTGACTCCTGAAGAAATAGAGAGATGGACCCGAGAAATAGAGAGACCAAAACCGCAGCCCAAGCCATTAGACATATTCAAATTAAGAATTGAAATAGAAGAATTAATGAATGGAAATGTGGGATTGGAAAGATTGAATACCCTCAGTGAAGACGAATTGCAGTTTGTCTGTAAAAGCATCACTAGAAATACAAGGGTGTTTCCCAAAATATTAATGGATATGGCAGCTAGCATGGGAATTGACATTGGCAACTCTAAAGTGTTGCAGAAACCCTATCGAGTACAATTTTCTGACAAAGATTTAGAAAACATGAATGTGTCAGGGATAAAGGTAAAGGAAGAGGTGCGGTCAAGACAAATGGCTTCAGAATTTGTCCTAAAAGAAGCAGACAAAGTAGAAAAATTATGTCCCATGCGAGAAGTATGTTATATTCTCAGTCACTTGTAATATCTATAATATGACTCTGCATTTTATGATGTCATTGCATCTGGTTCTGTGTAGAATGTTATGTTTCAACACTGGGAGCTAACTGACTGACTGACTGGAGCACAGATGAGACTGACAGATGATTAGCTGTGTAGAGCTGATTCAATTAAATCTATTTTATTCTTTAACCTACTTTCTGCCTCCTGGATTTACTACAATTTTGGTGACGAGGACCTACACAGCTGAACCCACGCCTCAAGATTCATCAACATTTCAAATTTCATCATCTGTCTCCACTGTCACATTATCAAGGATCAATCTCTTCTCAAAAGTCTCAGAACTTCGCACTAGAACATTTGATGACATCTTTTTCAACCAGATACGTTTCTCACAATTGTATGATAAGGTTACCCCACATGAAGGAGAGCAGTCCGATAACATCAGGACTGCCAGTCCTCCGGCCAGAAATCACCCTTGTCCTTTTACATTACCTATATCCTTTAGTTGCCAGGAGGTCACTAAAGCGATAAAGATTAGTTCATCAGGAAAGGCCTCGGGGCCTGATGGGGTCCCGATTGATGCCTATAAGGCTGAGCTGGATCTCTGGGCACCCTTGATAACCAATGTTCTAAATAAAGCCAATCAAATCGGTTTTATACCTTGCTGGAATGATGCCATTGTGGTCCTGATCTTCAAAAAAGGTGATCGGAACGATCCTGCATGCTACCGCCCAATTTCCCTGTTGGACGCCTTGATGAAGGTGGCAGGTCGTATTATCCTGAATAGGATTCAAACTTGGGGGGAGGAGAACCATATTATATCAAATGTGCAGTATGGGTTCAGGCCAGGTAAGGGGACTGTTGAGCAATGTTTAAACCTAGCCTTGCTGAACGCAAAATACACTCAGGCAAAGAGTGGGAACCTTTTAATCACTTTTATTGATTTAAGTTCGGCTTCTGATTGTGTTGATCATGAGTTTATGTGGAGAATGTTGAGCGACATGGGTGTTGACAGCCACCTCATTCTGTTTATTAAGGAACTCTACAGAGGAGCTGGGGCAAGGGTACGGTATGGAAGGAGGGGAGAGTGCTTGGACAAATTCCCTATAAAGAGGGGGGTAAGACAGGGGTGCATTCTGGCACCCCTGTTATTTACCCTTTACATAAACTCAGTAGGACACCATCTTAGGGATCTGCAACATGATTATTCAACTATTGGTGGGACTCCCACACCGATATTGCTATATGCGGACGATGTGGCATTAATCTTGCGTACAAGATTAGGCCTGCAGAAGAACGTGGATAAATTTGCTGGCTTTATGAGGGTTAGAGGCCTAAAAATTAATTTTACAAAAACTTACACAATGTCCTGTGGGAAGGGGACAAAGAGGGTGCCATGCTCGATCTACCTTGAAGGCATGAGAATTGAATCCACGGATAGGTTCTCCTACCTAGGTGTGAACTTTGATAGAAGGGGGAATTAGCATGCAGCAGTGCACGCCAGGCAATTAGCCTTTACGCGTTCCACGGGAGCTTTAGGAAATTTTGCGTCCAAATTTGGGGGGAAACCAGTAAAAGAGCTGATCTATATTTATAAAGCTAAATGTGTCTCCGAAGCATCATACGGAGCGGCCGTGTGGGGGGTCGAAAATGCACACGTCTTACAAACCTGTGAAAATCAGTTTATCTGTTATCTACTGGGACTCCCGAAAACGTCTTCTACGTATATGACGCACATAGAAGTAGGTCTTTCTTACCTTTTAGATACCATTAGGATCCCCCCATACTACTCTGGCATAAGGTCTGGGTTACTAATGAGACCGCCCTAAATAGAGACCTGATTAACGACTGCCTATCTTTGGATGGGGTCTCTAACATTACATGGCTCACCTATGTCAGAAGTATGCTTAATGAAATAGGACATCCAGTTTGGAGACGGTGTCGAGAGGCTCCTTGAAAAAGATGGTCTTGGACCACTCAATTGGTGTCAGGTGGGAACTTGAAAAAAGGAAAATTACTACTCTCAGATACCAGCAAATTACTGCTTACGAGGGGCTTCAAAAGTATCTTGTGGTTGTAGCAAGCCCGTACGCCCGCATGTTGCTTACCCGCTTCAGGCTGGGTACCTTTTTTCGTGTAATCCTATTTCCTCTAACTAATAACTGGTCAATGGACAATCTCGTTTGCCCCTGCGATGATTGTTCCTACCAATCAAACATACATTGTGTTTTATTTTGTAAATTTTATTACGTACCACAAAGGGCCTTTTTCTTACCTATTCTTAAAAACTGGGGGATTCGAACCTGTCTTGCAGCTTACACTAAGCTGCAAAAACTAGAAGAAGATCATGTCATCCTTGCAGTAACCAGTTTTTTAAAATTAGTGATCAAATTTCGGAACAAAATGTGAGGCTTTTTAACTAACATTAATTGTTTGTATGTAATAATGTCTTTTTAGAATTATTGTTGTTTTGAGAATTTTTTTTACTTGAAATGACCTAAGCATCTGAGCGAAAATTAACTATTTGTACACTGGCTTTTTTCGATTGTATAGGCTGATAATTGTTTTTCTATGTAATACGCGCTTTTATGATTTTACATGAAATCGAATAAAGCTTGCTTTGACTTTGACTTTGAACCAGATAAGTCTATTTCTTCGATTTGACTTATAAACAATATTTGTTATAAAAATCAGAAAATTTTTCTAAAAACTGGCATTACTTAAAAGTTTTATTTAAGCATCTCATGAAGATTTATATTAATCTTGAAAATTTTCACTGGCAAGTTATATTTCACTCTTTATCCTCGTGTTCAGTGACTATTGGAGTTTCCATTTGTCTTGGATTGCTGTTTTGTTACAAATGAGCATCTTCATATTTATTTGAACACGAAGGAAAGCTGCATTTCTAATGGATACTTCCTAGCGTCTGCTGTGCCAGTAAATGAGAGTTTCAACTGTGTATGAGAGTTAGCACCATGTGTTTTCTCGTGTGTGAAACTGCTTCAATTTTTAGTATATGTAACTAATGGCTGTCATGGCGCTTTTTGGGAAATATACATTATTTTAGCCACATGAGCGTCAAGAATTCAAGCTTGTTCATATACTGCGCTTTGAACATTTTAAAGATCGCTTTAAATTACATGTGCACGAACTTATACATCAAGATCTATTGTTTTTGAATGTAAACCTACTTGATGTTTCATTTCTCACGCGCATATCCTCCTGCTCGCACATTTCTCTTCAACGTCTTCAAAGTTGCTGCGAGTTTTGAACTATCGCGTGATTTGAACATTCCCTATGTTGCGCATGCTTCCTTCATCTTTAATCTCTATTGCCAACCACGGAAGAGTTTTGTCTACAATGTGATGCGGTGCCAACCACGCACATTTACGCTGATGATCAAGGAGTGCTTTCATCTTCTACACTGCATTTTTCTACGTTGCCAACCACGGAGTGCATAGAGTTTTAACGTACCATTTTCCTACACTGCCAGCCACAGAGAGTTGTGTTTCCCTTAACATTATTCTACGTTGTCAGCCTTGTTCTGTGATGTCATAATGTGCATGGAGCTGACTCTTTTACAAAAGACAATTGATTTCTGACTGATTTAACAGCGTTCTTTTCATTTTTTTCAGCTCTATTATTCTACAACAGTCTACTAGGAACTAGTTTTTTGACAATGATAATTGTTCTTTAAGTCTTTCCAGCTTTATTGACATCATTTTGGCACTATTTTCATCCTATATTTACAAAACTTCGACATTAATGCTAATTCACACATTGTTTAGCCCTGATTTTTTTTAATTACATTTACTTTATGTATTTCTTTATTTCAGGGTAATCTCTGTTATTCGCACACACAATATTGCGGATAACTGTCATACTCAGCTGTATTTTTTTATTTTTCATCTGTGATTCGCACACACAATATTGCGGATAACTGTCATACTCAGCTGTAATTTTTATTCTTTATTTTATCAAATTCAAAATGTCTTCCTTGCAATCTATCAATGCTCCTCCTGCTTTTCTCGATACTCCAGGAGAGCCCCCTGTGAAATGGGATGTTTGGTTCGATGCCTTCGAAACAAACATATCTGGGTGCTATAGGAGCATTAAGGTACCGTCCTGAGAGAAAGAAATGTTTGTTATTACATTCTTTAGGGTTCGAAGGAAGATCAATTTTCAAACATTTACCTGATCCTTCTGGAGATAATGCATTATTAGATGAATATCAAACTACTGTTAACAAACTTAAAATTCGTTTTGACAAACAACCCAACTTAATTGTTCTCAGGCACAAGTTTTTTAAGAGAAAACAAGCTGAAAGTGAGGATGTCGATGCCTATATCTCGGTCCTCAGGAAGCTGGCCTCCGTCTGTCTTTGAAAATGTTACTGAACAATTGATTCGTGATCAATTTGCGGGTCATTGTAAAGATAAACAGATCAGGCAGAAGTTACTTTCTATGGACAATCCGTTGCTTGACAAAACTATCAAAGTAGCAAAGAGCATAGAGACATCCCAGATTTCTCTTAAATATCTTGAGGACAAGCCTGCTGATGGCATTAATTTTGTTGGTACCTCAAAGAAGTCGAAAAACAAAACTATGAAAAATGGGAACAATTACTTTTCGAAAGTTAAAAATTTTAAGCCTATTCCTAGTGATGTTTGTTTGCGTTGTGGTAGCTCTACTCATAGTAAAGGAGCAAAATGCCCTGCACTTAATTCAATGTGCAACTATTGCAAAAAGGTAGGGCATTTCGCCACAGTTTGTTTAAAAAAGAAATTCCAAAAGAAGACCATAGCCTGTGTTGTAGAATCAGAAGATGATTCAGAGACAGAATCTATCTCTGTTGTTCAGGACCACACTGACTCTGACAAAGCCTCAATATCTCTAACTGGTGATCCGTCAACTTGTGTCGACCCCATAGTTGAGATACTTGTGGGTGAGGAGAAGCTCAATCTTCTGGTAGATTCAGGTGCCAGAATCACCATGATTACGGAAAAGCTCTTCCATGAGACATGGGGAGAGAGACAATTGTTTCCTCCGGACAGATCACCAGTCTCGTACAAGGGACGTAAAATTGAACTGTTGGGGTTTATTGAAGATTACTTAGTCTTCAAAGATAGGAAGATCAGAGGCAAGGTTTATGTTGCAGCCAACGGTTTGAACATATTAGGGTGGTTTCCCCAGGGCTTATTTGGCATGCAGTTAAGACCTGGGACTAAAGAACAAGTTATGCTAGTCACTTGTGAAGGGGAAAGTACTAAATGGTTTAATTAATTTCCCTCTGTTTTCAGCAAAGAACTGGGAAAGATCACTGGGTTCAAACATAAGATCATTGTCAAGGATGGAGCAATTCCTATCAAACACAAACTCAGAAGTGTGCCTTTCAGCATCAGGGAGGATCTTAACAAGGAACTTTCTTCTTTATGTGAGAGGGGAATTATAGAACCTACTGATTCCTCATTATGGTTGTCTCCTCTTGTTGTTGCCCGCAAACGCGATGGCAAGTTAAGGGTATGTGTGGACCTCAGGTCTCTAAATAAAGAGATTTTGGTTGATTCTCACCCTTTGCCTAAGATTACAGACCTTTATTCCAGCATTAAAGGTGCTAACATTTTCACAAAGTTAGACTTGGCTAACGCCTATCATCAGATAGAGCTCCACCCTGAAATACGTTCCTTGACATCTTTTGTCTCTCCACTTGGAACTTTCCGCTACAAGAGAATGCCGTTTCGGTTTGTCCTCTGCGGCGTCGGTGTTTCAAAGGGTGATGCAAAACATGTTGAGGGATGTAGAGGGTGTTTTGGTTTTCCAAGATGATGTATTGATCTATGCTAAAGATGAAGAGACACATGATAATAGTATCAGGAAAGTTTTGTAGTTATTAAACAAAAACGGTGTTGTACTTAAATCAGAGAAGTGTAAGTTTGCATGCAGTGAGATAGAGTACCTGGGCCATTTGTTATCCCAAGAAGGTATCAAACCTAGGCAGGGTTTGATTGATGCTATAATGAATGCACCTGTGCCTAAAGATAAGACAGGGGTTAAGTCATTATTGGGATTGTTGGAGTACTATTTTAGATGTATTCCTAGTTTTGCATCAATGGTAAGACTCATTAGCAATCTTTTAAAGTCTTCTACTAAATTTTTGTGGTCAACAGATTGTGACCGTGCATTTGTGGAGGTCAGGGATGCTCTGAAGAAATGTAATGCTCTTACACCTTTCGATACTGAATTACCATGCTTTATAACTGTGGATGCAAGTAAAGTTGATCTAGGAGCCATTCTTACTCAACATTCCGATAACCAAGAACACACAGTGGCAATTGCCTCTAGGGTTCTTAGGAGTGCTGAAACTCAGTACTCTGTTATTGAGAAAGAGCTTTTAGCTTGTTTATGGGCTATTGATAAGTATCGACCTTATATTTGGGGAAGATGATTTAACTTAATTACAGACCACAAGCCACTGGTATCGATTTTGTCTTCTGGGCGAAGCAAATGTTGTACACCCAGGATCACTAGGATGGTTAGTTGGTTGCTTCAAAATCAATTTGAAATCAACCACATTGCTGGTGGAAAGAACACGTGCGCTGATTTCTCATCGTGTCACCCACTGAGTGAAGGGACAAGTATTTAAGACTTAAATGAAGAGGATGAGGAAGATTGTTTTGTGGCATCGATAGATGTTCCTATCTTAGCAGTTGGGTCTGAGGAAGATTGGAGGTCGTTTGTTTTAAAGGACAGAGTCTTACAAGAGATTTTTATGTTTACCAAGAATAGATGGCCCAAGGAAAAATCTTAATCTTCTGAGTTGCAACCATATTGAAAGTTGAATCAGAAATCTCGATTGAGGATGGATTAATTATGAGATGTGAAGTTAATACCACCTCATTCTCCTAGAGCTATTATTGTGAAAGAGGCTCATGAAGGGCATTTAGGAGTTTCTCTCACTATTTGTCGAGTCCGGCAAGACTTTTGGTGGCCAAGTAGGGACAATGAAATAAGGACATTTATAGAAAATTGTCCAGTGTGCGCCTGTTCTGAAAAGTCGCTTAAGGTTGTTGTCCCACCTTTGTCTCCTATTGAATGTTCATCTAGGCCATGGGTCAAAGTGGGCATTGATATCATGGGTCCTTATGAGGTTTTACCTCTAGGAATGAGATTCATTTTTGTTTTGATGGATTATACATCCAAGTGGCCAGAATTAAAAGGTGTTAAAGAAGCTAGTTTTTCTAGTGTCGTCAAGTTTCTTAAGGAGGTGTTCTTGAGGGAAGGGTTTCCAGAGTTTATTGTCTCTGACAATGGTACTCAGTTTGTAAGTGGTGAATTTAAAACTTTCCTTAAGTCAAGTGGTATCAAGCACCTTAGGAGTTCATTATGCTATCCACAGACTAATGGTCTTGTGGAAAGAATGAACAGGGTTGTTGGTGATTGTGTTAGGTGGGCAGTTAAAGGTAGGCAGGATCTTTTTGCTGCTCTTGAAAGTATGCTTTGGTTCTACAGAACAACACCTCATTCGACCACTAAGGTTTCTCCTTATGAAGTATTGAGGGGAAGGAAAGCCAATAACAGTTTTCGGCCTGGTTGGATGTGTAAGTGGTTTGATTCTTTGGTTAATATTGAATCGCTTTTGGAGACAGTAAAAGATAATTCTGAAATCACACAAGAGAAAGTAAAGAAATGGTTTGACAAAAAAAGGGTGTCAAGAAGGTTTCACTGTGTGTTGGTGATTTTGTTAAAATAAAGAGTCCTGTACACACCAAGTAAGGGAGATGTAAATTTAGCGAACCCATCAAGGTCATCAGAATTGGTAATAATGCTGTCCAAGTGGAAGGTGGGTGTTGGTGGAATATTTCTAAAGTTGTTAAAATAAGAATAAGGTCATCCACTGATATTTTCACTGGACAAAATGATAACATGAATTCCTTTCTTCCACAAAATAGGAAAAGTACTAGGGTTTCTATTTTACCGCGTAGATATCGTGAATAAGCATTATTGTTATGTTGTTTTTCTTGTGTATAATTCTTTTAAGGGGTTATATTATATGCTGTGTTTTGTTATGTTTTTATTGATTCACTGTTATGCTATGCACCACTCATTTTAATTTGTTTCTTATTGTGGCTCTGAGGAAAGGGAGGTATGTTATATTCTCAGTCACTTGTAATATCTATACCAACACTCTGTATGCTGGTGCCACTGCATTTATGATGTCATTGCATCTGGCTCTGTGTAGAATGTTATGTTTCCACACTGGGAGCTAACTGACTGACTGACTGGAGCACAGATGTGACTGACATATGATTATCTGTGTAGAGCTGATTCAATTAAATCTATTTTATTCTTCAACCTACTTACTGCCTCCTGGATTTACTACAAAGTACCAGGTGGAGGATATGTACATGTGCCATGGTCCAGACAAGATATTGTATCATTTACAAATGACTTCCCAATATTACGAGAGAAACCTGTAGAGTGGTACAGACAGGTCGAGAGATTTGTGAAAGTTTCAAAATGCCTCCTGAAAGATTTAGATGGTTTTTTTGACATTGTAGTTCCTGTAGATATATGCACAGAATGTAAAATTGCTGTAGATTGGCCAAATGAGGAATACCCTAGAGACCCAAAGACAAGGGCTCCTTCCGAAGACGTAATGAGAAAGTACAATCAGGTGATGTTGTACCTGAAACGAAAGGTGCCTGCAAAAGAGACAGCCTGGACCCGAATAGATAGAACTACTCAGAATCGCGATGAAACTGTACATTCATACTATGAACGTCTGTTACAAGTGTTCAAAACGTACAGTGGGTTAGATAATATTGAAATGAAGGATATGACCCACTTCATTTACCGATTTGTGACAGCAGGTAATCGATATGCTGACCAACTGGCCCAACATTGTGCAAAATACAAAATGGCGATAAATAAAAAGATGGGGGTAAACGGAAGCAGCTGCCAACTTCTGGTGCTTGAAAAAATAAAAACATGGGAAGAAGTGAGAGATTTGCAGAATGCAGCAGAACCAAAAGAAAAAGAAAGATGGAGAAAATTTGGTTGTCAGAGAAGGAATGAGGATGGTGTCATTGTTTACCTTGATGATATGCCTGTGTTGCCAGACTGCCTGCTTGCTCCTATGGCCAGATTGATACATGGAGACACACATTTAGGAAGAGACGCCATGATACGCATCTTCAGGCAAACATGGTTCAATTCGAAATTCAGGAACATAGCAGAAGCACTCTGCCAAAGGTGTCTAGTTTGTCAGCAATTCAATCCTGGAAAGATAACTGTAGTTTTGCCAGGAAAGATTGGAAATGCAGAAGGCCCATTCATACGATTACAACTTGACTTTATTCAGTTACCCCCATGTCAAGGAACGAAGTAAGTCCTCGTCATTTTCAAAATGGGTAGAGGCTTACCCTGCTTGCAGAAATGATAGCATCACTGTAGCCAAACTGTTACTTAGGGAACTGATACCAAGGAACGGTTTTCCAGTCACAATTGAATCAGACAGAGGTGGGCATTTCCACAATGCCAAGAGTGGCAGCTATGTACTGAACAAAGCGCAGTATGCAGAACACATCCATATCCACAGCGACGTACACCTCTGCTGAATGGAGTGTAAGGGACAGGGACGCAACTATGTCACCCCAGCCAGTGAAGGTCCTTGCGGAAATGTTGCCTGTTACGCCCCACCCGTAAGCATGAGCAGAGTGGGATGGGCCAGCGTACACCAGAAAAAAGAGGATGCAGACTGCGGTCTGCAAGCAGGGTGCACTGTTCCTAGGAAAACTAAATTCCACAAGTTATAATAGTGTTATCAAATAATAAACTCTATTAGTTACATCATCACACTTTTTTATCACAACCAAATTCGGTTAAAATTGTAAGTAAAACAATTACATCATTGTTTCAAATGAGGATGTACATATTCACATACTTGTATTGATATTCAAGCATATCGTCATCAACGTATATAAAAAAATTCCTTGCAATCTTCAATTCAAGTTACACTCAATGAAAATATCACAGTACAAATAATCAATTCCAATATCACTTTGGTTTCAAGAAATCCGGAGCACAATGCATTTCGGGAATCTGTTTTCCCTTCATCAGGGGTCATCTCCTTAAACATAAAATACATAAATTTGTATATGTTTGTAATTAAATATTATACATATATACGACACTCAAGAGGGTGTGTCCAAAAAAGAAGAGAATTGTTACCATAATCAGAGATGATCTTATATCGAAGATAGAATAGTAATCATATGGGTTTGAGTGGTTGCCATTGAAAATTTAAATATGTTGGCTCATGCTATTGTGCAAAATGAAAAAACGCATTTGTCCAAGTGGTTTCCAACGCCAGACATTCCATGCGGAACGGCTTGCATTCACCCCGCTCACATGCCTTTAGCCAGTTCAACATGATCTGTGTGTGTGTCCCTGTGGTCTTGTAGTACGCATGTGATCCCTGGGTCCTACGACTTTACATTGTGCGGTGTACCACAAATGCAGACATGTCATCGGAGGCATCAGTTTCGGGCCTGGACATGTAGCTTTGGCATCGCCCACTCCATTCATCAGGGGGGTGGCCAGGGCCGTCGTATTCACAGCCAACATGGGTGTGTGACTGCTAATTGCGTGCCCCTGGGCATGGTTCTGTGCTGTGCATGTGCATCTGCATGTGGTTCTATGGCAGCGTTCTTAGTGAGGTGTGGGTGGGCCCTGTAGGGTGATAGACCCCTACGTATGTGTCCTGGTTCGCATTCCATGGGTTCAGTCCCCTCCTACACCTCTTGGGCCACCTCCTTTTGGCGTGCTGACACATGCTATTGGGGTGCCATGTGTGGGTGGGTGAAGTGTCGTGAGCCAGCTGTGCCTGCGGGTGCTTCCTGATGTGTGGTGTATTGCAGTCTCAGTGTTCTCCTCTGGGTCTCTTGGCTGTCCGGGTCCTGGTGGGGGTTGCGTGGGATGTCCATGGGCTGTTGTAAGGCATTGGTGTCAACAGTGTGATGGCCATCTCTGGCATCACTGATGCGTTGTATTATGTGCTCTGCTGCAGGTGTTGTGTGCCCCTCTGCAATGTGTAGGGGAGGTGCGTGTTGCCTTTGTGTTGATATATATGTTGGTGCATTTTGCTAGTTTGCATGCAGACTGCATGGCGCGGTGAACCTTGTGTCTGTTTGGGGGCTGCTAGATTCCTCTGCTTCTGGGTCAGTTGCTGGTAGTATACTGTCACGTCCGTGATGCTGGTCTTGTTTTCCTGCTGTCTGCACCCCGTCTTCCTCTCCCTCTTCTACTTGGCTTTCCTTGACTCCGTTGTTCCTTGCAGGTAGTTTGTGGGGGTTGTGGGGTTCGAGTTGGGCTCTGCACTGGGGCAGGGTGCATCCATGTTTCTACGTGCTTTGACTTGTCCTTGGTGTGTTTTTCCAGGTTTCTTTTAGTGCATTGTCCCACCAGACACCTGACATTTGCAGGCCTGTGGCTGCTTTTAGCTACCTTTTGAACTGCGGTTGGCCTCATCGCATTTTATTTGCGTTATTGCATTTGTGCGGCATGACGTTAATTTTCACGCTTTGTCTGGTGTCTATTGCATGCTACTGCTGTGTTGTGAATTGCATGTTGCCACGGGGTAATTTTCCCGATGGGCTGCGATGTTGAAGTTGCGTTACGCTACTCTTGTGGTAGTTATCACACCTTCTTGTGAATATACCCCCAGCTGTACTGAAAGAGGTGTTAATAAATTCTGAGTTCAGAAATCCAAACCTTCATTTCTCTATCATTTCCCAATGGGAAGTTATCCTTCTAAGATGTTACAAAGTATCTCTCATTCTATCTTATGGGACAGATAGCCTTTCAATAGTGAAAAACAAAATACACTGTATTTCACTATCATGACATGTAACACACACCAGTACATGTCTACCTTTCACATACATTGTATCCTGCCCGTGGGGGGACCCTGGGCCTACCATAAAGGGTGCCTTACATGTAAGAAAATTGAAGGCTAAGGCCTGGCAAGTGGGTGCACCTTCCAGGTAGGCATGATAGTTCAAAACTGTACGCAGACCCTGCAGTGGCTGGTCTGAGATACCTTTTCAGGGTGGCCCATATGGGTGGCACAATCAGTGCAGCAGGCCCACTAGTAGCCTTTGATTTACAGGCCATGGTACACTCAGTGGACTTTACTAAGCACTTACTAGTAAATCAAATATGCCAATCATGGATATCCAATCATGTTCACAATTTACACAAAGAGCATATGTATGTTAGCACTGATTACCAGTGGTAAAGTGCAGAGAGTCCTAAAGCCAACAACAGGTCAGGAAAAAATAGGAGGAAGAAGCAAAAAGTTTGAGGATAAGCCCGTAAAAAGTACCAAGTCCATCACTTTTCTTGTCATATAACTGAGGATAAGGGTTCTTAAAAACAGACACACCGAATGAAGTTCCTGAAACAAGAGTGCTGCATCAGCTGAGATGCAGAACATCCACTTATCTATGCTAAGGTCTGGGGTACGCTACTAAACCCAGAGATCTATAATTTCTAATCACTTAGCTTCAGTAGTAGGGAAGGGTTTAGGCAGACTTGTCACATAACATGACAGGGCTTTTCATTCTACATGGTTTATTAACCATGCTGATGATATTACTGACTGACAAGTATTTTGGACTCCTCTTTACCTGAGGTGGACGGCAGGGGTCTGACCACAAGCCCCAAAGCACCTGGTAGCAGAGAGCTGCAGACATTGGTCTCTTGTGCATAGAGGCACCTATAACCTGAAGCTAGGGCTCCCAAAGTGCAGGACTCTTCTTTTCTTGATGTGGATGGTGGGGCAGCGTCAGATCACAAGCCCCAACCCACCTTGCATCAGGAAGCTACCGACATTGGACTCTTTTGCTCTGAGACACCTATAACATGCAGCTGGGGCTCCTGCAGCGCAGGACTCCTCTTTCCTTGAGATGGACGGTGGAGCAGGGGTAAGACCCCCTGTCCAAAGCCACATTGCAGCAGGTAGCTGCCAATATTGGTCCTTGCACCCAGAGGTGCATATAATCTGCAATTGGGGCTCAACACAGCGCATCATTGTCTGGAAGAGGCTGGGCTGGATCACCCTTCGTTGTTACTTTCTTAAAGGTGCCCCATGATTGTGGTAAGTGTAATTTCATATATTAAACCTGCATAACTTTTACCCTGTTGGGAAAGCCTACATTTCAAGTAGGAAAAGAGAAATATTCTGGCTTCAGTCTTTCTACCCATTCCTAACTAGATGCCTTTTTAATCAGGGCTGTAAGTGTAGTTGCAAAGGAGATAGGGCTGGTCGAGAGATGCTTATCATTGGACATGGGGAAAACGTACGTTTTGTTAACACACATTTGAATTAGATTGAGCTTGATAAAACAAGTTTACCTCCAAATCTGGAGAAGGGGCTTCAAAATGCAATTCTACAAGAGAATTTTACTGAAGAGAAGGAGACGAGTTTAGGCCCTATTGTGGTAGATGTGAATCCCTTGAAGAGTGTTATTTTGGAAGTCCCAACACAAACAATTATTAATAAGGGGAAGGTTGGCCCGTCATCACAGGCTGAGTTTTTGGAACAGATTAAAAATAGGTTTGTAGCAGCTATGGCTCCTACTTTGGAAAGGATTTCTGCTTTGGAGAAGACTCTAATGACATTAGTAGATTTGGCTAAGACACAGTTGCTGGTGGTATGCTCATCAGGGTGTTCTTCCACATCCATACAAAACCCCACCCCTCAAAATCCTACCAGAAACAGGGTTGTAAATCCTCTCACATTAACAGGAAACCAAAAAGTTCATATACTAGGGGGAGTTTATACTCTGAGACCTATAAGAGACAGTCCTGGGCCTCTTCAAGTCAGCATAATGTCTTGAACACCCCGCCAATTAAAAAATATCCCCCTGGTTCAGGAGTCCATCCATCTGAACAGATTTTAAATCTCCTGCCAGCATACTGTCCCTACCAAGCAATAATAGTCAGAGTACCAACAACAACAATAAACATTGACAAGAACTTTGAGGACCTAAAGAATAAGGTTTCCAATTGGCTCACAAGAAAATGTGCCTTCTACCTTTAGGAATATGACGATATTCTCATGTTGAGAAGAGTGGGGTGGGAGGAGCAGTCAAGAAAAATACTAGAAGGGGATTGTATAGTTATCTCCTGCAAAAACCCCATATTCGCTTGTTGATTGATTAAATCTAGAAGCAGGTTAGGGTCAAATGGTCTCCCTACCCCTTGTTCCATTGTCCCATTGGACTATTTCTAGTAGCCTACATCCTGTATGAATTAGGAGACAAGGCATGGTTCCATTACTCTTAATGTTCCGGCGCAGTTCACAAGATGGGGTGATAGTATTATTCAAATATAGAACAGGTTCCAACCCTGTCTGCGCTGGATGGAAACAATTGACTTGATAATAATTCCATTCAGCAGAGAACAAGGTGTTTTGGAGGAAATAGCTTATTGGCACAATCTGAGATCAGCACTTCCCCTTTGCCTGTTGGTGTAACAGGTACCTATGACGTGATCCAGGACTAGCAGGCAGTAAAAATGGTATGGAGGTAGACGAAGCAAAGCTGCAAAGCTGGACTTCCCTGACACCAAGGAGTACATGAATTGGAATTAATTTCTGACTGCCCTATGGACTGGAATCCCAAAGATCTGAGCTATTGTCTGTGACGCAATGGGTGGACACAACAGCAAATATTAATTCCAAAACTAAAGAAAAAGACAAATTTGCACTCATATCTTGGAATGTAGCAGGTTGATGCCCTAAATTATGGTAATCCTGATTAGTTGTCTTTCATTGAATCTTAATAAATTATGTGTTTTCAGGAAACTTGACTTTTTGACGGTGATTCTGTTGATGAGTTTAGATCTTTAACCCCTTCGAGGCTAATGACGAGCTGGCCTCGTCATGGCGCTTACCTGCCGTGCGCGGATGACAAGGCCAGCTCGTCATAAAACAATGTAGAACAATCATCTGCAGCGCAGGACGGGAAAACGCCTAGCAGCCATGGGGTTAAGTTCACCAGCCATTCTCTCTAATACAGTTAGGGGGATGAGTGGGCTAGCTAATTTAATATTGACTAAAATTAGAGATGCTTGAAACTCCTTAACACTTAATACAAGATCACGCTTGTGTGGATAGGAGATTTTAACGCCTTTAAATACACCTTTAGCGTGACCCAGGTATGTGGCATCATAAATAGCCTGGGTGATAATGTGGCACATTTTTCGAACTCGCTCTATGGGGAAGCACTATCAAAAATCTTGCTGACTAATAATCTTTCTTTTTTATCTAACTGATGAGACAGTTCCAATTCAAATACCATGATCTATGTTGGAAAGGGTAAGGGGATTGTTATTGACCATATATTATTCTCTAAAGCATTGATTCCACCTTTTAATATTCACGATGCTCTTGATTCCCCATGCAGTGATCATCAGCCGGTCATAGCCTCATTTGGAATCATGCCAAGTACCCAATGCTTTGTCCCTCAGATACTTCCCATAACTTATGTATGAAATTTGTAAAATGTGGGTCCTGTTAGAAAGTATACAACCTAATTATGGATAGCCACGACAAATTTGCTTAGTTGAAAATGGGGACCTATGAGGATGTGAGAACATGTTAACAAACATTGTACTTCCATAGCTAAATCTCAGCCAGAGTGGCTTGCCTATTCCTGGTTTGATAAGGACTGTACTAAAGCATACAACATTTTAAACAAATTACCAATCAATCAATCAAAATATCTTTATTCGATTGTTAGAAGCAATCATAAAAGTACAGATAAAATAAACATGTTTCATAACAATATTAAAAGATACATATTCATAATACAGGAATTCATAAACTTCAAGGGATTCAAACTCGAGGAAAATGTAAGATTTAAAGTGCGTTTTAATAGTCATGCTTTTCCTACTGTGCATCACATTTTTTAAATACAGTGTTGTTATTGCTACACATAGATGATTGTCAAGACATTGAATATTGAGCATAGCCTCAAGACACTGATGATGTCTTAAATCTCTTAAAAATGGTAGCAAAACATTTTTTCTTATTACATCATAGAATTTACAGAAAATAAAAACATGAATAGTACTCTGGGGTGAAATATTATCACAGCGGCAGGGAGGTAAATCATGCAATCAATTATTAATCGTGGGAAAACTAACTAATCTGTGAAAAATACCAAATCTAAAACGTGAAAGTAAAAAGCGCTCATAGTTATTAGATACATAGATTAGAAAGGGCTGAATGGTAAATGTCGTTGAAACCAATTGATGCTGCAGAACAGAAAGTTTTAGGACCTACGTTGCGATTCTTTGAGAGTCCAGAAAAGCTAGGCCCTGCTTCTTCAAACCTTTCCGTGAGATAGCTGAAAGGTTGGTAGGATTCAGAAAATAATCCTCTCTCCCAATATCTTTTAAAAAGTTATGAACATAGTTCACCCATGGTATCCTTGTAGCTCTAATTTTAAAATGTCTGTCAGAACATCTCTATTTAGGTGTGTTCCTTCTTGCGTCCAGAGCCTGTGCCATAATAGCATAGGCTCTAGTTTAATTAAGTCGGATATATAAGCAAGACCCAGTTCTGCATGGCAGTTATAATTAGGAGAGCTTTTAGGGAGGGCCAGGATATACTTTAAAAATGAATTTTCAGCCGTCTGAATGGGTGCGGGGTTTGCAAAACCCCAAACCCCACTATCATATGTAGCACCAGCCACACACTTAGCTTGGTAGATTTTAATTAATTCTACGGGTGGTCTAGTCCCTAATTTATTTGAGAAGATTTTGAGAGCAGCAGTCGATCGGATCAGCTCAAGTTTTTTTGCTGACACAGCTTGCGACCACATCCCATTCTGAGCGAAGAGTATCCCAAGGTAAGAGAACTGCACGACGAATTCGAGCTTCGGTCCTGCTATAAATATTGGCCTCTTAGGTTTACATTGCCTACCACAATATAAAAGGGAATGTTTTTGATGTATTGACTTTTAGGCCCAGCTCATTCATAAAGCGGGAAAAGCTGTTAACCACACCCTGTAGACCCACTTGAGTACGCGAGTTATTCTGTTTTATAAATTCTTTTTGATCATATATAACTTTAGACTGCATGAACGTCTAAATATTTACATTCTTCCCATAACCACTGCCAAATTTTCTGATTGACCTGAAATTAAGTTGTGAATAAGCCATCACATTTTCAACACTAATCTCTCTGTTGTTTTTTAGTCATAGTGATTCTTCTGTATTTGTAATGTATTTTTGATGTTAGCTTGTTTATTACACTTCACGTCAACAATCAAAAGAGCATATGACAGGTGGGGGATACTAAGAAATTAAGATTAAAAAACCCTACTATACAATAATATAACCATTTCTCATATTGGGGGATTAATGGTGGTGAAGTGATGAGGTAGATTCATGACAAGGATTCATAATTGCCTCACTAACTCTTAATAGATTGTCTATTCATTGACAATTTAAAGTACATATCTTGGCAAGTCTCTAGCTGATTAGTCTCTATCAATGCATGTTGCGAACAGGCAATTATGAGCTGGCTGAGTTTTCAAGACAAACTCAAGGAGATGATAGACAGTGTGCTGAAACTTTTCAGACACTCGCCCCCAGTCAAATATCTGGATTTAATCCATCATCATTCTTTAGCTCTCTTTACCACACCAGTTCAGATGCAGCTATATGCAAATCACTCTTGACCCTTTGCCTTATGGGAGCAGTTCAGCCCAAACTGCCAAGCCAGGCATTCCCTAGACCATAAACAAGCATCCTGGGACCGGTTTCACAGTAAAGACCCTCATAAGCAAGGCTAGCTTGAATTATTATTATTATTATTATTATTATTATTATTATTATTATTATTATTTGGGTTTTGTAAAGCGCGTAGTAACCCGTAAGCATCCCAGCGCTAAGATCAGGGCAGTCGTGGGGGTGACATGGGAGGAAATCAGGGGAACAGGTGGGTTTTCAGAAGTTTTCTGAACCGAAGGTAGTCTGGTTCCATCCTTAGAGTGCGGGGGAGAGTATTCCACAGGCGGGCTGCGTTCACAGAAAAACGCCGTCCGCCAGTGCGTGCCCTCTTCACTCTGACAGTGGTGGTAAGGTGTTCGTGGTCAGAGCGAAGGGATCTTGTGGCTTTGTAGGGCCTAATGAATTTGTTAAGGATGGGGGGGCCTTTGTGCTGCAGGAGTTTGTGGGACAGGCAGAGGGCCTTAAATTTGACTCGCTCTCTCACTGGGAGCCAGTGAAGATGCTTCAACGCTGGTTTGGCCGAGGATCTGGCCGGAGTGTTGGTAAGAATCCGAGCTGTGGCGTTCTGGATCCTTTGTAGTTTGTTAAGGGTTGCTTCGGGGGCACCCAGATAGATGGCATTGCTATAGTCCAGCCTTGACAGGATGAGGCCTTGGATGAGCAATTTCTGGGAGACAGGGGGGAGTAGGGGCAGAATCTTCCTGATAGATTTAAGGAGCTCGAAGCAGGTCCCAGCGATTTTTTTGGCTTGGGTCTTGAAGGACAGATCTTTTTCTAGCCAGATTCCTAGACTTTTGATCTCGGTCTTGGGGACTGGGGGTTCACCCAAACAGAGGGGCCAGATGTTTGGGGGGAGGGAAAGCCCCTTTTGGCCATGGAGTAGGATGTCTGTCTTAGATCCGTTGAGTTTCAACGACGAACTATTCATCCATCCCAGAATTTCTGAGAGGCAGCTATGGAGGTTAGATGGCTCCTGGTTGGGGTGAGATAGAGACACCACTAATTGGGTGTCATCAGCGTAGCTGATAATTTTCACTCCGAATGGGGTGACCACCTCCTCCAATGGGGACATGTAGACATTAAATAATGTTGGGCTTAATGACGAGCCCTGGGGCACTCCACATTGGAGGGGGGTTGCGGGGGAGCGGATGTCGTTCTCCCAAACCTGGAAGGAGCGGCTGTCCAAGAATATTGCGAACCAGGCCAGGGCGGTGCCGTCCACCCCGATGTTTTTGAGTCGCTGGATTAAGATCCGGTGGTTGACAGTGTTGAAGGCTGCACTGAGGTCCAGGAGGATCACTGCCACTGATCCTCCTGCGTCCAAAATGATTCTGGCCTCCTCCACTGCCGCAAGCAGGGCGATGTCCGTGCCCTGTCCCGAGCGAAATCCGGTTTGCGAGTTTCTGAGCAGGTTGGTAGTCTCTAGAAACTGCGAGAGCTTTTTGTTGACTAGCTTTTCAGTAATTTTACTGGTTCCTGGGAGGAGGGAGATTGGCCTATAGTTGGCCATGTCCAGGGGGTCGAGTGAAGGTTTTTTAAGGAGCGCCTTGACAACGGCTGCCTTCCAAATGGGGGGGACTTTTCCCTGGAGCAGTGATGAATTGATGAGGTGGGTTAGAGGGGGGGCGATCGTGGGGGCCACTTTTTTTAGAATGCGTAAGGGCACCGGGTCGCTAGGGGAGCCGCTTTTGATTGTCGCTAGCGTAGTTAGAACCTCTTCAATAGTTACCGGGCCGAGAGATTTTAGGTGGGCAGTAGTTGGGCCCGAATTGGTGCTACCTTCATCAATGAGACTGAGGTCGACAGGGGGTAGGAAGGTGAGAATTTTCTGGATTTTCTCATCAAAGAATTTGGCCAGATTAGTGCATTTCTCTTCCGAGGTGTTGGAGTCTGGAGGTTTCTCTGATCTCGGATCAGGAACTTTGAGTAATTCTTTTAAAATGATAAAAGTTTCGCTGGCGGAGTTGGATGAGTTTTTTATCCTTTCCTCAAAGAATGTGCTTTTGGCATTGCGTAAGGCTGATTTGTAGTTTTTTAAGGAGGTGCGGAAGGCAAGTTTTTTGTCTGTGGATTTGTCCTTTCTCCATGCACGCTCTGTTCTTTTGCACTCCTTCCGTAAGAGGTTAAGGTCGGGAGTGTAGCAGGGAGCCGGGTTCACTCTTTTGACTCGTTTTAAGATGGTAGTTCTAGGGATAAGATTGTCCAATGAGTGGGTGAGCAAGGAGTTAAACTGACTATCTGCAGTGACTGGGTCGGAAGCCAAAAGGGGGGTAGTGATCCTGAGTGTGGCAGCCCATTCTTCTGGCGAGAGTTTGTGCCAGCGTCGCTCGGTAACCCGGGTTTTAGACGGAAGGGTAGGTGGGACAAAAAGAAACCAGTGAATGGGTATCAAGAAATGGTCTGTCCAGGGTAGGGGAAGAGGAGTGAGGGTTTTGAGGTCAGAGATGTTGGTGAAAACGGGATCCAGAAGGTGTCCTTTGTCATGGGTGGGCTCTAGATTCACTAATCCAAAAACAAAATGACATGAGGTCAAGGAGGAGTTCGGAGGCAGTTGTGTCCTTGGGGTCTAGTAGATGGAGGTTCAAATCCCCCAGGATTAGAAAGTTAGGAGTAGTAGATGCCATCTGGGTGACTGTGTCAGCAAGAGCACCCGGGAATTTGGCTGGGGCTCCCGGCAGACGGTATATCAGTAGACCAGAGAGTGAGGTTGCAGGAGATATCTGTAAGGCAAAGTGGCAACTTTCGCAGTTGTCGATATTACCATCATTGGTTCTACAGGAGAATTGTTCTCTGTAGATTATTGCCAGGCCACCTCCTCTGCCGAGGGGTCTATTCTGGAAGTGGATTTGGTAACCAGGTGGCAGAGCATTGACAATGTCAGAGTCAGAGCAGGGGTTGAGCCACGTTTCAGTGAGGAAGAGAATGTCGAAGGCGTGATCATGAACCAGGAGGTTGATTTCATGGGAGTGTTTAGGTAGGGACCTACAGTTGAGAAGGCCAAGCTGTAGGCTGTGGCAATGTGCAGCAGTAGGCACCGGATTCCAGAGGTCACAGTTAATATAAGGATTATCTCCTGAGTAGGTGAAGTTACACTTCGAGTTTTTCGAGGGGTTAAGTGTAAGGAGCCTGTCTCTGGTGTAGGTTAGTCGACCAGCAGGAGAGTTGGGCATAGTGACTGGGCCTGGGGCCGGCTGGGCCCGGACGGAATTCAGTGGCAAATTGAGCAAGGGCCCATGTCTGGGCATACCCTGCCAACTTAGGGCGAACAAAGAAAACACAGGGAGATAATGGATCGAGCGCTGAACCCTTCAGACATTCACCCCCAGTCACAGATCAGGGTTGAATCCATCATCATTCCTTACCTCACTTTGCCACACCAGTTCAGACCCAGCTATCTGCAAATGAGTCTTGACCCTTTGCCTCATGGGAGCAGTTCAGCCCAAACTGCCAAGCCAGGTCTTCCCTGGACCATAAACAAGCATCCTGGGACTGTTTTCAAAGTAACAACCCTCATAGGCAAGGCTAGCTTGAATCCAGTGGCAAATTGAGCAAGGGCCCACGTTTGGCATACCCTGCCATCTTAGGGCGAACAAAGCAAAAACAAGGAGATGATGAACAGAGCGCTAAAACTTTCAGACACTATCCCCAGTCACAGATCTGGGTGAAATTTTTCATCATTCCTTAGCTCACTTTGCCACCTCTTTTCAGCCCCAGCTATATGCAAATCAGTCTTGAGCCTGTGCCTCATAGAAACAGTGCAGCCCAAACTTTTAAGCCAGGTCTTCCCTGGACCGGGGACAAGCATTGTGGGACCGGTTTCAGTGTAACACCCCCAACAGCCAGACTAGCTTGCATCCAGTGGCAAAGTGAGCCAGGGAGGCATGTCTGGCCATACCCTGCCAACTTAGTGTGAACAAAGCAAACAAAAAGAGATGATGGGCAGAGCTCTGACATTTTTCAGACACTCACTCCCAATCACGGATCAGGGTTGAATCTATCATCATTCCTTACCTCACTTTGCAACCCAGTTCAGACCCAGCTATTTGCAAATGAGTCTTGACACCTTGCCTCATGGGAACAGTTCATCTAGAACTGCCAATCCAGGTCTTCCATAGACCGTAAACAAGCAACCTGGGACCGGTTCCAGGGTAACAACTCTCATCAGCAAACTAGCTTGAACCCAGTGGCAAATTGAGCAAGGGACACAGGTCTTGGCATACCCTGCCAACTGCAGGCGAACAAAGCAAACACAAGGATATGATGGATGGAATGCTGAACTTTCAGACACTCACCCCAAGTCACAGATCTTGGTTGAATCCATGGTCATTCCTTAGCTCACTTCTCCACCCGATGTCAGACACAGCTATATGCAAATCAGTCTTAACCCTGTGCCTCATGTGCAACCCAAAATTTCAAGCCAAGTCTTCCCTGGACCAGAGACAAGCATCCTGGGACCGGTTTTGTGGTAACACCCCAATTAGCCAGGCTAGCTTGAATCCAGTGGCAAATTGAGCAAGGAACTCACGTCTGGACATACCCTGCCAACTTAGGGTGAACAAAGCAAACACAATGAGATGATGGACAGAAAGCTGAAACCTTTCAGACACTTACCCCCAGTGACAGATAGGGGTTGAATCCATCATCATTCTTTAGCTCACTTCGCCACCCCAGTTAAGGCCCAGCTATATGCAAATCAGTCTTGACCCTGTGCCTCTTGGGAACAGTTCAGCCTGAACTGTCAAGCCAGGTCTTCTCGGGACTAGAAACAAGCTTCATGGGACCGGTTTCAGGGTAACACCCCTCATCAGCCGGGCTAGCTTGACTCCAGTGTCAAAGTGAGCAAGAGACCAACGTCTAGACAGATGCATCCTGTCAAGTTAGGGTGAGCAAAGCAAACATAAAGAGATGATGGATGGAGGTCTGAAACTTTTCAGAGACTCACCTCCAGACACAGATCTTGGTTGAATACATCATCATTCATTAGTACACTTCGCCACCCCACTTCAGACCCAGCTGTATGCAAATCAGTCTCGACCCTGTGCCTCATGTGAACAGTGCAGCCTAAACTGCCAAGCCAGGTCTTCCCTGGACCAGAAACAAGCATCCTGGGACCAGTTTCGGGTTGAAGAACGATGATGGATTCAACCCAGATCTGTGACTAGGGGTGAGTGTCTGAAAAGTTTCAGCACTCCATCCATCATCTTCTTGTGCACATTTTCTACAGGTATGTTCCAGTAACCATTTTGCATGTGTTGGGAAGTTGTTTTTGAAAAGACTACAACAACCATGATTCCCTGTTTCTGTTTCTTAAAAGAATATTGCTATGTAATTTTGCTCAATCTCCCTTTCACAACAGAATTCAGCATAAGGGGAAAGTATCATGTAGTGATCAATCCCTATTTAGTGCTCTCTTCTGAAAATGGTTTTTGCTTCTGAAAGTTGGTCTGTTCTTCTCAAACAATTGTATTTATGTCATGAGTTTCCCTATTCAAACTGTGTTGACAGAAAAATTGTCTGGTATGCAAATTACTATGTTGAATATAAGTGGTACTTGCAAAAATTGGCACTACACTGTTCACAGAATGACTAAGACCAAACATGCATCCAAGTAGTGAAAATGTCTGTTTTTGAAATTAGATAGGCCTTGGAATTGTCAATTACACATTTCACATCTCCACAGTGTTGGGCTGAATGTTTGGTTAATGTTGGCTATACCCCCTAATCATTTCATGAGCATTTCAGGATATCTTATTACCTGCTGAATTGAAGTTGTACCATTTGAAATTGACAAAAGTTAGAGAAATATGTGCTATACCACTAGAGCTATCATCACAATAAAATCTACCTATTTTGTATTCTGAGTATCTACATTGTTTGTCTCAAAAGATTTCAATGTACAATACACACTTTTACTAATAAGAATGTTCTCAATTTTTCAAAAGGTCAAACTGGCTGAGCAATTGGGAAGGTCCCAGCCACGAAAGAAACCTCCACTCCAGCCCATGATCAAGCCTTCAGTGAGCACAGCACTCCGGGTGATATGGAGGAGCTTGAGGAGTCTGGTACATCTGCTTAGTCTGGGGGGAAGGCTCAAGTGACACTCCATGGGCCCACACCTACACCTCCCACCTCAACTGTGACAGCTCAGCAACCCGAAGACTCCACTTCCTGTGTTCCTCCCACTGTGGTGCAAATGATATGCCAGCCCTTCCCAGGTTGAGCCCACATGACCACCAGCTCTAGCTCACCCAGCAACCGGTTGGATAGGGCACACTGGGGCAAGAGCAAAGGGTAAGGGATTAGGAGTTGTGGGAGAGTGTTTGTGGGCCACCACACTAAGTCCACGGGGGTCAATGACACCCAGACAACCATCAAAATGCCTTGGGAGACTACCACAGGTCACAAGCCATCATGGGGCAGACACTCATTGAGCTCAGGGAGATGAAGGAGCTGCAGAGTAAGCACATCCACCAGACGGAGGCATGTAGCTCAAATACGGTTTCCCTGATTGGGGTGCTCCAGGACATTTACACCCACATGTGCATGGATTATCTAGCACCATATACCCCTTCCTATGGTCTTACAGCATCTGAGCCAGCTACATCAGCCACAAAAGGGAGGCCCTGCCACTGAAAGTATGGCCAGACCTTTGCCACTGTCAGCAAGAACTCTTGATGCTACTTTCCTCCAGTGTGTTCCTATCATTCCCTCTGCAGACTATTTCTGGATATATTTGCCTTTCTGATTCCAGTAGTATTTTGGACATTGGACTTTAAACAATTTTGGCTATCCGACTATGGTTTTATTCCCCATGACTGACTTTTTCACTTTTTGCTTTGCTTTTGTTATGTTCACCCTCTTCAATTTTATCACATTTGGTACAATAAATGTAGTCATAGACTGGTGTTGTATATCTCAACTCTATCAATACATTTGATTTATTCCATCGAAACTTGACAATGACAAAACATCAAAACATCAAAAGATTGTGTCAACATAGGTAATTTGCAAGTAGGTGGGTACTATTCATTTCAAGTACCCAAACACGTTTCCACGTTTCCCAAAATATCTCATACCATTCAATCATGAACTACTATGTTTATCCCATTTCACCAATCCTTGATTGTCAACATTTGCACTAACATAAAAAACCATACATTACACTAATACTCAGTGCCAGCTTGCACATTTCCAGTTCAAGACCTTGCAAACATGGGAAAAGGGGGTATGTCCAAAACAATGAGCTTGCATAGGAACATTCTAATTTATTCATGTGGATCACTGACAGAATATCGACAAAAAAAATGTCAAGGTACAAACATATTGGGACAAAAAGATCGTTGTCCAGAGAATTGAAGCCCTATCTTCATAATGATAAGTACAAAAATATTTGTTAGAAATATTGTTCTTTTTAAAGGTTTAAAAAGTAATGCAAAATTAAGTAAATACATATAAATAAATAAATAATAAAAGATAGTTAGAATTATTAGATAATCTTTATAAATATAAATAATAAATATAATGTTAAAAAATAAACATACATATATAAAATATAGTATATAAATTCACTAATAATATTAATAAAAAACTATAAAAATGATAAAATGTTAGAAACATATTAAACATTATGAATACATATATATATATATATATACATATACCAGCAAAATAAAAATAATATATAAATATATATATATATATTTATTGAAATTATTACAATATTTTTAAACTTATACAATTACATTTGACACAACATTAACAGCAACAGTAGGGAAAATGTTGGATAGCAGAGGGGATACAAGTACTATTCCCACTCCAGCAAGTACAACAGTAGGGAAAGTGTTGGATAGCACAGGGGTAAAAATGACTATTCCCACTCCAGAGAGTGCAACAGTAGGGAAAGTGTTGTATAGCGGAGTGTACACAATTACTACTCCCACTCCAGCTAGTGCAACTGTAGGGAAAGTGTTGGGTCACACAGGGGAATCATTTACCATTCCCACTTCAGAGAGTGCAACAGTAGGGAAAGTGTATGATAGCAGAGGGGATAACATTTACTATTCCCATTTCAGAAAGAGCAACAGTAGGGAAAGTTTTGGATAGCACCGGGGTTAAAATCACTATTCCCACTCCACAGATTGCAACCGTAGGGAAACTGTTGGATAGTGGAGTGGATAAAATTACTATTCCCACTCCAACAAGAGCTACAGTAGGGAAATTGTTGGATAGCGGAGGGGAATAATTTACTATGCCCCCTCCGGGGAGTGCAACAGCAAGGAAAGTGTTGGATAGCGGAGGGGAATAAGTTACTATTCCCATTCCAGAGAGCGCAACAGTAGGGAAAGTATTGGATAGCGCCGGGGTTAAAATCACTATTCCCACTCCACAGCGTGCAACAGTAGGGAAACTGTTGGATAGTGGAGTGGATACAATTACTATTCCCAGTCCAACAAGTGCTACAGTAGAGAAATTGTTGGATAGCAGAGGGAAATAATTTACTATGCCCACTCCGGGGAGTGCTACTGTAAGGAAAGTGTTGGATAGTGGAGGGGAATACGTTTCTATTCCCACTCCACAGAGTGCAACAGTAGGGAAACTGTTGGATAGTGGAGTGGATAAAATTAGTATTCCCACTGCAACAAGTGCTACAGTCGGGAAATTGTTGGATAGCGGAAGGGAATAATTTACTATGCACACTCCAGGGAGTGCAACAGTAAGGAAAATGTCGGGTAGCAGAGGGGAATAAGTTAATATTCCCACTCCAGGGAGTGCAACAATAGTGAAAGTGTTTAATAGCAGAGGGGATAACATTTACTATTACCATTTCAGAGAGTGCAACAGTAGTGTTGGATAGCGGAGGGGTAAAAATCGCTATTCTCACTCCACAGAGTGCAACAGTAGGGATACTGTTGTATATTGGAGTGGATAAAATTACTATTCCCACTCCAACAAGTGCTACAGTAGGGAAATTGTTGGATAGCGGAGTGGAATAATTTACTATGCACACTCCGGGGAGTGCAACAGTAAGGAAAGTGTTGGATAGTGGAGGGTAATAAGTTAGTATTCCTATTACAGAGAGTGCAACAGTAGGGAAAGTGTTGGATAACGGAGGGGTAAAAATCACTATTCCCACTCCACAGAGTGCAACAGTAGAGAAACTGTTGGATAGTGGAGTGGATAAAATTACTATTCCCACTGCAAAAAGTGCTACAGTAGGGAAATTGTTGGATAGTGGAGGGGAATAATTTACTATGCCCACTCCGGGGAGTGCAACAGTAAGGAAAGTGTTGGATAGCAGAGGGGAATAACTTACTATTCCCACTCTGGGGAGTGCAACAGTAGTGAAAGTGTTGGATAGCACAGAGAAATAATTTACTATTTCCACTCCAGCGAGTGCAACAAAAGGGAAAGTGTTGAATTGCACAGGGGAATAATTCACTATTCCCACTCAAGCAAAATAATCAAAACGTATTACATTTAAATTAGTCACCACCCCGCTTCCCTATAAACCCACAACCCGCTTATAAAAAAATACCACAGTTAAAATATGTATCAATTAATAATTAATGATTAACAACCAATAGCTAATTAATAATGAATAAATTACCACGATTAACAATATAAAATATACATAAATATGAATCAATAAAATGATGTATTAGTTAAATATAATTACATTACATTACTTCCCACCCTATTCCCCTATAAACCACAACCCGCTCCTAAAAAAATAATACACAATTGAAATATTTTACAATTAAATATTAATAATTAACAATTAGTTAATAAATAATTGATAATACATTAATGACCACAATTAACAATATAAAATATTAAATACATACATATTAATTAATAAAAATTATTTATTAATTCATTATAATTACATTATTTCCCACCCTATATCCCTATAAACCCACAACTCACTACGGAGCAAAAACATAATATTTAATTAACAAAAACGAATAACTTCTAAAAACTAATATTAAATGTATTATAATGAAAAAACTTTCCACCCTATTCTGCTATATACCCACAACCCGCTACGGAACTAAAACGCAAAATTTATGTACATTGTTTTTTATAACTTCTAAAAAAGTAACACGTATATATAAATACAAATGCAATACTTACACAAAAAATAGAGCACATACATGTAAAATACACACTAAAATACATAATACTAAATCCAACAACGATGGGCCCGATTCACAGAATGAACTTAAGACTCAATCCTAAACTTACTACTATTTTGGTATTCACAGAATGCACTTACTACTTTTGGCATTCACAGAATGAACTTACTACTTTTGGTATTCACAGAAGTTAGGATTTTGTCTTAAGTCTGTCTTAAGTCTGTGCAGTGACACAGCAGCCGGGAGATTGAGGCTTGAGGTATTGTAGGAGTAGGCCTGAGGTGTGTCGCGGCGGGTGTGGGAGGCTGGTGCCAGTGCTCGATTGTTGGCGGTAGCGGAGTGAGTTGCAGTGGTGTTTGTGCAGGTATGGCGGCGTTAAGGGACCCCAGGGAGACGGAGGCCTTGCGGCTGCTGGGAGAGGCGGGCCTCTTGGACTTGGTGCGGCCCAATCTCCAGGTAAGGCCGCCGCGGCACGCTGCCAACGGCGCCGCGGCAGCGGTACTGGCATGTGAGCCACCGCGGTCTCGACCGCGGCCGGCTCCAAGTAGGGGGAGGGGGGCAGGGGAGCGAGGGGCGCGGGGAAGCACGGTAAAGAGGTGCCACGGCAGAAGGCGCGAGGAGGGGCTGGGGGGACCAGGCGAGGGGGCACAAAGAAGGCACTCGTTTTTGTGGAGGGGGCGGGAGGGAGAGGGGAGGCCTCTGGGGGGACCGGGGGAGAGAGGACGGCCCGAGAGGAAGATCCGGGGGTTGGAGGGCAAGGGGGGGTGGGTGCGGGCCCTGGGGGTCAGGAGATGGTATTGGTGGGGGGTGCGGAAGGGGGGCTTGGGTCTGGGGGCAGGGGGAGGTGCTGGGGCAGCTGGGGGGGTGGGGCGCTGGGGGAGAAGCAGTGGTAACCCGGGAGGAGCAGGGGGGCGCAGGCAGGGTGGAAGGAAGACGCTGTTAATTGAGGAATCGGAGCTGGACGAGGTGGGAGGGGGAGGGTGGGGACACCAAGCTGGACTGGGGGTCGTTCTCATCAGAAGAGGGAGGGGGCGTAGTGGGCCCGAGCAGGTCCCCGTCGCCGGGGCGGGCGCTGAGGGGACGGGTGGTGGGAGGAGCCAGGCCATGGGGGCAGGGGGGAGTGGAATGCCTGGGGGGAGTGGCGGAGAAGGGTGGGGAGACGGGGGAGTGGCGGGGGGGCTGAGGTGGGCACGGGGGTGGGGCCTAGTTCGGGGGATGGGGGGTGGAGGGGTTGGTGGGCTGGAACCAGGAAGGAGGATGGGGTCATGTGGACGGGGGATACCGGTGCGGTGAGGAGGTCATTCGGCGGGGTGGGGGCAGGGGGCACCGCAGGGATTTGGGGGTGGTGGCGAGTGGGGAGGGGGGCGCATGGGGGGAGGGTGGGTGTTTCCACCCTGGCATGCTGGACTCCACCTTTTTTTTCTTGGCAGAAGCTGTTAGTGAGGCGCTCAGGTGAGCAGCATGCGGCTCCGCACCACCGAGAGGATGGGCCGACTCTGTCTAGTACGGGCGGTCGAGCTCCAGCGAGGGACCTGGCAGGTGACCGCAACGGACCGAGGCAGGAGACGTCTCTGCCGCCCCCCCCCTGAAGGATCATTACGGCCGCCGGGGGCAGGGGGATGCTTGTGGATGCGCATACTTCTGCTTTTGGTGCGAGTGTGGCAGATGGGCATGGGTGGGGCGTGGATTTGGTTGACTTGATGCGGGTGTGTAGGGAGAGGGCAGGGTTGAGCCGGCTGGAACCCCTAGGGGGTGGCCGCGGGTGCGTGGATGTTGGTGACGGTGAGTCTGAGGAAGAGGGGGTGAGTAATTTTGTTGGCAGTGTGTTACAGGTTCCGGCAAGGCAGGACGCGCCCAGAGTGACGGCCCCTCAGCTCCACTGGTTAGGCGGCGGGTTCCGGCGAGGACGCCGACCTTGATGCCAGGTAAGGTGGGAAATGGAGCGGGGAGTGGCAAGCGGCGCTGTGTGCAGGTTTCGGTGGGTACAGGTTCAGGGGGGAAGACGGGTGGCGTCTAGTGCGAGGTAGGTACGTGCAGGACGCAGGAGTGGGTACGGACAGCGCGGCGGCTGGTGGCGACGGGTCCGGCGGGTGTGGCCGGTCGGCGCAAAAGACGCGACGGGAGGTGGGAAGGAGAGTTGTGTTGTGCCAGTACGTAGGTTGCCGTACATGGGGCTGACTAAGCCGCTGGGAGCGCACCTTTTGCTAGCGACGAAGGAGAAGATATGGAAAGGGGAGTACATCGACATCCTGAAGTTACTGCACAGGGAGATGATGTCAAAGGAGGGGTCTAAGGAAGAGGAGCACGAATTGGCTAGACGTCCGAAGGTGCCCTTGACGCTGGACAATTGGTCAGCGGCTTTCCTCATATATGCAAGTGTGTATTGTGTGAAGTTTCCGGACTGGTCCGTCGCGCTTTTAAAATACATGGATGTGGTGTGGAGAGCACAGGTGACCTATGGCCATGATGAGGAGTTCCGGGCACGCATGGCAGCTGACCCAGAGGTGCAATGGGGGGAGCTGGACTCGGACTTATACCAGCAGACGATGGGCGGTGGTAAGTTCGGCCGCACCATCTATACAGCCAGTGGTTTGCCGCTGGTGTCGACCCCCTTTGCGGCCCGCCTCACCCATGGGGGGGTGGGGCAGCTTGAGTCCAGCAGCCAGGCCACGGTCGGGGCTTGCTGGGTCTTCAATAAAGGAATGTGCGGGCGGACGGTGTGCCGGTTCCGGCACGACTGCTCACAATGCAGGCGGCGTCACCCAGTGGTGCGTTGCTGGGGGGTCGGGGGTCCCCCGGGGCAGCAGCCCGCCCAAGGAAGTGCACAATCTGGAGGGGGGCAAGGTGGCGGGCGGGAGGGAGGCAGAGGGGGGGAACCGGAGCTTTGGGCAAAGGCTCGTACGCCGGTTAAGATAGAGCGGATGGAGCCCTGGTTGGCGGCATATCCGCGGGCGGAGGATGCTGCGGTGCTGCGTAGGGGTTTTCGGGAGGGTTTTCGGTTGGGCTACGAGGGCCCTCGGATTGCTCGCTGGGCAGATAATCTGAAGTCAGTGAATGCGCACAAGGGCATTGTGCGGGAGAAGCTGTTCAAGGAGGTCATGGAGGGCAGGATGGCGGGCCCCTTCTCTGAGTCGCCGATGTCTGGCTTGTTCATCTCTCCCATTGGGGTGGTGCCCAAGAAGGAGGCGGGGCAATTCCGGCTGATACAACACCTGTCTTGGCCTGAAGGGGAGTCGGTGAATGCCTACATTTCAGCTGACTTGTCATCGGTTACCTACTCATCGGTGGATGTGGCGCGGAGGCTCATGTCAGCGGCGGGGAGGGGCGCACTGATGGCCAAATGTGATGTCAAGTCGGCTTTCCGATTACTCCCGGTCCACCCGGCAGATCAACAGTTGCTGGGGATTCAGTTTGATGGTCTCATTTTTGTGGACAAGGCGCTGCCTATGGGGTGCTCCATCTTGTGCGCGTTATTTGAGCGCTTCAGTTCCTTCCTGCAGTGGGTTTTTTCCAAGCGCATAGGCTCGGAGTCAGTGACGCACTACCTGGATGACATTTTCCTGGTGGGGCGGCCCGGAGCGGCGGACTGACAGCAGCAGCTGGACGGTGTAGCCGGGCTGATGGGGGATTTTGGTGTTCCTCTGGCGCCAGAGAAGACGCACGGTCCCAGTACTGTGTTTTCCTTTCTCGGTATTGAGCTCGACTCGGTCGCCATGGGAGCATGCCTACCGGAGGATAAGAGGTCGGCGATGTTGGCCTTAGTGGATGGAATGCTGGCAAAGAGGAAAGTGACAGTGCGGAAAGTGCAGGTGCTGTTGGGGCATCTGGATTTTGCTTGTCGAGTGGTACGGGCGGGCCGAACGTTCTGCCGGCGCTTGGGTTTGGCATTGTCCGGTTTGACCTTGCCGCATCACCATGTGCGCCTGTTGGTGGGGATGAAGGAGGATCTGTGCATGTGGCGAGCGTTCCTGGGACGTGTCAATGGGGTGCCCATGGCACCGGCGGAGGATTGGGAGTGGGACGTCACCCTGTACTATGATGCGGCGGGCGGCTGTGGTTTCGTCTGTACTGGAATGGAAAATGGTGTTCGGAGCAGTGACCGGCGCAGTGGCAAGCGGGGGCGGAGCATTGCCTTTTTGGAATTGTTTCCGTTGGTGGTCGCGGTCTCGGTATGGTCGGCGGAGCTGGCGCACAATCGAGTGTTGTTTCGGGTGGACAACATGTCTGTCGTGCAGGTGGTGAACAGGCAGTCGGCGCGGGACCCGCAGGTGTTGAAGTTGATGAGGGTGTTTGTGCTGCGTTGCTTAGCGAATGACATCCTGTTTCATGCACGCCACATCCCCAGGGTGGACAATGACATTGCGGATGCTTTGTCTCATTCACAGTGGCGGAGATTCCATGGGCTAGCCACGGCAGCGGAGGAAGTCAAGACGCCGGTTCCGAAGGAACTGTGGTCGGTGGGCGATGCCGGGTCTTTCAACTGGTGAAGGCGTCGCTAGCAGTCTCTACTTGGAAAGGCGTATGATCAGGCCTGGGAGGAATTCCTTCTGTCTGGCGCGGTAAGGCGAGGGGACCGGTGGCAGCGCGAGGAGCAGGTGGTGAAATTAATGTTGGCACTTATGGACAAGTGTTTGTCACGGGTGATGATTGCGGGCATGCTGTCGGCGGTGGCGTTCATGGGGAAGCTGTGGTGGGGTACCCTCTGTCGGAGGGGAAACTGGGGACCCATTTGCTGGAGGGGTGGGAAAGGGAGAGGGGTGCAAAAGTGCGGTTGCGTCGACCCATCACGGTGGTTTTACTGGAGGGGGTCATTGGTGCGTTGACGGCAGGCGGTGCGTTTGCGTCGCTCTAAGGCGGACCAATGGGGGTGGGGACTTGGCTGGTGTTGGGCCCAGGCAGTTAGGAGGGGGTGTGTCCCGCGGCATGGGGGAGGAGGCTGGTGGCGAGCCGGTGTGTAGGGGAGGGGGAAGTTTTTGGTTGAGGTGGCGGCGGAGAGTGATGGCGGCTTAGGCGTTGTGGGTCCTGCGGTACATGGGTGAGGACCCACTGGCTTTCGGGACGCATTCCTTTTGGATCGGGGAGACGACGGAGGCGGCGCGAAGGGGGTGGGGCAAGGAGGAGATACAGAGGCTGGGGAGATGATAGTCGGGCTGTTACCGGACGTACGTGAGGATGCGGGAGGCGGATGGGGGGATTTTGAATTGATTTCGCCTTCTGATATGTGTGTCTTTGCATGTGCTGTGGCGGGGCCGGAGGCAGCAGTATCGAATGTGTACATTGTGGGACACTCATTTGTCAAATGGACAGAACAGGCGGAGTGGGACAGACATCGGAAACTCAATTTGGGACTGGATGAAAGATTGTATCGTTGTCATTGGAGGGGAAAGGGAGGTAGGCTCTGGCATGAGTTAATGCCTTTGTTGAACACAGTGGTCAGGGGGGTGTGTGCCCGGATGTGGTAGTGATACATTTTGGCAAAAATGACCGGGTGCAGTGTAATGGGGTGGCATTGGTCAAGCAAATGAAGAGGGACCTGAGGGAAATCAAAAGCAATGGGCGGGCTGCTATGTGATTTGGTCCGAGTTTATCCCCAGGCGGGTGTGGAGGTGAGCAGAGCGCCCAGGGGCTATTGACAGGGCTAGGAGGAAGATTAACAGGGAGATGAGGGATTTCTCTGCCAAGCAAGGGGTAGGTAGGATGGAGCACCCAGAGTTGTGCTACGGAGCGGTCAATTTTTTCAGGGAGGATGGGGTTCACCTATCTAGGTATGGCATGGAATTGTACATAGTGCAGTTGAAGGAGGCGTTGGATGGAGCGTTGGGGGTGCTCAGGTATCCTAGGGGGCAGGAGTCCTATGGGGGGGTCGAAAGTCGTTAAGCGGCTTTCGAGTTGCGCTTTCCTAATAAGAAAGGGGGTATTTGCAGGAGGCTTGGGGCTGTATCGGTAGGTGGGGGTTGAGGTCATTAAGGTCACTGAGGTCATTGCAGTTTGGTGTGTAGGGGGGTTGCAGAGTAGATGTTTGTATTTCAGTTGCAATGTTGGGGATCCATTTAGGGGTGGGGGTGGGGGGCTGTCAGGCAGATGTTATTTAGTGAGCATTAGTTTTGTTCGGCACAGGCCAGGTGGGTGTTGTTCAGGGTGTACCTTATTCCAATAAAGGGCCTTTATCACACTATTCTGGTGTCTGTGGTCAATGCTTCCCCCCCCCCACCTACTGGTGTGCCCCAATGGGGATTTGGGGGGCAGCCGACCAGTGGGAGGCTTGACCCCCCGGGGAAGTTTAGGGCAGTAGGGGGGGTGTTAGGGGAGCACTGTGGCTTTCGTGTTTTGGGCTGCTTTGGCTGGGTGGGCTGGTTGGGCTCCTTGTTGGGCTCCTTTTGGGCTGGTCCGATATATAACTGGACATTTTGTGCCACTGCCCACTGTTTGTGGTGCAGTGACACAGCAGCCGGGTGATTGAGGCTCGAGTTTTTGTCCCGCCCCCCTCCCTGGGTTTTTGGGGGGGGTCTGCAGGGGGTTGTTTGTTGGGATTGGTCTGATGGGGGGGTTTGTTGGATGATGGTGCACTGGGACGGTAAGGTGTCAGGAGTTGTGGTGTCGCTGGAACAGGTGCTGGTACTTGGTGGCGCTTTCCTAATAAGAAAGGGGGGTATTTGCAGGAGGCCTGGGGCTGTATCGGTAGGTGGGGGTTGAGGTCATTGAGGTCACTGAGGTCATTGCAGTTTGGTGTGTAGGGGGGTAGGTTGCAGAGTGGATGTTTGTATTTCGGTTGCAATGTTGGGGATCTATTTAGGGGTGGGGTGGGGGGCTGTCAGGCAGATGCTATTTAGTGAGCATTAGTTTTGTTCGGCACAGGCCAGGTGGGTGTTGTTCAGGGTGCACCAGATTCCAATAAATCGGCCTTTATCACACTATTCTGGTGTCTGTGGTCAGTTCTTCCCCCCCACCTACTGGTGTGCCCCAAACATGGTGGAAGGACTACACACTATTGCCAGGCTACGGCAGTAAACACCACCGGGCACCATCTTGGATCGATGTTGTACCAGCTATTTAAAAATAAAAATAGATCCATACTTCCGCTGGAAAATGCAGTATATCAGCCGATTGACCGACCATCGAAAAGTGTAAATTGCGCAAAGAGCTTCTGCTAACAACATTCTATAATATATTAGATGTATTTTCGATCTACGCATGTTGGAGGCTACCTAAAATTACAGGGGCTTAGCCACAGGCGCCATCTTTAGATGGTCAAACATAAGCCCGAATCCATGTTAGAAAGCGAGAGCATTCAATGCTGGCATTATTGAGTCTATACCTAATTAAAATAGCAGAGGTAAAAGATAGCAAATTACATCCACTTTAAAAAGGGGAGATAAGGAAAGCATAGGCATTTTCACATCAAAGGAGCCTAGTTATACCAGTGTGTTTCCCTGTGCATTATACAATAGGCAAATCATAGCAGAATCAAAACGTCTAAATTAATACAGAATAAAGCAAGAGGCCGTAATCACATTTCCAATTTTGTTGTTTCTTTTATTACCTATAATAAAAATGTAAGTTGGAGTGTCAAAACCACTTCACCTCAACACAAGTTGAACAATCCACGATTGATTTCAAGGAAACAAGAGGGGCTCAAAACTGCTTGCATATTTAAACAGTACAATATACTCTTCAGGACCTGCGATCGTAAACAATGCAGAGATGAACTAAGGGGAAACCTACCTCTAGAAACATCATGGCAGCAGGACCAACGAATCACAACCTTCACTTCTTTGTCGACCGCACTGTTGCTGCTGTGAACTCCCTTGCCACTGGAAAGCCAGTCTGAGTTACAGTTAGATCATGGTAACTCATCAAAGCATGCTGACACCACGCCCACTTCTCAAGTCAGTTGCAAAACTAACCAGGGCCGCAGAGTGCATTCAGGCCTTCCACTGCCGAAATCCTGAAGATATGGATGCAGCAACAAACTCACTGCAATTAGCCACTGCATCGGTTCAGCTGGCGAACGAATCCATTGAACACAGGGCATCTTTCTTACGGCTGGTGGGCTCAGGAATAGTCTGGAGCTCAAAGCCCTTCTTCAGGACAGGACAACCAACCCCTACGAAAATACCTTTCAAAAAGTATTTTTTACCCTAACTGATGTATGGGAATGTGATATATTTGCGTTTAAGCATGCATAATAAAATAATAGAATCCAAGTCTTTGGTAGCTGTAAAATGCATTTTCTTCTCAGCAGCTTTAACAGTGATTTGAGTTGAGTGCACTGCGAAACACAAATGTGTGCCTCGCCTGTAAAACATTTTCTGGTCCGTCTAGTGGAAAGTTGTTGGTAGCCCTGCATTTTGAAACAAACTTAAGCCTCCTTGACTTGGTGATCTACTTTGCATGTTCTCATATATTATAGTTCTATTTGTATCTAATATAAATTATCAATTGTGGTTCTTTGTTCAGCTTTCATGGACCGCAGCTGTTACACTACAAACGTTGAGCCTGTCATGATATTCATTTAATGACCTTTCTACATATATAGCTTATTTCAAGTTCCCACTTGAATATATAAAAAGACAATTTCAATAAAGCGGGGGAAATATAATGAAGGCAGATGGAATATGCATTCGATGAGACATCTGTCTGTTTACATCTATTTTCACAGAGTACTGGGAATGAAGCAAAATAAGTTTCTGTATTAGTCTAATCTTGCATAACAGAATAACAGCATGAGAACAACCAAATGCATCTATCAGTGTGTGTGTAATCAAAGGAACATGTTTTCGATGCCATATTTATTCAGCAGTGTGTTACATCCAAGCGGGGGCATAATCTCATAAACCCTGCAATAGCGCAGTTAAGCCATCCAAGCAAAGTGAAGGGGTGTAATGGAACCAGCATGTCTATTACAGGACGCATAGCCCATAGCAAAACAGACATATTGTTGCCATGAATGTCTTTGAAATGCTGCACTGAAATAACAAACATTTGTTAAAAGGTCTTCCCAGGGTCTAATGGGAAACAACTTTGTGCAAAAACAAAGATCTTCTCTGCCATATTACCATCTAGATTGTGAAATCGATTTGGATGTTTCCAACATGATGCCCTCCACCATTAAACGACAAACAATAGACGAGGAATTAGATGTATATATGGAACTTATCATGTTTTTTTTTTAATACAGAGAAGAAGCTTTGGCTCTAAGTGTCCCCAAACATCTCCTTTTTTAAGCCCACCGACTAAAGGACAAAGCAGTTCTCTAGAACTCTTCACTGAGGAGGGAGAAAACAGCAGTTTCTTGATAAGCAATACATCTTCTATGGTGAGCCCTGAACATATTGCATTTGGTCAACTTTTAAAACTCAGGGAAGTTTCATTAAGTATCTATGCTGAAAGCAGAGTTATTCCTACCTGCCTTACTGAAAATGTTTGCAAACAGAGGTATACATTACTTCTGGACAAATTGATTCTGCTTGAACACTATGTAGCATACGTGTTTCACTTTAGCCATCCAGCCTATTGATCTTCCTCAAGGATGTAAGCATTATTATATTTGTTACAATACTAAGGGTTTTTCTGTTGTACATCTCAGATTATGTTAGGTGGAGTCTAAAATATAATTATGCATCAGTCAGAGTTTTCTCCTGCTAAAATGTTTGTTCAAGCGACCTGACATTCTACTAGATGGAACACAGTTGTGATTTTAGGTGTCTACTTTGGGCGTATTCACCAAGCAAAATTTCCGTGTGGAGATCTCTGGAAAGATGGTATTCAGCGATGTTGCCCGGAGATCAATCAAAAGTCTTCAGCCCCTCAAATGAGGGTATGGAGCCTTATGCAACCAGAGTTACACCTGCAAAAGTTACTACAAAACCTTTACACCTATTTGGGGAGTGCTCTACCTCTGGGGCAGAGATCTTGACCATGGGACAGAGAAATTAAAATTATTTGGAATAGAGACCCACCACATGCCTGACCCAAATCTCATGGAACTCACGTACATTAAGCATAAACATTTAGAGCTAACACCGGGCATATTAGCAAGAAACTCGTTAAAATTATCGCAGTTTTAGCTGCAGGAAACTGCCGCTAAAATGACAATAAAGGGCTTGCTAATATGCGTTATAGAATTTCAAGAGAGGCCCATGTTAGATGTCCTGCACATCTAACCTGGGCTTCTATTGGAATTCCATAACGCTTATTAGCAAGCCCATTATTGCCGTTTTAGCGGCAGTTTCCAGCTGCTAAAACGGCAATACTTTGAACGAGGTTCTTGCTAATATGCCACTAACACCCTCCTTTACTCCTCTTCTACTAAGCCTACCTCATCAACAAGATGTAACGCATGTGTAATCTAGCACTTATTCTACACAAAAGGAAGAGGAACTTCACTGAGGAGGAGGGAGACCTATATTTTTTTATGAGTGCTAGCGACCTTTATTTAAAATCCCATAGTCTACTTATGTTGCCATAATGTTCAATTTTTGAAGGTTGTGGAAAAGTTGTCTGTTAAATTCCTCCTCCCTGGCAGTATCAGGAATGCTGAATGCATGTGAAGCCTCTGTTCAATATGTGTATTATATTACTTCCACATTTTTCTGTTTGGAAAAACTATAACTCTGAATAAAATATTTTCTTAGATTTTTTGTTTTTTGTTTTTGACACTCCTACCGACCCTTTGCAGTAAGGAGTGTGCCAAATGCCTTTAAAGTATGTTTGTGAGATGTCTATGATATTACTTGTACATTATAGAAAAAAATAAAACATTTTTGCCAATTAGAAAAATTAAAGCAAAATTGTAGAACAGATAAAAATGACGTTTTCAGATTTACAATAATTAGAAAATATATTTTATTTATGTACAACTTAGGACTTAAAATAAGAAAAAATACATTAGCATTGACATTCATTAAACAATTTAGATACAACTTATCTTTTAAATACATGATATCATATCGTTCCAAATATATGGGGTCGATTAGGATAGCGGACGGACTTGCATCCGTCCGCGACACCAGAGCAGGAGGGAACCTCCGCATGGCATGCGGAGTTCCCTCCTGTGCAATTAGGATGTGACCGCAAGGGTTGCGGTCACATCCTCTATTTTTAACATTGCGGCGGGTGGAGCTTCAAGCTGCACCAGCCGCAATGTTAAAAATGCACGCATTGCATTTGCATGCAGTAAGAGGGAGGCACCGCGCGGTGCCTGCTGCTTTCTGCATGCAAATGCAGGGGGGGTACCATAGGTACCCCCCATGTGCACCCCCACCCCCCTTCACCCAGGGAGCCCCACAAAATCCCCGCAGTGAAGTTCCGTATGCTTTTCCACGGCGGAAAACCCGCTGCGGAAAAGCATAATTTACAGGCCATCCTAATATGGTGGACGGTGTCTAGAAGACACCGTCACCATATTAGAGCTTTTCCGCCGCGGTTGTAAGCCTACCGCGGCGGAAAAGCTGCGGACGGAAACCAGGACCCACCAGCCATCCTAATGTGGCGGTGGGTCTTTGGTCAGTCCGCTGCGGTTTTTCCGCATCCTCGGGGCCGGCGGTGGCTTCCGCCGGCCCCGAGGATGCGGAAAAAACGCAATCATAATGACCCCCTTAGTGTTAGTGTTATCCCCTGCCTACATTGATTCCTATGAGAGTATGTTACAGTACCAGTGGTTGATCATATGTGGTTCTTGAATTACTCCAAAGGCTTGACTGTCGAAGATTTGTGCCTGGTTTGTCAGTAATTCTATTGTAGTAGACATTGGAGTAATTTTTATGAATTGCTATACTCTTATTCTTTTGTGGGAGTGTTTTAGTATTTGCATGTTGTTCTTTAAACCTTTTTCATTTAGTAATAAATATTCCCCTTTTTCCAATTAGATCCATTTGTTCCTCACACTTACTACTAAATATGAGACGTCCTTGCGAGCAGATTTCTGCACTTGCGGCAGAGACTCCTCACAGAAGACACAGGACGTTGGCGCGAGGTTTGTGAATTGCTTTATTGGGCATTGAAAGTAGCATCACCGGAGCACTACTGGAGTACGACTTCCCATACTCAAAACTGCTTTTGTGGATATTCCCCTTTATGTAATAAAAAGTAAATTTGCAAAGAAGTAGTGTGGCTTTTTACGTAAAACAAAGCAAAAATGAACAATTGTTATTTTAAAGTACAATTGACTTTTCATGTATTAATTGAGTTCTACACTAACTTCTCTATGAGTGGGAGCACTAAACCCAAGAAACAAGAACCATCTACTTTAAACGTATAAGTAAGGAAAAACACAATTAAAGTATTCGGCAGTTCAACCACAGGTAAAAAGCCCTACTCGTACTACTCCCGTTGCAACGAGTTCTATATTTCTGCAGCAGGGCCCACTTAAATCTTGCTTTGTGATTTTGATTGAATTTGAATTGAGTAATGACATTTGCCTCACTGAATCTTTAATTTTGATTCAGCATATGAGAATGGAAAAGAGCAGGGCGACCTTTAACCTCCAGTGCTTTGAAAGTTCTGCAAAGGAACTTGAATGGTATTCTCTGAGATGGGAAACAACACTTACAACGCAACTTTTACAACGCACTACCTTTACAACGAAACTTGTACACAGCAAAATCCATTACAACGCATGCCATTACAACGCAACCATTACAACGCATGTCACTACAACACATACCACTACAACGCATACCTTTACAACGCAGTCATTACAACGCATACCATTACAATGCATACCTACACTATCCAACACTTACCCTACTGTTGCACCCCCTGGAGTTAGAACAGTCATTTGTACCCCTACACTATCCAACACTAACCCTACTGTTGCACCCCCTGGAGTTAGAATAGTAATGTTTACCCCTACACTATCCAATACTTACCATACATGCAATGTAATGGTATGCGTTGTAATGGTATGCGTTTTAAATATAGTATGCGTTGTAGTGGAATGCGTTGTAAAGGTAGTTTCAAAGATTTCATTGTAATGGCATGTGTTGTAATGGAATGCGTTGTAATGGATGTTGCGATGTAAAAAATGCGTTGTAAAGATATGCGTTGTAAAAGTATGCGTGGTAATGACATACATCCCTCTGAGCTAGCAGTAGCCACTGGAATGCTTTGAGCGATTGTGTGATTAGATGGGTTTTTCACAGTTAATAGCAGGCCTGTTTCTTCATTCTGCTCTCCTTAGATTTACAATGGCATTCATGGAGGTTCCTGCTTTGACGATGTTGCAACAGTTAAATCTTGATAACGCCAGAACCCTTGTTACTTCAAATGACACAAGCGTTACCTAGAGTGGGGCCGTCAGCCTTCCAAGGAGCATTGTGTGTAAATTAGTGTTCTTGACCACCTCAGTGATTTGCTGAGCAAAAGACAGCTTTTCATTCAATCCTGTCCTTATGAACTGCTTGCGCTGGGAGTATGATGCTTCTAATTCTACAAGCCAGTTAAATCTTGAAGAGAACCCAACTCTGAGGATCTCAGTCTCAGTATGACTTACACTGAGTGAATTTCATTCGTAGGTACAAGTGTTCCAGCCAAGAAGAGAGGTATTTGTCATTCTCTTCCTGATTTCCCAGCTGAATCTGTAGCTGGATATTATCAGCAGGTATTTGGATACGCTATTGAGGGATGATTGCAGCCAGGTGTCTGGTATAAAATAAATATTGAACAGGAGGGGAGAAGATAAAATGATGATTCCTAATAGCTACAATGCATGATACATTTAATTCACAATGACGGTGATGAAACAATTGTGATTTCTTGACTTTGATTATATAGGCATTACTGTCACCATTGGCGAGCTACTCTGTTAAATATTTCCCACTTTTCTAGCCACTCCAGACAAGTTTTGCGGTTGACAAAGGTGTGCTGCCAAAGGGAAGGAAGAATCAAAGTTGCAGCTTGTCTACTTTAATATTTATTTATTCATTTTATTTAGACAACTTATAAAGCGCACAAATACCCATAGGTGTCTCTGTGCTATGTGCTGCAGAAGGTAAGGCTTAGGATGAAAAAACCTATTAATTGAAAAGCCATGTTTTTATGTTTCCTGAATGAAAATAGAGTAGGGTTGACTTTAATCTGCGAGCGAAGAGAGTTCCACAGCTTAGCCGCTGCAACTACAAAACTTCTGTCGCCCAAGTTGGCTCTGTAGGTTATTGGGACACCTGCTGAACGCAGGGTTCTGATGAGAGTGTATAACTTTTAAAAAAAACTTTATTTACCATTTTCTACAATAAAACAATCATCGGGTACATATTCACAGCTCAATACATTTGATGTAATAAAAAGCACAAAACAACATAGCAAATCTTGACACTCGCCCCAACAATGCTGCACATCAACTCGTTACATATCAAGGCCTCTATTACAATATGACACACTGACTGATTGCGGATAAAATACCTGGAATGCCCATTACAACATGGTACCTCAAGGATGTAACCCACCCCAGTGTGGACAATCCCAGATGGTGCTTGTGATAAGGAGGGTTGTGCAATTACTCAAAGATAGGCTGTAAGGGGACTCCAAACGTCTTTAGGTCTAGAAGTCGTACGCAATGTAGAGGAAAACAAAATCACTGGTGGTGTTGCAGTAAATTAGGCTACTTAACCGTGCTTTTACAGTGGGAAAAAGCCTACTACCCCAGGCCACCGCTATTTCCTTTTTCGCCAGAAGTAGCGCTATTGAGGTGTATCTATGTAACTGCTTGGGGATGCTGCAAACATAACCTGGCAAAGCCACTTGATGCGTGTGGCGTAGATCTAGATCAGTCATTTTACACAATGCCTCATAAACCTTCATCCAATACGCAGCAATTCTTGTGCAGTTCCAAATCATATGTGCAAAGTCTGCTTGCAAAGCCCCACATTTAGGGCATGTGTGTGGCCTGGACTGGTCAAAAGATTGGAGTTTCACCTGGGACATATAGGCTCTCCAGGGGAACTTAAAATGCAGCAACTTATGCTTTCTATTTAAGGATACTTCCTTGATTTGGGAGCAGCAGAACTCCCATTGATCATCATCAATAGGGTGCCCCAAGTCGCGTTCCCAAACTTCACGAATCCTAGTGTCTCTAGCAGGTAATGATGACATAGAAGTCTTGTACAATTCCGAAATTAAGTGGTCGCCCTGTAAGCTGGTGATCCAGGTGGCTACTGATTTGAAGGATTGTGGCTCTAAGGGAAATTCAAGCAGTAGTGCCCTGAGTGCACAGCATAATCTAGTTAATGTGAATCTATCCATAAAGGAAGCATTCAGGAACCTGGCATCCTCTGCTCTATGAAACATCTGTCCACCTGGAAACAAATCGCCAAAGGTGTGTAATGCATAATGGGTGAGTGTTCGTTGAACAATCTTCTCTTCAGTGATAGGCACCCACGGGTTATTAGCGAGAGGAATAGCTGATGAGTATAGTCTGTGACCCCCTGTAACTAGCTGGCTTACGCCAGACCGTTTGAATGTCAACATGGTCTCTAGGGAACCCCTTAGGTAGGAACTCGTTTAGTGGGATTGAGGTAACCAAATCAGCTTCAAGTGTAGAGTAAGGAATGCATGCATCCGGGTGGTACCAGAAGTATACATAGCTGCACTATGCGGCTAAGTAATAAATATGAAAATTTGGCACCCCAAACCGCTACTCTCGTATGGAAGAGGCAAAACATCCCTTAAAACTCTGGCTCGCTTCCTGCCCCATGCAAGTCTAAGAAGATGTGAGCGCAATGTGAGAAAGAATTTGTTAGGGAGGGGAATGGGTATATTTTGAAATAAATACAAAAATCTGGGGAGCACGACTATTTTAATCAGTACCAGCTAAGGAGAGAGGCAACCAAATCCAGAGTTCCACTTTTTACTACAGGGCATAGACAGCCGGACCATAATTTAAACTAATGACTTGTTCAGCCACCGTATGCAAGTGAATCCCTAAATATTTAGTGGAACCCTCGCACCATGTCAACCAGAATTCACATTCCCATTTAGTAGTGCTGGCAGTCAATGTGAATATTTCTGATTGCCCACAGTTTATTGCTGAACCAGAAAAGACACCAAATCGTATAACTTCCCTGATTAAATGTACAAAATTTTCCTAGGGTTTATGAACATAAAGGACCACATTGTCCGTATATACCACGATTATTAAAGGACCAGTGGTCAACGGAAGCCTGCAATGTAAATGTTTCTCCTGCAAATGTCTGACCGAAGGATCCATGGCTATAATGAACAGCAGTCGGGGCAGGGGGCACCCCTGTCTGCTGCCTCGCGTTAGACAAAATTGAGGAGAGAGGGTACTATTCAGCCTAAGACGGGCAATGGGAGAGATATATAGCAATGCAGTAAGTTCAATAAAGACCTTTGGCATGCTCATCGTCCTCATAACCGCTAAAAAGAAGGGCCACACCAAGGAGTCAAAAGCCTTTTCAGTGTCTAATAGTACAGCGGCAGCAGGGGTCCGCGGGTCAATCCTATTGATAGTGGCCGAAAGAGTTCTGAGATTAAAAGCTGTGGACCAATGGGGGACAAATCCTGACTGGACTGGTGATATTATCCGGTCGAGTAAGAAGGCTAAGCACAGGGCTATCATTTTGGTGATAATTTTATAATCCAAATTCAGCAGTGACAAGGGTCTGTGACACATAAGGACAGATCTTTGCCAGGTTTCGGAAGCAATATAATCACACACTCTCGTGATTTGGGGGGAAAGTCCGCCTTTCCAGAGTCTCATTATAGACTTCCAATAAGTAGGGCACAAGAATTTCCTTGTATGTTTCATTGAAATCCCCATTAAACCCATCCAGCCCTAGAGCAGTAGAACAATTAATGACTTCAATTGCACTAATAATCTCGTCCTTAGAAAATGGCTCGGCAAGGAATTGTTGAATTGCCTTTTCCAACCACACCACGGCTACTTCCGACAAGTAGTTATCTCTGTTCTCACTGTCTAACATTAGCCACGACATGTACAATTGCATGTAATAACTCACAAACTCATTGCGAATCTCCGGGGTACCAGTTACCAAGCGTCCCTGAGTAGAGCGCGACGGGGTAATACATGACCGCCCAGCCAATGGACGAAGCATTCTCACGCACTTTCGTGCTGAACACTCACCCTCACCATATCGGCTAGCAGTGGCGTATTTACTCAAACAATTAGCTCGTGATCTGCCGCTACCTTGAACCCTGTTAGCAATATTAACCGTCTGTCTCTGGTGTCTAGTTCTTGGTGCAAAATTAATTCCTGATCTAAAGCTCTCAGCTGAGACTCAATCTCTGTAAGTATTGTACAAAGGTCTGGCAACACCCCTGCATTATTGGAAGTACAGACCCCTCTCACATAACCCTTGAAGGCTTCCCACAGTATAGCCCATGACGAAACCAAACCCTTTTGATGTCAAAGTATTCAAGTATCGCTTGTCGAAATTCGTCTTAGATGCACTGTCAGGCAACGCCTGACCAGGGAACCTCCACTGTCTTTCACATCCCTCGGGCCCATGGATTATGAGTAAGCATGGGCAAATTTTGCAAATTCACAATTTGCGAATTTGCGTATTCACGAATTCGCAATCCGCAAAATTTGTGAACTTTCGCAAATTAGCGGATTTTTTTTTTGTATTCGCAAGGGTTTCTGCCAATTCTCGAGGGTTTTTTATTTTTACCAGTTCGCAAACGTGAACTTACTTGTCGGGTCGCAACGGTCGCGACCATGTTGTTTCTACATCTGGTTCATCACATCACCCTCTGTTTCACCACTGCCACCCTCTGGTTCACCATGCCACCCTCTGGTACATCACTGCCACCCCCTGGTTCATCAATGTAGATTATGTGGGGAAAAAGCACACCTGCCCTGCCTCAACTGACATGAATTAATTTGGAAACACAACAGGTGATGGACCGAATGTGGATCAATGTCACACACTCACCCCAGTCCAAAGATCTGGGCCCAAATCCATCGTTTTTTTGCACTCCACACCACCCTGGGTTAGACAATGGCGATATGCAAATCAGCTCTGACCCTGTGCCCCATGGGAACAGTCCAGTCCGAACTACAAAAGCCATGTCCTTCCCAGAACAGAATCAAGCATCCGAGGACCGGACCGGTTTCGAGGTAACACCTCTCATCAGCCCGGCTAGCTTGACTCCAGTGGTGTGGAGTGCCTGGGACCCACGTCTGGGCATCCCCAGCGCACTTAGGGCGGAATATGCAAACACAACAGGTGATGGACCGAATGTGGATCAATGTCACACACTCACCCCAGTCCAAAGATCTGGGCCCGTATCCATCGTTTTTTTGCACTCCACACCACCCTGGGTTAGACAATGGCGATATGCAAATCAACTCTGACCCTGTGCCCCATGGGAACAGTCCAGTCCGAACTACAAAAGCCATGTCTTTCCCAGAACGGAATCAAGCATCCGAGGACCGGACCGGTTTCGAGGTAACACCTCTCATCAGCCCGGCTAGCTTGACTCCAGTGGTGTGGAGTGCCTGGGACCCACGTCTGGGCATCCCCAGCGCACTTAGGGCGGAATATGCAAACACAACAGGTGATGGACCGAATGTGGATCAATGTCACACACTCACCCCAGTCCAAAGATCTGGGCCTAAATCCATCGTTTTTTTGCACTCCACACCACCCTGGGTTAGACAATGGCGATATGCAAATCAGCTCTGACCCTGTGCCCCATGGGAACAGTCCAGTCCGAACTACAAAAGCCATGTCCTTCCCAGAACGGAATCAAGCATCCAAGGACCGGACCGGTTTCGAGGTAACACCTCTCATCAGCCCGGCTAGCTTGACTCCAGTGGTGTGGAGTGCCTGGGACCCACGTCTGGGCATCCCCAGCGCACTTAGGGCGGAATATGCAAACACAACAGGTGATGGACCGAATGTGGATCAATGTCACACACTCACCCCAGCCCAAAGATCTGGGCCCAAATCCATCGTTTGTTTGCACTCCACACCACCCTGGGTTAGACAATGGCGATATGCAAATCAGCTCTGACCCTGTGCCCCATGGGAACAGTCCAGTCCGAACTACAAAAGCCATGTCCTTCCCAGAACGGAATCAAGCATCCGAGGACCGGACCGGTTTCGAGGTAACACCTCTCATCAGCCCGGCTAGTTTGACTCCAGTGGTGTGGAGTGCCTGGGACCCACGTCTGGGCATCCCCAGCGCACTTAGGACGGAATATGCAAACACAACAGATGATGGACCGAATGTGGATCAATGTCACACACTCACCCCAGTCCAAAGATCTGGGCTCAAATCCATCGTTTTTTTGCACTCCACACCACCCTGGGTTAGACAATGGCGATATGCAAATCAGCTCTGACCCTGTGCTCCATGGGAACAGTCCAGTCCGAACTACAAAAACAATGGATTTGGGCCCAGATCTTTGGACTGGGGTGAATGTGTGACATTGATCCACATTCTGTCCATCATCTGTTTTGTTTGCAAATGAATTAATTTGGGGCTGATTAATGTGTCACTGAATTTGAGCTGGCACCTGCTTCCTTAGCTGTAAGTGCATCCTGATTAATGATGAGCTTGAACTTTTGCACCTGCTAAGTGCTTTCAGTTTTGCAAAATTCGTTAGCACACCTGCCCTGCCTCAACTGACATGAATGAATTAGCGGTTGATTAATGTGTCACTGAATTTGAACTTCCAGTCTGGCACCTGCTTCTTTATCTGTAATTGCTTTCCGTTGCAGTGTAATTTTTTTCAACAGGACCTTTGTGGCATACTTCTAGCTTCTGAGCCTCCTGTGAGGGTCAGATCAGGGTCATAGAATAGTTGCAAGTAGGCAACTGAACTCTAGAGGGGCCCCTCAGGAAGCACTACAGGGAATGGTTACTAATGATAAGCTTGAACTTTTGCACCTGCTGAGTGCTTTCAGTTTTGCGAAAATCGTTTTTCTGCAATTTTGTGGGATTCGCGGGGCGCGAATTTGCGCGAGATCGAATTCGGAAGCCGCAAATTTGTGCGAATATGCGATTTGTTTTTTTGCGTCTTGTTAGTTCACATGGTTTTTTGCGTTTTCGCAAGCCGCTGGTAGAGCAACAACGCGAAGTTACCCTAGCGGTCGTACATGGGCACGGCCATCTTGTTTGCGTGACGTATTTCCATTTCTGGGAGCTATGTGTAATCTCGCAAAGTGTGCGGCTCGCTAGTACAAGTTCGCGTGTGATCGCAGGGGAAATCTCGTTCGAACTTACCCACGCGGTCGTGAACGGGCGCGGCCATCTTGTTTTTCATTCATTGCTATGGTTCTGGGCATGCTTTCTGTATACTCTCTCAATCTCTGCCATCCTTTGCTTGTTTGAAGTTTTTTTTAATCTATTTTACTTATTATATATCCCTCTATTTTTCTAGCTCTATATTTTTGTGTTTTCTGCTACTTTTGGGTAATTTTGAACTACTTTTTTAAACTCTTTTCTTTTCTTCTTCCCTATTCTATTTTTTATTTATTATTTACCTTCCTGTCTGCCCAGACCATTGTAAAGGGAGCCAGGAAGCAGCCCGAGAAGGGGAAGGGTCCCACAACCCGTGCCCGGCTCCCGTGCGGGCGTTTGAGGGGGGAGCTAGTGATGCCACGGGAGATCTTTAGCGCGGAGGAGTTTGGCCGCACTAGTGTTCTATGTACAGCGCCGCCTCCCTAGGACCATCATGGCAGGCGGCAAGATCGCAAGCGGCTACGGGCTCCAGGAGCGTACAACCAGGCCACCCTCCGTTGGACGGATCTCCTGGACCGGGAAGACAACCTGCTCGACCTGCTCGACCTGCTCGGCGTCAAGATCCCCGGGCTTGGTGAGTAGTAGTAGCTATTTCATCACTACTCTATTTTCTCCTGCTCTGTGTGTTAATATATTGCAGATTTTTGTTTTTAACCAAGAGCAATAATGCTGCTGATTACATTGTAGGTAAATTATATTTCAAAATCTTCTGTGCATTTCAGCTACACTGCTCTCCTTCTCAGTAGCGTTGCTACTATGCTTATTTGTTTTCGATTTTGTGTTCATTTCATTGGCCTGAGAAATTATGTATGAGTGTAGTTTACAGAACTGCGTAATGCTAGATACTAAGGGGCAGATTTGCAATTACCGGCACATCCCTGCAAAGTAGCAGGGATGCACCAGTAATTGTGCCCCACGCCACCACCACCCATGGTGCGCCGTATTTACAATGCGGCGCAACATGGGCCCAAAACGTCACCGAAGCGTTACGCATCTGTGCCGTAAAGGTGGAGCATTGCTGGAGTTGCGTCGCAATGATGGTGCAGCTCCAGCAATGCTCTGGGGTGCCCTATCTCCCCAATGCTGCGTCAAGCCGTACATCTGCTTCAAGCAGGCGCAGGGTTTGAGTGACGAATCATTGTCCTAAAAGTGACTAATTGAAATCTTGTAGATTTTCTTCAGCCACTTTTAGGATGCGTTCCTGCCCAGGAATGCCCTCCCTTGCGCGGGGACGCCCCCTGATGGCGCAGGGCTTTATAACGTGATGCATCTCCCATATGCGTCACATTGTTAATACACTCCGCACCATGGTGCCTCTTTTGTTCTGTCGCTGCGTCACAAAAGTCACGCAACAACGGAGCAAAAGAGCCGCAAGGGGATTGTAAATCGGCCCTTACAGACTCAAGTCCAGTCCTTCCTTTGTACACCTGGCAATAAGAAGAAATAGTGGTGGTGGATTGATAGTTTGAGTATTTTAAAGACTGATTAATGTAGTAGGAAACTTTTTAGTGTTGTCACTGATCTGCAATAACGATGGAGTTTGTCTGTCACTTTGCGTGCTGCGGACTGATGCCTGCCAGTCCTAGGCAAACCTTTTTAGTAGTTTGTTTAGTGAGTCACATAACTTTCCAAGTCGACGGTCCGCAAATCAAGCAATACTAATATCGTAGTAGACCACATGAGATAGGTCAATATATCCCGTGGAATAGTTGTCTATTTGCTATTTCGCCAAAATATTTTGTTATTGTTCTTTTGAAATGTTTGATTTGGTTGACAACAATCATCCATGTTTTCGGGTCTTTCTTTCTTTCATGTTGTACATCAGCTCCCTCTAGGGGCAAGAGGACAGAGGAGGAGGTGGTATCGGCTGCTGCTGCTGTAGAAGGCCAGGATCGGTCAGGCGAGGGCTTCTTTGCTGGCCCCGGTAAGTTTTAATTTTAATATAGAGTACCTATTTTTTCCTAGCGTTCCTCATTCGATTTTTTCTAAATCGTCTTTGATCTTCTTGTAGACTGTATCTAAATTCTTATCCTGCCTCTACTATGACCCCCTGTGGTATTACTAAATTATTCTTATTAGTCTGTCTGTGTAGCTAACTAAGATTGCACATTTGGCAAAAGGTGTTAAACGAAACTCCCATTCTAGTCAGCAATAGCACTATGCACTGAGTGCAGTCCTCTGCGATTGTCCATAATGTCTTTTCAAGTATTCCACATGTTTATGCTTTGACAATTACCAACAATAAAATGTGAATGACCACCAAGAAAGAATAAGATACTACTTTACTTTTGGTTTGGATAGGAGGACAATCCATTCTACTACTGTTGCAGGGACAAATCTGCACAAACAGAACTATGGACACTAAATAGTGCATTGTATATCAACTATAATAGGTGCAGGTAGACTTTCCACATACCTCAGTGATATCAGACTTTGAAGAACCCCCAATCTCCTTACTGACTAGAGAGTGTGGTAGAGTCATTTAGCTCCCGAATTCATTGATGATTGATCCCCAATGATGATTATCCAACGCAGGACAAGAGTACGGAGTCAGAGTCCAGAAGTGTCAGAGGCACGGACTCATGCTTGCAAATTGCAAAACCTTTTGCTCAGTCACTCTTGACCAAAAACCACTGAGTCTATTTAAGTTTTAAAGCTTTATTAAAAGTAAAAACAGTTATTAAAATCAAGCTTGTCATAAAACATAAACGGTTGATTAAAAATGGAAAAGTGCTTAGTGATTTATTTCACACATTTATTGTGGGCGAGCCGAGCCATCATCCGGTTTGAAGTTTAATTTTTCTTTTTGTTGCTGAATCGTTGGTCACTCCGTCCGAGTGATAATGATCTGATCTTGCTCTTGTTCTTAGAAGTGAAGCTTTTGTCTGTTATGAGAAAAATGGTGCGTGTTAAAAAGCAAGCATTCATCAGTTGTGCCAAAAAGTGCAGCAAGACAACACCCTTCCTTGGAAAAAGGGACATTTTTACTTTAGAGTAGACAGTCTCAAATTATTAGATTGGTTTCTGTATTCCCATTTATTCATTCCTAGACAAAATACTAGTGAGTGGTGTATGTCTATGACATCTAACATTCTTAAATGTACTTTGTAGGTGGAACATCTGGTGCCGGGGCCAGCACGGAGGCGGAGGAGGACACTTCTGGGGAGGAGGCGGTGCAAGTGCCGGAGGAAACTGCTCTGAGGGTTGCCATGGTAGTGGCAGGCAGTGGTAAGCTCTTATATTCCATACTTATTGAGATTGCAGACTGCAGAGTGTGCTCTCTGCATGGGTGTAGTATATATGTTCTACAGTTAAGTTACTATACTGTTAATAAGACTTTCAAATTTAGAACAAAGTTTTTATCAACCAGGTAGTAGCCTCGTCTAAATTTCCTTCAACTCAGCGGTGATTTTTTTTTCGAGAATCCAAATCAGATCTGAGATGAACTTGATGGATGGGATGAACAAAAAGCGAAAGAAGGGTGTAAGTAAGTGTGGAAGGACGAGCAAGTTAAAAGTAATGATGACTGACAAAGAAGAATGGTACGTGTTTGATTGGTGCCCGAGGTGGCTGGGAAGGAATATGATGCATGGCTGGGTGAAGGATGAAGCAAGGATGGGTGGAAGGAGAACATCCTGGGTGGGTGAAACAAAAACTGTATGTGTGCGCAATATATCCTTTGGTTGAAATTCAAATGCAAGTCAAGCACGGTTGTATGGCTTGCGGTTTCCCAAATAAAATGAAAAGGTTGTTTTCCCATGAGAAAACGTAAGGTTTGTCCAGATGAGAGACATAAAGAAGAATGATTGACATATAGTTTGAATGGATGGATGCCTGGATCATGGTACTATCTGACTCTTAGATAGCATATGTGTATCTAGAGAGGTTAGACGGTCACTGGATGAACTAAGTGTTACTTTGAAGAGCATGTAACACCGCACCCGCACGTCCGTCCCAGTGTAGGAAAGGCAAGGAAAAGAAGTTTTAATTTTGTCCGAATACTACCATGGATAGTAGCAGTAGTTTGTATTGCAAGCACAGCATATATCCGGCTATTACGATGGCCACTCACTACCTCTGTTAATAAGTTTAGTAGAACTCAGTCATTCATGTGTGGATGTATCACTGGTCACTCAATAAAAAGCAAATCACCTAAAGTCATCCCACATGTAAGCTAATACACACCATGCGCAGTGATAGATAATCAGATTATTTATCTTCTTCATTTTCCTTTTCTAGTATTCATTGGCACTGTAGGGTGAAAGTTAAATTAACTAAGCAGTAGCCCTTGTACCACCCGTAATAGAAAAGTAAGAGCATCACCACCTGCATGTACTTGACTGGTACAGTAACGCAAGTCTCTCTCACTCATCATGGCGGGCGTCTGCTTTTCTCGGGTGCAAGTTGACTGCGCTGGCATTATGCCGGCTTGCAGAAGTTAACGTACCAATTTTGGTAAACAATAGAGAAGAAGAAGAATAAGACTGGTGTACTGTCATAGTCGACTCTAATGGAGTGAGTCCATAGTGATCGTAGAATTGATTCCTTAAACTCCCACTAATGTTAGAGCAAGGATGAAGAAGTGGGAGGATAAATAGATACTGGCCACAATAGTTATGTACTGCGCTTGCAAGTTGCTAGTTTTACTGTGACACAACTATCTGCTGAATCATTTTGTGTTAATTTTTAAGAGCATTGGTTACAGACTATGTCTTTCTTTCTCCATATAGATGCTCCTTCCAAACCGACACTGAAGGAGCTGGCTAAAAGGGCCTGGCAACCGAGGCTGGAGGCGACTGTCGCCGAATATCGGCGGCTGGTGGCCCAGGAGGAGGGGGACACGCAGTCGACCACTACATCGACCGGGACAGCTGCATCCTCCTCCGCGCTCCCTGGGTCAGTCAGTCAGCGCAGCAGGTCTCCAGCGGTACGGAGCCGGGGTACCGCAGCCACCCGCCACCGCTGAGCAGCAAATATATCAGCTGCCCCCCACAGCAGTACCAAAAAAAGGTTGCACCGCCTTTCACTCAGGGTGTCCTACCTCGAGCAGGAGCTGTTGAACACCAAAACCCTGCTCGAAACCCTCCGCAAGGAGCATGCCGACCTGGCCCGAAAAGTGAAAAGCAGCCCGCAGTAGGAGGAGACTGTCCCTTGCCCCTTTTTTAAAGACTTCTGGGGGTGGGAATTGGGAATTGTGTTTTTTTGACTTTTCACAGACATTCGTTGGGGTTAGGGAGGGGGGTGGGTTGGGTCTTGCGGGAGATTATTTATGAAAGGGATATAAATATACTTTAAACTTTATCTTAGCATACGTGTTTTTTTACTGCTTTTGAGGCTGGTGGGTGGGGGTTTAACAGTAAGTTTGCTTTCCTAAAACTTAAGTGGCATCTTGATTCAAGTTGTGTAAGTAATTACTAATTGCCCAAATGTTTTCAAAACTAAGTGCCTCTCACAGAGTAAGTGAATTCAATAGTCCTAGGACTTTACTAGTACTACCGTCAGTCTCTCGTCTCTCCTAATACTCCATTATAATACCTCCCCACAAACGCTTATCTTACCTGTAATTTGTGTTTGGAAATAGGGCTATGCACAGGGATGGCTGCACGGGAAATGGAGATTAAGGTTTGCAATCCTGGGCGGATGAAATGTCATTATTGCGGTGGTACTAGTGGTGTTACACAGTGGCAGTTGCAGCATATGAAAAAAAAGAAAATTAAACCTTGTTTGTCCTTACCGTAGCATTAGAACGGTACGATAGAGAATATAGCAGGTGACAGTACACTAGAACAGTGCCACAATGTAGCCTAACAAATGGTAAAGTATTGAAAGTATAAGTAGTACTTGCGTTGAATTTCTTTGACATTGGCTACTACTACAAGAAATAGTACTGAAGGTGAAGGACACAGCAGCGTAATCATTTGCCACGTCTAGGAGGAGGATGTTCTTGATGATCAATCAAGTTGATGGCACACATGAAAATCTGCTTTCATTTGCCAATAGTGACTCTGTGTCAAGCTGAGTAAGAATATATCCTCAGATTCCTTCACCAGCCTGTTGCTATGACCTTATCCTCCCCAGCAAGTGTGTGGAATTATTGCTGTCATTTAGTCACACATCAATCAAAACCACACAGCCCGGGGGAAGAGGGTTAGGGTTTGGAAAATGGATGGGAATGGGGGTTTTTGGGAAAGTTTTGTTGAGAAAAGAAAAAAAAAGCACAGCATGGACAAACAATAATTGAAGATAAACAAATCTTTGGGTACAAAGCTATCCATAAATCTTTTAAGTGAAATAAAGGAAGTGCATGCACTACTGCATGCATAGTTACTGAAAAGTAAGTAGTACTTTTGACAACCGTGAATGAAAGAATGCGACAGTACATGGCTGCAGTAATAATTATGCGTTTTCACTTGCCTATCTCTACACTCAGAGAAACACTTCGTACATTAAATTAGGTTTGAAAAATAGCAGAAGTAAAACCTATACAATGGCTGTAGGGATGAATTTAGAAGCAGAGATCAAAGAAATGCAGAGTCACACTCATAGAAGTTCACAGCAATAACATTACTTAAAAGATAATTAGAAAAGAACGGATACTGTATCTGTATGGTGTTGTAGTTGTCCTGTTGAATTTGGTAAGTTGCATGCATCCAACCATTCCTCTTATTAGCGGGACTCCTCCATTCCATCTGACGCTCCGTCCATCAATGTTGATGACCAGAAGACACCCTGTCCACTGCCTGCCTGGCGGTTGCTGAATTGCGGCTCGCTAATGTGAAGCCTGACTTCATCCTTTTTTACCCATTGCACAGGTTGAAACCCGACCAGTAATTATTGATGGAAAAAGAGGAAGTGATATTAGAACACCACTGACAAATAAATGTAAGGTATGTACGCTGTGTAGAGCAAAAAGTCACACTTTGAGTTTCCTAATAGACAGTACAATATTTTTGAAAGTGCGTACTCTGTCTGAGTCTCCTTTTAAAGGATAAATAAGTAGGGGCGAATTAATTTTGCGGATCTTTCCTCTCAAGCTAGGTGTACTGTAAACTGTGTTTTAGAACAAAATTAGACCTTATCAGCAGTGCTCCCAGACCCTTACTAAACCCAGTCGCAAAAATGTAGAAGACCCCGAATCCGATCTCAAAACACGAGGCCTAGTAGAAAATGGTGACAAAATGTACTTTGAAAGTAAAGTAGGCCCAAATCCCCCCTTACCCACCATGGATTGTATTCAAACCACTTGCAAGCAAGCAATCCATACCCAGCATTGCTTCAAGACTCACAAACCCCCCCACAAACACCAGGAACCCCCACAAACAGCCCCCCAAAAACGGTAGAGTGAGCGAAATCTCATAAAATGCAAACACCTTCTTTCGGGTATTAGACCTTCCCAGCAATGGCCCCAGAACTGTCAACCCAGGCGAAAACAAGTTTAACACCCAAAACAAGCCAAAAGGCAAAACCCGGGAAAAGCCACACTTAGAAAACTTTGGGTCTGCTTGGAATTCAGTCCAAATGCGCTCTGCAGCTAGGCCCCAACTCCCCTTTTCCACCATGGATGTCCTGTAAAACAAATGCAATCAACATTAGAATGTGCCAGCAGTGCTCCCAGACCCCAAAACCCACCCACGAAAACCTGGAAGCCCCCCAAACAGCACCCCAAAGACAAGCAATTGAGCAAAAACGCAAAAACCTTTTCACCATGGATTTGGTCCAAAACACTTGATTACGATATTAGACCTTCCGAGCTATGCCCCCAGGCCCCTGCAGCCACCCGCAAAAAAGCAGAACACCCCCAAACAGGCAAAATACAAAAATGGGCCTACCTTCAATTCAGTCCAAATGCGCTGTGCAGCTAGGCCCCAACTCCCCTTTTCCACCATGGATTTCCTGAAAAACAAATGCAATCAACATTAGACTATGCCAGCAGTGCTCCCAGACCCCAAAACCCACCCACAAAAACCTGGAAGCCCCCCAAACTGCACCCCAAAGACAGGCAAGTGAGCAAAAACGCAAAAACTTTTTCACCATGGATTTGGTCCAAAACACTTGATTCCGATATTAGACCTTCCGAGCTCTGCCCCCAGACCCCTGCAGCCACCCGCAAAAAAGCAGAACACCCCCAAACAGGCAGAAAGCAAAAATGGGCCTACCTTCAATTCAGTCCAAATACGCTGTACAGCTAGGCCCTAACTCCCCTTTTCCACCATGGATTTCCTGAAAAATCAACATTAGACTGTGGCAGCAGTGCTCCCACACCCCAAAACCCACCCCAACAACCTAAAAGCCACCCAAACAGCACCCCAAAGACAGGCATTGATCAAAAGCACTAAAACTTTTTCTGCTCCGATTTTCTCCAAACCACTTTTATCCGGTATTAGACCTTCACAGCAATGCCCCAGACCCGTGAACTCACCCGCAAAGAAGTAGAACCCCCCCCACAAGTGCAGAGTCTTTCTTTATTGGGCGTAATCCAGCCATCTGCTTTGAGGGAAATAGGAGTCTGGAGGAGGAGGATAGAGGAGCATGTTCTTGTGAACTTGTGAACCTGAGGAATGCAGACTACTGCACCTTCAAATCAATAAGCAAATAAGTGAAGACAGTTCTGCTGATGGGCTTGTTTTTGTGATTAGGTGATTAAAGTTTTTTTATATAGATTTTGCAAAACAAAGAAAGACAGACACACAGGAATAAAAGTGAATAAGGACGAAAAAGAAAGTTAGTGATTCATTGACTCATTTTCAGGGCTCGGTGTCCGGGAAGAAGAGCTCGTCCTCAAACTCTGCGAATTCAGACAGGAGTAGGTCAGTTAACAGAGAAGAACTTCCCTCATCTAAGTCGGTGTCCTCCTCGTCTTCTTCCTGCGTGCATTCTCGTATTTTGTAATCTGCTGGTATGAGGTGCTGATTCATCTTGATCATATTTTTGGGCGAGAGGCGGGTCCTTTTGGAAGTTACAATGCCACCAGCAGCACTGAAAACACGTTCAGAAGACACGCTTGCGAGTGGGCAAGACAAGTAATTTATAGCCAGGTTGGTGATCTCTGGCCACATATCTCTTTTCCCATGCCAGTACGCCAATGCGTCATGATGAACATAGACCATTCATGAGTCATTCAGATAGGCCTGCACCATCGACTCAAGGTTCTCCAGGGTTCCTCCACTTTGCCTACTTTTTTCTGGGACCATTTGAGAAGCAAACCCAAGCTGAGTTAGCCAATCCTCTTCTTCACACAATGTTACTGTTGTGTCTGGTGCAGATGATACGGTTGCTGGTGTCGTTAATGGCTGAGAGGGAAAATCACTCACTTCTGCCACAGCCACAGATGCAGAAGTGGATTTTTTTGACTCCGGATAGCCTGCTGATGCTGATGTACTGCCTTTTCCTTCAATTTCCTGCAGTTCTCTTTCAAACCGAGTGGCTGACACAGCTAGCCAATGTTTGTACTTTGTAACATCTGCGTCATCAAAAGGAAAGAATACTCTGCCTGCCAGTGCCTTTTTGTACCGTGGATCCAGAATAGTAGCAGAAATGTAATGCTGTTCTGTGTGGATCTTTTCAAGACGTTCATCGCAAAGTAGGCGCTGTAATAACTTCTCCGCCAACTCAAATGCTTCTTGCTTTCCATCTTTTTGAAACGTAGAAGACACCGCCTTCAGTTGGTGCTCTAGCATTCGCAACAATGGGACAGCTTTTCCAAAATTACAGTCCTCCCTGCTGACTGCATGAGTGAAGACCTCAAAAGGACGAAGCATGTCTGTCAGGCTTTTTAGTAGCTCCCATTGCTCCACCTGTATCCTCAGGTCTATCATAGGTATACCCAGTTTAAAGAAATACTGATCGACTACCGCATACTGCTCATACAGACGCTCAAGCATGTAGAAGGTTGAGTTCCAACGTGTTACCACCTCCTGGATGAGTGCTTTCACTGGCACTTTACGTTCATGTTGCAGGCACCTTAGCTGCTTCCGGGCCTTAAAATAATGGTTGAAATGTGTGCACATTCTTCGGCAGGTGCTCAGTAACTCGTACACTGGACTTTCTTCACTCAAGAATTTTTTAACAACCAGGTTTATACAGTGCGCCAAACACGGCACTCTGAAATAGTTACCCTTATCCATGGCCTTAACTACATTGGCGCCATTATCCGTGGAAACATAACCAATCATGCGTTTTCTTGGGGACAGCCATTGAAAGACCTTTGTGTGAAACTCATGCAAAATGTTTTCTCCTGTATGATTTTTCTCCATGGCAAACATGGCTAGTGTTGCATGTTTCCGAGCAGCTTTATAAACTTTGTCCGTGGCAACACCTGCGTTTACCTTTGCTTTAACCCCTGAAAAATAGACCCAGTATGCAGTGATGCACATGTAATCAAGGGCTTAGCAACTGGTCCACATGTCTGTTGTCAGATGTATAGTGTGAACAGCACTCTTCTGCAAAGCTGCCCCAATCACCTCCAGCACATCTTCATGTAGTGCTGGAACAGCAACTCTGGCAAAATAGAACCGGCTAGGAACCTTCCATTTAGGGCAGAGCGTTGCCACTAATTCAAGAAAACCCACCCCTTCCACAAAAGAAAAAGGGGAAAGGTCCAGCGCTAGCATTTTAGCCAGCTTCGTGTTATACAGAAGCGCCGTTGGGTAGTTGCGTTCAAATGGCGCATCTGAAAACAACATGCTTCTAATTGTGGGCTGGACCATTTTACGGGATGATGAGGACTTCTTCGACCCAGTTACCCTCAGTGATGATGAACTTTTTCGCATTGGTGTCTCACTCTCTCCCACACTCTTAGTGTGGCTCATAGATCTTGCAGGGGGTGTGCTGCTGACAGGGGTACTGGGTGTAACTGAAGAAATGTTTGACGCTTCTTCCTCCTCGTCATCATCAGATGAAACATCAACGAATACAATTTGTTGACTTGCAATTTGGGCTGCCTTGATCTCCCTTAGGTGCGCATGCCATTTGACAGTGTGCTGTCTCTCAAGATGACCTCTCTGGCCTCCGGTACCATAGTTGGTACCAAGCTTACCACGACTAACTCGAACCTTACAAATGGTACAAATGGCTATGTTTTCCCTTGTTGGGCTAACACTAAAGAAGTCCCAAACTGCGGACTTCAAATGTCTGTGGGGGCGGAGGAGGCGATACTGAGAATGCTAATGCCAGATGAAGTGGAGGATGTGTGTTGCCGAAATTTACTATTTTGTGCACTTACAGCACCACTAATTGAGGAAATGGAGGTCGAGGTGGATGGAGGTCCCTTCTGGCGTGAAAATATGGAAGCTGTAGGTGGTGGTGTACTAGTTAACTGCATTGGTGGTGGTCCCATTGACACATCACCAACATCATGCTCAGCAGCATTTCGGGATAGGGTAAAAATATCTGTTTGCTGCATACCCACTGAGGCTGGAGTGACGTCTATGATGACTGCGTCGTCGTCATGAGAGTCTTCATCAGCAGGAGTATACGCCACTTCTTGTTCAGCGTCATCATCACACTCCATAACTATGAGACTTTTGGGGACCTTCCTTTTACGCTTAGCTACCTTTTGTCAGATCATGGTGTGCCTCGCTCTCAGACGGCAGTGGTGGTTCCCAATTTTCATCCATATCATCAGAAGGTGTAGACAACATCCTTGATCTTTTCCTTGCTAGGGATCTGGAAGACAATGAATGATCAGGAGAAGTGGCTTCCTCAAATGATACCTCGGCTTGAATGTCGATTTCCTGATGTGCCCCTACTTTGGGAGGAACAACTATTGTGGGCACTTGTGCCGCTCCATGCACCTCTGCTTGCGCCTCTCCTTGCGCCGCTTCTCCTTCAACATGTACTTGGGCTTGTACTTGCATTTGTGGTTGTTGTTGCGGCTGTGGTTGTTGAACACTCGTCAGATGAGTTACAACAACCTGTGTTGATTGAGGGATGCTGATACTTTCTTGCGATGAGCTAACATCACTGGTCGATGGTGATTGAACAACTATACTGGCTGCCTCTGCAGCACTCAAGGGCTTGGACCTAAGTTGGCGTGGTGGTGGTGGTACTGAGCCCAATGGAGAGGAGGTGCTGCTCCCAGCTTGGTCCCCAGCAGACCCCACTGCTGCTGCAGGCGTACTTTTTTTTCCCAAAAAATGCGGCGGTCGGCACACCAGTCTCCTTGGTAAGTGGCGCCACTTGCTTCTTCTGCTCCTTACTGGCAACTTTCTTGCTAGAGGAGCTACGGGCAACTTTTTTGGGGCCATCTTCTTTAGATGTCAGAACAGCAGGCCGCAGTTGCACAAGTTGCAGAGTTGTCTGTGGCCACACGTGACGTTGTGCTGCACACACCCCAGCAGGACTTGCTCCTGGCACTGATGAGTAACGTTGAGGCTGATGATTCGTCTTTCTGCACCTAAAAGCAAACGAAGCCAGAGGAACATCAGTTAAATAAATGTTGCATATGTAGCGCTTCAATTAATAGTTTGCAAGTACGCATTTTTATTATACCCACCCCCCAAAATGGAAAGACCAATAAAATGCACCACTGACAGAGTACCCCTGGGCATAATGGATGAAAGCATGTCCGACTGGGTGCAGGCCTATGGCACAACAAAGCACAATGCCTGGCTTCAAAATGGCCCCTAGACTCCCACCACATGCTCAGGCCCTGCCTGTACCAGTCCTCAAAATGGCCCCCACCCACATGTCCATGCCCCATCAACACCCCAAAAAACACACAAAAATCACCACCATCCAATGCCATCCATGCCCTCCATGATGTTTACATTAAAGAGACCCCACAGAAAGACTCAGTCCATGCACTACTGAGTACCCCTGGGCACAAGGTCCCAACAGCAGCCAAAAAATCGAAAAACACACAAAAATCACCACAATCCAATGCCATCCATGCCCTCAATCATGTTCAAATTCAAGACATCCCACAGAAAGACTCGGTCCATGCACCACTGAGTACAACTGGCCATAATGGATGAAAGCATGGCAGACTGGGTGCAGGCCTATGGCACAACAAAGCACACTGCCTGGCTTCAAAATGGCCCCTAGACCCCCACCCACATGACCAGGCCTCAAAATAGCCACCACCCACATGGACAGGCCCCAACACCACCCCCAAAAATCGAAAAACACATAAAAATCGCCACAATCCAATGCCATCCATGCCCCCAATGATGTTTACATTAAAGAGTTACCACAGAAAGGCTCAGTTCATGCACCACTGAGTACCCCTGGGCAAAAGGCCCCAACAATTGCCAAAAAATCGAAAAACACACAAAAATCACCACAGTCCATTGCCATCCATGCCCTCCATGATGTTTACATTAAAGAGACCCCACAGAAAGACTCAGTCCATGCACCGCTGAGTACCCCTGGGCAAAAGGCCCCAACAACAGCCAAAAAATCGAAAATCACACAAAATCACCACAATCCAATGCCATCCATGCCCTAAATCATGTTGAAATTCAACAAAACAGTTGTATCATGCACCCATAACTAACCCAGGTCCTACTGGATACTGTGGCTAAACACAATATATTTTATTTAATGTTCTGAAAAAGTTCCAAAATTGTAGTTGCAGCAACTGTAATGCCCCAAACTTACTTGTGAAATTTCTAATCCAAAAGTGATCCAAAGAAAGTCAAAAAGGCCTCAAATCCAAATATCCAGCAGCATCCACAAAAGGTAATCCTTCCAGGTCAAGATCCAAATCAAAGTGACCAGGACATGAATAAAGCACTGGGAGGAGCCTGCTGGACAGGAAGAGGAATTTGGAGACTCTGGGGCACTTCCTTCCCCCCCCCCCTCAAAATGGACTCCTTGCAAAACAAAAGTGCAGGCAAATGTCAACCTGAGGAGTTATTCTGATAAAAATCATCATTTTCAGAAGGTTTATGCCGCCTGCTGGTGGATTTCTTGTGCAGAATTGCAAATTTTGCAATTTCGCAAACGCGAGATTGTTGCTGCCCGCCGCATCTACGTGTTCGCAACTGTTTACTCCCGTGTTGCGTGATCTCGGGCCTTTATGACGTACTCGCGTTGACAAACTGTCGTTGTGCAAGGTGGCAAGCCGCGATGACGTAATCACGGTCGACAAACTCCCGCGGGATCCCGCAGCAAGATCCAAAATGGCGTAGCACATGCAAACATGGAGACAACAACTCTTCAAACGCTGAATGACGGTAAGTGAATGCTGCGCGCCGCAATATTGTATCACCAAGCAAAAAAATCCGCTACGTGCAAATTTGCGGCAAATTCGCGAGAACTCGCGGATCGCGAATTTGCCGAAAATCCGCAAATTCCACGAGCGGAACGGATTTTACGCCCATACCTAAATATGAGGGTCAATAACTCCCGTGAATGATCTAACAGGGATCTGGGCAAATGGCGTACCTCTTTAAACCAGGTGGCTACTGAAGGAGAGACTAACCATTAATCTAACCGGGTCCAGGTTTGATGCATAGTGGAGTAATGTGTGTAAGCTACTCTCTAGGGTCGCAATGGCTCCAACACATATAACAATCCCAAATCCTCACACAACCCCAGCAGTGGATGTGCTATCCCCTAGCGGATCCAAGAGTAAATTGAGATCTCCACCCATGCAGATATGGTTTGCGTCTATCTGGAGGAGCTGAATATGGAGTGCTTTAAAAAAGTCTGGGTCGACCATATTAGGAGTATATAGGTAAATAAACACAATTTTTGCCCCATAAGATGTCCTGTAACAATCACATACCAGCCCTCACTATCTGTTTGTGTCATTGCATGCTGAAATGGAAGTAGTTTGTGTATAAGCACAGCTGCCCTACGAGCGTATGAGCTATAATCTGCAAAATATCTGTTAGGGCCCCCAGCTGACGCAAAGAAGATCATCGTAGCTTTAGATTCCTGCAGGATTGCCACCCAGCCTGATGCCTCTGCAAATGGTTGAGTACCTGCCTAGCTTTTCCAGTGTTATTTAATCCTTGAACATTCCAAGTCAGGAGTGTCAGGTCAGTGTGCATAGCTGAACCATCACGAGTCATTAGGGCAAGTGTATAACCATGTGCTGAAGCATGTACTGCAGAGAACTAGGCACTAATGAACAAATAGCATAGCATATACGGCAATAAGTAAATATAACTAATAGCCAACCCTTTCCCCTCTCCCCTCCCAACCCTGCAAACCCCAATGCAGGGACATGACCAAGTACCAAATAAGGGACACGCATAATAATACTCCCAAATCAGTGACAATAAAAGCATACATACATATGCAATCCAGTAATGAACCAATCAACAGTGGTAAACACCAAAGGGTGGAGGCAAATCCTCGACGATCCACCCAACTTATGAAATATGTGACTTTGGAAAAAAAAATCTACATGCACTTACCCATATAACAAAACCAATAGGTAGGCCACCATAACAGTCTTACATCGCGCTACTCAATCCGAAGTATACAATTCGACACTGGCCGCAGAACCACTCCGTGGCGGAGAGAATCCAGTGAAACACCCCCGGTGGGAGCCCCCCACTCTTTTATAGTCACAGCAAAATTCTTGCACACCTGAAGGTGTATCAAACACTTGGGTCTTACAATCCATGTCTATACGTAGTCTGGCAGAATACAACATGCCATACCTAAGACCTAAATATCTCAATGTGGCCTTGACTCCCACAAACTTCCTCCGAGCTTCCTGTACCATTGTGGTACAGTCAGGGAAAATCAATAACGTGGTTCCCTGCCAGGACAATCAATCAATCACGTATTTGTAGAGAGCACTGCTCACCTGCGAGGGCATCAAGGCGCTAAGGGGTGGAAGCTGCTACTGTTCAAACAGCCAGGTCTTGAGAAGTCTCCTGAAGGTCAGCAGGTCCTGGGTCTGTCGCAGGTGGAAGGGGAGGGTGTTCCAGGTCTTGGTGTTGAGGTAGGAGAAAGATATGCCGCCGGTGGTTGTTCGGTGAATGCGTGGAACGGTGGCAAGGGTGAGGTCGGTGGAGCGAAGCTGGCGGTTGGGGGTGTAGAAGGTGAGTCGTTTGTTGAGGTATGTTGGTCCAGCATCATGGAGTGCTTTGTGAGCGTGGGTGTGGAGCTTTAAGGTGATCCTCTTGTTGACGGGGAGTTAGTGTAGGTCTCTCAGGTGGGCAGTGATGTGGCTGTGGAGAGGGATGTCGAGGATGAGGCGTGCGGAGGCGTCCTGCTTGCATTAGTGTTTTTTCAGGAGTTTGGCTGTGGTTCCAGCGTAGAGGACATTGCCGTAGTCCAGCCTGCTGGTGATGAGGGCCTGGGCGACGTCCTCCTGGTTTCGGTGAGGAACATTCTGTAGATCTCGCGAAGCAAGCAGAGGGTGTTGAAGCTGGAGGAGGAGACGGCAGTGACTTGCGGGGTCATTGACAGGATGAACCCCAGGTTGAGTGTGTGGACGGTGGGTGTTGGTGCAGCTCCCAGCGAGGCCGGCCTCCAGGAGTCATCCCAGGCAGAGGGGATGAAGCCGAGGATGAGAACCTCCATCTTTTCCGAGTTCAGTTTCAGGCGACTGTTCTTCATCTATTTGGCGACAGCCTTCATTCCTTTATGGAAGTTGGTTTTGGTGGTGGCGGGGTCCTTGGTGAGGGAGAAGATCAGCTGGGTGTCATCGGTGTATGGGATGATGTGGAGGTTGTGCTATCAGACGATGTTGGCAAGCGTTGTCATGTAGATGCTGAAAAGGGTCGGGATGATCCTTGGGGTACGCCGCTGGTGATCTTGGTCTTTGAAGCAACAATGGTCCTTAGCATAACAAGTATTGAAAAGAGCAAAAATTATTTATAGACAACAATGTGTGCTATAAGAAAGGAAGTGTCCAGACTTGGTTTAATCAATATACGAAAATATTACAAGGATATTCGTGAGCAAATATACAGTGGGATACAGTCCTGTATCCAGTACATATATATAACAAAAAACATTTAACACAAAAGGAAATGAAGGAGGGTTGGGTATTTTCAGGCAAATAGTGAGAAGGAAGCTAATAGTCTGATCAAGATGATTCTAGCTATCTTCACATAGTTAACACTGAATTAGTGACACAATGGAAAACTGGTGTGTAACTATATCAACTGTCGACGGCGTTTCGATCCTTTAACTACATTACAAGGATCATCATCAGGACTGAAAATACATTGCCTGAATACAATTTTTAACAAGCCTGTTGAAAGAATAGGAAAAGGAAAAGGCAAGAGACAATAGTTAACTAACCATTGCTATGAAAACATTAAACTGCAAATTTACATTAATTAGATGATGTTGCTGACCATGCTTTAAGAACCTTTCATACATGCCATGATCAGTGAAGGACGTGTAATTTGCCAGGTGAAAAGAATTGATAATGGAGTTACGGTTAAGGTTGACCGTGTCAGGATAGTAGCCGGAGTGTCGGGCGTTAGTTATTGGGCCTATTGGGGTGAGACAGTCAATTTGTGGTCCGTGTGTGTGTGAGGACCCAATTTCAGGCTGATGGCCTAAGGGAACAAGGGGAGCAGGAGCACAACCTCACCTCGATCGGAGGATGCGGCACAATTAGCAAGGTAATGGAACCTTCCGCTAGTGACAGTAGCAAGCAGGTTCTGGAGGGAAAAGGGCAATTTACGAGAATTGGTAAGATGCGAAGGAAATTAATTAAAGAAGACATTAAAAAAAGAAGAAATTAAAAAAGGGGAGACCATATTCCTGGCTCTGTGTACCTGTGTGGCTGACCGTGGGAGTATGGGCCAAGGGATTGTCGTCCTTGCGACTGTATGAATGAAGGAACAGTTCTCAATCCGACTGAACCGCGTGAATGTTCATTGTGGCGAGTAAGGGTTGGCCTATGGAGAAATTGTACTTGGAGGTTAAGGGCAGGTTAGAGGGTGATCTCGCCAACCATTTCAAAAGGGCATCGCGGCTTACCTCAGTATGACGAAGGGTGTTGGAGTATACGAGGGGGGAATCAAGGGGGAGATAAGTTTGGGTGGAACCACAGAGAATTCCGGCTGTATTTGCCAAGGTTCGATCACCTATGAAAGGAACAGGGAGATCAGAGCAAGGTAAAAATCAACCCTGTGGTTGGCAAGGGGACTCACGGGGAACGTGGCTCAACTTGGTAGAAGCAGAATGATCTCCACAACTGCACGGCACAATGGCTGCATGGTAATAGAAAGGAGACTTGCTCCTCGGTTAAATAGTGCGTGGAAGTGGCTGCCAACTTGAGTCAGTGGTCGGACTAACCTATGATAAGTTCAGGGCAAGTAGGAATGGGGTGAGTGACGTGATCAAGTGCACAAAAGTGAGTGAGAGTCATTGTATACAGGAATCATGTTACATTTGTCAATCACGGTTAAACACAAGGTTCAGGGAGCAATCGGAGGGAGTTGAATTAAAACCATAACTTAACAGTGAATTCCCAAGGTCATCATTTAGACTTGAGATTAAATCAAAAGCCTAGAGTAAAACCAGTCCATAATTACAATTGGGACACTGATCGCATTTCAGTATTCATAGAAGAGACGTCCAATCCTCATTTCTGTTCAAGCCAGTTCTTATACTGTCCATTAGAATGATCATTCTCAATTCCTCCTTGTTCAGTAGTAGACTTATGTCGCCTCCACGTTGGGGTAATTTCAGAGCTTTAAGTACAGTCCATTTGATATCATTCTCTGTATGGCCCTCTTGTATGAAATGGTCTACCAAAGGGGCGTTGGGGGTTTTACAGCGAACCCTACTGCGATGTTGTCCACACTTTGAGGCATGGGCATTGAATAAGATAAATCACATCACTTGTGTTACAATTAGTAAATGACTGGCAAGTAATGTTTACATTGTTAAAAGTGAAGGACTTGCCTTCCATTGTGTATTCGCATACATTATAGGTACCACTTTTAGCATATCCTAACAAAAGGGTTTGGTTCCAATGTGCATCTAGGGTGTGCGGCTGTTTAGGACTTGGTAATGCAGCTCTAACTAAAGGTCCTTGAGATTGAAACTTTTGCGAAATGCAAAGATTGAGTGCTCTAGTTTCAGTGTTCCTGCATTTATTAGTGGCCAATGCTTGAGTATTGATTTCCTGAGGGCATTTGACACAGGAGAGAAGGTCGGGACACAAGAAAGCTTAGTGTTCTCAGTTTCTGGTTTGGGGCTAAGTAGACCCTCCCTGGGGTAATACCAGGCTCTTTTAACTGTTTTTCGTACCAGCCTTTTAGGGTACCTCCCGTCCTTCAATTTATTTGACAGTGTGGTGGCTTCCCTGAAGTAATCCTCTTTTGCAAAAAACATTCTACGGATTCTGAGAAATTGGGAGTATGGCAATGAGTCTCTTAGTGCTCTTGGATAGTTGCTTGTATAACTAAGCAATGTATTGCATTCAGTGAGTTTTCGATACAGTTTCATGTGTAAGCTGCCATCGGAGATTTAGATGGTGAGATCTAGAAAGGATATGGATATTGTAGCAACTGTACTGGTAAATGTCAATCCTGAACAGTTATTGTTAAGCCAATGGATACATTGGTTTAAGTTCTCCAGACTATTGAAACAAATGAGAAAAATATTGTCTATATAACGTCTCCAAATTGTGATCGCAGACGTGCAGGGATTAGTTGGAGACAGTATGATGTGTGTCTCTATGTAATCCATAAAGAGTATAGCCAGATTGGGGGTAAAAATAGCCTCAATTGAAGTACCTTTGACCTGTTGGTAATACTGTTGTTCAAAGGCGAAGAAATTCCTAGTGAGGCAGAGCTCCAGTAATTGGAGGATGAAATAAGAGGGTACGCTGTGTGGTCGTGGTCTGGATTCAAGAATATTTTTTATGACAAGCAGGACACTAGTTTGTGGGATGTTAGTGTATAGAGATTCTACATCTAATGTACAGAGTAGATCTATGTCTTCACTAAAGGGGTATTCTTCAATAAGATTGACTATAGACATACTATCTCTCACATAGCATTGGGTTATTGGCACAAAATCCTTAATGAAGTAATTACCATAGTGTCCGAGCGGCTCAAGAATTGAGCCACACCTGGAAACTATTGGTCTACCCGGCGGGGTAGTGGCATTTTTATGCACCTTTGGCAGGGTGTAAATCACCGGAATTCTTGGTGCTTTGACATTGATGAATAAAAATTCCTTCTGATTAATGAATCCTACCTCTAGATCTTCAGTAGTAATATTAGAAATAAGACCCTGTAGTTCCTTAGTTCGGTTGTTAGGGACTCTCTTGTAGTGATCAGTATTGGAGAGCTGCCTAAGGATTTCAGTGGTATAGGTGTCTCTATTTTGAAGAACGATCCCAACTCCCTAATCCGCACTCTTGATGATTAGTGTTTCCGTGGATTTAAGTGATCTAATTGCTTTCTTTTCAACAAGGGATAAGTTATATGGAATGAATTTCTTAGTCTCCTTGAGTACTGAGAGATCTTTCGTAACCATTTTCTCAAATACAAAGACTTCCGGCGGGACCATGCCTGCTCTGGGTGAGAAAGTGGATGGCGGCCTAAAAGGGGTATTAGATATAGTAAAGGTGAAGGATTCAGTTGGAAAAAGGCCTCTAATCTAATCCTGCGGAAAAACCTTAGAATTTCTGTATGTAAGTCAAGGAAATTGGTTGGTATAGTGGGAACAAAGGACAATCCTTTGCTGAAGAGAGATGTTTCTGCCTCTGAGAGAATGTGCGTCGATAAATTAAAGATCGGAATAGTGTGGGAGGTGGAGATATTACTTGATGACTGAATCACCATTGGTAGAACTTCTGGCGGGTCTGCCGTTTGCCCGGTGGATTGTACCATCGTGGAGAGCGTTTCACTCTGACTCGCCTGGGCATGTCTTGCTGACCTCGGCCTAAAAAATTGCTGCTGTTAGGGCCTTGGTTTCTGTTAGAGGGACCAGAAGTTTCTGTACTGTCAGAATTGTCAGAAGAGTCAATTGAGGAGTCTGAAAAGCCCACTAGGGTTTGTCGTTGATTAAATCGTCCCCAGGGTCTGGTGTTGTGGGTGTTAGAATATGATCTATTACTGGAAAAGTCTTTCTGAAGGTATGGCTAAGTGGTTTCAATGTGGTATGATTTTATATCCTTCTTGACTTTATTGTTTTTTTTATTTTGCTCGATCCAGTAGAAATCCTCTACAGTCTTTTGAACTTGATCTAATAGTTTTTTAGCCTCAGGAACTGGATTTGCGTCTTGAAGTTTTTTCTCAATTTCATCAATTTCTCTTGCTAGGGTGGCAAGGGTCTCTGTAGCAATGTCAATACCTAACAATAGCCAGTGTCTGGAGCAGGTAGTGCCAATGTGACTGAAGTTGTGGATATATTTGGGATTATCTGTGAAAATCCCAGGGATCTTACGTACTTGAAGGCCAACTGGGATTATGCCAGCTTTTAAATATTGTCTAAGCATAAGAGTCATTAATTGAAGACGTACTTGTTTTTTCCGTAATTTCCCAAGTTGGTCGGGAAGTGTGGAATTAACATTTGATGGTGATCTTGGTGGCTTCAGATTTGAATGGAGGGAGGCAGACTCTTTGTGTTCTGTTGGTGAGGAAGGAGGTGATCCAGCCCAGGGCTTTGTTGTGGATCCCTGCGTTGTGGAGACGTGTGCGTAGGGTGTGGTAGCAAACAGTGTTGAAAGCAGCCAAGAGGTCTAGGAGGATGAGGGCCATGGTTTTGCCTTTGTACAGCAGGGTTCTGATGTTGTCGGTGGCGGTGATGAGGATGGTTTCGGTGCTGTGGTTGCTGCAGAATCCAGATTGGGACGAGTCCTAGGTGTTGTTCTCTTCGAGGAAGTGGGTCAGTTGTCTGATGATGATCTTCTCTATGACTTTCGCCGGGAACGGGAGCAGGGAGATCGGGCGGAAGTTCTTGAAGTCCTTTGAAACCACCTTGGGTTTCTTGAGTAGGGCGTTGATCTCTATGTGTTTCCAGCTCTCGGGGAAGGTTGTAATCTCGAAGGAGCAGTTGAAGATCTTCCAGAGTTGGGGTGCAATGATGGAGCTCGCTTTGTTGAAGATGTGGTGGGGGCAGGGGTCTGACGGTGAGCAGGAGTTAAATGGTGTTCATGGTTTTGATGGTGTCTCCGTCGTTGACATGGTTCCAGGCGAGCAGGGGGGCCAGTGTGGCTGGGGGGCAGTCATGGATGTCTCTGATCTTGCGGTGGAAGAAGGTGGCTAGAGAGTTGCAGAGGTCTCGTGATGGCTGGATGTCATTAGAGCTGGAGCTGGGGTTGGCGAGTTCCTTCATGATGTTGAAGAGATCTTTGCTGTTGTGTGCGTTGTTGTCGATGCATTACTTGAAGGAGGTCCTTTTGGCGGTTTGAATGAGTTGGTGGTGCCTGTGGATAGCGTTCTTGAGGGCTGCATTGTTGTCTAGTGTCTTTTTGTGGCGCCACTTCTTCTCGAGTCTTCGGCAGGTCTGCCTGGATATCTGGAGGTCGGTGGTAAACCAGATGACCCTTCTGTCAGTGTGTCTGTTTGCGGGTTTCTTGATCGAGGCGAGAGCTTTGATGCAGTCATTGATCCGGTGCCTGAGGTTGCAGGAAGCTGTGTCGGTGTAGGTGTCATCGGTTGGGGGTCTCGGGTGAAGGTGGTGATTAGCTGGTCTTTGATGTCCTTGTTCCAGCTGCGGTGGGGGATTTATTGCTGGTTGTTGTGTGTGGTGTGTTCCCATCTCACAAGATAATCATAACACAGTGTCTCAGTGTCGATAATTCAACATCCTATCTATGATTGGTCTGGGAGAAAGATTAGGCCGGGGTTAACTCTTTCAATGACAGTGAACCCTTCCTCTTCGAACAGATCCGATAGCAATGATTCAACAAAATAGTCCATTCTGTCTGTGTTTGTAGACTCTGCAATCCCAAGAATGCGAAGGTTATTATCAATCAATCAATCAATCAATCAGTGACACTTGTAAAGCGCGCTACATACCCGTAGGGTCTCAAGGCGCTGGGGGGGGGGGTGCCGCTACTGCTCGAACAGCCAGGTCTTCAGCTTCTTCCTGAAGGAGAGGTGGTCTTGGGTCAGGCGCAGGTCGGTCGGGAGGGAGTTCCAGGTCTTGGCGGCCAGGTAGGAGAAGGACCTTCCTCCTGTAGTCGCTCTTCGGATGCGGGGGACGGCGGCGAGGGCATGGTTGGCTGATCGGAGGTGGCGTTTGGGTGCGTAGAAGTTGATCCGGCTGTTGAGGTAGCTCGGGCCTTGGTCGTGTAGGGCTTTGTGTGCGTGGGTGAGGAGGCGGAAGGTGATTCTTTTGTTGACGGGGAGCCAGTGAAGGTCTCTTAGATGTCCGGTGATGTGGCTGGTTCGTGGGATGTCGAGGATGAGTCTGGCTGAGGCGTTCTGGATCCGCTGGAGTCTCTTCTGGAGCTTGGCGGTGGTACCGGCGTAGAGGGCGTTGCCGTAGTCCAGTCGGCTGGTGACGAGGGCCTGGGTGACGGTCTTCCTGGTCTCGGTGGGGATCCACCGGAAAATCTTCCGTAGCATGCGTAGGATGTTGAAGCACGCCGAGGAGACGTTGTTGACTTGTCTGGTCATGGAGAGGGAGGAGTCCAGGATGAAGCCCACGTTGCGTGCATGGTCTGTCGGTTTGGGTGCGGTGCCCAGGGCGGGAGGCCACCAGGAGTCGTCCCAGGCGGAGGGGGAAGAGCCCAGGATGAGGACCTCCGTCTTGTCCGAGTTCAGTTTCAGGCGGCTGGTCGTCATCCACTCGGCTACCTCTCTCATCCCTTCGTGCAGGTTGGCTCTGGCGGAGGCGGGGTCGTTGGTCAGGGAGAGGATCAGCTGGGTGTCGTCGGCGTAGGAGATAATGCTGAGGTTGTGTTTGCGTATGATGGCCACGAGGGGGCTCATGTAGACGTTGAAGAGAGTGGGGCTCAGAGATGATCCTTGAGGGACGCCGCAGATGACTTCGGAGGCCTCTGACTTGTACGGTGGTAGGCGGACTCTCTGTGTTCTTCCGTCGAGGAAGGAGATGATCCATTCCAGCGCCTTGTCCTGGATTCCGATGTTGCTGAGGCGCTGTACTAGGGTGCGGTGGCAGACCGTGTCGAAGGCCGCGGAGAGGTCTAGGAGGATGAGGGCTGCTGTTTCTCCATTGTCCATCAGGGCTCGGATGTCATCGGTGGCGGCGATGAGGGCGGTCTCGGTGCTGTGATTGGCTCGGAAGCCGGACTGTGAGGGGTCGAGGGATCCGTTCGTCTCGAGGAAGGCGGCCATCTGCTTGTTGACGGTCTTCTCGATGTCTACTTCTTGCTTCAAGGTACTCATTCTTCATTGCTACTGTCTTCAGGATTTTTTCCATGCGGTCAAGCTTTTTAGCAGATTGCGCGGCGCCATCCTCGAGATCAGAGATTCGACCTTCAGTAGTTTCCAGCCCGCGTTTGTGGGTATCCAATCTAGTTCCAATTGCATCCTATCTCTTTTTCAAGGAATCAAACCGTCCATCTAGGGAATGAAATTAGCTCGTAGTTCTGCCATAATGGCGTCAGCGCTGAGGGGAGCTTCCGCTGTGTCTGGCACCTCACCACCGCCCTCCGCCATGTTGATTTCCGCAGATACATCAGGGGCGTCAATCTCTGGGAACTGAAGCAGCTTCTGTTTAGGATCTTTTCTCCTTGTCATCCTCTCCAACACACCAGGCTGTGTAAAGGGCAATGGGCGCCAACTTGCCGATAACTATGTAGATGCACTATTGGAACGCCACTAGACACCTCAACCTGTTACTTTCAACTTGCAGCCTCCACAATGCAGCAAGACCTCCGGGTACGCAACCTTGTAAGAGACAACAGCGTCACAAGTTAGGAACACAATTAAAGAGATCAGGTGTGAACAAAACAGGGCTCTTTTATCGGACAACGAGGCTACTGTAGCTGCATTTTATAAACACTATGCAGATGAGTATAAGGCGGTTTTGGAGGTCAACCCAGAAGAAGTGCTGAGGTGGTTGGCGCAAGATCCGTATAAGTAGCTACCAATGAAGAAGACTAGGCCTTTGAATGGAGAGATCAGCATAGGGGAATTACAGAAAGCAATAAGTGAGGGAAAGAAAGGGAAGGCACCGGGACCGGATGGTCTCCCTCACAAAGTTTATTGGGCCTTGGCGGATACCTTGGGACCGATCCTGTTACATGTGTTTAATTATATTTTTATATCTAGAGCGGGTTTTCCAGACTCTTGGAAAGAGGCCATCATAGCTTTAATCTTGTAAGCTGGTAAATCCCCCAAAAAGTGCGATTCATATAGGTCAGTGTCACTTTTAAACGCTGACTGTAAGCTTTTTGCAAAGATCATAGCATAAAGGCTCAATAGGGTTATCCCCTTGGTGGTACATAAGGATCAAAAGGGTTTTATCCGAGGGAGAATGCTTAAAGAACTGACATTCAATCTTATTGGGGCAATAGATCTGGCAACCACGTATAATCTCCCTTTAGAGGTAATGGCACTAGATGCCGCTAAAGCCTTCGACTGTGTCATTTGGGCCTTTTAAGAACAGTAGTCAAATCTCTTAACATGGTTCCAAATATATGTAAAATGCTTGAGGGTATATATGCGGCACCTCTTGCTAGGGTTTTAGTTAATGGAGCTTTGACAGAACCAGTTCAGATATAAAGGGGAACGAGACAGGGTGGTCCTTTGTCCCCCCTGTTATTCGACTTATATGTAGAGCCACTAACTTGACGGCTCAGGGACTACGCAGAAATTCGAGATTTTAATTATAATGGGTGGAGTAAAAATATAGGCCTATAGGCAGACGATATCTTGATCTTTACCAGTGAGATCCATAGAGCACTCAAGGCTGTTCTAGCAATTACCACTGAATTTGGGAATATCTCAGGGTATAAGATTATTAAGCAGAAAACTGAGATTATGACTTGGAATCTTACAGGAGATGGGACAAGATGCACTAAGGACATGAGATATCTAGGGGTAAGGATTACACAGGATATCTCTAAGCTCACGGAAGTAAACTTCGAGATTGCTAAGAAAGAAGTGGTCACCCTGCTGAAGAATTAGGCGCATTTACCTTTGACCCTGTTCGGTCGGTTAATCTTATAAAAATGATGATACTGCCGAAGTTTACGTTTTTGTTTGAGTCTATTCCTCTCCCCTTTCCTAAAGTTTGTTTTTCAAAACTCCAGGGTCAGATCAGCTCTTTCATTTGGGCTTCTAAGTGGCCAAGAATCTCCTGGAAGAAGTTGAGAAGGAGATTGGAAAAAAGGGGCCCTAGGGTTAACTGATCTGCTGCTATACTCTTGGTCTTTCGTGTTAAAAAACGGAAGAATGCTTTTACTCACACCATCTAATTCAGGAATAGGTTGTTTGTTTGAGGTCCAGTTGAAAAGCCACGAACTGAGGGAAGGAGGTTTTTATGTTAAAGTACGCCGACCCAAGGTACTTCAAAAAAGTAAGGCTAAATATCTTAAGAGGCATGGCTGAGACATGGTATAGAGTAAGGAGAACTGTGAAGCTGACATATTTTAGCCATTACGCTCTGATTTGGGATTCTCCGGGGTCCCCCGAATGGGCCAAAGATGCATTGGCTGCACCCTTTAGGGAAGCAGGCATAGAAGTTTGGAATCATCTCCTACAGGAAGATCAGTTGATTTCATGGGAGGAATGTAACCAGATATCAGATCAAAGAATATCAAGATTTAAATATCTCCAAGTTTTGAGCTGGTTTCAAGCTTCTAGTACAAAAGTTGGAGGCTATAACGAATTGGAGGAGAAAGTTGTCTCCAGGCAGTCTCCAGTCAAGGAGATCGCACTCTGGTATTGGTTCATGGTGGACATGGAGGACGGGAACTTCAGCCTTCCTGATGAACTTTGGTGCGAATGCTTTCTGTCAACTACGCTTGAAGATCAATGGCAAGTATCTATGCTTACTTTATACAAAATAGTAAAACCTGCATACCTGAGAAGGAATCATCTCTTCACCTATTGGTCTCCTCGGAGGCTATCAAAGTTTGGTCGAGGAGGTGATGTGGCCTGCCCAAAGTGCGGCAGCCTGAGGGAAGACGACCTCCATATATTTTTCCTTTGTCCAAAGATCCAGCCCTTTTGGATGGCTGTGAGTAAAGTGCTATCTGATTCCTTGATGATACAAGTTAAGGTAAGCGCTTTACTAGTTATTTTTGGATTGATGGACTTTGAAAGTGTAAGCAATAAGAATCATCTAAATTTGATGTTCTATGCGATTTTACTGGCCCGTAGGGAAATATGTAAATTGTGGGGTTCACCGATTCCTCCAAGTTATGAAGGTTGGCTATCTTCTGTAAGAAATGTGACAAAGCTAGATAGCGCAATTAGGGGGCGTAGTAGACAGGAATTTTAGGCATCTATTATGAATTGTTGAAAGCACTGTTATTTAGTTTAGGTGTCCTACGATTAAGCCCCTTTACCGTCTCGGCTGATAGTACCTTCCTTCATGGTGATTGTTTTATTTCTTCACAGGGTTGGTGTATGTATTGGGCTCGGTACGGTGTGATTGGTGGCTCCAGGGCGCCCTGCAGCTACTCCACCATCGGGGACTTATGTCAGCAAATGAGGTTATGGACATTTCAGCTAGCGAGAAAAGCGAAATGGTACAATAGAGGCAAATGAGGATAAAAAAAAGAATTACATTTTTTTTTAAACAGGGTCACGGGCTGGCTCTACCACTATTTATAGAGGGCGCTTCTGAAAGGAACGTTTCAAGCCACAAAGGGTCTACCAGCACACCGGCGCCCAAGCCATAGACACAATCAACCCCCGAGCGCATCCGCAGTATCTAACATGGCAGCATCACCAGGGGGACAGGTTTGCGGGGACTGCAATTACGGAAGGGGCTCAGGCAGCCAGCAGGCCTCACGCTTTTACCCCACCAGGGCCCAGGACTGAATTCAGGCTGAGTCAGTTATCCCCTCTGGGGGAGTACTCTAATGCATGGCGCTACGAGGCCCAGGATCGGCTGCAAGCTGTTCCAGAGTTCCCCCCCTAGGAAACACTCTAATGTGAGGCGCTGGTGAGATCTTCAGAGCCTCCAAGCTCCAGACACCATTGGGTGAGTATGGGAAAGGATGCACCAATCGCGCTCCACCAATACTCTCACAGCAGGAGCGACAGAGCGCAAGGTTGGCCCAATGACAAGGAAAGCAAATGGCCGGCGAGACGCTCACTTTAACTCCGGGAGGGCCGGCACAAAATCAGACAGAGTCCGTCTCCGTAAGCCCCACCGGGATCACTCACAATCCTAAATGCCGTAAACTATTGCCGGAGCCTCCAGACTCCACACGCCGTTTGTAGGGTGCAGGCAGAACACACTGGCCGTGCCCCTCCACCAGTTCTCCCCGGCGCTCTGGAGCGATGTGCGCACTCGGCGAGGCCTAAGTATGGTGAAAGTCACCACAGAAGGCCCGCTTCCCCTAGGCGTTTCTCTGGGTTCCGGGCACTTTGACACCCCGGAATCGACTCCACAGCTCTGGTGAGTAGCCCCAGCCACAGGGCGATCTTCAGCCGGCAGGAAGGATCAGTTCCATAGGGGCTAAAAATGCAAGATTTCGGAAAGATCGGCGGAGCTCCAAGGCTACACAGCCATCTTGGTCAGTAGCCTGGCCATGCCCCATGGGAGTTTATAACTGAAATGAATTCTTCAAAACTTCCGGCCCTATGTTGTGAATGGCCTTATAGGCAATGCAGTGTGCTTGGAATTTTGTTCTGCTTCTTTTGGGCAGCCAATGGAGCTGTCTCACCACGTAATAGATAGATATAAATTTCGTAGTATCCTAGTAGCCGCATTCTGCACCAACTGCAGCTTATTAAGAACCGTTTCCTGAGATTTGATTAGAAGGCTGTTACAGTAATCAACTTTGGACATAACCAAAGCAGATATTTACTTTCTCCTGGCACCAATTGGGAATCAGAAGCAGTTTATTCACCATTTTTAGGACATTAAAGGATGAGGAGACGACTGTGTTAGCATAATGTTTAAAAGACACCCAGGTTTTTGGCTTTAGCCACCAGCCCGCAGACCACCCAGGAGATACATTTCCAAAGACCATTACTTCTGTTTTGGATGAATTTAATTTAAGGCATTGTCTTGACATCCAGGTACTGATGGCCAACATGCCATTGTGAAAGGAAGCCGATACTGTTTCCCTGTTTTTATGAAAGGTGAGCACTAATTGGGTGTCATCTGCATATGACGTAAGAGCTTGTCCAAACTATTTGATCACTCGTGCTAAGTTGGTGATGTAAATGTTGAACAGTGTCGGACTTATCAAGGCTTCCTGCGGGACTCCGCATGGAAGCAAAATACTGGAGAATTGCAATCGCCCAGACTAACTAGCTGGGTATGATTCGATAAAAATTATGTCAGAAGGGATTTTGTCTTGTTTCCAATGCCTAGTGTAGAGATACGGTTGAGCAGCGTGGCATGATCAACTATGTCAAATGCTGCTGATAAGTCCAGTAGCACAAGTACGACTGCACCTCCTTTGTCTAATTCAAAGCTAATTTCATCAGTGGCTTTGATGAATGCGGTTTCTGAACTGTGGCCTTTCCTAATGCCAAACTGTGTTTCATCCAACAGCTTATTCTCATCTATGTATTTTGGCCAATTGATCGTTCATAATTTTTTTAGCAAGTTTAGCAGGCAAAGGGAGACGCTCAATTGGTCGATAATTTATAGTCTCCACTGGATCCAACATAGATTTTTTTAATAGTGGGCGAATAGAAGACTTTTTCCATTGGGAAGGGTAGGTGCCTGAGCTAAACATAGAGTTTAAAATGTTGGCTAGGTTTGTATTCAAAAAAGGTCTGGAATTTGCCCCACCTTATCCTGGAAGCTGAGGGCTAACGAGTCATAAAGCACTTGGGATGCTACCTTTACGTAGCTGCCTGCTGGCACTGCCAATTTAGGCACCACCTGACACAGCTGTTTGGTGGAATTGTGTGGGGTTTCTATTTCCCTTTTATAGTAGTTACTTTTTTCTTTTAGAAGGAGGTGTTTACAATTCGCTAGTGCCAACTTATAGAGAGATTTCTCCTGGCTGTTATGCTCTAGGCGCCAGTGCCTCTCTTGTTTACTGCACCATTGTTTCTCCAGCCTCAAAGCCTCAGAGAACCAGGGGGCTGAGGGAGTCCTCCTGTTTTTGGAAGCTGTTTTATATGGAACTAGTTTAGCAAAGCCATTTTGGAGCCAGTCCGTATAGTATTTAGTGGCCAGTTCTGGATCTAAAACAGTTTCTGGCTTAGTATTAGATGGATGTTGTTTAAGAAGAGCCTGATCTATACCAATCCAACCCTTAAACTGTTTAGGGGGTCTGAACTAGTGTATGGGGAAGTAGGATGCAGAATACCAATAGTACTGCATGGTGATCAGACCACATCAGAGGAATGATCTTGTTTACTGAGATTGTCTCATTCGTGAAAAGGCCATCCAGCGTGTGACCTGCCGAATGGGTAGGGCCGCTGACTCTATGAAAGTGTCCTATAGCATCCAGCTCCGAGGTGAGGGATACAGAGTCCTTGTCCTCAGTAGCTTTCAAATGAAAATTAAAATCCCCTAGAATGGTAAAGCTAGATTCACCAGCTGTGGGTTCTAGTAGGTTTCCTACCAGTGATAAGAAGTCTCTCTTGAGGCCTGCAGGCCGGTAAAGAAGGAGCCCCTTGAAAGATTAATGATTGGAAAGCGTTATGATGAAATTGAATGCCTCACATACCGTAGAGGGAACCCTGGGCTGCTGCAGTTTTGATCACTGTACTTGGTCTGAAGCATGACAGTCTGTCATGGAAACTAATGTCCATTTCTGCAAAGTCAGACAGCCAGATTCATCAAGCTAAATTGCGCTCGCAAAGGGCCAGATTCTGAGAATCTGGCCCTTTGCGAGTGCAATTTTTGCATTTGGGATTCATCATCCCAAATGCAAAAATCGTTATTTGCGAAATCGCATATTTGCGAGGAATTGGATTTAAGGAATCTCTATTAGAGATTCCTTAAATGCAATTCATTAACCAATTTGAAATTGCGAATTCGCAATATTTGGTCGCTATTTACCACGAAGTCTGACTTCGTGGTAAATAGCGAAAAAATAGAAAAAAGCACTTTAGTGCATTTTTCTCTGTTGCATGTTACACACACACACATGTCCTTTGGACATGTGTGTGCGCAACACCTGTGTAAATTTGCATTTCAGGGGTGCTACAGGGTGTCCTTTGGACACCCCTGGCACCCTTGAAATCGCTATCTTATTTACGATTAGCTAATTGCTAATCGCAAATATGGAATACTCCCCATTCATTCCTATGGGCCTTTAGGCCAATAGGAATGAATGGGGAGTTATTCCTTATTTGCGATTAGCAATTTGCTAATCGCAAATAAGGAAGATGTAGGAATCGCAATATTATTTGCAATTTCTACATGAATCCCGTTTTGCAAGTCCTTAATAGCATTCCTTATGAATCGCTATTAAAGACTCGCAAAATGGGTCTTTGGTGAATCTAGCTGTTTGTGACTTTATTCCACTTTCATTACTTTACTGCGAATTGATAAGTGCCTGTAATTTACTGGATCCTGTGACCTTGCTTATGTGTTCTTGATTGGTGAGGGGAGAATAATTACAGCGTGTTTTTACGCATTAGGTATGGTTCCTTGCTGAAGTAAGGATTTATAATAGTGGTTATCTCGGAATCTAGGATTAAGATGTTATCTTTTATTTCAGAGGCAGTGCATAGGTACACAGCTACAGATTAAACGTTCTGCTTATTGACTACTTTAGGGCTTGTTTTAAGCACTTGTGAAAGGGGACAAGGCAGATACGTTTTAATTGCACTATAATGGTTCTGTTCTTTGGGCAATATGAGTTCTGATCATAAGAGTTTGATTTTCTAAGATATATATTAGGTTATCACATTGCTTGTCTAACATGATCATAAAGTACTCCAGCAATTCTGATTCCGTCACTTCTCTAAATAGTTTAGAAATATGTTTAGTTTGGTGAGATTCCCAGGTAATTTAAATGACAATGAGTTTCCTAACCCTTTTTTACATTTTTTGCTCATTGTACTGCTTGATTGAGATATAAATAGAGGAAATTGTGTGCACCATATTTTTGCATGATATGACAGCATTAAGCTTACATTTTGTATGCCTGTTATGGGCATACAACTGCCATCTAGCAGTCATCCTAAAAGGAGCACAATTGGGGATGAATATGACACCAGTTTCATTTATACTCTAGTTTTTGTATTCTATTTAGAATGCAGCTAATTAACATGATTTACAACAACCTTCCTAATTATGTAGCATCCTTTCAGAATAGAACATTTTACCTCATATGTTTCAAGTTTAGTGTTGTTCATAAATACCTATATTCAGTTTCACTTTATCTTCAACCAGACTTATCAAGTATAATCAATCTTTCCGATGGTAATTTGGTTTTCTTCACCTTCTCCTAGTTTGAGAACTTCAGACACTTTCATGGTTTTTGCTAGTCCTGACACCATTGGCATGGTCTCCCCTGCAATGTTTTGCTTTTTGCCTCCTGTGTTTTTGGTGTGTGTTGGACTTTGTTTTGTTGGTCTAGATGTTTTGGGCACTTTACCACTGCTGTTCAGTACCAACGTCCAAGTTCTCCCTTCGTAAAACACTGTTATGGATTGGTGTTTTCATGATTGGCGATTTTACTAATCAGTCCCTAGTACAGTGCACTGTGTGTGCCCAGGTTCTGTAAATCAAATGCTGCTAGTGGGCTTACAATATCGATTGTCCCATCCACAGAAGCAGCCTGTCAATGCAACTCTGGCCTGCCATTGCAGAGCCTGTTTGCAGTCTGGTACTGTGATGTCGACTTGACAAGTGTACCCAATTGCCAGGCTCTAACCTTTCCTTTTCCTACATATTAGTCACCCCCTAAGGCAGGACAAAGGTACCCCTGTGGGCAGGGTGGAGTGTATGTGAAAGATAGGACATGCCCTGGTGTGTGGCATGTCCTGATTCTGAATTTCTCCCAATTTCGTTTTTCACCATTGCAAGGCTACCTGTTCTCATAGGATAGAATGGGGAGCTTCTTTAAAACATTTTATAAACATAACTACCCCTGGGAACAAGGTAGAAAAATAAAGTTTAGTATGCCTTAACTCAGAATGTTAAAATGCATCTTTTAGGGCGGGTGATTTTTACATTCTGTTTTTGAAAATACCGCTTTAAGAAAGTAGGTATTTTCTTGCTTAGCCTTCCAGTATGCCTCTGACTTGTTTGTGTATTACATCCGTGCCTGACCATCGCCAGACACCAGGCACGCTGCCCAATTTCACCCAAAACTTCCACCTCACTGGCCTCTAATGGCCATTCTCGAATACACTAGCCAGGAGCTCCACTCTCTAATGATAGCTCCCCACGACCCACTTGGTAATACTCCTGCCCCACTTACCGATGACCATGCAGCTCAGGAACTCCCCCACCTAGTCGGCAACATATGAAAGCATACAGTAGTATCAAATGCTCCCAAACAGAGTCTACTCCTCTAACACCTAAACACTTAACCTTTTTATATGTAACGCACGGTCTCTCCCTAAGCACGCATTAGAAATCTGGTCACTACTAGACACAGACACAGAAAAAACAGAAATATTTTGTCAACAAACTTACAGAGACGATAGCACCACATGTTCTGGCCTCTAGCAATTTTCTTCTATCATGCCGAAATACTACTAGACCCCCACACTAATGATCTTATCACCAGCATTAACACACTAGGCCTAAAGCAGCTATTGACAGGCCCCACTCACATCGCTGGTCACTCCTTAGATCGCCTATTCACAAATTCGCCTAATGTGGAGATCAACCAGCTACTCCCAATCCTATGGTCAGATCACCATGTAATCAGGTTTCACATCCATGTGAACCTAACTCAACCCCAATCCAGAAAAGAACTGAAACTGAGCAGACCCTGGAACAAGATAAGCTTAGATTCCTGTTCTACTCATTTTATTCCCCCCATTACTGAGTTCACTGAGCTCAACAAGGCAGCAATCAATCTGAATCTCGCAATTACCACGCCCTTAGATACCATTGCCCCTAGGAAACGGACTAGATGTCTAACAAACTCTCTCCCTGGTTCACCCCAGACTTAAAAACGACCAAACTCGCTGTCAGGGCAGCCAAATGCAAATGGTGACAGACAAAGAATGTAATAGACAGACAACAATACAAAACATCACACCGGCTCTATATGGACGACACAGCCTTAGCCAAAAAAGTCTATCTGGGGAACAGGATACACCAGGCATGGAATTCACACAGAGAACTATATTAAATAGTTCAGGAATTTACGAATCCCCCATCATGCTAGCCTCCACTCACCGAGACCCAAGAATGGGTCAACTCTCTCTCATTCTTTTTTACCAACAAAATTAACAACATTCATAAACTATACCCCCAACCAACTGACACGACCCTAACTGACACATTACCAGAGCAGACAGTCAACGAGTCTTATCCCACACACACTGCTGTTCTTAAGGAATTCCACACATTTACAGAGAAAGAAGTAGCCCTTACGGTAAAGAGAATTAAATCTGGATCCCCAGCCGACACGGCCTCCTCTCAAACTCTATCCAAAATTGTGTCGGCCCTCCTCCCCAACCTAACCAAAATCCTTAACCTTTCATTATCCCACTCTACCAAACCCTCTCACTGGAAAGAGGCCATAATCAGACCTATCTTAAAAAATGCACTGCCGACCCAACACAGCTTCTCAACTATCGCCCAATCTCCCTCCTGCCACTGTTCAAAAAGATCATGGAATCCTTGATAAATAACCAACTATACACTGTTGCTCTAACCGATAAAGGTTAAAATCTGTGTACATCTTACAGACCCCTTTAACATCAAAAACATGACAATAGGATCCTAGCCAAGGTGATCACCAGGCGACTATCGCTTTTGATGGAACAAATCATATCTCATGCAAACCGGCTTTGTTCCACATTGGTCCACCACTCTGAACCTCTGCACAGTTTTTGCTGAGCTGAACCGCATATCACCAGACCTCCAGGCGGCAGTTGCCCTGCTTGATGCTGAGAATGCATTTGACTCACTAGAATGACTGTTCCTGATAGTGACGTTGACCAGGCTGGGAATTCTGCATAGTTTTTTTGGAACTAATCATGCTGCTTCATGCCAACCCAGTGTCTAGGCTGAGGGTAAATTGTTCCATCCACAGTGACTAGAGGGACAAGCTGGAGCTGGCCCCTGTTGACCTTGCTCTTCATAATCACCCTAGACTGCCTGGTCCAGCAGCTACAGGTGCAGCACATGTGTTGCAGGCCTCAAACTCCTCCCCCTTTTTTTCCATAAATGGGATCATTAAGTGAATTGTCTACCAACAGAATTTGAATGCTTGGAACACTATGCAGCTCCAGGTTTGTAGAATGTGAAGTAGAGACGGGAGTTCCTTGGAATACGGTCCAGGTAAATCATCAACATCTGAGTCCTCATGCCCCTCATCCTCTCTGCCGTAGATAATCAAAGAATGAGTGTTATGCTGACAAACTCCGAACATCCTGGGTAGACATTTCCCCATCACCCAGATGTAAGACATCGGATGGAGTTGTACACATGGCTAGAGTCCGGAGTAGGAGCAGAATTTGCAAGGCTTCCTGTTCCTTGGTTGGTCCAATTACTTGACGAAGACTTATTTATTGAAAATAGATGACAATGAGTGCTTACTGTCTAAATTGCCTTTATTTTACATTTTTGAGAGGGTTTGTTCATCCTAGAGTACTTAAAGGTCCAGAGAAAACGAGAGACTAAACATGAATCTATTTAGTTTAAATTCATAGAGACGGTATGAAACCTTTAGTTTGTAAAAAAAATAATAGTAAGGGTTTCATAGGATTTCGTGATATGAATGTAAATGAAATAGATTCATGATTTTTTTCTTCTACTATTCTGTCAATCACGATTTAAATTTTACCTTCACATACTGCTTATTGTGTACTGCTAAACAACACTTATTTTTTAAAATGTGTTTGTTGGTTCACACAAATGCAGAATTTTTGCCTTTCACAAAGTAGCTTTTCCTTCCTTGCCGCTCAGTGGCTTTTCGCCAGATCCGCGGGAGAGCTGATGTTTTAATTCACACTGCACAGTGAAACATTTCCTGCTGGGCGTTTCAAGGCATTTCATATGGATTGCAGTCAAAATTGACAAAACAATGGTAGCACTCGCTGGAGAACCGTATCATTGCACACCTAGAGGCAAGAACATGCTAATTTGTCCATCCTCTTTGAGAAAAGGAAGTCAAATAAATCTGCATGCTCAACTACGACTCCTCACATTTTTCATAGCGTTATTGGCATGAAAATGTAAATTGAAGCAAACAAAAGCAATTACAAACAGTTATCAACAAACATTCTAGCCCAGATACGGGTGCCAGAGTTTCGGCACATTAAAAAGATGATGCCTGCTATCCATCTTTACATTTCCCATGAAGCTGCAGGGTACATCTATGTCAATGAGATGAGTATTGTTTACTTGAGAAGCACACCGTCTATCTTCAGATAAAACGCGAAAAAAAGCCATCATTATATCTCAGCCTAATGCATTATGGACAAAGAATGCAAGGTAGGTGATTTCGCTGGTCATTGCCCATCCTTTCTGCTCATATTCACACAATTTAGCACACTGTTAGTGACTGGAGAATGTTGAATATGGCCCTATTTGCAGGGTCACCCCAAACGTTTGCCTTCCTCCTTCTCTTTTTCTGACCTTTTCTATGTTGGTTTTAGGATTCTGTGCACTTTTTCAATGCTAAGCAGTGCTAAAGTGCAGTACTCTCTCCTTAAAATGTGGTAAAAATGATTATTCACAAAAGGCATATTTAATTCACTTATAAGTCCCTAGTAAAGTGCACTATATATGCCCAGGGCCTGTAAATTAAATGCTACTAGTGAGCCTACAGCACTGGTTGTCTCATCCACTTCAGAAGCCCTGTAAACATGTCCCAGGCCTTCTATTGCAGTGCCTGTGTGTGCAATTTTAAACTACCATGTCGACCTGGCAAGTTAACCCTCTTGCCAGGCCCAAATAGTCCTTTTTATTACGTATAAGTACCCCCAAGGAAGGGCCTAGGCAACCCTATGGGCAGGGTGCAGCATATTTGAAAGGCAGGACATGTACTTTTGAGTTTTACATATCGCAGTAGTGAAAAACTGCTAATGTCGAGCTTCACTACTGTAAGGTCTATCTCTCCATTAGTTTAACATTGGGGTTGTCTTAAAACATATTTTATGTATAATTCCCAAATTGGGAAAATATAGAGATTTGTAGTTTGTTGTCTCTGGAATTTAAAATCAGAACTTATGGTGAGGTTGAATTTTAAATTGTAAGTCTGAAAATATGGCTTTCATAAAGGTGGCAGTTTCTTACTTCACCAATTCTGTCTGAGTTTGGTGACAGGTGGGCTTTATTCAAATCTCTAGACAGTAACACAAAGAGAGCTGGGGCGGTGACATTTGAATCCTGATGGCCCATCACCAGGCTGATGTGCCTTCCTTAGGTAGATTGGGAGGGGAGAGCCGACACTTGCACCTGAATATGGCTGTGCCTGTCTCTACAGAAGGTGCTGCACACCCCCCTGTAGTGAGTGCGGATCCAGGGCAGGAAAGGCAGGGACTTTCTGATTTTCAAAGGCCTCTTTGAAGTCTCTGCCACTTCAAGGAACATTTGGTATAAAACTGGACCACTGACACCACCAAATCAGACCTTTGCTGGAGCAAATTACATTCTGCCTGGAAGAAGAGCTGCTGTGCTGTAGGAGGGACTACCACTTTTCCACCTCCATTGCTATGTTGCTGTGTACTGCTGCCTGCTGGTTGCTGTGCTGTAGGGGTGACTGCCACTTTGCTACCTGCTCCGCTGTGTTGGCCTGCTGCCTGCTGATTTTTGCCTGGGAATGAGACGGACTGCACCAGTTTGCCACATCCTTGAACCCACGTTCCTCCAAAGGGTTGTTTTCTTGCCTCCTGTTCTCTGAAGTCTAAGGGTCACAAAAGACTTCTTGCAACTCTGCTTGTGCTGCTGGACTCTGTGATCTGTGAGTCCTATCCTTGCCTAAAAATTATATTTTTACCTTCTCCACATCCCAAACTATTTTCTTTCCTCTGTTCATCTAACCAGGATTCGCTTTGTAGTGCTGTACATGTCCTCTAATCAGCCTAAACAGACTCTTGCCTACAGAACCCTGGGAGGTCACCATATAAGTCTAAAATATTTTCCTCAGTTCCACTTCCTAATCTTTCTTTCCCTGATTGGCCAACTGCAAAATGCCCTTAAAATTCGCTCTCCCAATAATGCCATTTCCTTTGCAATGACATCATATTGAAAATGTGTGCACAGTACCCACACATCTAATAAAGTTCTGCATGTGTTCTGCTCTGAATTGCACTCTAATGTCCGTTAATAGGGACTCTGGAAAACCAGATCTCAAAAATATGTTATCCAAGAATTTGATCACCACACTAGTGTCCCATATGTGAACCACCTCTACATACAAATATCTAGAGAACAAGTCCATGAACACTAAAATGTACTTATAAGACCCTTCATTCCACATATTAGGTCCAATGATGTCCAAGGTCACTTCACCCCATGGTAAATTGGGACACCGTAAGGGACGTAATGGAGGATTTAAAGTTTTCTGAGATATTTTAGGTCTTTCACAATCCACACAGGATTATACATACCTCTCTGTTTCTATGTCCACTCTGGTGCACCAATATAATGCCTTCACGTTTCTTTTGGTACATGGTGTGCCTGCACGTCCTTTATGACAAATTGACACAATCTTATTTCTGATGGCTCACAGTGGTATTATTTTGTCGCCTTCCACTAAACAAATGCCATCAACATTGAACTAATCGCTAACTTCCCAATATGCTTTCATCTCACCTAATGCTTCTGCTTTCACATATTTTCCCCATGCATTTATAAGTCTCTCTTTAACATTTTTTAAGGTATCATCCTTGCAATGCACTTCCATCAACTCTACAATCTGCGAACCTTTGAACTCATTTACCTTAAAAATCCCTGCAACACACACATCATTCAATGGATTCAAGTCTATCTCCCCGAGATGTAAAGACACCCTGCTTAGGATATCTTTTGTTACATTGTTTGTGCCAGGTACATACTGGAATTAGTTTTAAAAATCCTGCAAATGCATGGACGATCGTATAATCATTTCTGACGCCCTCAACAACCCTTCTGTTGTTAACAGCTGTGTCAAAGGTTTGTGGCCTGATCTTACTACAAATTGTCTTCCCCACTAGAATTTCTGAAATTGTTCTAGTGCCCACATACATGCCAAAGTTCCTCTCCCTGTTACAAAAGTATTCTCTTCTGTAGGGGAGAGGAGCCGGGAAGCAAAAGCTATACCAATTTCAATTCCCTGTTCACCCTTTTGTGTGAGTTCACTTCCCAGATTCTTTCCACTGGCATCTGTGGTAACAGTTGTTTTTGCTGTGGGGTCATAGCCTTGTAGAGTAGGTGCTTTGCTGATTGTTTGTTTAATTTTAAAAAATGGCCCTTGAGGCACCCCTGATCACTCAAGATTACTTATGTTTTTCAACAACATATGCATCTTATGTTTTCTATAAAATTTCTCTACAAACTTGGAATACAACTCTGCCAATCCCAAAAAGGAGCAAAGTTCGTTCTTGATTTTGGGTGACAGGGGCTATTTAATAGTCTCTACAAGATTCTCTTTCGTTGATTCACTTGTTACTAATCTCGTGCCCAAGATAAGTGACCTTTTTTTCAGCATACTAGCACTTATTGATTTCAGCTGTTAAACCCTTTTTCCCGAGTATGTTTAAAACCTTCCTTAAAATCTCATCATGTTGCTGCTTAGTCTTCCCCATGACTCAGATATCGTTATGAAAGAATGCTACTACAGCAATGCTCCCAAACAGTTGTGTAATGAGTCAGTGTAAAACTACAGCTAGCAATGCTTGACCAAACAGCATATGTCGAAATTGGCAACAGCCAAACGGCGTCCAGAAGGCAGTGAGATGTGTAATCCTGGGATCCAGAAATACCTGGAGATGTGAGACAGATAGATTCAGTGTAGAAAACCATTGTTTTGCATTCCTGGCCAAGAACATCTCATCTATCCGTGGCAAGGGAAATTATGTTATATGTTATTCAATACCCTTAGATCAACACAGAAACGCACTTTGCTGTTGGAATGTCTGTCCACCACCAGTATAGAAGTGGACCAAGTTATCACCACTGTCTCAATAATGTGTGACTCTCTGAGGGGCATATTTGCAAGAACGTTGTTAAAATTATCGCATTTTTAGCGGCAGGAGACTGCAGCTAAAACGGCGATAATGGCCTTGGTAATATGCGTTAAAGAATTCCAATAGAAGCCCAGGTTAGATGTCCTGCACATCTAACCTGGGCTTCTATTGGAATTCTATAAGGCATGTTAGCACGCCCATTATCATCGTTTTAGCGGCAGTTTCGTGCAGCTAAAACGGCGATAATTTTAATGACGTTCTTGCTAATATGCCTCCAAGTTACTCCAATTCTATCTTCACTTCCTCCTCTCTGCCTACGAAGGGAATATTGCATGCTCTATGAGTTTAGGGAGTCATATTACCTTTCAATCTAATCTGGTAAGTAAAACCCCTCAATGTACCACTTTTACCATTGAAAAGTAATGACAATTCATTCAAGACCAATTTCCTTGTGTCTTCCCCCTCACATGCCACCAATACTTACTCAGAACTATTCAGAGCCGTAATTATAGGGTTCCTCTTTGGCTACATACAACTTGCAAAGTGCATGTCTGTTCTTGAACCGGAATGACAGATGCCTAAACCCTACTATATTAACTGTTTCCCCTGTATAGGTTTCAGGGTTGACATCCGGTGGCTCCAAATGATTACCAATGACTGCAAAGAAATGCTTTTCAATAATCGTATATGGTGATCCAAAATCAGCTGCTACCTGTAATGATATTTAACAAACAAGATGAAAACAAAGTTGTTTGTTAGCACCATCACCCAAAACAAAACATTTCAGTACCACTTTCTTTTTGTATTCACATAGAACTTAACTCATCCACACTCTCCTGCGATAAAGAATCATCACCATCACTCTCCCTCACACAAGCATCATTACAATTTTTTTTCTTTCTTTTTGCACACTCAGGCAAATGGCCCACCAAACCACTTGGCTGATTTAGCCAGACATTTGTAAAATCTACCCGAGTGTGAACTACTGCACACTGGTAGCATGTAAAGTTAGGGTTCTTCGTTGGGGTGGTATTCTTTATGTTGAATTGCCTTGGAGTCTGCATTCTTTTGGACTTGCCATATGATATTTTTTTTCACAGTATCACCATCTCCCTTCTCCTGAGCAGTGCAGAGTAGAAATTTTGCCTAAAAAATATCGTGGGACAGAAATATCGCCGCAAAACTTTGGTACAGAAGAAATATCAAGAACAAAAATGTAGTTGACAAGAATATCGACTGACAGGTAAGTAATATCGATTACATCAATATTTATGTAATAAATATTGTTTACAAAAATATAGTTCCCAAAAATATCGATGTATTAATAATTTAATGTGGTTTAGTGTTTTTAATGAGAATTGTTTGTTATTTTATTATATGTTTTAGAGTTTTATTAGTTATTAATTTAATTTAAGTTTAATTCTACGTTTTAGTTCCGTAGCGGTTTTTGTGTTTAGCGGGGAATAGGGTGGGAAGTAATTTAATTTTATGAAATGTGTTGAATAATTAATGTGTTAATTGTTTAATTAAAAATAGTTTAATAATTAGTTGCCAATTAATTTCAATTAGTCCATTAATAAATAATTAGGTCAATTGCTTAGTTAATTTTAGGTGTGTGTTGTGGTGTTTACATGTGTATAATGTGTGAAGGGTGTTATTTAATAAAACAAATTATTGATTAATTATTAAATACTTTTAGGTTAATTATCATCAATTAATTAGTATTTATTAATTGTAATTGTGTAATTAATTTTAGGTGTGTTTTTTGGTGTTAATATGTGTAAATGGTATGAAAGATGGTAAGTAATACATTTTTTGATTAATTAATAAATATTAATACATTAATTTTCATTAATTAACAAGTAATTATTACATTTATTTATGTAATTAATTGTAGGTGTGTGTTGTGGATTTTATAGTGTTAAATAATGGGCAATACTTTTTTTATTATCTTTGTTATTAATAATATATTTACATTTATGTATTAATTATCTTAATATTGGAAATTAAATGTAATATAAATGTTGGTAGGTGTATTTTTTATTGTTTTGGGATCCAGCACTTTCCCTACTGTTGCACTCACTGGAGTGGGAATAGTCATTTTGTCCCCTCCGATATCCAGCATTTTCCGTACTATTGCACTCGCTGGAGTGGGAATAGTAATTTTTACCCCTCCGCCATCCAGCGCTTTCCCTACTGTTGCATAGGAGAGAGAATAGTAATTTTTACCCCTCTGCTATACAGCGCTTTCCCTACTGTTACACTCACTGGAGTGGGAATAGTAATTTTGACCCCTTTGCTATCCAGCACTTTTTCTACTGTTGCACTCACTGGAGTGGGAATAGTAAATTTTACCCCTCCGCTATCCAGCGCTTTCCCTACATTTGCACTCATTGGAGTGGGAAAAGTAATTTTTACCCCTTTGCTATTCAATGTTTTAAGTACTAATGTTTTTATTTTGTTTTTAAATGTATGTATTATTTTTTTAAATAGTTTAATGTGTTAATTAAATACAGAATATTTTATTTTAAATTATTTATATGTGTTTATTTTATTTTTATATAATTAAAAAAGTTTACAAATTAAATAAAGATAATAGTTAATAAAATATATTTAAGTAAATATATGTATATGTAAATATTTGTTTGAGTTTATATGTAATAAATTAACTTTATTTGTTATAATTAGTTTAAATATATTACATTTAATTGATTTTGTTAATAATAATATGTTTTCATTAATTTATTTTTAATGTATGTTATTTTTTAAAGTCGATATATTTTTTTTTTACATCGATATTTTTGAGTCAATATTGTAATTACCTGTTTAAGTATAGGAATTCAATATTTTTGTAATCAATATTTTTACATCGATTTTTTTTTAACCATATTTTTGCAATCATTATTTTAAAATGGATCCTCCTGAGCTAGGGAGGCTTTGGCGCACCGTTCTAATAGTTTGGCTTTCTTTACAGTCACCATGACATCCTTGAGACTGTACTAATCTGCAATCCATAATCTTATTCATGCTTTTGTTTTTTGCGCACGTAACTATCTGATCGCCTACTTATTCACTGTGTAGGTTTCAAAACCTACATGTGAGGGACAATTTTCAAAAGCTGCAATGTAATCTTTAATAGACTGACACTTTTCCTGTTTTCACCGGAAACAGGCATGCCTCATACACACACTGTAGGTGAAAAATGCTCATCAAAATCCAACGAAACTGACTTAAAAATGTCCAAATCACCGGCATACCTTTTATGTTTCTGAAGGTGCTAATAAATTTGCAAATCCTCTGGGCCCAAACTGTACATTAAAATAATTTTCTTCCTCTCTGATGTAATAGTTCCATTACAGTCCTCCTAGTTGGCTTTGTAACTAAGAAAAGATACTTTCCATTAACCAAATGTACAGCAGAGTTTCCAGAGTGGTCAAAAATTATTTTGGTGAACTAAGATGTAAAGCAGAACTAACAATTGCTGAAGTAGCCTCATTTGCTGACATGTTTGAATCCCTCACCTTATGTATAGGGAACATGCTAAGCATTCCACAATCCACATTCTACATGACACATCCACTTTATACCCCATTACTACATTGAGAAACTACTATGGAGGGATACATTTGTATCGCGGATAAGAAGAACGTTTTTGGAGTCAATGACAGCCTCATATTTAAGGGCACACGTGTTTTAACTGGTGACTGTATTCTCTGAACTGGTGAATTAGCCTCCAATCCTACCACATCTGAACAGTATCTTACCTTTACTTTATAGGAACAACATTGGGAGTCATTACATTTGGGGAGTTACATTCTGAGACTTTATATAGTAGATAGGTTTTCTGTCCTTGACTTCACAGTAAAATGTGTTTTATCACTGAGTCAGACACATTGTTCAAACCTGAGGCAGGAGATCCAAGTCCACAATCTAGGTAACCATTGTTCAGCTAGTCCTGTCCAGACAGTATGTCTATTTACTTGTTCTTTGTTAAACCTGTCATCCTTAGGGTGGTCTTGCCTGTTTACCTTCACTTTTAGCTGTCTCTGTTTGCTAGTCATGGGACACTGAGCACTTTACCACTGCAGACCAGTGTTATAGTGCATGTGGTTCTACCCTGACCATGGCGATATTGGTGCATACATGATTGGTATACTTAGTTTAGTTGTAAGTCCCTTTTACAGTGGTATACCATATACCCAGGGACTGTAAATCAAATGCTACTAGTGGACCTGCAGCACTGATTGTGCTTCCCACATTAGTAGCCTTTCAAACCTGTCTAAGGCCTGCCATTATAGTGCCTGTGTCTACAGTTTACTACCACTTTAACTAGTCATTTAAAGCTACTTTCCAAGCCTTGAAGTCCCTTTTTATTACACATAAGTCACCCCTAAGGTCGGCCCTCCTATGAGTAAGTGGGTGTTGTGTAAGTAAAAAGTAGGACATTGTTATACTGCTACTCAGCCTGGGTGTCTATGTGAGAGAATGTTGGTGAATTGAATGTTCATGTGTTTGAGTGTCAGTTGGTGATGGGCTGAGCAGCAGTGAGGCTGCTCCTGGTAGGGCTCTCATCTTGTAATATACTACTTAAATAAATATACCTGAAGATACTACATGGACCAGTCTACTTTATTTACGAAATATTTTGGCAACGATTTGAGAAGAAAGGACCTGCGTTTGCCACATGATTGCATTGAAACTGCTGAGCTTGAACTAACGGTATTGAAGCTGAAGAAATTGAAGTAGAACTTTAAGAATCTGGCACCCAGAGCCCCACCAGTGACCAACCCATTGGCCACCCTAACCTGTAAGCGCCAGTTTATGTTGGAATTCTCTTCCTCCACCCTGCTCCCTTGTAACTGCTTTCCCTGTCGCAACTCTGTTGTGCCAGTCTCCGCTGCCTGCCTGTCCTGCTGCTTTTTTGTTCTGCTCCCTGCCAGTTCTTGTTGGACTTTCTACCACCTTGCTGCTGTGTCTCAAGAAGAGGTGTCCTTCACGAGGAGTTGGAGTTACAGTTCCTCTGCTCATCTGTTGCCTGAATCCTTTTAAAACATTTTGCACTGGCTTTGGATTTACCCTATCGTGTTTTGTCCTCATATGGAATAACTAGTTTAAGGTACCTTTTCCAGGCTGAGATAAAGTGTTTTGTCTCTTGCCAATTTTGAAAGTATCCAGCCCAGAGTCTCCCTAATTGGAGTACCACTGCTCAGTGCTTTCAAAAGCTATTCTACCCTGTGACTTAATAGTCACTTTTTCATACAAGTGTGCAGAGCATATTATGGGAGGTGAAGGACGCCTGAGAGGTGTGTCAACTTTTAAAAACACTTCAATTTGCATTTTGCTACTATCATCACTTCAACAACAGTGTCAGTTAAACCGCTACTTCCCTTTTGAAAACAAGCAGCGCGACTTTTACAGCTCGCGCGACCTTACTCTTGTGTCAGCGCTTTCTTTGGGTAATGCTGTGCCTTCATTATCTTCGACGTGTTCTCTGTTACTGCTGTGGGCCGCAGTGGATCACGGTGATGCCGGGAGCCATCCGGTGCGGTGTCACCAGTGCGTGCCGCTATCTTGTGCTTGGAAGTAGCGGGAGCAAAGACTTCAGTACTAAAAAGATTGCAACTTTGCTTTACTGCTGCTGAGGTAGAACTGAATTTCTGCCTTTCTATGCTGCTCTGCTGCCTGCTTATCTCTGCCCTGCTGAGTACAAGGACTGGACCCAAGTCACTTGAACCCAGAGTGTCTCCAAGGGCTTGATGACTTTCCCTTGTTCTGTAGTCTATGAGCTGTCAAAGATTTTCTTCAATGCTGTAACAGAATCTGGACTCTGCCATCTGTCAGTTCTATCCTGCTAAGTGGTGTCAATCCAGTACTGGGTCTATGATATGTGACTTCTGCTGAACAGAACCATCAAAATTGATGCAGTGACAACGTTGCGCCAATCGGAACCAATGCATTTCCCTTCAGGAACTGATATATGACATAGCTTTAATGGACCGCGCAGCCCAACGACGATGGACAAGGCAGCTCGATGATGACGCAGTGCTTGCTTCGTGAAAATGTTTGTCGACAGAGCATTCATCGCCTGCACAGATCGGAACCCACGCATCAAATCTTTAAAATCAATGCTTGCTCCATCCAAGGAATGTTTTCAGTGGGACCTGCATGAGTCCTGTAGCCAGCCTGCCCTTCATCGGGATTGGCCAGAACTTCGGATTTACTGTGGTCCAGCGTACTTCGGATTTACTGTGGTCCAGCGTGACCTTAAGTAACCCCTAAGCGCTAATTGCTTCCAAGCACTACTTTTCAATGTATTCTTTAAAATCTATTTTTGTAACCCTCTGTGGAGTATTTTTGTGGTGTTTTTATTGTGTCTGTGTTTGTGTATACTGCCCAAATACTTTACACATTTACTTTTTAAATAAGAATGAGAGCTTGGTGCCAAGCTACCAGAGGGTGAGCCCATTTATTTTTTAGTATTTATCTAGCTTACCCTGACAAGAGTGGTGGTTCCTGCTTGCATGGGGTTTATACTCTGACAACCAGAAACCCCAGTTCTAACACTCTTTGACTCAAGACTAAATACGCAGCTACTAGGTCTCAGCACGCATGTCTGCTTCTCTGGCACTCCCTGATTCTAACTATCTTTCGGTGCCCTGCACTCCCCTCCTTCTCCTTTCAGTCATAGGGATTACTGGATGAGGATCTGAACACTTACTTGAGTACCTAGAGTATTAATAATCTTTGCTTCCCTAGAGTCTGAATCCACTCACTACCTTGCCTCATTAAATCTGAATTGGTGCTGTAAGATATGTGGGGTTGGGTGTGAGTGGTCATCTGTGGCTATATGTGAAACCCTACCTTTGTGTGTTTTGTTTTTGTGTAACTGTGTGTATGCATTTGTAGGTCCGTCTATTGTGTATCTACATGTTGCCCTTTCTCTGCACCTGTTGATATGGATAAACAGACAAAATATTGACTACAAAATATCAAATGGACATAATATCAAGTACAAAATATAGGCTGGACAGAATATCGAATGGACAGAATATAGACATCAAAAATATCGTTTTGAAGGTAAGTAATGTAATATCAAATTTTAAAATATAGATAGTCAAAATATCGAAGTACATATAGGTTAAGAAAAATATCGAACTAATAATAATATCGAATTTTTTATAGTGTATTTTAAGTGTTAAAAGTGTTTATTAATGTTATAATGTAATATAATTAATTAATTGAATGTTATTTAAATTTTGCATAATTTAATTCTGTAGCGGGTTGTGGGTTTATAGGGGAATAGGGTGGGAAGTAATTTAATTATAATTAATTATAGATGTAAATTTATTTATTGGTATTTGTTTATAATTATTTGTTAATTAATTTTTATTATGTAATTAATTACATTTTAATTGCCAATTAATTTTATTCAATTGATTAATTGATAATTATGTTAATTGAACTAATTTAATTTCTGTAGCGGGTTGTCGGTTTATAGGGGAGTAGGGTGGGAAGTTATTTAATTATTATTATTAAATATGTTAATTTATGTAGTGTAATTTAATTATCATTAATTAAATATGTACATTTATTTATTGGTATTTGTTTATAATTCATTGTTAAATAATTTTTATTTGGTAATTAATTAAATTTTAATTGCCATTTAATTTTATTTAATTGATTAATTGATAATTATGTTAATTTTAATAATTTATTTTCTGTAGTGGGTTTTGGGTTTATAGGGGAATAGGGTGGAAAGTAATTTAATTATAACTAATTACATGTGTTAATTTTCTTTGTGTATTTATTAGATTTTAATTGTTAAGTAACTTTTTAATTACTAATTAATTATTTGTTAATTTGTAATTAATTGGTATTAATATATAACATTTTGTAATGATTAAATTAAATTAGTATTTGTAATTAATTAATTATTATATTATATTAAATTGGTAATTACTTTTAATAATTTTTTATAGATATTAATGTATATATATATTTTTTTAAATAATATATGAAGTATCAACTTTCCCTATTGTTGCACTCACTGTAATTGCTTTCCCTACTGTTGCATTCTCTGGAGTGGGAAAAGTAATTTTTACCCCTACGCTATCCAACGCTTTACCTACTGTTGCACACTCTGGAGTGGGAATAGTAATTTTTACCCCTACGCTAGCCAACACTTTCCCTACTGTTGCACTCTCTGGAGTGGGAATAGTAATTTTTACCTCTACGCTATCCAACGCCTTACCTACTGTTGCACTTACTGGAGTGGGAATAGTAATTTTAACCCCTACGCTATCCAACGCTTTCCCTACTGTTGCACTCTTTGGAGTGGGTATAGTAATTTCTACCCCTATGCTATCCAATGCTTTTCCCTACTGTAATTGTTACCCCTATGCTATCCAACCCTTTCCCTACTGTTGCACTCTCTGGAGTGGGAATAGTAATTTTTACCTCTACGCTATCCAACGCCTTACCTACTGTTGCACTTTCTGGAGTGGGAATAGTAATTTTAACCCCTACGCTATCCAACGCTTTCCCTACTGTTGCACTCTTTGGAGTGGGTATAGTAATTTTTACCCCTTCGCTATCCAACGCTTTCCCTACTGTTTCACTCTCTAGAGTGGGAATAGTAATTTGTACCCCTAAGCTATCCAACGCTTTCCCTACTGTTGCACTCTCTGGAGTGGGAATAGTAATTTTTACCCCTAAGCTATACAACGCTTTCCTTAATGTTGCACTCTCTGGAGTGGGAATAGTAATTTTTACCCCCACGCGATCCAACGCTTTCCCTACTGTTGCACTCTTTGGAGTGGGAATAGCAAGTTTTACCCCTACGCTATCCAACCCTTTCCCTACTGTTGCACTCTCTGGAGTGGGAATAGTAATTTTCACCCCTACGCTGTCCAACGCTTTCCCTACTGTTGCACTCTCTGGAGTGGGAATAGTAATTTTTACCATGACGCAATCCAACGCTTTCCCTACTGTTGCACTCTCTGGAGGGGGAATAGTAATTTTTACCCCTACGCTATCCAACGCTTTCCTTACTGTTGCACTCGCTGGAGTGGGAATAGTAAGTTTTACCCCTACGAAATCCAATGCTTTCCCTACTGCTGCACTCTCTGGAGTGGGAATAGTAAGTTTTACCCCTACGCTATCCAACCCTTTCCCTACTGGTGCACTCTCTGGAGTGGGAATAGTAATTTTTACCCCTACGCTATCCAACGCTTTCCCTACTGTTGCACTCTCTGGAGAGGGAATAGTAATTTTTACCCCTACGCTATCCAACGCTTTCCCCACTGTTGCACTCTCTGGAGTGAGAATAGTAATTTTTACCTCTACACTATCCAACCACTTATCTACTGTTGCACTCTCTGGAGTGGGTAAAGTAATTTTACACTTCCGCTTTCCTACGGTAATAATATTGGATATTTTTTAATTATATTATGTTACTATATATATATGTTTTAACAAATATGATTGTAAAACATTTTTTATAACTTTAATTAATCATTTAATTATTATTAGGTAATTTAAGTATTTTTAAGTATATTTTAGTAAATAATTTTTAATATTAATTTAATTTAACATTGTTTTTAATAAAGTCGATAATTTTACAAACTATACTTTTGTAAACGATATTTTTTACTCGATATTTTTGTACTTACCTGTTTGTAAATACAAAGTCGATATTCTGTCCGTCGATATTTTTTCGCCAATAGTTTTGGTAGTCGATATTATGTCCCTCGATATTATGTCAGTGATCTGTTGATATGTATGGCAATAAGGAGCATGGTTGGTCAATATCTCTCAATCTTGGCTCTCTCTACATAGTCTTTTAAGAAGGGCTATGACAACTCCCTATTTACAGTTGTGGGTGATTTTGCTGTTGGAGATGGATACGTTTATAATGTTAGTTAAGATTGGAATAAATGTATGTGGGATGATCTGTACTCATTTTCCCTGCCCATATCTGTCATGGGAGGCCTGACAGACAAGGGCAAAGAAAATGAATAAAGAGCCCCACAATCAGGAAAAAATCTCCCAAGTTGTCGAAGCCATTCCTTTTTTGTCCTAATGAAGTTTGTTCAGTGATAACAAAAATATATGCCAAGTGGAGTGGGCACTTGGAAACTTCCTTGCTGCAAAAGTAACTACAGTCTCAGTGTCTGCCTTCGCAGCAGTGAAGTTTCTGCTAGGTAAGTGGGGATCTCTTTATATGGCAGATAGTCCGCCGCCAGATTGGCAGGAGTCATGACCTCCTCCTACCTGGTGATGTCTTGTATCTCAGTTAGGCCTAGTGGAACACACTGTCATTTTACACATACATGTTCTTACTAAGTTGCCTCCTTCTTCCCACATTGACTTTTGGCAGACATTTGTATATGTGACAGTGCATTATTATTTTCATGTAACTACATTGGCTTACAAACTCCACTTGATAAGAACACTATCACGACATCTTGAACACTCAGTACAAGGTCTGAACTTACATTGTGCACATGTAAATGCTTGTTTGTCCATGCGGTGACGCAGCTATCTATAGAACATAAACAATGGTGGCTGGCTATGGTCTTGCTCGGAGCAAGGACTCTTTTGTTATGAATAAACAAGCATTTCCGGATTTAGGCAGAAGAGCACTTGCTGGTATTGCGAAGTCACTTCATGCTGGAACCTCAGCCCAGCTGTTTGATGATCCCTGACCAAGTTGGAACCTACATACCTTCCCTTTAGGTGATGGGGGTCGTATCACACTACACTTTTAGGTTAGGGAACGCATAGTAGGAGTACGCTAACTAAATATTGTTTTGTATGCTCGCATATATAATTTGTTTTTGCAAGATGGTGGTACTGTTCATTTTGTTCTCTGTCCTTATATTGCTAATTACTCTTATCTGTTGCCGTCTATTGATCATGGCAGTGCATACATGCTATAAAACAATTGTGATGGTTCAATAAATATTAAAAATACCCCTCTGTGTATTCTTTGTAAATTTCTCCGAGAGAGAGCATGAGTGACTGAGCAAATGGGTTCTAGTTCTATTATGATTCCTGTGGGACCCCTTCCCTTTTGCGAGTGGCTTACCACCAACTTGAAGTAGGTGGTAAAGTTTGAGTGTTTTGGAAACCTTATTGTTTAACCTTATTTCATGTATTGTTTTTTAAATACAATAGTATCATTTACCATTATTTGGAACCAGCATTCAGCTTAATAAGTAAGATTTTTCATTGAATGAATCTCAATAATCGTGGCTGAATGTTCCTTGTTTCTTACATGGCCTTTAAAATAAAATCCTCTGTGTTGCTGAATTCTGGTGCAGATTAAAACATTATTTTTCTATAAGTAACATTTTCATGAAGAGTTTCAACCAAGTCATTTTCTGCTGATTCAGAAAGTTGTTTGAACACGTATGTGACTTGACAGTGTGTCATTTCCAGGGACCTGAGGACAGAATAATTGACACCTGTTTCTTATCAGATTTAGCATTCAGGTGGGTTGCAGGGTTAGCAAATTACATGTGAAACTGCTGACTCTTCTGCACCAAAAGAGTAAAAGCAGATGCTGAATACTGAGCATTACCATTCAGTATTTGTTTGTCTTGACTACCATGTGTTACTCCAGGACTGAGGGTAACTGGAAATAGATAAGATGAACTTTCAATGAAAATGTTCTGCTTCGTTACCTATGCTTTTTAGAATTCTCTTTCATAGCAAACGACCTGACAAGCGCGAGAAAAGAAAATATGAACCATAAAACCTTATTAAATGTTTTGCCGGGCCAAATTAACTGTGCATATGGTTTGTGTTTGTTTACTCATCCTAGACTTTCAATATCCCGTGTTATCACCATAACATTGAGTGTAATCACACATGACTGTGACTGGTGTCATTTCAGGTTGTCGTTGAATTGCCTTGGCAGCTTCCCTTTCCTTATTAGCTATGCAGATACGTGAACTGAATAGTACCCAGAGAAGAAGTGTGTTTTTAGCAATTTCCTTCACTGTTGTGTTGGCCTCCAGCTGTCGCAGTTACACTTCTACGCACCACTTGGTCTTTATCAATGCTTACAGAATTCATTGTCAATGCTGAATTTTTTAAAATCCAATTGTTCATGACGAGCTCAGCTCGTCATGAGTGTATGGAGGTGTACATCATGACGAGCTGAGCTCGTCATGAGCGTCCAAGGAGTTAAACGTCTTCCTGATTCGTCCCTATCAGGTGGCACTCTGCTCCGTTTTTTGAGCCGACACAGCCCCTTATAATTTTAGGTTCTTCTCATTTCTTCATCTGTTGCGCTATCTACCATTTCTTCTGCTTCATAAACTTTGGGGTATATTTACAAAGAAATGTGAGAGCGCAGAGCTGCGCCAAATTTGACAACGCCATGCTCAAACATTTCCAAAACGCAGGTTTGTGTCTTATTTACAGCACAACACAGTCCTGTGTTTCCCTAGCACTGGTGATAAAATGAGCTGCCTAGCGCCAACGCAGGTAGCCTTGCAACACAGTGCAATGGTGCCTGCATTGCAGGGAGTGATTGTTTATGTGCTGAAAGGTGTTCCTTCTTGCACATAAACAATCCATAATGGTGATTTGTTATTTCTATGTGTTCTACATTCTGCAGCAATCATAGAAGTAGCAACTCGTCATTATTTAATGTTGTTTATGTGAAGTAAGGGAGACTTTCCTGCACATAAACAATCATTAATGCCATTTTGCTCTTAACATAGAAAAAGCAAAAAACAAGGAGAAATAAAAGCATTTATCCTCATTTTGTCATTTTAACGATTGCTCTTACATAGCTTTAGTTTTGGGCGCTGTCTCAGATGTACACATCTTTGTAAATCAGGGGCAGCATCAAAAAACGATTGGTGCTGCGGTGAAGCGCCCATAGGAATTCCCCATTGCTTGCCTCTTTCACTCTAAGTGATGCGTGTAAAGGTGCCATATTTACAAAGGCAGCATTAGGCCACCAAAAGTGGCTTAAAGCCGCTTTATAAATATGGAGAAGGGCTGAAGCACCACCAGAACGTTGCTAAAATTGATGTTCTAGTGGCACTATCCCCTTGTAAATATACCCCTTGGCTTTCTAAATATTCTTTTATCAGGCTCCACATTCCCCTATTTGAGTTGGGCATTACTACTGAGCCATTTCACCCTCTGGTTTAGATGAAGCAGCACTATGGTCTCATTTCAATGGGGTTTAGGGGCGGGAGTACCATGTGCCGACCACATAGTGATCAGTCTTACCCCTAAAAAGTGGTGTTCCCATCATTTCTGACCCGCTTTTGCATTCCATGTTTTGCTTCCCATTCTCAGATTAACTTCCAGTAGCGGTAGTTCCTTCCAATTGTACATTTCCACACATATTACCATGTTACCACCTTTCCATTTCACTGTATTCTCCTTCCTGTCCTCTACCTTTGCACAACGCCGTACAGTTCTATCCTTAAGCCGCATGTTTTGACATCTGTGTCTCCCTGCCCTGTCTCTTCCTGGTACCACTTATTCTTGCTCATCCATTTTCTTGCTTTTCTCTCTGTTCCTGTTCCAACCTCATCTGTTGTCTGCATCCCCACTTGGGCCCTAAGATAATGACCTCTTGTATAAGCATTGCATTTCACCTCCATGTACAGAGGCTTGGTGGGTGTCTCTTGAATTTATCACACCACCAGCTCCACTCATGAGCTCTTAGGCAACACAGTGCAGTGGCATTTTCTGCAGTTCTGCAGTCCAGCGGCACTAAAATGTTGTCGTATCTTGGCTGGTAATGCCCATTAGGATATTCTTATATCTCCTGACACTGCCTGCCTTTAACCCAGCCTTTATTTCTACCCCGATTGTTGATTTACTCTATGTACCTTGAAATATCGCCTGTGGTTTCTCGTCAGGTCAATACTGCTTGAAGAATACATTCGCCTTTATTAATTGATTTGATACTTGTACAGTGTCTTGGACACTTTCTTGACGATGGTCCAGTAAAAAATACCTTTGGGGCATCGAAATATCGACACCAACACAACTATGACTGTCTGGTCTCTTAGTTCGGGACCCCCAGCAGATAATCAACATAACCCCTGAATACCTTCTGTTATCATCCTGACAGCCGTTGTTTTGGTTTATGTGCTGCACCTACATTCTGCACCACTTTATGCACATTTACCACACATTATTACTGCGCCACATCACCTTTCACCATCGAGGCATCTTTTGCAGTTATCCTATGATGAATACAACATAAATGATTATACTGTTTCTTTATTCCCGTTTGTGCATTCATTATGTGAGTTTATTTGTCATATGACTGCATCACAATTGAAACTACTACCATACGAATATTATTTATTTATTGATTTATATGTATGTCATCTTCACCTTGGAGTTGGCTTGCCAGTTTAAGAGCGACCACGTGAACATCCTTCGAAGAAGAAGGCCGATAGCATTCACTTTTCTTTGTCCACCTTTCCGAAATAGTCCCTTATCCTGGACTCTCAGGAATGGGCCTCCAGGGGAAGATACCCTGGCCCCTTGACGGTGTAATCGTTGGATTTCCACACTACGCCATGTCTTAATCTCTCATTATCTGTCCTAATCCCACGGAATATTTTGACCTGGCAGAACTTCTTTTTCTTTTCCTTAAAGTAGGCTACATCAAACTTACTGGCTTTTTGAATCAATATCAACCATTCTTTGACATCCGGTGGTGAGGAAATAACCTTTACAACATGGGATGAGCCATGTGTGCCGTTTCACAGCAAGCAGAACCACGCTTGCCTTAACCACGCACATGCCTTAACTACGCATATGGGTGGTTAAAGCAATGCGCTGTCTGGATGCGTTGAAGGGTGAGCACAAAAAGAGGAAGGATCCGGAGAGGGAGCTAGTGGTGGGTTTTGAGGGGGTGGAGGGGTGAGTGTAGTTTTTATATGGCTCGGGGTTCGAATTGTTTTCAGAGTGTTGTGTTGTTTTTAGGGGTTGGGTGTTTGGATTGTTTTTGGGGTTAGGGGTTTCAAGTAGTTTTTAGGGCTTTAGAGTGGGGGGTGGGGATGGGGTTGTTTTTAGGGCTTGGAGGAGGAGTCAGGGTTGGTTTAGGGCTATGGGGTTGTTTTTAGGGCTCGGGTTGTTTTTAGGGCTCGGGTTGTTTTTAGGGCTCAGGTTTTATGTGGGTTCAGGGCAGGAGGGCTGGGTGTGATCTTTACCACACATATTCCTTTACCAGTCATGCCTGTACCACGAAATTGCATGGTAAAGGCATGCATGGCAAAGGCATGTGTGGTAAAAGAATGCGTTGTACCAACACATTCGTTGTTCGGGCAGCATTGCAGAGGTACGCGTGGTTTAGCCATGTGTCCCTCTGTCTACATATCAAATGACAAATGAGCAGCGTAATATATCAAATTAGCTTCTTATGATCATGTTCATATTTCCTTTTCACCTCATTGCTGACACAAAACAAGATTATAGTAGTGCTTACCTTAACCTTGAGTCTCATGGCTGCCTGCATGATTTTACTTACTTCCTCCCACAAAATCTTCACGGTGGGGCACAATACAAACACATGTGTTTCATCTGTGTGTGAATCACTGCAAAGTTTACGTTAGTTTTTGCTTGACTTTGTCCATCTTGCCATTGTTGGGGGAGTCTGGTAAGCCCTATGCAAAGTAAAAAAGATGGTCTCTCTCTCTTTTAGAAGCAGAACTGACAGTAGTGTATACAACCTCAAAGGATACTTGCCATCATTTCTCAAAATCTTCCTCTGGCAAGCCTTCGGTCCTCCTCTGAGGAGTTGGAATATTCACATGTCTTCGGCCTCAGGAAGCAGTTGGTGCCACGTTGCCACTTCTTTATTTTTTTCACACCGACCATATGTAGTTCTCTTTCCAATGTCAAAACCTCAGGATACCCCTGTTGTTTTAGTGCCCTCATCCACGAGCTGAGGTGTAACTATTTAAATCTGGAAAGACTTCCTCTATTTTTTCGATGGACTTCTTCCCAAGATTTCAACTTGTTGTCCTCATGACGTCACCCCAGTTTATACACTTTTCTCGTTTGATGAGGAGACTTAAGCATCTTTCAGACAATCAGGTGCCCCTGACAGCTCCCAGATTGGTGCAAGACCTGAATAGTATTGTATTCTCCATCTTCTACTTACTTCACAGCAAACTACTGTGACAGCTTTTAAAACCTTCAGTCTAACCTTCTTAAAGTACTTAGGGGACTCAAACTTATATAAAAACATATCTCTATAATTCATACTGTGGGTCATGACCAAGAGCACGTGTCCTCTGTCACTTGGGGTTTCAAGAAGTAACCTAAAGTTTTTCCGTTAGAAAGCCCATCAATACAATTGAGGATTCGGAAGCCCTAAGCCTCCCTTCTCTAACACCTGTATTTTAAGGATATCCTTGCCCCTATGCAGGCCAAATAAAAGTATTAATATCATCCTGCACTTTCTGGAGGTTAAGTTGGTCAAAACATAAGGGGTGCAGCTAAACTCGAAGGGCAGCTTAGGGAGAACACACATCTTCACCAAGTTTACTCCCCTAAAGATAGACAAAGGTGAATGTGCCCGTTTCCATAGGTCCCTTTTAATATCTAATACAACCCTATGCAGATTTATTTCGGGCACTAAATTCAAACCCTGGCAGATGTCTACCCCTAGATATCTCATTTGGGTGACCTGTGGCCTATTAAAGTTATCGGAATTCCAGCACAGTAGCACGTCTTCTGCTGATTAATCGAATGCCCTGCCATCCAAATAAAATACCCTGCTAACTGTGGAAAAGTATGCATGGCTGTCTCCCGCTCAGTGCAGAAAATTATCATAACATCTGCTTAGAGAGCTATATTTTTCCTATATATACAGCAATGAAGTGGTATTATTCTTTCCTCCTCCCTGATTGCCTGGGCCAAATGTTCAAGAAAGAAATCAAAATGGATAGATGAGTGGGGGCATTCCTGAATTGTATCCCTCTCAATCTTCACCCGTTCAGTAAAAATGTTGTTGGCTAGTAGTTAGCTGTGGGGTTTCTATAAAAGGCCTTAACGGCCTGAACACATTTTGGAGGCAACCCATAGTTTTTAAGCGTGTCCATATAAGATCGCAATTCACATAATCGAAGGTCTTGGCTGCATCTCAGGTTATCGGGGCCGGCAGAGCTCGTAAAGTACAAGCTAAGTCAACTGCTCTGAGTACCTACTGGGCCAGTTAACTCAATTGTCTACCCCAGATAAACCCCTGTGTTCATCTCTCAACAATTTCCATACTACATCAGCAAGCCTATTGGCCAACAATGCATCAAAGATTTTGTAATAACAGATTAATAAGGAAATTGACTGATAAGACTCGCGTCTGTGAGGCGGTTTATTTGGTTTAGAGATAACTACTATAGTTGCTTCACCCGACAAATGTAGCAGTTCCAGGTCCTTGCACAAAATACTTATTTATTCGTGTTAGTATTATAATTGTATTTGTTTAAAATAATAAAATATTGTTTAAATATCTTGTTATAGTTTCATTTTAAGTAATTGGTATATGTAATTTCATTTTACAATTTTAAATATTGTTTTTCAATTTTACATCTTATTTTTGGTATTGTTTGTATGTATTCTATCGATATTTGAGTAGTCGATATTGTTCATATCAATATTTTTGGTGTATGTGTTTTCTTTTTAACGTTATTGATATTTTTTTAGCTATATTTATGTTGTTGATATTTTTGTTATCAATATTTTATTAGACAATATATTTTTATGGATATTTGTGTAATTTCTTGCTTAAGTATAGGGTGTCGATATATATGTTTATGATATTATTTCCTCGATATTTTTGTAAGATGATATTTTAGTAGTCAATATTTTAAAAGTGATCCTATTTTAGTTGAGTGCTTCGAACTCCCTTTTCTTAATGGCACCTTGGCTTGCCTACTCAGCCCGGTATCCATATGCAGATCCTCAGGCAGATTCTCAAGCGCATTTGTCGGCAACCCAATAGAACTCAGCTGATACCTTCTGATATATTTCTGAGGCCACTTAGGTGTTAACCCCATCTTCTCCACCATGCCCTTTGTTGGTCCCCCGCCCCAAGCCCAGATTCAAAGAACATTTAAGATAAGTGAGCTTCCCGCTCTCCTTATTAAACTCTGCGCACCTTACAGTGTTATTAACTAAGAGGAAGATCTGGTTACTTGCATCCTTGGGCTCAGAGCCAGCTCTCTTCCACACATATCGATGCACCTAAACCTTGAGGTCCTGCCTGCCCTGTAGGTATCCGTCCGTGTCTCCAGCATTCTCGGCACTCCCCTGCTCCTCCAACCAATCCAGTTCTGACACAGCCACTCTTGCTATGGAGGAACCCTCTCTTCACTACAGCACAATCCCTCACCGCTGCGTGATCCCTCACCAGCGCCTCTGCTGTGATAGCCCAGCTTCCTGGGGAAAGAGTTTCAATAGGCTGCATCAAAGATGGGAGCCCAAACCCAGCCACTTACATCTACTGCAAGGGCTATCAAGTACTGCATCCCAACTTAAAATGTAACACAAATAAGACAGAGATTCTGCTTTTAGGGAAAAATGTGCACTTTTGCCCCAGCAAATGGTGGCAAGACAGCTCTCCTACCCCGCCCCAGGCTGTGGAATCAGCCAGAAACCTGGGAGTAGTATTCGACTCCGCTCTCACCTTTGACCAGCACGTGAGAAATGTGGCCGGGAGCTGCTTTGGCATTATTAAATCATTAAAGATGTTTTTTGACTTCCTCCCGACGGACTCTAGAAAGGCGGTGGCAGTTGCTTTAATACTCTCCCGGCTAAACTATTGTAATGGATTGATGGCCGGGGGAAAAAAGGCAACGCTGAAAACTCCAGAGCGTGCAACACGCTGCGGCTAGACTGGTATTGAAACTACAGAGACACGCCTCAGCCTCGCAGGCCTTCAAGAACTTGCACTGGTTACCCTTACATAAAAGGATCCTGTTCAAAATTCAGGTGATAACATTTAGAACTCTTAATCACTCAGGTCCGAGGTATCTTGCTAGGAGATTCACCCGTTACAATCCTCCCAGAAAACTGAGGTCATCAGGGGACAACCTGGTGGTGGTACCCAGAATTCATTATAAAACTAAGGGAGGAAAAACTCTGACTTTCCTGGCTTCCAAGGCCTGGAATGCAATGCCTAAGGATCTTAGACTTGTGGAGCAAGAGTCAGCTTTTAGAAAACAACAGAAAACTTGAATTTTCAGTCTATCAGATGCCTTCGTAATGGCTGCTGTATAATTCCACCAAAGTACGTTATAGTTCTGCAGCACCAGGATGCTCCTTTCGGAGCGATAGTTGCGCTTTATAAATGTCACATACAAATGCAAATACAGCAAAGGTGATTTTCTTATTCATCAACCTCTTGGCTGTTTGTTTGTAGGAAAAGGGGTATTCTTTATGAGCCATTTCCATTTTTCCTGATATGTGATTGGGGCACCCATGGCGGCTCTCACTTGTTTGGGGAAATGAATCTGACACTTCAGCCTTTGGCTCTCTTGCCCTGTGAATGAAGAGGATTTTGTCTTCTCACACATGCACACCCATCTGAAAATGAGTGTGCTTCAGTGTCAGGACTGTTGGGCCAGCACTTTAGAAATGAATGTGCTCCTTTTATAAGTCCCAGTTATTCCCTTTGTCTCCTCTTTTGATTTTCATTTTTTAAAGCATACTACCGCTTTCCAGATAGTGCTAACTGGTCACTTGATTATGGCTCATTTCCTCTGGGCTGCACTGCATCCCACATGGCTACCCGTATCTAAACAATGCAACCACCATGAAATGGTATTGTCCATAGTGTATCATTGTTTAGCTAATTCCAAAATGGCAAAAAAATAGGTTCTAAACATGAAGGCCATGGTGGAAATTTAGATACAATTATGCAAAATGTGTAATAGCATGACAAGATGGCCACCCGCTGCTAATGTTTAAGTTTCTATTTTTTCATTGCAAACATATGCCCACCATGAATGGGCAGTAACATGTTTTCCATTTTTTACTGTGAGGGTCTGATTCATAAAGGTAAACTTACACTTTTGTTTGAGTTCTATTTTTTTTGTATTCGCAAGCTGGGACTTTCTAGTAAGCTTACAACTGCAGAAACTCTGCAGTTGGAGCCGAGAACTCCACACTTAAATAGATAGGCATGCAAGTTTACTTTTCAGGCCCTTAGTATTTTATTTTATAGGAGATATTTTCTTGGGTTTGTTTGTTTTATTTTTGATGTATAAGGTAGGTGGCGCATGCAAGAATTAAGGATGTGGCTCAAGGGCTAGAGTGGGACTTTAGAGTGGGGGAACCAGATCAGAGTCTGGTGGGATGCTCAAACATCCTTTGATTCTGGGCACATCATTTAGGGGCCTATTACCACCCGCCACCCTACCGGTGCTGGGACCGGCCACCAGTGGTGCGGCAGTCCCGCACCGGCAATTTGGATGCCACCCCCATGGTGGCGGTGGCATCCCCCATCCACATCATTGTGGCGCAGGGGCACACAGCACTGCCGCCACAATGCTGTGACTGCACACTGTGCATTTGCATGCGCAATAGGGCAGGCACCACACAGTGCCTGCCACATTGTTCATGCAAATGCAGGGAAGTACCATAGGTACCCATGTGCTCCTCAACCCCCCAACATCCTGGGGGCCCGCAACAGGCCCCCAACTGTGAAATCTGCATGCCTTTCTGTGGCGGCAATGCCGCCCCGGAAAGGCTGAATCCCACATGCATAGTAACATGGATGGCGGTGTCTAGCAGACACCGCCACAATATTCCACCCTTTTCTGCCCAGTCGACTCATCGACCGGATGGAAAAGTGGTGGGCGGTCTTCCCATCAGCGAAGGTACCGCTGCTGTCATAATATGGCGGGGGAAAACAGGAGGCGGACGGGAGTTAATGTTGGGTGGATTGCCCCTGCCATGCGGGCTGTGGCGATCCACCCGACATTGTAATAGACCCCTTAATCTCCTTGTGCCTAAAAAGGAATGTGTCCATCTGTAATGCAACTGGTGCTCATGTAAGGTGCTCTGATACCTCCGGATCGAAATTACGCTATATAAAATTGCACAAGGATAAACTATCGGTGGATGAATGGGTACATGAGCACAAAAAAGAGTGACAGAGTTCATTTACAATAATTTATTGAGTGCCTAAAACCGTTCTTAACAGAAGAAACACATCCATTTATAAGCCAGACCGACTGGCATTATCAATGCATGTTTTACTTCTGAGACAACTGACGTGCCTGTCTCCAGAGGATGTTCACACTCATAAATAAAGACTTGAATAAGAAAGAGTAACTGTAACCCATATTTTCAGTAAATAATCCAGAAAAAAAAGAATCTGTTTAGACGTAATGACAAACCATTACACATGGATGGGTCCCATTTATTCTGTCAAACAAAAATCATATGAGTCAGTAAGCTGCCCCAGTTGTGCAAATAAATGCCCCGCCAATTGTCATCATCACCATCCCATTTGCGCACCAGCTGTCTGTTGAGGTATTCACTAAGGGGTACATGCATCAAAATTATAAATTACAAATACCTAATTACAAATTCCTGAGAATCGCAATTAGGTAATCACAATTTACAATGCATGAAACTCAAAGATATTCAGAAAGTGATTGCTAGGGGTTCGCAGTACGCTCTACCTCATTTATTTTAATGAGGTAGATCGTAATTTGCAAGCCCCTAGGAATCACAAAAATCATGGGGATGGTGGTCTGCTGAGATCAGCAGACCACCATGTCCGTGATTGCTTGTAAATAAATCTTTTTTTGTAAAGGAGCTTCTTTTCCTTAAGGGAAAACGAGATGTTTTACAAAAAGTAAAATTAATATTGGGACTACTGTCTGCTCTTAAAATACGCTGTCACAAACATTCACAATGAGGAAGGGGTACTTTGGGGACCCCTTTGCATTTGAGAATGGGTTTCCACCTATTAAAGTAGGTGGTAAAATGTGAATGTTTTGCGGCCGCACTTCGGTAACAAAACATTCATACATACCAATGTGGTTCGGTATTAGGAAGGGACTCATTAAACACGCCCCTTCCTAATAGCAAATCTCAAACCCATCCAACCTGAATTGCAAAATAGGGTTTGCGGCATCTGAATAGCATTTTTTGCATTTGTGAGCGAAAAAATGCTTGATGCATGTGCCCCTAAGATTCTTACTCTAGAAAATTCGGGAGTTGAGCTTACATCTTCTGAGAGACACCTGTGATCAACTTGGCTTGAAAGAATTGTATTTATGAGCACCAAAGTTGCTTCAGAGGAAAAGTGAGGGGCGTGGCTAACAGCATGGCCGGGTAGGAAGTGCCACGCCGGAGCTCCCGCCGTGCTGTCACAGAATCCGGCATCACAATAATGCCACAGGGCACCTAAAACATGAACCGGGAGCAGAAACGCCCCCGGAGCCAGCAGGACTTTTCGCCTGGCGGAGGCGGGATCGAATTCCGCGGATATTCCGACTTTTGCGGGAGGCTCGTGGAGCTCTCTTTCGGAGGCAAGATGGCACCCGCAGCGACCGAGTCCTGATCAACGGGAGAAGGGCCGCAGGTGAGCACCGGGGGACGAGGAGAGCCTGCAGGCGGCGGCCGGCGCCCGCGACTGGGCGAGGAAGTAAATTCAGAGACCTGGTGGAGGTGACCGCGGCAATACGGGACCGACCGCCCTTTACAAATATGGCGGACGCAGAGCCTGAGCCCTGATCAGCGGGCGGGAGGACGCCGGAGTGCACCGGAGGCTGGTAGGAAGCGGCGAAGTGCTGGAGCGCATGTGAAGGGGCGAGGCAGTGAGCCTGAGAGTGTTAGTGTCACCTTGAGGCCGGTTACCCGTCACCAAGATGGCGGGCCGGGAACCTGAGCCCTGAACATCGTAGAGTGACTGCTGCAGAGCGCCGGGGGGGGTGGGTGAGGAGCTGACGGCTGGCGAGAAGCACATGAACAGGTGGAGCTGGTGGGGGGCTCGCCTCACCCAGCTGCGGCCGCACACACCCTGGTGGAGGACTTCCCCCCCCCTCGGGGGACGACCCTCTGGCGCACCGGGGCCTGCGCCGGGGCCTCAGCTCCGGGAGGTAGCAGTTGGCGTTATATCTGAGACCTGCCCTGCCCCTTGGGGGATATCGGCCTGGGCCTGGAAGCCGGCATTGGGGTTCCCTTGTGCTAGTCGTTCACTGGGGGAAGCTGTGTGAGTCCCTGGACGGAGGCTGCAGTGGTCATTAGAGGCTGGAGGGGCCCTGGACTCCGTACTCTCAGATACCACCAATCGAAGGAAGGGAGTGAGACCCCCGGAGTATTGGGTATCCCTGACGGAGGGGGGGTAACCCCGAAGACGCAGACAGCCATGGGCAAGAGAGATACGCTCCCCAAGACTCAGAAACTGGGGCCTATGGATAACTTTGCGGCGCCGAGACACCAGATGGAGTCACTACCAACGACGCCTGGGGCGCGGTCCGACACGGCAATGCTGATGGAGGCCATCCAGGCCTCCAGGACAGATATCCAGGAGTCACAAGCGGCGCTGGAGGTCAAAATCGGGGAAGTGGGCTTTGAAGTGACATTGCTCCGGCAAGATTTCCGTAAGCTGTCCGACAGGGTGACGGCGACTGAAACAAGGATTGGCTAGACCGAGGATTCGGTCTCCACCCTAAAGAGAGACATGGCGGAACTGCAAGCCTCCCACCGTCAGCTGCTGTGGAAGGTGGACAATGCCAAAAACAGGGCGAGGCGCAACAACCTGCGCTTTGTGGGATTTAGAGAAGGAATCGAGGGGACGAGTATGACGTGGTTCCTCCGCAAGTGGCTGACAGAGACTTTCCCTGACGCGCAGTTCTCTCCATGCTTTATTATCGAACGAGTGCATAGGGCCCTCCTGGCAAAACTGCCTGAAGGGGCGAGACCGAGGCCGGTCATCACCCGCTTCCTAAATTTCGCTGACAGAGACTTGATACTGAGAGAGGCAAGAAAACTGGGCGAGATCCGACTGGAGAACAAACGATAATGATTTTCCCTGATTATAGTCAAGAGGTACAGAAGCAACGCCGCTCAACCCTGAATATCTCATACATGCTCCTCTTCCCCGCTAAACTTAAGGTACTTTACTTTACATCGGAACCGACTGGCATGGCTGGTGGCCTGCCGACATGCTCCCTCCAGCTCATTCTTCTGAGTCGGCCAAGAACTTGGGAATTAAAATTGACAACTGGCTTACGCTCAAATCCCAGGTGCTGACCCTTACAGGAACATGTTTCGGTATCCTCAGGATGCTCCGAAAGTTCTTCCCGCTGCTTTCTGAGGAACATCGGAGAATAACTGTTCAGGCCCTCATTGGATCCAGACTGGATTATGCGAATATCCTGTACCTGGGTCTTCCGGAATACCTCTTACAACGTATGCAGGTGGCCCAGAACACAGCGGCACGTGCCATTTTTGGCCTGCATCGTCGAGCCAGTGCCTCGAACTTGCTGCAAACCTTACACTGGCTCCCCATACGAAAGAGGATAATTTTCAAAGCTATGACACTAGCCTACAAAGCCTTACATGCCACGGGTGCCAAATACCTACAAAAGAGGCTGGCTTTCTACCTGCCGACACGATCTTTAAGATCGGAGTCACTGGCACTCGCAGTAGTCCCCCGTATAAAGAAAGCCCGCATTGGAGGACGGTCTTTCAGGCTGTTGGCCCCTCAGTTGTGGAATGCTTTACCGCTGTCTTTGCGGTCCACATCTAACTTGCTCGCTTTTAGGAAGGGTTTAAAGACCTGGCTTTTCACTGGTTAGAATTTTTTAGTTTTCCTGGTTCTGCCTCTCTTTTTATTTCTGTTATGTTTTACATGTCTCCTTGTCTGGGTCTGGAGCACAAAGCGCCGGGACACTCCTTTGGAGTAGCCGTGCGCTATAGAAGACACATAATAACATAACATAACATAACATAACAAGGACAAGTTGATATTCTTCACAAACCCGGATGATGCGTGGCAGTGGCTGGAAGAGCGCCCCATCCTTAACAGTAGGGAGACCGCCGGAAGAGAAGAGTTGGACAGATCAGTAAGGCAGAGATCTCAATGGGAACTGCCAAAGCCTCAGAGGCGTAAGTCACGGAGGGTGAAGAAACAGACCCCGGCTACTCCTTACCGGGACCAGGGATCAGGAGACATGCAGCGCGGGAGGGCGTCGTTGGCAGGAGACAAACCTGTGCCGGGCTCCAGTTTCAGCTGTCTCCGGAATGATGTCCGCTCAGAAGGGGACGAGAAGGAGGACTTGGGGAACCATACATCTGGAGGAGAGGATGGGGGAGGGGGACCGGGCTCGGTCCACCCGCTGGTGGAGGCGATCCGACATTTAGAACATGATTCCTCGAGGCAGATCAGTGCTTCAGTAATGGACACGCAAGACTCCTGTTCTTGAATGGTGCACCTGGACAGTGGTGATGGCAGCGCATCTTAGGGAAGCACGCAAGTTGGCGCCCCCTTTTGTTCTTTTCATTTTTTACTGTTTTTGGATTTTCTGAAGGGTGGGATGTGTGGGTGGGCGACAGGCCTACTCCTGCGGATAGTCTTGTCCTGTGTTAGGGTGCGACTGGATGGGGAGGGAGGCAGGGTGTAGGATGGGAAGGGGGGTTTCCAAGTTGACTCAGGTTGGGGTTCGAGGGGGGAATGTTGGGGAAGGGGGGGAGGGAGGGGATGGGGCGGCAGCATACTTTAAACACGCTCACCACAAAGGTAGGCCAGAGAGCAACCCTGTACAGATGCAGCAAAGTAGTCGGGAAGTGGCAGGGCACCATGCTGAGAATTACCATGACCCTCGTACAAAGTGGATTGCCATAGTACAAACAATGGAGTGTCCGCTCTCTAGACAATATCTGGGGCTCAAATGACGCATACACTAGATACAGCAGGTTTGGGGGAGAGAGGGGTTAGTATCCTGTCTTGGAACCTCAATGGGCTAGGAGCTAAGATCAAGAGAGGGCTAGTGAATGCCTACATCTAAACCCCGACATCACTCTCTTACAGGAAACTCACCTCAAGGGAACACAGTGTGCTTTCATTGCAAGGGGTCGATACAGAGTTCTGGCTCATGCAGGGTACACGTTCGATTCTAGGGGGGTAGCGGTCCTCATCAAAAAAACCTCCCCTTTTCATATAACTCGAACTCGGGCGGACCCACTGGGAACGTATGTAGGGGTGCAGGGCTCATGGAATAGGAACATATACACAATAATCTCAGTCTATGCCCGCCCAAACTCCAGGCACGAACGCTCAAGGCTATATCCACTATTCTGCTAGACACAGCGGACATGATCCAAGTGGTGGGGGGAGACTTCAATGATGTCATGGAAATACAACAAGACCGATCAGGGGGTACGGCTAGAGGGGAGGCACAGACAGCGCTTTCACGCACGATGCACAATTTGGGACTGTTGGATGTGTGGCGGTGGCTCAACCCTTCCCAATCAGCTTACTCGTATTACTCCGGGGCACATAAGGTGTTCTCGAGACTAGATTATGTCTTCATGTCCAAACAACACTTGAGAGGTACAGATACTGCGGAGTACAGCGCCAGAGGTGTGTCCGATCACTCGCCTCTGTTTGTACGAGTGGGAGGAGGTCGGGGCGCGATGGATTCCTCCTGGCGCCTTGCGGCATGGGACCTGCAAAACGCATCTATAGTCAGGGGTGTCAGAGCAGACATCAAGGTCTACGTAGCCGAGAACGAGGGCTCGGTGGACTCCGGGGTCACATTCTGGGAAGCCCTAAAACCGGTCTTGAGAGACAGAATAGGAGGCAGGCTGAGGGAGGAAAGGCATAAGGGCCATGCCGAAGTCATGGCGGTGTAACGAACGTTGCTGGACCTGGAAAGGGAGTACCAACGCGAGAGGCACTCGGAAACCCTTAGACGGCTGTTAGACGCCCAGAGGTGCTACAGAGAGTTGGTAACTAATGAGGCGAAAACGCAATCCCTGGCCACCCTCCACCGCCGCTATGACGTGGGAGACAAGTCCAGCAAGCTACTGGCATGGCTCAGTAAAAAGGAGAGAGCCGCTAGATGGGTGGACACTATTAGGAACAGGGAGGGGGTACTAGTGTGTGCAGACGGGGAGATAACCAATGTTTTCGCCACTCACTATGAAGGCTTCTATGCCGCCCAAGACTTGGGCACAAGCGACGAGGCATTGGGCTATATGTCTCGGAAAGACATTCCGGTGCTGACTCCGGAAGCCGTAGTGGGTCTAGAGGCGATCATCTCGACATAGGACATAACTAAAGCGATTGCAAAATTGAAACCGGGGAAAACACCGGGGCCTAATGGCTTCCCCGCAGAATTTTTTAAGATTGTGGCGGACCTCCTGTCCCGACACCTCAAGAGTCTCTACTTTGACGCATATCATGAGGGGGAGCTACCGCCGGACCTGTCTATGGCCACGATAGTGCCAATTTATAAAGAAGGTAAGCCTCAGGAGGACTGTGCATCCTACCGCCTGATATCCCTCCTGAATATGGAGGTGAAGATCCTAGCGACAATCCTGGCAGGCCGCCTGCGGTTGGCCATACCTGATCTCATACACCAGGACCAGTCCGGCTTCCTGCCGGATAGGGCGACTAAATTGAACCTTTGAACAATTGGCTACAGGAGGTGAAGGGACGAGTTGAACCTCACTGGTTCCTCTCCCTTGACGCGGAGAAGGCCTTTGACGCCGTACACTGGCCTTTTCTTATGGCGGTGCTCCAGAAGTTTGGATTCGGCCCAAAATTCCAGAGGTGGGTTCAGCTCCTCTATACTACCCGTAGAGCGAGGGTGCGGGTGAATGGCAGACTGTCCCGAGAATTCCCGATATGGAGGGGTACCCGGCAGGGATGCCCCCTTTCTTCTCTGCTTTTTACACTCACCATCAAGATACTGGCAGCTAGGATCCATCAGAACGAGGACATAATGGGCTTTGTGAAGCCAAGCACTGATCTAGGCCAAGAAAAGATTTCGCTATATGCGGACGATGTCCTCCTCTACATTACTAGACCACAGTCCACAGTCCCGGCGTTATTTCGAGAATTGGCGCTATATGGCGGGAGAGCGGGCCATACCATAAATTTGCATAAGTCTATCCTGTACGACCCTGGGGGAAAGGACCGGTGGGGATGGCTGCCGGAGCAACTCCTGATTACCACTGAAGGCTTTCAATACCTCGGAGTATACATCACCTCGAATGTGGCTCTATCGTTCCGGAGGAATCTTGAGCTTATCATACTGAACGCAGTGGCTGACATGAACCGTTGGAGACAGCTCCCACTCACACTCTTGGGTAGATTGGCCATGTATAAAATTAACATCCTGCCAAAATTTCTTTATGCGCTACGAAACGAGTATTATCCGATACCGGTTTCGGTGTTCAATAGGATCCATTCGGACCTGCGCACTTTTCTGTGGCTGGGTAAACAACCACGGGTGGCCCTGACTACGCTCCAGAGGCATCAATACAGTGGAGGCATTTCGTTGCCTAACTTGGAGGCCTGTTACTGGGCAGAGCATCTGACGCCGATCAATGCCTGGCTGCATACCCCTGCGGACCACCCGACGTATGCCTTGGAGAGGCATAAAATGTCACCTAAGAATCTACTAACCGGCAACAGTTCTGACCCTCACAGCCTGGACCAGGGCCACGAAACGTATGGGGTGGGAGAAGAAGCTTACACAGCAGACCCCGCTGTGGCACTGCCACTGGTTGACGGAGCTCAGCAAACTACGCGGATTCCAAAGATGGGACGACATAGGCATCTCCAATATAGGAGATGTGATTGTTAAGGGGGAACTGAAGTCCTTCGGGGCCCTCCAGGGTGGCTTCGGCCTCCACGAATCGCAGCTATTTAAATACCTACAGTTCCGCAACGCGTGGAGGGCTCAGAAAATACTGCTACAGGACATCCCAGAATATGCGCCGCTAGAGGGGCGCCTACTCCAAGAACAGATGGTGGGACAGGAGGTTTCCCTTACCTACAAGACTTTAACTAACAACATGTTGGGGGATCTGGCAAAGCATAGAGGAGTGTGGGAGGCAGAGGTGGGAGAGATGGAAGACCTGGATTGCGAGATGGTCCTGATGCACCCTAGGGAGGTGGCCATCAAATCGAGATTACGCCTCATACAACTTAACGTGCTACACAGAACGTACTATGACCGGCAACGTCTCCTACGTATGGGGAGGGTGGCAGACGCCCGGTGCCTCAGGTGCCTGCAGCAGGAGGGAGACTTCTTCCACACTATGTGGGCATGTAATAGAATACAAATCTATTGGACGCACATCTTCACTGAACTGGGAGAGGTTCTGGGGATCCCACTCCAACAGGAGCCTAAGTTGGCGTTGCTGGGTTTGACTACGGAGGTTGACCTCCCACGACCACTCATCACATTCCTAGTGCTGGCACTGGTGGTTGCGAAACGGGACATTGCAAAACACTGGGGAGCACAGGAGACGCGAGACAGAGAGGAATGGAGGAGGGGGCTGGACCTCTATATGGCAGCTGAAAGAGTAACCTACAAGGCCAGGGAATGCCCGAAAAAATTCCGCAGGGTCTGGGCAAAATGGCGGTAATACCACGGCTTAGACGGGGGGACGGGAGGGGAGGGAAGAAAGGTCTAGGTTCTTTTATTCCCTGAGGGCAGAGAAGGGGGAGGGCCCAAGGGGATCCAAGTTGTTTGCATAAGGGGTGCCCTGAGGCACCGACTGTGAGATGCATCATTTAGGGATTGATCTTTGGACACTGGAGGAGGTGGAGAGGGATATAGAAGTATAGTTGCTGCCTGAAATGACCAAATAGTTAAGTTGCTATAAGACATTGCAATGGATACATTTTCATGAAACAAGAGTGTTGAGGGGGGGGGAACGTAAAAGTGATGGCCATTTTTGAATTGATAGTACGTGCAGTTTTCCTCGATTTGTTCTCTGGGCAGTAGTGATCTGACGACATGGAAGTGGAACGCCGCCGGCCCCCGGGAAGTGAGCTGAATGGCTGTGTGAGGCATTGCCTGGTTAATTGATGCTTGGTTTTGTTATCCCTCAGATGAGGCACTGTACAGAACAACCTGCTTCCATCACAATAAAAATTTACAACAACAAAAAAAGTTGCTTCAGAGCATCGTTTTTTGACATTTTAATAAATATTGACAGTTGTTTTAAGGGCCTATTCATCAAGTCACTTTTTTGGGGGTGAACACGAAACAGTGGTGGTAGCGGGTCGAAATCTATGATTCCCTGGTGGTGAATCATAAAATTGTCTGGCTCCGGAGAATGGATCATTGAAATCGTTAATACAAAACAGTCAAAATAACATCACAGAGATAGCTGATAATCGTGACTTTTGAGAAGACAGAAGTAGGAAAACGCACAGAAAGCACAAAGCAGACGACAGTTCACGCGGAGACGTCTGTAGCGGATTGGCTAGAGACGCCTGCAGGGAGCTGGCCAACGCATGAAGCTGCCTCGTGGTTAGTGAGTCATGACGGGGTGAGACGTTTTAATATTAAGTTCCAAAGGCATCCCCCCCCATAACCCGCACGTGAGAGTAAGGGAACCGTGCAGCCATCTGTTATGTTTCCTCCTGGCTGGCAGTTGCCCTTATTGTAGGTTATTGCCGGCCTCAAAGGGCCAGGTTCGCTTTGCCTTTGAGCCATTTTCCAGGAAAATAAAAAATGACTTGAATTTCCTCCTGTCACTGTTCAAGCTGCATTTTAAAGATTGCTTCAATTATAAGATCGCTTATGTTATTTTAAAACGGAATCGATTTTGTTTGCGTGGTGATGTGCCGTTGGAAGCCGGTAACGTGAAAGGTTTTATTATCCTTGGTCAAACGTTATTGAACTAAAATGTGCCTATAATAATTGTATTTAACATAAAGGTAATTGTTTCACTATTTTGGTTCCAGGCTTTCAGTGCCGCTTATGAAGCTGCTAGATGCTTACTGTGATCAAATAAAAGATGGTAATTGAAGCAGGTGCAGTTTCCTAGGAAGATATAGGACCAACTCAGCTTTCAAGTAATTAATAATTGTGAGATAAAATTGGAAAGTCGCCCCTTTTAGATGATATCCTATCAGTTCTGTGAGCAGTTCCCAAACCACTTTCTCTGTGATGGGCAAAAAACACAGATTGCAGTCTCACAAGAATCTTCGGCCCCAATCTGCTTGTGTATTCTTCCATGCTCAAGGAAACACATGCAATGCAATTTACATATACATTTAATTAATAAAATGCAGTACTTCAGTCTGTGAGCAAGAATACTGCTAGTATTCTATCAGCTCCTCAAAGTGGCGTTTCTGTAAGGTACGTTTTACAGGGACCAAAACTCCTGCTGACATCATCAAACAAAGTAGCATATACAATATAGAATGTTTATTGCTGGCGATTGGTGGAGATGCAGGGCTAGGTAAATAAAAGTGTTAATTTTTTTCCAGACAGGATGGCACCTTTAATGCTGATGAACATGCTCTGAGATTAACCTGGATGGGCACAGACCTCACGTTCAAATAATCCTAATCTAATTGCAGAGCAAACCCAGGCAGCATGATACCCACACTCAATTATGAAATAAATGAAACCTTTTCTCGGAAAAACTGTTTCAAAATGACAGCGTAATGGAGCAAAACTGTACCCCAAAATTTGAAACTCACAAAAACGTTACCTAAATCAGACCCCCCACATTTACCAGATTGGAGATGGAGTTAAAGGTCAGTTTTATGAGGTAGTGTCCCCCCCCCCCCCATTAAGACACCGCCTCGAACAGAAAATCAGCGGAGTAAAACAATTAATTAAAATAATGGGTCGACTCTAACTATGGGCCATATTATCAAGAAAGGGCAATACATTATCGCCGCTTTTATGGGCAGGACTCTGCCAATAAAGCGGCAATCATGGGCTTGATAATATGCCCTTGTGAATTCCCATAGCATCCCAGGTTAACACCAGAACCTGGGCTGGTATGGGAATTCACAGGGCATCGGGAACCTTTGCCCTCCCCATTTAATGATCCTACTACGAGTATAGTAAAAATTGAAGCACGTTTTATAATACTGCACTTGCAGCTTCGAGGATAATAAAGCAGTTTGAGCCAGAGTAAAGGAATTCAGAAAACTCGATTCAGAGATAGCCAGCTGCTCTTGCCACTTCAAGGAGTGTTTATCTACATCATCTTCAGGCATTTACTATGGAGGGAATAAATAACTTCAATGGGAGGTTTACACCCATCAACCAATAAATCAACCAGGTCACATCTTTGGAATCCCACAGGGCCACCTCCCTACCGATTAAAAAAAAAACCTTACTTTAAGGTATTTAAAAAATCTTTCTGGCTAATATCACATTCATTCCCAATCTCTTGAAACAACCTTACACCAATTGGAGAGAAAAAGAGACCGAACTTATTCAAGCCAACTTTTACCCAACGTAGGGTATACTGATCCACCAAGATTTCTGGCAGGTTCCTATTGTTACATAATGGAATGTAAAAATTAAGTCTACCTAAACCTATTACCTTGCAAACCATTGACGACACTTTGAAAGCATTTAAAAAGATCTTAAAGCAAACTCTCTTAAAGTATTTAAGTTAAATTTGCCTCCATAAGTTTCCCCAAACCCCTTCAACTATCAGTAACTCATAAGGAGAGGGGAACTACTCAACTCCTACTTGTGGGGGTGGTTTATCTTGCAGCAGAACCCCAAAATGTTGCAATATGGAAGTCCAGTAATATAATTTTACATTTGGTAACCCCAACTCGCTTCTATCTTTAGGAAGGGTCAGGAATTTTAGGGCTCTTCTTGGTTTTGTATATGCCCAGACAAATCAGGAGATCAACTCTTCCATTTTCTTGAACCAGAGATATTTATTAATTATTATAATTATAAATTATATTTTATATATTAAATATTATATATTATATATACTATTATATATTATATCTTATATATTATATATATTATATAATTATATAATTATATATTATAATATAATATATAAATATATATATATATATATATTATAATATTATATGTATTATATATATATAATATTATATATTATATATTATTATTATAAATTATATTATTATAAAAATAATTTATTATTAATTAATATCTATTAAGGGATAGCATGAAAAACATAAGGATTTTGAAGAAGGAAATAATTTTAATGATGTTGCACCCCCTTGCCAAGGATAGGTGTAAGTTATTTAATCTATACAAATCTCTTTTGGACTTTTCAATAAAAGGCTCAAAGTTTTCTTTAAAAATGACATCCAAATTGGAGAGCATAGCAAAGGGCAAAACTGGACCTATCATTTTGATCAACATATATGCCCACCCGAAAAAAGCACTTAAAAAAGCTCTCTTTCAACGAGCCGCAACTGTTGTATCAAACATCCGCCTTGAACAACCAAGTTGGGAGATTATTCTCACTGGCGATTTTAACTCCAATCTCCTACACGAACCAGAAGATGAAGATAATATCAATGTAGCGAATGATATGTGGAATGTTGTACCCCAGGAGATTCCAATGGTCAAGAAGACAGATAAAGAGGGCAGACAGCTGATGTGGGATCTTGAACACCTTGGGGTAAGGGTAATAAATGGCAGATCTACCCAGGATAAACCCCCTGCTATCACCTATACAGGCCACAATGCAAGTTCTATCCTGGATTATACAATAGTAACATTACCCTTGCTAAATCTAATAAAAAACTTTCAAATAATCTGTACTTTAGATAGTGACCACTCCATGCAACACTTTGAGATAACGCTGACTACAACCAGGTACTTACAAGCACCCATGATAGCAGGTAATACTTCAACAATCAACCTGAAGCGTTTAAAATGGACAAGCGAATCAATCCCTCAAATAGCGCTGGACACCAAGAAACTATTTCAAACGCTCACCCAGGAGAATGCCCTGTGCTCGGAAATTTGGTCTGATTATTTGGAAAAGCTTCCTAGGACCAGCATTAATTTTAAAAAGAAGAACTCTTTTAAAAGTAACACCAAATTCAATAAAACAACACTCTCATTGAGGAAACGCTTGCAAAAACTCACACGACGAGCATATGGCCACAGCATAAATCCCAGTATCTGGCAAGCAGTCCGGGTAATAAGGAAACAATACAAGAAATTAATTTGGACAGAAAAACAAAACCAAGCAAATGATTTCTGGTCTAAACTGTTGTATAATGTAAAAAAATCGGATTCCAGGGCTTTCTGGTCACAAGTCAACTCCTTACATCAATAGTGCAACCAGTAAGCATGACCTGCATTAGTGAAACTGTATGGGTCCAACATATAGTCGCCACATTTTCAATCAAGTCATCAACGCATTTAATAACAACCACAATATTGGCAGGCAAAACACCCGGAATACTGGAGCAGGAAGATATCACCTCTGCCCAGCCAACCAACACGATCAACCATCATGAAAGTATGGCTCAATCGTCACAGCAAGATGAGGAGTTTCTCATACTACAAATAATCAAGAAAAGCAGGCAAGACAGTGCACCAGGTCCGAACGGCATCCCGCAGGCCATTTTTAAAGAGGACCCCCAGTACTGGGCCAGCAAATTCAATCTCCTCTTTCGATCAATAAACAACACCGGTTGTGTCCCAGATAGCTGGAGGGGAGCTATCATAAACCCAATCTACAAAGGTGGAGATCGCAAAGATCCAAATAATTATCGCCTGATAGCCCTCATTGATGCCGAAGCTAAATACTATGCATCTCTTGTTCTAGCTGATCTAGTTCAATGGTCTGAAACGAACAACAAAATACCGCTGAACCAGACAGGATTTCGACGCGGATTGGGAACCATGTCAAATGCAATGTCACTATGCCTGATTGCTGAAAAAAGTCTACAAAACCACTTGGAACTCTACACCTGTTTCATGGACTTTAAGGTGGCATTTGACCGTGTCAGTAGGCAAACACTTTGGGCCAAACTGAAACACCAGGGCTTACCGGACTTAATCATCACACCAATCATTGACCTGTATACCAATACCTGGATGCAGGTAAAAATTGACAACGGGCAGCGGTTAACGCCAAAGATCGGCACCGTAGACGGCCTAAAACAAGGCTGTGTGTTGGCCCCTCATCTTTTTAATCTGTTTATGGCAGACTTGACAGTAAGCCTAGACCAGATTAATGCCCATCCTCCCTGGCTAGGTAATTTACGTTTAACACATCTATCCTATGCCGACGATGTGGTGCTATTAAGTCAAACGAGAATAGGCTTACAACGTCTACTGCAAGAACTGACCAGTTACACCAAACAGAATCTGCTAGAAATAAACAGCAAGAAAACCAAGATAATGGTTATAACATGACGCCACAAAGCCCCACCAACTTTCCTAATAGACAATGTTAAGCTGGAAGTGGTGGATAGCTACAGGTATCTGGGGATACAACTAGATAAGCGCCTCAACTTCTCTACTCACTTTAAAGACATTGAAAAAAAGGGCTCTACCCTACTACATGCCTTCACCAACTTAGCGATAGAGCTCAAAGGCCCATTGGTCCCCCCTTTGCTAACCACAATGAAAGCAAAGTTACTGCCAACAATAGCATACGGGAGTGTGCCACATCATGGCAAAAGTGCGATACTCATTGACAAAATACAAACCAAAGTCTACAAGCGTGTATTTGCCTTACCAAGTAACACATCACCGGCACAAGTAAGACTTGAATTTGGTTTGCAATCGCAAGTGCTTTTGAAAAAGTATGAGACCATCAAATTTTGGTATGATGTCTGGAGGAATCAGGAAAATGAAGTCTACAGCGCCATGTGGGAAGCAATCCAAAAGAGTCCGAACTCCGAGTACACTAAGTACTTAAGACAATCGCTAGAAACAACTGAGTTGGCAACTCTCTGGGAAACTAAGCTTCCAGTAATATCATTCAAACAAGTGGTTAAGAAGACTGCCAAAAGACACTCGCTCCTTAACGATAAGCTAACCTTTAGTCATCGAACCCACGCCTGGATGACTATCAACTCATATAAAAAGCCTGTACCAGCAGCCTATTTAGACCTTGCTTTCTCGCCATTTATTAAGCGCAAATACCTCAATTTAAGGTTGGGTAACTTTCCAACAAGTGCTGATCAACCGAAATGGAGGCCTCAAGAAAGTAAAGAATGCGAACTTTGTGGTGCAGGTAAACAAGACTTCATTCACTTGATTTGTATCTGTTCAGCCATGAATCAAACTCGTCGGTGTTGGCTAAAATCTAAGTTCAATGAACACGGAGTACGCACCTGTCGGTCAGCGATTGTTCAAATCCTATGTTCAATGGATCCACAATTGATATGCAGAACAGTCAAATTCATCACCCATTTCGAGAAAAAACGAGGCCCATGGGAAAGACTTGATCTTGAAACAAGAACTCCTTTCATTGTGGCAGAGCCACGGCCCTCAACAAGCATATCCTTAAGCTAGATTGACATCTGATTTTATAGACTTTATCTTTTATACAGTAGTGTCAATATCCTGCTTTTTAAACACTGTGGTATTTTATATATTGTAATGGTTTTAATTGACTACACAATAAAGAATTACTTACATAGACATCCAAATCGGGGGCAATGGTAATTCCTAAATATACCACACTTGTGGCTACATGAGCATTCTCCAGGGAGATCTGATTGTTAACCAAAATCACAGTTTGTTCTTGATTTAACAAATAGCCTGAGATAACCCCAAACTCTCTAGCCTCTTTCTCTATCTCAGCAAATGCTCTAGCCGGTTCCGGCGTAACTAAGGCTATATCCTCTGCATAAGCTAGAGTTGTGGTATCCCAGCCACTGAAACCAGAGGAGGATGCTGATATTTTGCTTAAGCTTACCTATAAATGGTTCTATGTATAGGGCAAACAGGAGTGGAGAGCATGGAAACCCCTGCCTAGCACCCGTTGAAATCTCAAATGAATCCCAGATCTCCCCTGCCACAAACACTCTGGCTTCTGGATTAAAATATAGAGCTGGAATTTGGGTCCTATGTTTACCTTCTACAACACAGCCCATAGATAGTGCTTTCTCTGCATCCATCTTTCTCTGCATCCAGCAGAATCAGAGCCATAGGCTCTCCTGCTACCTGGGCTGCATCGAACAGAGAGATTACTTGTCTGATATCGTCAGTAGTACTTCTCTCGGGTATAAACCCATGTTGCCTTCTGGTCACCACATTATAGATAATAGTGGACACCCGGGAGGCAAGGACTTTCGAATATACTTTGGAGTCCTCATTAATCAGGGGGACCCAAGATCCATTGCCAATTTGTTTTTCTTAGGGAAAGCCACAATCTTTGCCTGAGACCACGGACATGGAGGGTTGTTTCCTTTGAAAATATGTGTAAACAGGTTGGTTAGGCAGTCCCTCAGTTCTGTCTCAAATACCCTTTAGAATTCTTCTGGGATGCCATCAATACCTGCTGCCGTCCCTTCAGCAAGGAATGAGGCAGCTGCTAAGATCTCTTCTGACATGGGAACCCCCTCTAGAACCTGCTGTTCCTCTTCACAAAATCCTGGGAGTTGTATAGAATCGAGAAAACTGTTTATATCCATGGTCTCTGCCTTGCCAGTTTCCTGATACAATGACTGATAGAATCTTTCAAAAGCCATCCTCATTCACACTGGATCAGAGATCATGCCTTCCACAGGATCCCGTATTTCTCAAACTTCATTTTGACCACCCTTATGGTGAGAGTATGACTGACTTGCTCACTACATTCATAGGCTTTCTCTATTCACACTGTGTATTTACCTGCTATTTTTGCTGGAGTAATCTCATTAATAGCTGCTTTTGCCATCATATCCCCCAATTATACCACTTGAATATTATTTTTCCGTTGCGTAGCAACTATTAGTTTCCTCTCTTTAGTATCTAGTGTAGTATACAGCCCCTGCATTCTCTGTGTTTCCTTTTTCCTCCTGCTTAATGTAAACTGCAGGGTCTCACCCCAAATCCCTGCTTTCAGAGCATCACAAATGACTTCCATGGATGCGCTACCCAAGTTTTCCCTGAGGAATATTGGTATCCATTTCCTCATTGACCTGAATAGTCACTGTTGATCGGGTCAGTGACATATTATTGACTACATATATATATATATATATTACTGCTTCCTTGTGCCGCCAAGTCACGCACTCAAACACGGGTGCCTGTATGCGGGTGGCGTCACCTCGCTTTTATCAGAGCTTTTCCTCTCCCTCACCTTCGAAGAAGACACGGCACTCACGGGAGGAGGGTTTAAATTCTTTATTTCACCCTCAGAGAACCAGACGCGTTTCGGCTACTGCCTTTGTCGATGGTACATTGGCGCACCATTTTTTGTTTCTTTAAATACCCATCACGTGTGTGTCTTAAAGGTAAACAAAGGACTGTTACATAGTTGCCATCTTGTAATGGTTTTTTCATGACAATGTATATATCGCGCCCTAAATGGGCATTATCGTTTAATTACATACAAATATGATTGTAGAACAATCATCATGGACATATATTAGTCTCTTTGTAAATTACATGTGACTATATATTGACATGAATATATTTCAACAACTTTGTTATTTCACGCATTTGCTGATCACATGCAATATTGTTAAACAACGTTATTTTGCCCTGGATGGGCTTGTAATCAATTCAGTTCATCATACAATTTTAGAAGGCAACTATACCTTTATCTCACATTTCGCCCTGGATGGGCTTCACTCTCTTGTTCACCTCTCTTAGACATTTTATACTCCATAAAAAAATCACGGTGCAAAATCATAATAATTATAACCAACCAAATTATAAATTCATTAAAATACGAGGTCTATTTGTCAGTTTCATAATTAGGGATCTCTTCCATCACAACTTGCTCTTGCCTTGAGGTGGGAGCCCCCTACCCCAGATGTGCTGTCATCTCCTCGTGGCTATTCAGACCCCCTGGTACCTTCGTTCCCACATCTATTATGTGTCTGGATTCCAGCCTTCTCAGTTTCTGTAATCTATCCCCTCCTCTGGGACTCGCTTGTACATGATCCAACCCAAAGTAGGATATTAGGTCACTGTTGCTCCTATGGTGTTGCTTGAAATGACTGGCTACAGGGTAAGAGGGATCAAAGTTTGTGATTGCCCTGAGGTGCTCTAAGATACGCATTTTCATGGGGTTGACAGTACTGCCAATATATCGTAGTCCGCATGGACACATAAGACAGTATACTGTAAAGGGTGTCGAGCAGGTCAGGAATACCATGATTTTCCGCATTCGTCCTCTGACTTCATATGATAGTACTTTTTTGCTATGCCTGCATGCCTTGCACCGGCCACATGGGTAAAATCCTGGTTTATGTTCCCCAAAGGGTCGGTCTACTGGGCGAGCTAGATAGCTTTTGGTCAGAGTGTTCCGTAATGCTCTGGCCCTCCTATATTTTATCATAGGCTGATTGCGAATATCCATCCCCATCACTGGACCTGTGGTTAACAGTTTCCAGTTTTTTCTCAGTATTCGCCTTAACCCTCCTGCCCCTTCGGAAAAGGTGGTGATGAACCTGAACTTCCCTTCCTTTTCTGTGTCTTTTGTTTTCTCTCTTAGCATCTCTGTGTGTGATATGTTCATAACTTTCTTCTGTGCTTCTTCTAAACACCTCGAGCCATAGCCACGGACCTTAAATCTTTCTACACTTGCTCTCGCATTCCGGATATAATCATCTTCCGATGTACAGTTTCTTTTTATATGGAGTCATTCTCCGTAGGGGATGCTAAAGATTAACTTCGGTGGGTGGCTACTGCTGGAATGTAGTATTGAGTTCCCTGCCGTGGGTTTTCTGAATAGCTGCGTATGTATGCTTCCCTGTTCTATTCTGATCTCAAGATCAAGGAAGTTTACTTTCTTATCACTCAATTCCGCTGTGAAGTGTAAATTATGTTTGTTGGTGTTCAATTTTTCAATGTATTCATCAGCCTTACACTTAGGTCCCCGCCATACAATCAACAAATCATCTATATAACGGTACCAGACTAATATATGTTGGGTCCATTCTGCATATCTTCCATTCCATGCCACATTTTCTTCCCACCACCCCACAAATATGTTAGCGAAGCAAGTTGTGATGGAAGAGATCCCTAATTATGAAACTGACAAATAGACCTCGTATTTTAATGAATTTATAATTTGGTTGGTTATAATTATTATGATTTTGCACAGTGGGTTTTTTATGGAGTATAAAATGTCTAAGAGAGGTGAACAAGAGAGTGAAGCCCATCCAGGGTGAAATGTGAGATAAAGGTATAGTTGCCTTCTAAAATTGTATGATGAACTGAATTGATTACAAGCCCATCCAGGGCAAAATAACATTGTTTAACAATATCGCATGTGATCAACAAATGCGTGAAATAACAAAGTTGTTGAAATATATTCATGCCAATATATAGTCACATGTAATTTACAAAGAGACTAATATATGTCCATGATAATTGTTCTACAATCATATTTGTATGTAATTTAACGATAATGCCCATTTAGGGCGCGATATATACATTGTCACGAAAAAACCATTACAAGATGGCAACTATGTAACAGTCCTTTGTTTACCTCTAAGACACACACGTGATGGGTATTTAAAGAAACAAAAAATGGCGCGCCAATGTACCATCGACAAAGGCAGTAGCCGAAACACGTCTGGTTCTCTGAGGGTGAAATAAAGAATTTAAACCCTCCTCCCGTGAGTGCCGTGTCTTCTTCGAAGGTGAGGGAGAGGAAAAGCTCTGATATATATATATATCCCCATACACAAATATTGATACAAAAATATTGATAAATTAAATATTAAAATTAACTTTACAAAATGTATTTAGATATAATGTACTAGATTGGTTCAGGTCCTTCCTCCACAACCGCTCTCAGAGATTCCTCATCAACGGCAACCTAGCAGTTCCCACCCCGGTCACGGTCGGAGTCCCCCAAGGTTCAACCCTGTCCCCCACCCTCTTTAATCTTTACCTAGTGCCACTCACCGAAGTTAGATTAGATTAGATTAGGAATTTATATAGCACATACTGTCACCCTATGGGTATCCTGGTGCTTCAGACTACAGACTTAGACCAGAATAGAACAAGGTCACAGCAGAACAAGATGGAGGAGCTGGGTGTATGCCTTAGGAAAGAGCCAAGTTTTCTAGCAGGAAGTTGGCTTGTCAAAGGCTCAGAAGGAATTCATTCCATAGCTGTGCGCCAACCACGCTAAATGTCCTACCTCCTAACCTCGAGCGTTTAAACCAGGGAATCGTCAGCAGGCATGCACTAGAGGAGCGAAGCTGTCTTGTTGGGTGATACAAGTTCTCCGTACCGCCAACATCTCCTACCATATGTATGCGGACGATATCCAAATATACATCACTATCTCTTCGCTCAAGGAGATCCTCTCCCTGAATGAGACCCTGAAACTGACTGTCTATGGCTAGCCAAAAACCAACTCGAACTTAATGCAAAGAAAACTGAATTTCTCCTAATCTTCCCGGAGATTCAAAGGTGGATCGAGGCCATCACAGCCCTGAACTGCCCACCGACCATTGTGTACTCAGCCAAATCCCTGGGCATAATCCTCAACTCCAACCTGAACATGCAAGACCAAGTTAACTCAATAGCTACATTAGCCAGATTCCACTTGAGCTACATTTGGAAGCTTAAACCTTTCATCGATGCTCCTGACTTAAAAATGTCAGTTCAAGCACTAGTCATCTCTAGACTGGAATATGGCTGTTCAGCCCTCACAGGGCTACCCAAGATCTCCTTTGGGCCTCTAAAAGCCTGCCTTAACTCAGCCGCCAGACTACTTACAAGCACCAGGAAGTTCGACTAACATCTCGCCACACATAAAAGCGCTGAACTGGCTCCCCCCTGAGAACAGAATTCAGATGAAACTTGCATGCATTACACACAAGGCCCAATACACAATATTCCCTGCTTATCTGGCACAGAAATTAGTGATATCCGGAGGAAGCAGGAACTCCCGGTCCGCTAGAAACCTACTACTCCAACCCGCCTCCTTTCAGAAAAAAAGAACATACCGGAGCATCACCAAGAATTTGGAACTCTCTCCCACCTGACATCAGAAGAATCCCTCCTCTAGCACGTTTCAAAACAAGGCCAAAACCTTCCTCATGGGTAAATTCCTCGTCTAAGGCCAGCCCTCAACCTCCACATCGTACCTGACCAATCTAAGACTACAGCATTCCAAGATCACCAACTCCTCACGCCGAGATCATATGGGCCCTTGTTGTTACAGACTATCACAGTGATTGTAAACCTACATGTTGATCTTGTATATTTCTGCACTTTAAACCTTTTGTTTGTTCATCACTGTATACCATGTAAAGCGCTCTGATACCCTCACAGGTCAAGTTTGCGCTCTATAAAACACAAAAATAAATAAATAAATGAAGAAATAAATACATGTATATTTAACAAATATAATAAATACATTTAAATAAAAAAATGTAAATGTACATATATAAAATGTTATATATAAATGTATATTTACTGTAAAACAATGAATAATCTAGTACATTTACTTTACTTTAAAATATCATAAATATATAAACACTTAACAAATAAACATATATATATACACATAGATATATATGCTGTATAACAGTGGGAGTATGATGCAGCTTCCCTTCAACCCACAAGGTGTTATCCTCCGGCTTTGTGGCGTCTCCTTGAAAGGGCAACCTTTGAGCGTTGGATATTGAGCGACTGTGCCCATGTCGCGGAGACTGCCCTGCTGTATTGAATACGGACCAGGTGTTGTGAAGGCACTTTCACCGTGGAGCAGGAGGGCCGTTTTGAGTGACTGCTGTATAACAGTGGGAGTATGATGCAGCTTCACTTCAACCCACATGGGGAATACTTTGTATGGTGGATTATGGACAAACACGGCACCCACTTGGGATATTAATTAGCAAGGGAACTACAAGTACCAGCAATCTGTGTGGCAGGGACGATGCCCACTGGGGCGGGCCATACACATGAAAAAGAGGTTTTACGAACCGCCATTTGTTCTGCTGACAGCTCGTGATCAAGGACACAGATGTGTTTGATACGCGTAGGGCTTTTATGGCGGAGGGCTGATTGCACGCATATCCTGAACTGTACCTGCCTCAAATACAAGGTGTTATCCTCCGGCTTTGTGGAGTCTCCTTGAAAGGGCAACCTTTGAGCATTGGATATTGAGCGGCTGTGCCCATGTCGCGGAGACTGCCCTGCTGTATTAAATACGGACCAGGTGTTGTGAAGGCACTTTCACTGTGGAGCAGGAGGGCCGTTTTGAGTGACTGCTGTATAACAGTGGGAGTATGATGCAGCTTCCCTTCAACCCACATGGGGAATAGTTTGTATGGTGGATTATGGACAAACACGGCTCCCACTTGGGATATTAATTAGCAAGGGAACTACAAGTACCAGCAATCTGTGTGGCAGGGACGACGCCCACTGCGGCGGGCCATACACATGAAAAAGAGGTTTTACGAACCGCTGTTTGTTCTGCTGACAGCCCGTAATCAAGGACACAGGAGTGTTTGAAACGCGTAGGGCTTTTATGGCAGAGGGCTGATTGCACGCATATCCTGAACTGTACCTGCCTCAAATAAAAGGTGTTATCCTCCGGCTTTGTGGTGTCTCCTTGAAAGGGCAACCTTTGAGCGTTGGATATTGAGCGGCCGTGCCCAGGTCACGGAGACTGCCCTGCTGCATTCACTACGAACCAGGTGTTGTGAAGGCACTTTCACCGTGGACCAGGAGGGCCGTTTTGAGTGACTGCTGTATAACAGTGGGAGTATGATGCAGCTTCCCTTTAACCCACATGGGGAATACTTTGTATGGTGGATTATGGACAAACACGGCAACCACTTGGGATATTAATTAGCAATGGAACTACAAGTACCAGCAATCTGTGTGGCAGGGATGACACCTACTTGGGCGGGCCATACACATGAAAAAGAGGTTTTACGAACCGCCGTTTCTTCTGCTGACAGCCCGTGATCAAGGACACAGGAGTGTTTGAAACGCGTAGGGCTTTATGGCGGAGGGCTGATTGCACGCATATCCTGAACTGTACCTGCCTCAAATACAAGGTGTTATCATCTGGCTTTCGGGCGTCTCCTTGAAAGGGCAACCTTTGAGCGTTGGATATTGAGCGGCCGTGCCCAGGTCGGGGAGACTGACCTGCTGTATTGAATACGGACCAGGTGTTGTGAAGGCACTTTCACCGTGGAGGAGGAGGGCCATTTTGAGTGACTGTTGTATAACAGTGGGAGTATGATGCAGCTAACCTTCAACCCACATGGGGAATACTTTGCATGGTGGATTATGGACAAACACGGCACCCACTTGGGATATTAATTAGCAAGGGAACTACAAGTACCAGCAATCTGTGTGGCAGGGACGATGCCCACTGGGGCGGGCCATACACATGAAAAAGAGGTTTTACGAACCGCCGTTTGTTCTGCTGACAGCCCATGATCAAGGACACAGGAGTATTTGAAACGCGTAGGGCTTTTATGGCGGAGGGCTGATTGCACGCATATCCTGAACTGTACCTGCCTCAAATACAAGGTGTTATCCTCCGGCTTTGTGGCGTCTCCTGAAAGGGCAACCTTTGAGCGTTGGATATTGAGCGGCCGTGCCCATGTCGCGGAGACTGCCCTGATGTATTGAATACGGACCACGTGTTGTGAAGGCACTTTCACCGTGGAGCAGGAGGGCCGTTTTAAGTGACTGCTGTATAACAGTGGGAGTATGATGCAGCTTCCCTTCAACCCACATGGGGAATTCTTTGTATGGTGGTTTATGGACAATCCCGGCACCCACTTGGGATATTAATTAACAAGGGAACTACAAGTACCAGCAATCTGTGTGGCAGGGACAACGCCCACTGGGGCGGGCCATACACATGAAAAAGAGGTTTTACGAACCGCCGTTTGTTCTGCTGACAGCCCGTGATCAAGGACACAGGAGTGTTTGAAACACGTAGGGCTTTTATGGCAGAGGGCTGGTTGCACGCATATCCTGAACTGTACCTGCCTCAAATAAAAGGTGTTATCCTCCGGCTTTGTGGCGTCTCCTTGAAAGGGCAACTTTGAGCGTTGGATATTGAGCGCCCGTGCCCAGGTCGCGGAGACTGCCCTGCTGTATTGAATACGGACCAGCTGTTGTGAAGGCACTTTCACCATGGAGCAGGAGGGCCATTTTGAGTGACTGCTGTATAACAGTGGGAGTATGATGCAGGTTCCCTTCAACCCACATGGGGAATACTTTGTATGGTGGATTATGGACAAACACGGCACCCACTTGGGATAATAATTAGCAAGGGAACTACAAGTACCAGCAATCTGTGTGGCAGGTACGACGCCCACTGGGGCGGGCCATACACATGAAAAAGAGGTTTTACGAACTGCCGTTTGTTCTGCTGACAGCCCGTGATCAAGGACACAGGAGTGTTTGAAACACGTAGGGCTTTTATGGCGGAGGGCTGATTGCACGCATATCCTGAACTGTACCTGCCTCAAATAAAAGGTGTAATCCTCCGGCTTTGTGGCATCTCCTTGAAAGGGCAACCTTTGAGCATTGGATATTGAGCGGCCGTGCCCAGGTCGCGGAGACTGCCCTGCTGTATTGAATACGGACCAGGTGTTGTGAAGGCACTTTCACCGTGGAGCAGAAGGGCCGTTTTGAGTGACTGCTGTATAACAGTGGGAGTATGATGCAGCTTCCCTTCAACCCACATGGGGAATACTTTGTATGGTGGATTATGGACAAACACGGCACCCACTTGGGATATTATTAGCAAGGGAACTACAAGTACCAGCAATCTGTGTGGCAGGGACGACGCCCATTGGGGCGGGCCATACATATGAAAAAGAGGTTTTACGAACCGCCGTTTGTTCTGCTGACAACCCGTGATCAAGGACACAGGAGTGTTTGAAACGCTTAAAGCTTTTACGGCGGAGGGCTGATTGCACGCATATCCTGAACTGTACCTGCCTCAAATAAAAGGTGTTATCCTCCGGCTTAGTGGCGTCTCCTTGAAAGGGCAACTTTTGAAGTTGGATATATATATATATATATATATATATATATATATATATATATATATATATCTATATATATATATATATATATATAGATATATATTAATAGTAATTTTCACCACTCTGCTATCCAACACTTTTCCTACTGTTGCACTCAATGGAGTGCCAAAAGTAAGTTTAAAAATTATTAAATATTGAAAAAATGTAATTTATAATATAATATATATATATATGTATGTATATATATATATAATTTAAAAACATTATATTATAAATTACATTTTTTAAATATTTAATAATTTTTAAACTTACTTTTGGCACTCCATTGGGTGCAACAGTAGGAAAAGTGTTGGATAGCAGAGTGGTAAAAATTACTATTCCCACTCCAGTGAATGCAACAATAGGGACACTGTTGGAGAGCGGAGGGGAAAATATTACTATTCCCACTCCAGTGAATGCAACAGTAGGAAAAGTGTTGGATAGTGGAGGGGAAAAATGTACTATCCCCACACCAGTGAGTGCAACAGTAGGGATAGTGTTGGAGAGCGGAGGGGAAAATATTACTATTCCCACTCCAGTGAATGCAACAGTAGGAAAAGTGTTGGATAGTGGAGGGGAAAAATGTACTATCCCCACACCAGTGAGTGCAACAGTAGGGATAGTGTTGGATAGAGTAGGGGTAAAAACTACTATTCCCACTCCAGTGAGTGCTACAGTAGGGAAAGTGTTGGCTAGTAGAGGGTAAAAATTATTATTCCCACTCCAGCTAGTGCAACAGTAGGGAAAGTGTTGGATAGCGTAGGGGTTAAAATTACTATTCCCACTCCATTGAGTACAACAGTAGGGAAAATGTTGGATAGTGAAGGGGTAAAAAATACTATTCCCACTCCAGTGAGTACAACAGTAGGAAAAGTGATGGATAGATTAGGGGTAAAAATTACTATTCCCACTCCAGTGAGTACAACAGTAGGGAAAGTGTTGGATAGCAGAGGGTAAAAATTACTATTCCCCCTCCAGGGAGTACAACAGTAGGGAGTAAAACAGTAGGGAAAGTGTTGGATAGTTAAGGGGTATACATTATTATTCCCACTCCAGGGAGTGCAACAGTAGGGAAATTGATGGATAGCGTAGGGGTAAAAATTACTATTCCCTCTCCAGTGAATGCAACAGTAGGGAAAGTGTTGGATAGCAGAGGGTAAAAATTACTATTCTCAATCCAGTTAGTGGAAAAGTAGGGAAAGTGTTGGCTAGCAGAGGGTAAAAATCACTATTCCCACTCCAGTTAGTGCAACAGTAGGGAAAGTGTTGGATAGCGAAGGGTTAATGTCAAGGTCCAAGTTCCTCTAGAGCAGTACCCTCAAATGGCAAAGCTTCTGGCAGCCCGACTCTGAGTTTGTATTTCCAGAGTTTCAGGATGGCCAGATGAGGGGAAGGGAAGGGAGGGTAATGTGGGGAGGGAGAGCTGCAATGACACACCAAGATAAAATGAATACACAATCTAGTATTAGTTTTGATGATCTTTGCATTACATGTAAAGAAAAATACTTGCTGTGAATGCCAAGTCTCAATCTTCCTTGAGGAATTTCTTGTATGCCAGTTCTATAATTTCATATTTGCAGTTTGCATCCAAAATGGAATGTCCTGAATCATAATGAAGTGCTTTGGCATATCTCAGCATAGTTCTTTGGTTGATATCACCAGAGGGTTAAATAACTTGACTTTCCAAATTCAACACTTAAAAGAAGTTGTTCTTGTTATGAAAACACAATCTCTAATCATTTACTGGTTCCTAATATATCAAAATTCCCAACTCCAAATAATGATTCGTTATTAGGTTGCTTAAAAGTCTATTTCGAGTAATAACTGTCAAGTTTCTTCAAAATTAGTGTCCAAATGCACTCACATTGGAGTCCAAATGTGCTCACTATCAGCGTCCAAATGCGCTCACAACAAACGCTGTCAACTCGCTCCTCTTCTTTAACACGAGCGTTGACAAATGCGAGCTTTAGCAAGGCAAACGCTCGCTCCCAACCAAACTGCACAGGCAACCTTACCTGCAATCTTCAAAGAAGGCCTGCACTCGAATCTCCACTGGACAGGAAACCAAACTGCAGCCCCCGCCGAAAATCCGAAGAGCTCCGGGACAAGAAATATCCAGACGCGAGCTCAGAATAATCCGCAACAAGGGATGGGTGTGGCTATCCTTTTAAAGGCACAGAGGACGTTGTACGGAAGCCGTGGATGAACACAATCTCTTTTTTTTTTTTTTTTTTTTTTATTGAACCAAATCCGGGCAGACAGCAAATAACAAAGAAAGCATGTATCAATCAAATCCTTGAAAATAATAAGTCCATGATAAGAAATCATTAACATAAGGAACACAACAATTGAGATAAACAACACAGGACTATAAAACGGCAATATCAAATGTCCTAGCCAAACAAATTATATCACAGTTATGACACATCAGCAATATCAAATACTTGTAAGGTAGGACTGATGCCTGCTTTCCAGTTCGTAACTGGGAGCCAAGTTAATTCCCCAAATTTCTTCGCTCTAATTCCCCTAGTTGCATAAATAGCGGTCTCAAAACTGAAAACTGCTAAAAAACGGGCCAGCCACATCTGGAAGCTAGGACGTTCTGATTCTTTCCAGCGAGCTGACAAGATGATTCTAAGTACAGCCATTCCAATAAATAAAAGTCTTTCCTCGCTCTTTGTAAGTTCTATCGAGGAGTCATAGCCAAAACTAAAAAGTGTTTCTGATTCCGAAAGTTTACGCCCAAATAACTCCTCTCAGTAATCACCTATCATAGTTTTAATTAGGTCGAGCTTGGAACAACTACTCAGCATATGTATTAATGTCGCTGGACCCTGTAAACATCTAGGACAAAGATTATTTTCCCTTTTGCCCCATGCAAATAATTTGGCAGGTGTATAGTAGAGGCTAAAGATGGTTTTATAAGTCTGTGCTTTAAGGTTGCTAGCCATAAAGAGTGAGTCGCTCAACTCTAACACTCTATAGATATCTACATTGGGATTGCTAAGTTTAATGGCCCAGTTTGTTTCCGTTTTCTCTAGATCGTCTTGAATGTTAGCTAAAGGGAGATCTCTCAATAGACATAAGGCTGGTCCTTTTGCTTTAATATTGGCATAGATTTGTACAAATTTAATATAATCACCATTAGAGAGTTGGTATTTATCTTTTAGTTCTACAAACGTAGTTCCAAGATCATTTAACAAAAAATCCTTTACTCTACAGATTCCTAGCCTTTGCCATTTCCTAGCTATAACATCATGGGAAAATCCATAAGTAAGCTTCGATTGCCATAACGACGTATACCTATTAAGTTTACTGATATGCATATGCTTAGCAACCTTATCCCATACCTTCCAGGCACTATTTACAATTTCAAATTTACATTTCTTTTTAATGTCTTTTGCCTCAATTTGCTGTAAGAACAGCCCATTTGCTTCCTCCCCAAGAACCAGCACATATATTGATGGTAAGATATTAGCGTCTAAGATAGCTACCTCTGGGCTGAAGCTGACCAGCGGTGAAATTTGTTTTAGAAGTGCTGCCCAATGATAAAGACTAGTATTCGGAATGGCAAGCCCACCTCTATCTCTGGGTAATGACAGTAGTTTATGAGATCTCCTTATCCTACCTTGTTGCCATAGGAACTTGATCATAAGAGAGTCAAGTATTTTTAAAGTTTTGGCCTCGACAGCAAGGGAATTGCGCGGAACAGATATAAACATCTAGGCAGCACGTTCTTTTTAAGAAAGTTTCCCCTTCCAATAATTGAAAGGTGTAGGGCATTGACCCAGTCTAAATCTTTTTTAATATTGTTGATAAGAGGGTTATAGTTAAGACCGGTTATCAATTTAACATCAGGACTTATAGTGATTCCCAGATAGGTAGCTTTATCCGCTCTTCTCTGATCGATGTATTTGATATTATCTGTACATAATACAATTGTCTTCCCCCTATTCAAAGAATACCCCGAGTGAATACCATATTCAAAAGTTAAGGTCTCAATTTCCTCAATAGCCTCAACCGGGTCAGATGTAATAACCGCGATATCATTGGCATAAGCCAAAACTTTTGTCGCATATTGACCACATACAATTGGATTGATGGACTGGCTCTCAAGAAGTTTTAAAATTAATGAGTGTATATAGAGCGCAAATAATAAGGGTGAGCACGGGCACCCTTGTCTGGTGCCCCTGGTGATGTTAATATAACCAGATTCAGACCCTAACATCTGAAGTTTTGCTCTAGAAGCTATATACATGGATTTAATAGCTTTAATAAATTTGGGGCCAAAATTATTGTGTAGCATAACTGCCCAAAGGAAGCTCCACAAGACATAATCAAAGGCCTTTTCGGCATCCAGTAGGATCATTGACATCCGGCCCCCCGCGACAGACATGGCATCGAACAAGGCTATCGCCCTACACGTGTGATCAGTAGTTCCTTTACCAGGGACGAAGCCATGTTGCCACGGGGAGACGAGGTGCTCAATAACCCCACTGAGTCTCGTAGCCATCACTTTGGCATATAATTTGGAATCCAAATTAATTAAAGGGATGGGGAGATATGAAGTTAGTTGTTCGGGGGATTTTCCTTTTTTAGGGAAAACAATTATATTAGCTTTGTTCCATGAATCGGGGGACACCTCGTTCCATTGGATCCCTAGAAAAAGATCATGGAGCAAAGGACCGAGTTGACAGCTTAATATTTTGTACAGATCTATTGGTATTTTATCAGGACCAGCTGCTTTGCCTGATGAAAGTGACGACAAGGCAGCTACCACCTCATCTAAGGTAATTTCAGCTTCTAAGTCTTCCCGGGTAATATCATCTAAAGTTCTTAAAGCCTCATCATTGTGAAGGTGGTTATTGAGAAACCCATATATTTCATTATCGGTAGAGTTTGCTTCTTCGGTGTAGAGTTTCTGATAATATTGCTGAAACCGCCGAATAATATCAGGCGCTTGAGTATAAGTCTTACCACTGTCAAGTATCTGGCTAATATGGTTAGATAAATTTTTTTGACGTGCACGCAGAGCCAACTGCCTACCAACTCTCTCACCACTCTCGTAAACATCTTTCCTATAAGCCTTATAAGTATGAGCCGCTTTTTGACTAAGGCTGGCGTTCAGCTCAGCTTTTAACATTGCCACTTGATACATCGAGTGTCTGGCGTCTAGCCCCAGTGAAATAATCATGGTGTGATTTTCTTCCGCCTTGGCTAGGGCCGCTAATTTTAAGTTGTATTTATTACTATTTTGTTTTCGAGCCCTTGCTTGGAAGCTTATGGTTTCCTCCCTGAGAGCTGACTTATTGCAATCCCAAACCACGTTCCTTGTGGCGCTAAGGCGATTAATGTTAAAAATTCCTCTGTCCATTTCTTGATAAACGTAATGTATTCATTGTTAGACAGCAGTTTATGATCCAATGTCCATTATCTGGATTGTTTAGCTAAAGCTCCTACCGTCATCGTAAAGATAAGGGCATTATGATCTGATATTATTTTGGGGCATTTACTAATTGATGATTGTGAAACTAAATCACTGGTGGAAAATATATAGTCTATTCGGACGTGCTGCTGATGCGGGTGCGAAAAATAAGTGTACCCAGAATTCTGTTGATTTTGATATTTCATCTCCCATATATCAATTAGCCCCAAACTATTCACAAGTCTCCTAATTGCATTATATACTTTCGGTTTTCGACCAGTATATTTCTGTTGAGTGAGACCATTATTATTTAGTAGAGAATTAAGAGAAATATTAAAGTCACCACATATAATTAATGGGCCCTGCCAAGTAGTGAGTTCAGATTCAAGATATGCAAAAGCTGCAGGGTCGTCCTGATTGGAGCCATATATAGTGCAGATGGTAATGCCTAAGGCAAGTTTCGCGATTGCCCATATTCCATGAGGATCAGAAAGATGGCACACAGGCCCACCTAGGTATGATTTGGCTAGAATTGCAACCGCCTTATATTTGATGACTGTGTAGATGCAGCTAGCAAATTATAGCCTATTATCTTTAATAATGATCTCCTAGCCCACGGGACATGTGTCTCTTGGAGACACAATATATCTACTGGGTTCAAACCTCCCAGCTCACACAGTCGGCGCTGTTTCTCATTGTTCAATAGTCCCCCTACGTTCCAGGTTTGAATATTCAGTTTACCCATTATTCAGCATAGCGGATTGACCAAAAGGCTCTCTGAATCTCTTATTATTACAATTACTTACAGCCAATATCTTAAGCTTCCTAGTAAATAAAATGAAAACAAAAAGAAGAACTTTTGCCGCCGAATCTGGTTCATTTTTTTTCTAGCTTCCCCCACCACCCTCCCCCCTCACCCTCCCCTAGCATCCCCACCCACCCCACCCACACACCTTTCCCCCCCAAAAAGTAAGCCATCAGACTCAACCAGAGTCTGGGTGATGAATGCAGTGCAACACCTGAGCTACCGCTTCAACCAAATGCAGAGAGAAAAAGAATAACAATAAAGCAGAGTGAAGAAAAAAAAGGAAAAAAAAACACTGGAAAAGAGAGACAGCATACTACTAGACATAGCTAGACATAACCAGACAAAAAGTGATACATGTAAATCCCTATAGTATGACTATTCCACAACTAAGCATGGGCGGAAAATCCGTTCCGCTCGCGGATTTTGCGGATTTTCGGTAAATTCGCAATCCGCGAACGTTCGCGAATTTACCGAAAATCCGCAAATTCGCACGCAGCGGATTTTTTTTTCTTGGTGATACAATTTTGCGGCACGCGGCGTTCACTGACCGTCATTCAGTGTTTGCTGAGTTGTTTTTCTCAATATTTTGCGAGTGCTGCGCCATTTTGGATCTTGCTGCGAGATCCCGCGGGAGTTTGGCGACCGCGATTACGTCATCGTGCTCGCCACCTTGCCCAGCGAGAGTTTGTCAACGCGAGTACGCCGTGATCACATATCGAGGGAGTTTGCAATTGCGAACTCGTACATGCGGCGAGCAGCAACAATCTCGCACTCGCGAAAATACAACATTTGCAATTCTGCACAAGAAATCCACCAGCAAGCAACATAAACCTTCTGAAAATGATGATTTTTATCTGAATAACTCCTCAGGTTGACATTTGCCTGCACTTTTTTTGCAAGGAGTCCATTTTGGGGTGGGGGGGTGGGAGGAAGGAAGTGCCCCACAGTCTCCAACTTCCTGTTCCTGTCCAGCAGGCTCCTCCCAGTGCTTTGTCCATCTCCTGGTCACTTTTCATTTGGATCTTGAGCTGGAAGGATTACTTTTTGTGGATGCTGCTGGATATTTGGATTTGAGGCCTTTTTGACTTTCTTTGGATCACTTTTGGATTAGAAATTTCACAAGTAAGTTTGTTTGGGGCATTACAGTTGCTGCAACTACAATTTTGTAATTTTCGATTTTTGGGCTGTTGTTGGGGCCTTTTGCCCAGGGGTACTCAGTGGTGGGTGGACTGAGTCTTTCTGTGGAGTCTCTTTAATAAAAACATCATGGAGGGCCTGGATGTCTTGGGATTGTGCTGATTTTTCTGTGATTTTCGTTTTTTTTAGCTGTTGTTGTGGCCTTTTCACCAGGGCTAGTGAGTGGTGCATGTGCCTAGTCTTTCTGTAGGGGTGTCTTGAATTTAAACATCATGGAAGGCCTGGATGGCATGGGATTGTGCTGATTTTACTGTGTTTTTCGATTTTTTGGGGTGTTCATGGGGACAGGCCATGTGGGTGGGGGCCATTTTGAGTGCTGCTACAGGCCCTGGCCATGTGCTGGGAGGGAGGGGGGCAATTTGAATGCAGGCAGTGTTCTTAGGTCTGCAACCATTTTGCCTAGCTTTCAACCTTTATGCCCAGGGGTACTGAGTGGTGCATAGGCCTAGTCTTTCTGTGGGATGTCTTGAATTTAAACATCATGGAGGGCTTGGGATTGTGCTGATTTTTCTGTGATTTTCGTTTGTATGGGCTGTTGCTGTGGCCTTTTCACCAGGGGTAATAAGTGGTGCATGTGCCTAGTCTTTCTGTGGGATGTCTTGAATTTAAACATCATGGAGGGCCTGGATGGCATGCAATTGTGCTGATTTTTCTGTGTTTTTCGATTTTTTGGGGTGTTCATGGGGACAGGCCATGAGGGTGGGGGCAATTTTGAGTGCTGCTACAGGCCCTGGCCATGTGCTGGGAGGGAGGGGGCCATATTGAATGCAGGCAGTGTTCTTAGGTCTGCAACCATTTTGCCTAGCTTTCAACCTTTATGCCCAGGGGTACTGAGTGGTGCATAGGCCTAGTCTTTCTGTGGGGTGTCTTGAATTTAAACATCATGGAGGGCTTGGGATTGTGCTGATTTTTCTGTGATTTTCGTTTTTTTGGGCTGTTGTTGTGGCCTTTTCACCAGGGATAGTGAGTGGTGCATAGGCCTAGTCTTTCTGTGGGGTGTCTTGAATTTAAACATCATGGAGGGCTTGGGATTGTGCTGATTTTTCTGTGATTTTCGTTTTTTTGGGCTGTTGTTGTGGCCTTTTCACCAGGGGTAATGAGTGGTGCATGTGCCTGGTCTTGAATTTAAACATCATGGAGGGCCTGGATGGCATGGGATTGTGCTGATTTTTCTGTGTTTTTTGATTTTTTGGGGTGTTCATGGGGACAGGCCATGTGGCTGGGGGCCATTTTGAGTGCTGCTACAGGCCCTGGCCATGTGCTGGGAGGGAGGGGGCCATTTTGAATGCAGGCAGTGTTCTTAGGTCTGCAACCATTTTGCCTAGCTTTCAACCTTTATGCCCAGGGGTACTGAGTGGTGCATAGGCCTAGTCTTTCTGTGGGGTGTCTTGAATTTAAACATCATGGAGGGCTTGGGATTGTGCTGATTTTTCTGTGATTTTCGTTTTTTTGGGCTGTTGTTGTGGCCTTTTCACCAGGGATAGTGAGTGGTGCATGTGCCTAGTCTTTCTGTGGGGTGTCTTGAATTTAAACATCATGGAGGCCCTGGATGGCAAGGGAGTGTGTTGATTTTTCTGTTTTTCAATTTTTTGGGGTGTTCATGGGGACAGGCCATGTGGGTGGGGTCCATTTTGAGTGCTGCTACAGGCCCCGGCCATGTGCTGGGAGGGAGGGGGCCATTTTGAATGCAGGCAGTGTTCTCAGGTCTGCAACCATTATGCCTAGCTTTCAACCTTTATGCCCAGGGGTACTGAGTGGTGCATAGGCCTAGTCTTTCTGTGGGGTGTCTTGAATTTAAACATCATGGAGGGCTTGGGATTGTGCAGATTTTTCTGTGATTTTTGTTTTTTTGGGCTGTTGTTGTGGCCTTTTCACCAGGGATAGTGAGTGGTGCATGTGCCTAGTCTTTCTGTGGGGTGTCTTGAATTTAAACATCATGGAGGCCCTGGATGGCATGGGATTGTGATGATTTTTCTGTGTTTTTCGATTTTTTGGGGTGTTCATGGGGACAGGCCATGTGGGTGGGGGCCATTTTGAGTGCTGCTACAGGCCCAAGGCCATGTGCTGGGAGGGAGGGGGCCATTTTGAATGCAGGCAATGTTCTTTGTTCTTAGGTCTGCAACTATTTTGCCTAGCTTTCAACCTTTATGGCCAGGGGTACTGAGTGGTGCATAGGCCTAGTCTTTCTGTGGGGTGTCTTGAATTTAAACATCATGGAGGGCTTGGGATTGTGCTGATTTTTCTGTGATATTCGTTTTTTTGGGCTGTTGTTGTGGCCTTTTCACCAGGGATAGTGAGTGGTGCATGTGCCTAGTCTTTCTGTGGGGTGTCTTGAATTTAAACAGCATGGTGGCCCTGGATGGCATGGGATTGTGCTGATTTTTCTGTGTTTTTCGATTTTTTGGGGTGTTCATGGGGACAGGCCATGTGGGTGGGGGCCATTTTGAGTGCTGCTACAGGCCCCGGCCTTGTGCTGGGAGGGAGGGGGCCATTTTGAATGCAGGCAATGTTCTTAGGTCTGCAACCATGTTGCCTAGCTTTCAACCTTTATGCCCAGGGGTACTGAGTGGTGCATAGGCCTAGTCTTTTAGTGGGGTGTCTTGAATTTAAACATCATGGAGGGCTTGGGATTGTGCTGATTTTTCTGTGATTTTTGTTTTTTTTGGGCTGTTGTTGTGGCCTTTTCACCAGGGATAGTGAGTGGTGCATGTGCCTAGTCTTTCTGTGGGGTGTCTTGAATTTAAACATCATGGAGGGCCTGGATGGCATGGGATTGTGTTGATTTTTCTGTGTTTTTCGATTTTTTGGGGTGTTCATGGCGACAGGCCATGTGGGTGGGGGCCATTTTGAGTGCTGCTACAGGCCCTGGCCATGTGCTGGGAGGGAGGGGGCCATTTTGAATGCAGGCAGTGTTCTTAGGTCTGCAACCATTTTGCCTAGCTTTCAACCTTTATGCCCAGGGGTACTGAGTGGTGCATAGGCCTAGTCTTTCTGTGGGGTGTCTTGAATTTAAACATCATGGAGGGCTTGGGATTGTGCTGATTTTTCTGTGATTTTCGTTTTTCTGGGCTGTTGTTGTGCCCTTTTCACCAGGGATAGTGAGTGGTGCATGTGCCTAGTCTTTCTGTGGGGTGTCTTGAATTTAAACATCATGGAGGCCCTGGATGGCATGGGATTGTGTTGATTTTTCTGTGTTTTTTGATTTTTTGGGGTGTTCATGGGGACAGGCCATGTGGGTGGGGGCCATTTTGAGTGCTGCTACAGGCCCCGGCCATGTGCTGGGAGGGAGGGGGCCATTTTGAATGCAGGCAGTGTTCTCAGGTCTGCAACCATTATGCCTAGCTTTCAACCTTTATGCCCAGGGGTACTGAGTGGTGCATAGGCCTAGTCTTTCTGTGGGGTGTCTTGAATTTAAACATCATGGAGGGCTTGGGATTGTGCTGATTTTTCTGTGATTTTCGTTTTTTTGGGCTGTTGTTGTGGCCTTTTCACCAGGGGTAATGAGTGGTGCATGTGCCTAGTCTTTCTGTGGGGTGTCTTGAATTTAAACATCATGGAGGGCCTGGATGGCATGGGATTGTGCTGATTTTTCTGTGTTTTTTGATTTTTTGGGGTGTTCATGGGGACAGGCCATGTGGGTGGGGGCCATTTTGAGTGCTGCTACAGGCCCTGGTCATGTGCTGGGAGGGAGGGGGCCATTTTGAATGCAGGCAGTGTTCTTAGGTCTGCAACCATTTTGCCTAGCTTTTAACCTTTATGCCCAGGGGCACTGAGTGGTGCATAGGCCTAGTCTTTCTGTGGGGTGTCTTGAATTTAAACATCATGGAGGGCTTGGGATTGTGCTGATTTTTCTGTGATTTTCGTTTTTTGGGCTGTTGTTGTGGCCTTTTCACCAGGGATAGTGAGTGGTACATGTGCCTAGTCTTTCTTTGGGGTGTCTTGAATTTAAACATCACGGAGGCCCTGGATGGCATGGGATTGTGATGATTTTTCTGTGTTTTTCGATTTTTTGGGGTGTTCATGGGGACAGGCCATGTGGGTGGGGGCCATTTTGAGTGCTGCTACAGGCCCCGGCCATGTGCTGGGAGGGAGGGGGCCATTTTGAATGCAGGCAATTTACTTAGGTCTGCAACTATTTTGCCTAGCTTTCAACCTTCATGGCCAGGGGTACTGAGTGGTGCATAGGCCTAGTCTTTCTGTGGGGTGTCTTGAATTTAAACATCATGGAGGGCTTGGGATTGTGCTGATTTTTCTGTGATTTTCGTTTTTTTGGACTGTTGTTGTGGCCTTTTCACCAGGGATAGTGAGTGGTGCATGTGCCTAGTCTTTCTGTGGGGTGTCTTGAATGTAAACATCATGGTGGCCCTGGATGGCATGGGATTGTGTTGATTTTTCTGTGTTTTTCGATTTTTTGGGGTGTTCATGGGGACAGGCCATGTGGTTGGGGGCCATTTTGAGTGCTGCTACAGGCCCCGGCCTTGTGCTGGGAGGGAGGGGGCCATTTTGAATGCAGGCAATGTTCTTAGGTCTGCAACCATGTTGCCTAGCTTTCAACCTTTATGCCCAGGGGTACTGAGTGGTGCATAGGCCTAGTCTTTCTGTGGGGTGTCTTGAATTTAAACATCATGGAGGGCTTGGGATTGTGCTGATTTTTCTGTGATTTTCGTTTTTTTGGGCTGTTGTTGTGGTCTTTTCACCAGGGATAGTGAGTGGTGCATGTGCCTAGTCTTTCTGTGGGGTGTCTTGAATTTAAACATCATGAAGGGCCTGGATGGCATGGGATTGTGTTGATTTTTCTGTGTTTTTCGATTTTTTGGGGTGTTCATGGCGACAGGCCATGTGGGTGGGGGCCATTTTGAGTGCTGCTACAGGCCCTGGCCATGTGCTGGGAGGGAGGGGGCCATTTTGAATGCAGGCAGTGTTCTTAGGTCTGCAACCATTTTGCCTAGCTTTCAACCTTTATGCCCAGGGGTACTGAGTGGTGCATAGGCCTAGTCTTTCTGTGGGGTGTCTTGAATTTAAACATCATGGAGGGCTTGGGATTGTGCTGATTTTTTGTGATTTTCATTTTTTTGGGCTGTTGTTGTGGCCTTTTCACCAGGGATAGTGAGTGGTGCATGTGCCTAGTCTTTCTGTGGGGTGTCTTGAATTTAAACATCATGGAGGGCCTGGATGGCATGGGATTGTGCTGATTTTTCTGTGTTTTTCGATTTTTTGGGGTGTTCATGGGGACAGGCCATGTGGGTGGGGGCCATTTTGAGTGCTGCTACAGGCCCTGGCCATGTGCTGGGAGGGAGGGGGCCATTTTGAATGCAGGCAGTGTTCTTAGGTCTACAACCATTTTGCCTAGTTTCAACCTTTATGCCCAGGGGTACTGAGTGGTGCATAGGCCTAGTCTTTCTATGGGGTGTCTTGAATTTAAACATCATGGAGGGCATGGGATTGTGCTGATTTTTCTGTGTTTTTTCGATTTTTTTGGGGTGTATAACTGAACTTATGTTCCTCTGTCTTCCATTGCTTTTAAGTGCACAAGACTCAAGAGAACCACCAGTGCCAGGAAGAAGTCCTGCAGCGGTGTGTGTGTGCAGCATAACGTCACGCGACGTCACGTCTGACCACAGACAACTCTGCAAATCGTGCAACTGCGGCCTGCTGTTCTGACCTGCTCTGAAGAAGATGGCCCCAAAAAAAAGTTCCCCGTAGCTCCTCTAGCAAGAAAGTTGCCAGGAAAGAGCAGAAGAAGCAAGTTACCAAGGAGACTGGTGTGCCGCCTGCCACGTTTTTTGGGAGTAAAAAAAAAAGTACGCCTGCAGCAGCAGCGGGATCTGCTGGGGACCAAGCTGGGAGCAGCACCCCCGCTCCATTGGGCTCAGTGCCACCACCACCACCACGCCAACTTAAGTCCAAGCCCTTGAGTGCTGCAGAGGCACTTAGTCTAGTTGTTCAATCACCATCGACCAGTGATGTTGGCTCATCGCAAGAAAGTAGCAGCAATGTCCCTGAATCAACACAGGTTGTTGTAACTCATCTGACGAGTGTTGAACAACCACAGCCACAACAACAACCACATGTGCAAGTACAAGCCCAAGTGCATGTGGAAGGAGAGGCAGCGCAAGGAGATGCGCAAGCAGAGGTGAATGGAGGGTCACATGTGCCCACAATAGTTGTTCCTCCCGAAGTAGGGGCACATCAGGAAATCGACAATCAAGGCGAGGTATCATTTGAGGAAGCCACTCCTCCTGATGATCATTCATTGTCTTCCACACCCCTAGCAAGGAAGAAATCAAGGGTGAGGTCTACATCTTCTTCAAGCCCACCTCCTTCTGATGATACAGATCTAAATTGGGAACCATCACTGCCGTCTGAGAGTGAGGCACACCATGATCTGACAAAGGTAGTTAAGCGTAAAAGGAAGGTCGTCGAAAGACTCATAGTTATGGAGTGTGATGAGGCTCAACAAGAAGTGGCGGATACTCCTGCTGATGAAGACTCTCACGACGACGACGCAGTCATCATAAAGGTCACTGCAGCCCCAGCGGGCATGCAGCAAAAAGACATTTTGACCCTAGCCCGAGAAGCTGCTAAGCGTGATGATGTTGTCGACGAGGAGGCAATGGAAGAAACACCACAATCATTGGAGTTAACTAGTTCACCAACACCTACTTCTTCCATATTTCTTACTCGCCAGAAGGGACCTCCATCCACCTCGACCTCAATTAGTGGTGGTGAAAGTGCAAAACGTACTGAAGTTCAGCAATCCACATCCTCCACTTCATCTGGCATTAGCAGCAGGACCACCACCACCAGTATCGCCGTCTCCTCCGGCCCCCAAAGACATTTCAAGTCCGCAGTTTGGGACTTCTTTAGTGTTTGCCCAAAAAAGGAAAACCTCGCTATTTGTAGCATTTGTAAGTTGGCAGTTAGTCGTGGTAAGTTTGGTTCCAAATATGGTACCGGAGGCCAGAGAGGTCATCTTGAAAGAAAGCACGCTGTCAAATGGTTTGCGCACCTACAGGCGATCAAGGAAGCCCGAATTGCACGTAATGAAAACGTTGATGTTTCATCTGATGATGACGAGGAGGAAGAAGACGTGTCAAACACTTCACTTACACCCAGTACCCCTGTCAGCAGCACACCCCATGTGAGCCACACGAAGAGTGTGGGAGAGAGTGAGACACCAATGCGAAAAAGTTCATCAGCGAGCGTAACTGGGTCGAAGAAATCATCATCATCATCCCGTAAATGCTTGGTCCAGGGCAACATTAAAAAGATGTTGTTTACTGAAGCGCAATATGAACGCATCCACCCACTGACGCGTCTGTATAACACTAAGCTGGCTAAAATTCTAGCTCTGAAACTTCTCCCTTTTTCTTTTGGAGAAGGGGTTGGTTTTTTAGAATTAGTGGCAGCGCTCTGCCCTAAATGAAAGGTTCATAGCCGGTTCTATTTTGCCAGAGTTGCGGTTCCAGCACTACATGAAGATGTGCTGGAGGTGATTGGGGCAGCTTTGCAGAAGAGTGCTGTTCACACTATACATCTGACAACAGACATGTGGACCAGCGGCGCAGGCGCTGATTACATGTGCATCACTGCACACTGGGTCTCTTTTTCAGGGGTTAAAGCAAAGCTAAACACAGGTGTTGACCCGGACCAAGTTTTTAAAGCTGCTCGGAAACATGCAACACTAGCCATGTTTGACTTGGAGAAACGTCACACAGCACAAAACATTTTGGATGAGTTTAACACAAAGGTCCTTCACTGGCTGTCCCCAAAAAAACGCCAGATCGGTTATGTTTCCACGGATAATGGCGCCAAAGTAGTTAAGGCCATGGAGCTGGGTCACTATTTCAGAGTGCCGTGTTTGGCGCACTGTATAAACCTGGTTGTTAAAAAATTCTTGAGTGATAAAGACAGTCCAGCGTACGAGGTAGTGGACACCTGCCGAAAAATGTGCAACCATTTCAGCCATTCTTTTAAGGCCCGGAAGCATCTGAGGAGCCTGCTACATGAACATCGAATGCCAGTGAAAGCACTCATCCAGGAGGTGGCAACACGTTGGAACTCAACCTTCTACATGCTTGAGCGTCTGTATGAGCAGTATACGGTACTCGATCACTATTTCTTAAAACAGGGTACAGCTCACAAGGACCTGAGGATGGATGCGGCGCAATGGGAACTAGTTAAAAGCCTGACAGACATGCTTCGTCCTTTTGAGTTCTTCACGCGTGCAGTCAGCAAGGAGGACTGTAATTTGGGAAAAGCTATCCCATTGTTGTACATGCTGGAGCACCAACTGAAGGCGGTGTCTTCTGTGTTTCAAAAAAATGAAAAAAACCAAGACCCTTTTGTTTTGGCGGAGAAATTATTAGAGCGCCTACAAGGTGATGAACGTCTTAAAATGATCTACTCAGAACAGCATTACATTTGTGCTACTATTCTGGATCCACGCTACAAAAAGGCGCTGGCAGGCCGAGCATTCTTTCCTTTTGCTGATGAAGATGTTACAAAGTACAAACGTTGGCTAGTCTTGTCAGCCAAGAGGTTTGAAAGAGAACGGCAGCTCATTGAAGCATCAGCAGGCCATCCCTAGTCAAAACAATCCACTTCTGCACCTGTGGCTGTGGCACAAGTGACCTCTCAGCCATTAAAGACACTGGCAACTGGATCATCTGCACCAGACACAACAGTAACATTGGAGGCTGAAGAGGATTGGCTAGCTCTGCTTGGGTTTGGTTCTCAAAAGTTCACAGCAACAGCTAAGCAAAGTGGAGGAACCTTGGAGGAGGACCTTGAGTCGATGGTGCAGGACTATCTGAATGACTCAACAGAGGTCTATGTTAATGCTGACCCATTGGCATATTGGCATGGGAAAAAAGAATTGTGGCCACAGTTCTCCAACCTGGCTTTAAACTACTTGTCTTGCCCACTCGCAAGCGTGTCTTCTGAACGTGTTTTCAGTGCTGCTGGTGGCATTGTAACTCCCATACGGAGCCGCCTCTCGCCCAAAAATGTGGAGAGGTTAACAATGATCAAGATGAATAAGCACCTCGTACCACCAGATTACAAAGTACGAGAAAGCACGCCGGATGAAGACGAGATGGACAGCAACGTAGATGAGGGAATTTCTTCTCTGTTAGGTGACACTGAGCTCACCCTGCCCGAATTCGCAGAGTATGATGACGTAGCCTTATTCTTATTCCTGGCCCCTGACACCGAGCCCTGAAAAAGAGACAATGAATCAATAACTTTCTTTTTCGTCCTTATTCACTTTTATTCCTGTGTGTCTGTCTTTCTTTGTTGTGCACAGTTAATATAATTCAAACTTTAATCACCTAATCACAAAAACAATCCCATCAGCAGAACTGTCTTGACTTGTTTGCTTATTGATTTGAAGTTGCCGCAGTCTGCATTCCTAAGGTTCACAAGTTCAGAAGAACATGCTCCTCTATCCTCCTACTCCAGACTCCTATTTCCTTCAAAGCAGAGGGCTGGATTACGCCCAATGAAGAAAGACTCAGCACTTGTGGGGGTGTTCTACTTCTTTGCGGGTGAATTGATGGCTCTGGGGCCATTGCTGGGAAGCTCTAATACCGGATAAAAGTGGTTTGGACCAAATCGGAGGCGGAAATTGTTTTGCGTTTTTGCTGACTTGCTTGCCTTTGAGGTGCTCTTTGGGGGGTTCCGGGTGTTTGTGGGTGAGTTTTGGGGTCTGGGAGCACTGCTGGGACAGTCTAATCTTGATTGCATTTGCTTTTCAGGAAATCCGTGGTGGAAAACGGGAGTTATGGCCTATGGCCTAGCTGCACAGCGCGTTTGGACCGAAGGCCGAGAAATATTGTAAGTATGAGATTTTCCTTTTTGGCTGTTTGGGGGTGTTGTGCTTTTTGGCGGGTGGGTTGGCGGGTCTTGGGGCATTCCTGGGAAGGTATAATACCGGATAGAAGTGGTTGGGACAAAATCCACGCTGATTTTTTTTCCGCTACTTCTGACATTTTGCTCAATGTAGCGTTTTCGGGGGCCTGTTTGGGGGGCTTCCTGGTGTTTGTGGGTGGGTTTCGGGGTCTGGGAGCACTGCTGGCTATGGATACTTTAGTTTGCAAGAGGTTTGAAGCAAATCCATGGTGGCAGAGAGGAGTTAGGGCCTAGCTGCAGAGCGCGCGCGGAGTGATTTGGAAAATTGGCAAGAAAATGACTAAGTCCCCATTTTTGTACTTTTGCTTTTTGGCTGTTTGGGGGTCTTCTACTAGTTTTCTCCTGGGTTGACGGCTCTGGGGCCATTGCTGGGAAGCTCTAATACCGGATAAAAGTGGTTTAGACCAAATCGGAGGCGGACACTTTTTTGTGTTTTTGCTGACTTGCTTGCCTTTGAGGTGCTCTTTGGGGGAGTTCCGGGTGTTTGTGGGTGAGTTTTGGGGTCTGGGAGCACTGCTGGGACAGTCTAATCTTGATTGCATTTGCTTTTCAGGAAATCCGTGGTGAAAAACGGGAGTTATGGCCTATGGCCTAGCTGCACAGCGCGTTTGGACCGAAGGCCGAGAAATATTGTAAGTATGAGATTTTCCTTTTTGGCTGTTTGGGGGTGTTGTGCTTTTTGGCGGGTGGGTTGGCGGGTCTTGGGGCATTCCTGGGAAGGTATAATACCGGATAGAAGTGGTTGGGACAAAATCCACGCTGATTTTTTTTTGCTACTTCTGACATTTTGCTCAATGTAGCGTTTTCGGGGGCCTGTTTGGGGGGCTTCCTGGTGTTTGTGGGTGGGTTTCGGGGTCTGGGAGCACTGCTGGCTATGGATACTTTAGTTTGCAAGAGGTTTGAAGCAAATCCATGGTGGCAGAAGGGAGTTAGGGCCTAGCTGCAGAGCGCGCGCGGAGTGATTTGGAAAATTGGCAAGAAAATGACTAAGTCTCCATTTTTGTACTTTTGCTTTTTGGCTGTTTGGGGTCTTCTACTAGTTTTCTCCTGGGTTGACGGCTCTGGGGCCATTGCTGGGAAGCTCTAATACCGGATAAAAGTGGTTTAGACCAAATCGGAGGCGGACATTTTTTTGTGTTTTTGCTGACTTGCTTGCCTTTGAGGTGCTCTTTGGGGGAGTTCCGGGTGTTTGTGGGTGAGTTTTGGGGTCTGGGAGCACTGCTGGGACAGTCTAATCTTGATTGCATTTGCTTTTCAGGAAATTCGTGGTGGAAAACGGGAGTTATGGCCTAGCTGCACAGCGCGTTTGGACCGAAGGCAGAGAAATATTGGAAGTATGAGATTTTCCTTTTTGGCTGTTTGGGGGTGTTGTGCTTTTTGGCAGGTGGGTTGGCGGGTCTTAGGGCATTCCTGGGAAGGTCTAATACTGGATAGAAGTGGTTGGGACAAAATACATAAGGAAAAGCCTTTTGGCACTTTTTGTAACTTAGGGTTCGTTAGGGTTAGCCCTAGCAGCAGGATTACATGGGTTTCGGGGTGTTCTAGATTTTTGCAAATGAGTTCTGGGGTCTTAGAGCACTCGTGAGAATGTGTAATTTTGGTTGCAAGTCATTTGAAGAAAATCCATGGTGGGAAAGGGGGGATTTGGCATAGTTCAAGAAAGCCTTTGCCACTATTCTTAACTTAGGGCTCGTTAGGGTTAGCAGTATTTCTATTGCATGTGTTTGGGTGGGGGGGTTTTCGAGTCTTGGAGCGATGCTGGCTATGGATACTTTTGCTTGCTTGCAAGTGGTTTGAATACAATCCACGGTGGGTAAGGGGGTATTTGGGCCTACTTTTACTTTCAAAGTATGTTTTGTCACCAGTTTTCTGCTAGGCCTCGTTTTTTGAGATCTGATTTGGGGTCTTCTACATTTTTGAGACTGGCTTTAGTAAGGGTCTGGGTGGGAGCACTGCTGGGAAGGTCTAATTTTGTTCTAAAACACAGTTTACAGTACACTTAGCTTGAGGGGAAAGATCCGCTAAATTAATTTGCCCATACTTATTTATCCTTCAAAAGGTGACTCAGACAGAGTACGCACTTTCAAAAATATTGTACTGTCTATTAGGAAAATCAAAGTGTGACTTTTTGCACTACACAGCGTACATACCTTATATTTATTTATCAGTGGTGTTGTAATATTATATCACTTCCTGTTTTTCGTTCAATATTTACAGGCCGGGTTTCAGTCTGTGCAATGGGGGAAAAAGGATGGAGTCAAGCTTCACATTAGCGAGTGGCAATTCAGCATCCGCCAGGCAGTCAGTGGACAGGGTGTCCTCTGGTTCCCAACATTGATGGACGAAGCGTCAGCTGGAATGGAGGAGTGCCGCTAATAAGAGGAATTGTTTGCTGCATGCAACTTACTTACCAAATTCAACAGGACAACTACAACAACATACAGATACAGTATCCATTGTTTTCTTCTATGAGTGTGACTGCATTTCTTGGATCTCTCTCTCCTTCTAAATTGATCCCTACAGCCATTCTATAGGTTTTACTTCGGCTATTTTTCAAACCTAATTTAATGTAGCCCAGTACTGTCCCATTCAGTCATTCACGGTTGTCGAAAGTACTACTTACTTTTCAGTAACAATGCATTTAGTAGTGCATGCACTTCCTTTATGTCACATAAAAGATTTATCTTTAGCTTTGTACCCAAAAATTTATTTATGTTCAATTATTGTTTGTCCATGCTGTGCTTTTTTTTTTCTCTCAACAAAACCTACCCAAAAAGAAACTCCCATTCCCATCCGTTTTACAAACCCTAACCCTCTTCCCCCGGGCTGTGTGGTTTTGCTTGATGTGTGACTAAATGACATCAATAATTCCACACACTTGCTGGGGAGGATAAGGTCATAGCAACAGGCTGGTGCAGGAATCCGAGGATATATTCTAGACTTACTCAGCTTCAGTACTATTTCTTGTAGTAGTAGCCAATGTCAAAAATCCAACACAAGTACAAGTTATACTATCAATAATTTACCATTTGTTAGGCTACATTGTGGCACTGTTCTAGTGTACTGTCACCTGCTATATTCTCTATCGTACTGTTGTAATGCTACAGTAAGGACAAACCAGGTTTCATTTTCTTTTTTTCCATAGGCATGCAACTGCCACTGTGTCACAACACTAGTACCACCGCAATGAGGAGGAAATTCCATCCGCCCTGGATTGCCAACCTTAATCGCCATTTCCCGTGGAGGCAACCCCTCGGCCTAGCCCTACTTTCAAACACAAATTACAGGTAAGATAAGCGTTTGGTTGGAGGTAGTATAATGGAGTATTAGGAGAGACGAGAGATTGACGGTAGTACTACTAAAGTCCTAGGACTATTCAGGAAAACAAACTTACTGTTAAACCCCCACCCATCAGACTCAAAAGCAGTAAAAAACAGGTATGGTCAGATAAAGTTTCAAAAAGTATATTTTTATAGCCCTAACAAAATAATCTCCCGCAAGACCCTCCCTAACCCCAACGATTGTCCTTCAAAAGTCCCAAAAAAACCCAACTCCCAATTCCCACCCCCCAAAAGTCTCTAAAAAAGGGGCAAGGGACACTACGGCAGGGTGCTGTTGACTTTAGCGGCCAGGGCATCATGCTCCTTGCAGAGGGTGGCATGGTCGAAGCGGAGGCCCTCAACCAAGTTCTTATAGCTTAGGACCTCCTGCTCCAGGTAGGACACTCTGAGGCATAAGCGGCGCTTGCGTGCCTTGCAAATCCTGTGGGGGGCAGCTGCTGTCTTTGCTGCTCGGCGGTGGCGCTTGGCTTTGGTAGCTCGGCTCCGTACCGCTGGAGCACTGCGCTGGCTGGCAGCCCGTGGGGGGCACGGAGGAGGATGCAGCTGTCCCAGTGGATGTTGTTGTTGTACCGGTAGACTGCGTCTCCTCCTCCTGCAGGGCCACCAGCCGCCGATATTCGGCGACAGTGGCATCCAGCCTCCGTTGCCGGGCCATTCGAGCCAGCTCCCTCCTCCTTGATGGTCTCTTTGATTTGGAAGGAGCAACTATATGAAGAAAGAAAGACATAGTCTGTAACCAATGCTCCTTAAGATTAACACAAAATGATTGAGCAGAAAGTTGTGTCACAGTACAAGTAGCAAATTGAAAGCACAGTGCATAACTATTGAGGACAGTATCTATGTAACCTCTGACTTCTTTATCCTTGCTCTAACATTAGTGGGAGTTTAAGGAACAAATTCTACGAGCACTATGGACTTACATTACAGTCGACTATGACAGTACACCAGTCTTATTCTTCTACTTCTCTCTTGTTTAGGAAAATTGGTACGTTATCTTATGCAAGCCGGCATAATGCCAGCGCAGTGAACTTGCACCCGAGAAAAACAGACGCACACCATGATGAGTGAGACAGACTTGCATTACTGTACCGGTCCAGTACATGCAGGTGGTGAAGCTCTTACTTTTCTATTACGGGTGGCACTGAGAATACTCTGTTAAAAGGGCTACTGCTTAATTAATTTAGCTTTCACCCTATAGTGCAAATGAGTATTAGAAAAGGAAAATGAGAGGCTAAATAATCTGATTATCTATCACTTCACATGGGATGTATTTGATGACATATGGGATGACTGTAGGAGCTTTGCTTATTATTGAGTGAACAGTGATGCACCCACACATGAATGATGTACTACTACTAAACTAAAGTTATTAAGAGAGGTAGGGAGTGTCCACCGTAATAACCGGATATATGCTGTGCTTGCAGTTGCAATACAAACTACTGCTAATATTCATGGTAGTATTTGGACAAAATGACAACTCCTTTTCCTTGCCTTTCCTACACTGGAACGGACGTGCGGGTGCGGTGTTACATGCTCTTCAAAGTAACACTTAGTTCATCCAGTGACCGTCTACTCTCTCTAGATACACATATGCTATCTAAGAGTCAGATAGTACCATGATCCAGGCATCCATCCATTCAAAGTATATGCACACATACAGTTTCTGTTTCACCCACCCAGGCTGTTCTCCTTCCACCCATCCTTGCTTCATCATTCACCCAGCCATGCACCATACCATATTCTTTCCTTCCCTGCCACCTCGGGGACCAAGCAAACACATATCATTCTTCTTTGACAGTCATCATTACATTTCTCCTCCTTCCACACTTACTTACACCCTTCTTTCGCTTTTCGTTCATCCCATCTGTTAGAAACTGGATCCTTGGCTGGCCAGGGCTCACGCCAAAGTCAGTCAGAGACCACCACTCCTAAGTCAGGGCAAGGGAATCACACGCCAAGATAACCCCTGCTCACCCTCTAGGTAACGTGGCGCGAGCAGCAAGGCTAAACCTGGAGGCGGTATGAGTTAAGTATTTGCGCACGCACCCCAGCAACAACACCCAAGGCCCACCACAAAGGAAACTCCACACAAGGTTATATAAAAAATAGCCTTTGTATTATAGTAAAAACACATTAGATAACACACAAACCTTACAATGTGCCAACAGACACGGGCAGAATTTACAAGGGATTATGTACAGGACAGGGCCACATGGACCACTGTCAGGGGTAGGCACTTGTTAGAAATAATACTTGTAGGCATACACTTAGCACATAAACGTATAATGACTAGCACCAAAATAGTACATGTAGCACAAGACCAGTAATCACTGGTAAAGAGTAAATACCTCCTACGCAACCCTAAACACTGTAGGAAAATCACGCAGGGAACTAGTACCTTATCATCAGGACCTAAGGAAGGAATACCATCACCTAAGCAGGTCACTTTTAGCAAAGGGAAGGAAACCTAAACAATCACCTAAGCAGGTCACATTTAGCAAAGGAGATAAACATAAAATACCTAAGCAGGTCACTTTTAGCAAAGGTAATGGGACATCAACAATCCTCTAAGCAGGTCACATTTAGCAAAGGGGATAAACATAAAATACCTAAGCAGGTCACTTTTAGCAAAGGTAATGAGACATCAACAATCCTCTAAGCAGGTCACTTTTAGCAAAGGGGATAAACATAAAATACCTAAGCAGGTCACTTTTAGCAAAGGTAATGGGACATCAACAATCCTCTAAGCAGGTCACATTTAGCAAAGGGGATAAACATAAACAATTGCACATGAGGCATTAACACACATTCAGAGGTGCAGGTAGAACATTTGCGCAAGAATCACATACACCAGTAAATTACAATGCGCAGGGTGCACATAGCACACCACTAGAATTGTCCCTCAGGCCAACTGGCCTCGCAAGGGGCTGAATGCCCTGAGTCTCAATGTCAGGGGGTCTGCGCAGGCAGCACAAACCACAAGCCTAAACGTAGCAGTTGCCCACAAAGTGCTGGGCAACTGGTGCAGGAAAAGGTCGGTCAACGTTGGAGCCTCGTGGGCTCAAGAACACAGGTGACTGGCACCTAAGAGCTTCGGCGCTCTAAACAAATGAAATGCCCCCAGAGCCTCTCTGGACTCTTACAGCAACTTGAACTGCCCCCTCGAGCCTTCTGTGGGCTCGCAAAATCAATTAGGGCGGGAGCCTCTCTCAGGGCTCAAAGAACACTATGCTGGCACTCAAGCCTCGCAGGCTCGCAAAACAATGTGGGCTGGGGCGGGAGCCTTCTCGTGGCTCAAAAACACTAGATGCCGCCTGAGCCTCGCAAGGCTCGAAAACAGGAATGCCCCCAGGAGCCTCGGGGCTCCTCACACTGACGGGGAGGGGCGGGCACCGGCAATGTGCCCCGACGCCCTCCTCCCCGATCCTTCACTGAGCCCCACTCACCGGATCCTCCTGGCAGCAGCAGCGCGGGGCTCCTCTTCCCTCGGGGAGCCTCGGGGACCCGGCCGGCTGCTTCTTCCGTCTCCGGCCTGGCCTTGTCTCGCTGCACTCCGCCTGACTTCCGCTGGGGCCGCCAATGGCAGCGGGCCCTGGGGGTCAGGAGGCGGGACTTCCGGGTCGCACTAGGCAGCGGCCCGGCAACAGGTTTCAATGCTCCTGGGCTGCGGCGGTGATCACTGGGCAATGCCAGGTGGGCACCAGCTCGTAAATAATAAAAGGAAACGGGGCAATGCCGGGTGGGCACCGGCTTTCCAAAATGGCAATAATCTGAGGTGGGCACTCGGAAGTCAAAAATCGGCAATGAAAGCGGCCAATGCCGGGTGGGCACCGGCTAGCGTCAAAATAAAGCGCATGGAGCGCTAGAAGGCAAAGCAAAGCGCTATTGAGCGCTGGGGCACAAGTAAAGCGCTCCTAGCGCTATAAATCAAATAAAAGCGCTTCCAGGCACAGAAAAGCTCCAGCAAGGTCTGGAGGCAGGCAGGGGGGCAAGGCAGGGCCAGAGCCAGCTCACTGGGTCTCCAGGCAGGGAGACAGCCAAGTGGCGGTCCTTCTGGCCCAAGCAGCAGCAGCAACCCCCTCTGGCAAGGATCCTGGAAGAGAACAGAACCAAATTGTATGGGGACACAGCCCCTTCTTATACTGTAAAACCCTTTGTCTCATGGTGCAGGGTGGGGGAGAAACCAGTTGCAGCTGGTTTTGAAGTACCCTCGATAGCTCAACCACCCATTTCATTCACTGGCAGGGCTAGGGATATCAGTCACACTACAGGGGGTGGAGCCAGCATTGTGTGGGGAAATTCCAGCCCCATCAGGGACCAGGTGCACTCCTCCCAAGCCATCAACATGCTAATCTCACACTCACCACCGGGCAGACCCATCGAGCCTTCCTGGAGCCAGGCTCACCAGCCAGCTCCAGCCAATCACACGGCAGGCATATTTTACATTAATATGCCAAGCCCTAGAAGTGGCATTTCTACACATGACACACACATGCCACATACACCATTGCGAAGCAGCCATTCTCACGAGCTCGCACATACCAAATTTGGGCTTGCACTCCCCACGCATCAGGAACTACTAGGGACACAGACATTCCCCATGCATTCCTATGGGAGAGCAGGCCAGCCTAACTACATGCACGCACTTTACTCTGGGACACAGGGAAAAAGTGCGCACAGACCAGAAAATCATCCATAGAGATCACAGATCTAAAGCAAAAAGATTAGGGGTGAACCTTCCTTAAGGGCCAAGTCCAACACAACCCCCTTCCAGCCAAAACGCAGGGCAGACCAATCACCACCATGATAGGCTTCCCTGCTTGGGGCGATAAAACACGGACGCGGGCCCGCAACTGCAGGGACACCCTCCTGTTTTACGCCACGGTAAACCCCTGGGGTTCTTTCTAAAACTATGGTAGGGACTAACTGGGCTACCCCAATGGTAATCTCCAGCTGCCCTCGGCGAGGACCAGGCCCTAGGCCACCCAGGTGCCACTGGCTCCTGCCTACTCACAAAGTGGGGGGTAGTAACCCCTGGCCCATAATAGCCATTCTCCACTATTCCTGTCTGCAAGACAGGACTAGACTGCCACTGGTTCTCCAGCCTAGGGTCTACAACCTTAGGTGGACCAGGAGTCTCAGGGAAGGCTCTCCTCCCCTTACCTCTTCTTCTAGGGTTCCTCCTCCTCCTGCGAGGGGTACCCTCTAAACACCACTCTCCCAACCTAGGGTTTAACCCCTCAGGTGGTACCGGAGTCAGAGGTGGGCGGTACCTCTGGAGAAAGAACTGGTCAGGACACTGATTACAGTATTCCCACCCTTCAGGTCAGGCAAATCCTGAACCTGGACCTCCAACCTCCGGTCTAGAACCTTTGGTGGAATCACTGCCTGGCACTCCAGGACTTCTGGGGACTCACATCCTATCCCCTAATCACTCCTTTCACTGGACTTCTGTACTCTCCCTACTGGAGCAGTACTGCCAGACTCTACAATCATAGAAGCTCCGCCTACAGATGCACCAGGTCCTCCACACACTAGGAGATCTGCCTCAAGTGAACTAACAGGTAAGCTTAGGTCCCCACCCTGGTGTTCCCTAAAGAAACCATCCAGGCTCTGAGGCAGGGCTTCGGGCGTCTGGGGACTCTCGGTCTCACACTCACTCATCTCCACTGAGACTGGCAGTAAGCCCCTACACCCTCCTCACTATACTGGGACCTAGCTGGGCTACTCTCACCCTCCTCCACCACGCTGGGTTGGAGGAAACCTGACCCACTATTGTTGGAATCACTCACTAGCGGTGCTAAGGAACTTCTTGCACCTTCCCATCGGTCGGCTTCCTCTGCCAGGGTGTCTGGATCAGTCAACCCAAATTCCAACAGGTGTTGGCGCAACTCTGGCAAACAACTACTGAGCACCTGCTCTCTTAGAACCAGATCAAATAGCTTGGCAAACTCAGCTCCCATGTGAACCTCTAACCAATCAGACAGTGCACCTTGACATTCATCCACAAAGTCCTCCCAGGACTGGTGAGACGGTTTCCTAAGGTTCCTAAACCTCAACCTATTTTCCTCCTCTAGGGGAACAGGTACTATACTCGGGGAACTGGGAGTGGGACTGTCTACAAAGACACTTAAATCGCTGCCACCACTGGACTCCACCCTCCCTGGGGAATCCAGACAATTACAACTGCACTCAGGGGATAACCTACTCTCTAGGGCTACCTTCTCCCTGAACAAGGCCCTTTCAGCCTCTAGCTTGGCATACTCCAACCTGAGCTGTTCCATCGCTAGCTGATGCTCCCTCTCCTCCTTCCTATCCAACCACTCCTCTGGGGACAGGGAAAGGGATGGGGCGCTGGTACTGACACTGGACCCAGCAAGGGACTCCCTATCTATGGGGTCCTCACTATCTGCTGATGTCCATCCACTGTCATCACCATCCAACTCACATTCTTCATCAGAATCTTCAGGGCTCCCCACAGACTCACCACCCTCGTGGCGTGCAGCCCGGGCCCTATCTCTCTCACTGTGCTCAAGATCCCACTGATCCTTTTGCCACAGGATCAGGCTGTCGCTAAGCTGGGACTGAGTATCCAACTCACTCACCTCTATGCCTCCCTTTTCACAGAATCTGACCAGCTCTAATCTACTGTACCTAAAAAGACCACAGAGATCAAAAACTGGCTCCATTTTGGCGGACGTTCTCAAGAAAAGTTTGACACAGGGAACCTGGGGGTCTGAGCTAAACAGGAGAATACAATCAATAAAATTCAGCAAGATTCCTATCTCAGAGAACTTGCACTCCAATGTCCAGGTAAACACACACTCATTCACACCCAACCCTCCCCTCGGACTGGTAAGGCAGTTTTTACCACCCCTGACTTTCTTAACCTGACCATAAGCGACACAGGTACCAAACTCTGGGATTAGGGCGGGGAACAAGGTACTGGACAAAATACAAAATGACACCTTTCAGGAGAAGCAATATTGATCTTCACCTAAAAAACAATAATCCCCAAAATGTGGTTATCTAAAAATGTAGAGCTTTGAAGTGTGGCCTGTCGCCACTGTGGTACAGCGCGAACACAAATCCTTATCCTCACCGCTTGCCGCCAATGTTAGAAACGGGATCCCTGGCCTTTAATTTTTCACGAAAAGCAGTAGTTTATAAACAACGGGTCCTGAAGAATGCATGAAACCTTTTTTCAATAGATGCAGAAACATGTTGACCACTACTGACTGCGGATATTATTTCAAACCCGCGTTTGCACTTGTATTTTAGCTTTGGGGGACTGGGAGATACTAATAAATTACCTGCTTCTACCCAGTTCATCTAATTTTACTACCCCTCACTGTTCACTTTTCTCACCTTACACTGCTTTTTTCAGTTGCCATATAAGCACTTGTAAATTCAACACTCCCCTCCAACATTCTTTTCATTTACAATCGGTCACGGTAACAACTGACCGGCCGTTTTGTTTTGTCTCCTGGGCTAGGAGAACCCAAATGATGTAAAAGAGGGCAGTACAGTGTGGCTTCTGATGGGAATTTTTCCATACGCCCTTGAGTCTTTACTCGGCAGTTATCACACTAAGGCCTGCATGGTGTGTTCCCACTGGTGTTATCTGTATGGTATTAGTTTTTGTTGTCCATGGTGAATGACCCACTTGATGTTTGACTCCTAGGTACTAGTTAGTGTTTTGGCCAGGGCTCACGCCAAAGTCAGTCAGAGACCACCACTCCTAAGTCAGGGCAAGGGAGTCACATGCCAAGATAACCCCTGCTCACCCTCTAGGTAACGTGGCGCGCGCAGCAAGGCTAAACTTGGAGGCGGTATGAGTTAAGTATTGCGCACGCACCCCAGCAACAACACCCAAGGCCCACCACAAAGGAAACTCCACACAAGGTTATATAAAAAATAGCCTTTGTATTATAGTAAAAACACATTAGATAACACACAAACTTTACAATGTGCCAACAGGCACGGGCAGAATTTACAAGGGATTATGTACAGGACAGGGCCACATGGACCACTGTCAGGGGTAGGCACTTGTTAGAAATAATACTTGTAGGTATACACTTAGCACATAAACATATAATGACAAGCACCAAAATAGTACATGTAGCACACAACCAGTAATCACTGGTAAAGAGTAAATACCTCCTACGCAACCCTAAACACTGTAGGAAAATCACGCAGGGAACTAGGACTTTATCATCAGGACCTAAGGAAGGAATACCATCACCTAAGCAGATCACTTTTAGCAAAGGGAAGGAAACCTAAACAATCACCTAAGCAGGTCACATTTAGCAAAGGAGATAAACATAAAATACCTAAGCAGGTCACTTTTAGCAAAGGTAATGGGACATCAACAATCCTCTAAGCAGGTCACATTTAGCAAAGGGGATAAACATAAAATACCTAAGCAGGTCACTTTTAGCAAAGGTAATGAGACATCAACAATCCTCTAAGCAGGTCACTTTTAGCAAAGGGGATAAACATAAAATACCTAAGCAGGTCACTTTTAGCAAAGGTAATGGGACATCAACAATCCTCTAAGCAGGTCACATATAGCAAAGGGGATAAACATAAACAATTGCACATGAGGCATTAACACACATTCAGAGGTGCAGGTAGAACATTTGCGCAAGAATCACATACACCAGTAAATTACAATGCGCAGGGTGCACATAGCACACCACTAGAATTGTCCCTCAGGCCAACTGGCCTCGCAAGGGGCTGAATGCCCTGAGTCTCAATGTCAGGGGGTCTGCGCAGCCAGCACAAACCACAAGCCTAAACGTAGCAGTTGCCCACAAAGTGCTGGGCAACTGGTGCAGGAAAAGTTAGGCCAACGTTGGAGCCTCGTGGGATCAAGAACACAGGTGACTGGCACCTAAGAGCTTCGGCATTCTAAACAAATGAAATGCCCCCAGAGCCTCTCTGGACTCTTACAGCAACTTGAACTGCCCCCTCGAGCCTTCTGTGGGCTCGCAAAATCAATTAGGGTGGGAGCCTCTCTCAGGGCTCAAAGAACACTATGCTGGCACTCGAGCCTCGCAGGCTCGCAAAACAATGTGGGCTGGGGCGGGAGCCTTCTCGTGGCTCAAAAACACTAGATGCCGCCTGAGCCTCGCAAGGCTCGAAAACAGGAATGCCCCCAGGAGCCTCGGGGCTCCTCACACTGACAGGGAGGGGCGGGCACCGGCAATGTACCCCGAGGCCCTCCTCCCCGATCCTTCACTGAGCCCCACTCACCGGATCCTCCTGGCAGCAACAGCGCGGGGCTCCTCTTCCCTCGGGGAGCCTCGGGGACCCGGCCGGCTGCTTCTTCCGTCTCCGGCCTGGCCTTGTCTCGATGCACTCCGCCTGACTTCCGCTGGGGCCGCCAATGGCAGCGCGGCCCTGGGGGTCAGGAGGCGGGACTTCCGGGTCACACCAGGCAGCGGCCCGGCAACAGGTTTCAATGCTCCTGTGCAGCGGCGGTGATCACGGGCAATGCTGGGTGGGCATCGGCTCTTAAAAAATAAAAGGAAACGGGGCAATGCCGGGTGGGCACCGGCTTTCCAAAATGGCAATAATCCGAGGTGGGCACTCGGAAGTCAAAAATCGGCAATGAAAGCGGCCAATGCCGGGTGGGCACCGGTTAGCGTCAAAATAAAGCGCATGGAGTGCTAGAAGGCAAAGCAAAGCGCTATTGAGCGCTGGGGCACAAGTAAAGCGCTCCTAGCGCTATAAATCAAATAAAAGCGCTTCCAGGCACAGCAAAGCTCCAGCTAGGTCTGGAGGCAGGCAGGGGGGCAAGGCAGGGCCAGAGCCAGCTCACTGGGTCTCCAGGCAGGGAGACAGCCAAGTGGCGGTCCTTCTGGCCCAAGCAGCAGCAGCAGCCCCCTCTGGCAAGGATCCTGGAAGAGAACAGAACCAAATTGTATGGGGACACAGCCCCTTCTTATACTGTAAAACCCTTTGTCTCATGGTGCAGGGTGGGGGAGAAACCAGTTGCAGCTGGTTTTGAAGTACCCCTGATAGCTCAACCACCCATTTCATTCACTGGCAGGGCTAGGGACATCAGTCACACTGCAGGGGGTGGAGCCAGCATTGTGTGGGGAAAGTCCAGCCCCATCAGGGACCAGGTGCACTCCTCCCAAGCCATCAACATGCTAATCTCACACTCACCACCGGGCAGACCCATCCTGCCTTCCTGGAGCCAGGCTCACCAGCCAGCTCCAGCCAATCACATGGCAGGCATATTTTACATTAATATGCCAAGCCCTAGAAGTGGCATTTCTACACATGACACACACATGCCACATACACCATTGCGAAGCATCCATTCTCACGAGCTCGCACATACCAAATTCGGGCTTGCACTCCCCACGCATCAGGAACTACTAGGGACACAGACATTCCCCATGCATTCCTATGGGAGAGCAGGCCAGCCTAACTACATGCACGCACTTTACTCTGGGACACAGGGAAAAAGTGCGCACAGACCAGAAAATCATCCATACAGATCACAGATCTAAAGCAAAAGATTAGGGGTGAACCTGCCTTAAGGGCCAAGTCCAACACCATCCATCAAGTTCATCTCAGATCTGATTGGGATTCTTCTCGCCAAAAACTTCACAGCTAAGTCGAAGTACATTTAGAGGAGGCTACTACCTGGTTGATTTATAATACACCCGTGCAGAAAGCACACTCTGCAGTCTTCAATCTCAATAAGTAAGGAATATATAGCTTACCTCTGCCCGCCACCACCGTGTTATCCCTCACAGGATAGTCCGGCACTTCCACCGCCTCCTCCCCAGAGTTTTTCCCCTCGTCCAATGCCACCACCTCCGCTCTGGCCCCGCCTCCAGATGTTCCACCTACAAAGTACATTTAATAATGTTAGAATACACCACTCACTACTATATAATATTTGGTCTAGGAGGAAGAAAGAAATGTGAAAAAAACAGAATACAATGTAATAATTTGTGACTGTCTACTCTAAAGTAAAAATGTCCCTTTTTCCAGGGAAGGCTGTTGTCTTGCTGCTCTTTTTGGCATAACTGATGAATGCTTGCTTTTTATTTTTAACACGCACCACTTTTTCTCCTAACAGACAGAAGCTTGACTTCTAAGAACTCGAGCAGGATCAAGTTCAAACCAGGTGAGAGCTCGGCTCGACCACAAGAAATGTGTCCAATTAATCGTCAGCACTAAGCACTTTTCCATTTTCAGTTAAACGTTTACTTTTATGACAAACTTGATTTTAATAAATTTGTTTACTTTTAATAAAGCTTTTAAACTTAAATAGACTCTGTGGATTTTGGTCCTCCAGACTAGAGTGGATGAGCTAAAGGTTTTGGAATTTTTGCAAGCATGAGTCCGTGCCTCTGACATCATTGGGGATCAATCATCGGTGACTTTGGGAGCTAAATGACTCTGCCACACTATCTAGTCAGTAAGGAGATTGGGGGTTCAACTACAAAGTCTGTTATCACTGAGGTATGTGGAAAGTCTAACAGCACCTATTATAATTGATAAGCTAAGCAATGCATTATTTAGTGTCCATAGTTTTGTTTGTGCAGATTTGTCCCTGCAACAGTAGTAGAATGGATTGTCCTACTATCCAAACCAAAAGTAAAGTAGTATCTTATTCTTTCTTGGTGGTCATTCACCTTTTTATTGTTGGCAATTGTCAAAGCATAAACATTTAGAAGACTTGAAAAGACATTATGGACAATCCCAGAGGACTGCACTCAGTGCATAGAGCTATTGCTGACTAGAATGGGAGTCCAATGGAATTGCCAAATGTGCAATCTTAGTTAGCTACACAGCCAGACTAATAAGAATAATCTAGTAATACCACAGGGAGTCATAGTCAAGGCAGGATAAGAATTTAGATCCAGTCTACAAGAAGATCAATGACGATTTAGAAAAAATCGAATGAGGAACGCTAGGAAAAAATAAGTACTCTATATTAAAATTAAAACTTACTGGGGCCAGCAAAGGAGCCCTCGCCTGCCCGATCCTGGCCTGCATCCTGAACAGCACCCTCCTCCTCCTCCTCCTGTGTCCTCTTGCCCCTGGGGGGAGCTGATGTACAACATGAAAGAAAGAAAGACCACAAAACATGGATGATATTTGTCAACCAAATCCAACATTTCAAAAGAACAATAACAAAATATTTTGGCGAAATAGCAAATAGACAACTATTCCACGGGATATATTACTGACCGATCTCATGTGGTGTACTACGTTATTAGAATTGCTTGATTTGCGGACCTTCGAATTGGAAACTTCTTATGTAACTCACTAAACAAAGTACTAAAAAGGTTTGCCTAGGATTGGCAGGCAGCAGTCCGCAGCACGCGAAGTGACAGACAAAGTCCATCGTGATTGCAGATCAGCGACAACACTAAAGTTTCCTACTACATTAACCAGTCATTAAAATACTCAAACTATCAATCCACCACCACTATTTCTTCTTATCGCCATGTGTACAAAGGAAAGACTGGACTTGAGTCTGTAGGGGCTGATTTAGAAGCCCCTTGCGGCTCTTTTGCTCCATTGTTGCGTGACTTTTGTGACGCAGCGGCAGAACAAAAGAGGCGCAATGGTGCGGCGTATATTAACAAAGTGACGCATATGGGAGATGCAAACAAAACAGGTGATGGACCGAATGTGGATCAATGTCACACATTCATCCCAGTCCAAAGATCTGGGCCCAAATCCATCGTTTTTTTGCACTCCACACCACCCTGGGTTAGACAATGGCGATATGCAAATCAGCTCCGACCCTGTGCCCCATGGGAACAGTCCAGTCCGAACTACAAAAGCCATGTCCTTCCCAGAACGGAATCAAGCATCCGAGGACCAGACCGGTTTCGAGGTAACACCTCTCATCAGCCCGGCTAGCTTGACTCCAGTGGTGTGGAGTGCCTGGGACCCACGTCTGGGCATCCCCAGCGCACTTAGGGCGGCAATTGCAAACAAAACAGGTGATGGACCGAATGTGGATCAATGTCACACATTCATCCCAGTCCAAAGATCTGGGCCCAAATCCATCGTTTTTTTGCACTCCACACCACCCTGGGTTAGACAATGGCGATATGCAAATCAGCTCTGACCCTGTGCCCCATGGGAACAGTCCAGTCCGAACTACAAAAGCCATGTCCTTCCCAGAACGGAATCAAGCATCCGAGGACCGGACCGGTTTCGAGGTAACACCTCTCATCAGCCCGGCTAGCTTGACTCCAGTGGTGTGAAGTGCCTGGGACCCACGTCTGGGCATCCCCAGCGCACTTAGGGCGGCAATTGCAAACAAAACAGGTGATGGACTGAATGTGGATCAATGTCACACATTCATCCCAGTCCAAAGATCTGGGCCCAAATCCATCGTTTTTTTGCACTCCACACCACCCTGGGTTAGACAATGGCGATATGCAAATCAGCTCTGACCCTGTGCCCCATGGGAACAGTCCAGTCCGAACTACAAAAGCCATGTCCTTCCCAGAACGGAATCAAGCATCCGAGGACCAGACCGGTTTCGAGGTAACACCTCTCATCAGCCCGGATAGCTTGACTCCAGTGGTGTGGAGTGCCTGGGACCCACGTCTGGGCATCCCCAGCGCACTTAGGGCGGCAATTGCAAACAAAACAGGTGATGGACCGAATGTGGATCAATGTCACACATTCATCCCAGTCCAAAGATCTGGGCCCAAATCCATCGTTTTTTTGCACTCCACACCACCCTGGGTTAGACAATGGCGATATGCAAATCAGCTCTGACCCTGTGCCCCATGGGAACAGTCCAGTCCGAACTACAAAAGCCATGTCCTTCCCAGAACGGAATCAAGCATCCGAGGACCGGACCGGTTTCGAGGTAACACCTCTCATCAGCCCGGCTAGCTTGACTCCAGTGGTGTGGAGTGCCTGGGACCCACGTCTGGGCATCCCCAGCGCACTTAGGGCGGCAATTGCAAACAAAACAGGTGATGGACCGAATGTGGATCAATGTCACACATTCATCCCAGTCCAAAGATCTGGGCCCAAATCCATCGTTTTTTTGCACTCCACACCACCCTGGGTTAGACAATGGCGATATGCAAATCAGCTCTGGCCCTGTGCCCCATGGGAACAGTCCAGTCCGAACTACAAAAGCCATGTCCTTCCCAGAACGGAATCAAGCATCCGAGGACGGGACCGGTTTCCAGGTAACACCTCTCATCAGCCCGGCTAGCTTGACTCCAGTGGTGTGGAGTGCCTGGGACCCACGTCTGGGCATCCCCAGCGCACTTAGGGCGGCAATTGCAAACAAAACAGGTGATGGACCGAATGTGGATCAATGTCACACATTCATCCCAGTACAAAGATCTGGGCCCAAATCCATCGTTTTTTTGCACTCCACACCACCCTGGGTTAGACAATGGCGATATGCAAATCAGCTCTGACCCTGTGCCCCATGGGAACAGTCCAGTCCGAACTACAAAAGCCATGTCCTTCCCAGAACGGAATCAAGCATCCGAGGACCGGACCGGTTTCGAGGTAACACCTCTCATCAGCCCGGCTAGCTTGACTCCAGTGGTGTGGAGTGCCTGGGACCCACGTCTGGGCATCCCCAGCGCACTTAGGGCGGCAATTGCAAACAAAACAGGTGATGGACCGAATGTGGATCAATGTCACACATTCATCCCAGTCCAAAGATCTGGGCCCAAATCCATCGTTTTTTTGCACTCCACACCACCCTGGGTCAGACAATGGCGATATGCAAATCAGTTCGGACCCTGTGCCCCATGGGAACAGTCCAGTCCGAACTACAAAAGCCATGTCCTTCCCAGAACGGAATCAAGCATGCGAGGACCGGACCGGTTTCGAGGTAACACCTCTCATCAGCCCGGCTAGCTTGACTCCAGTGGTGTGGAGTGCCTGGGACCCACGTCTGGGCATCCCCAGCGCACTTAGGGCGGCAATTGCAAACAAAACAGGTGATGGACCGAATGTGGATCAATGTCACACATTCATCCCAGTCCAAAGATCTGGGCCCAAATCCATCATTTTTTTGCACTCCACACCACCCTGGGTTAGACAATGGCGATATGCAAATCAGCTCTGACCCTGTGCCCCATGGGAACAGTCCAGTCCGAACTACAAAAGCCATGTCCTTCCCAGAACGGAATCAAGCATCTGAGGACCGGACCGGTTTCGAGGTAACACCTCTCATCAGCCTGGCTAGCTTGACTCCAGTGGTGTGGAGTGCCTGGGACCCACGTCTGGGCATCCCCAGCGCACTTAGGGCGGCAATTGCAAACAAAACAGGTGATGGACCGAATGTGGATCAATGTCACACATTCGTCCCAGTCCAAAGATCTGGGCCCAAATCCATCGTTTTTTTGCACTCCACACCACCCTAGGTTAGACAATGGCGATATGCAAATCAGCTCTGACCCTGTGCCCCATGGGAACAGTCCAGTCCGAACTACAAAAGCCATGTCCTTCCCAGAACGGAATCAAGCATCCGAGGACCGGACCGGTTTTGAGGTAACACCTCTCATCAGCCCGGCTAGCTTGACTCCAGTGGTGTGGAGTGCCTATGGGAGATGCATCACGTTGTAAAGCCCTGCGCCATCAGGGGGCGTTCCGGCGCAAGGGAGGGCGTTCCTGCGCAGGAACGCATCCTAAAAGTGGCTGAGGGAAATCTACAAGATTTCAATCACTCACTTTAACGACAATGATGCGTGACTCAAACCCTGCGCCTGCTTGAAGCAGACGTACGGCTTGACGCAGCATTGGGGAGATAGGGCACCCCAGAGCATTGATGGAGCTGCGCCATCGTTGCGACGCAACTCCAGCAATGTGCCGCCTTTACGGTACAGATGCATAACGCTTTGGTGACGTTTTAGGCCCATGGTGCGCCGCATTGTAAGTACAGCGCACCATGGGTGGTGGTGGCGTGGCGCACAATTACTGGCGCATCCCTGCTACTTTGCAGGGATGCACCGGTAATTAAAAATCTGAACCTTAGTGTCTAGCATTACGCAGTTCTTTAAACTACACTCATGCAAAATTTCACAGGCTAATGAAATGAACACAAAATCGAAAACAAATAAGCATAGTAGCAACACTCCTGAGAAGGAGAGCAGTGCACCTGAAATGCACAGAAGATTTTGAAATATAATTTACCTACAATGTAATGAGCAGCATTATTGCTCTTGGTAAAAAACAAAAATTTGCAATATAATAACACACAGAGCAGGAGAAAACAGAGTAGTAAAGAAATAGCTACTACTACTCACCAAGCCCGGGGATCTCAAGGCCAAGCAGGTCGAGCAGATCTCGTTTACGGTCCAGGACATCCGTCCAGCGGTGGGTGGCCTGGTTGTCGGTGCGCCGGACCCGAGAGTGGTGGTACATGGCCCGGCACACCTTCTCCCACCGCTTCCGGCGCTCCCGGATCCCGTACCCAACACCGATCCTGCCGCCTGCCATGATGGTCCTGGGGAGGCGGTGCTGAACATAAAAAATGAGTGCGGCCACCTCCTCCGGGCTAAAGATCTCCCAGGGTATGACCTGCTCCCCCCTCAAACGCCCGAACGGGAGCCGGGCGCGGGGTGCAGGACCCTTCCCCTTCTCTGGATGCTTCACGGCTCCCTTCACCATGGTCTGGTGCAGAAAGGAAGCTAAATAATAAAGAAAATAGAATAGGGAAGAGAAGAAAAGTAAAGAGTTGAAAAAAGTAGTTTAAAATTAACCAAAAGTTGCAGAAAACACAAAAATATAGAGCAAGAAAAATAGAGAGATAGATAATAAGTAAAATAGATTAAAAAAAACTTCAAACAACCAAAGGATGGCAGAGATACAGAGAGGATGCCAAAAGCATGCCCAGAACCATAGCAATGAATGAGAAACAAGATGGCCGCGCCCGTTCACGACCGCGAGGGTAAGTTCGCGCGAGATTTTCCTCGCGAACACCCACGAAATTGTACTGGCGAGCCGCACACTTTGCGAGATTACACTTCGTGCCCGGAAACGGAAATACGTCATGCAAACAAGATGGCCGCGCCCTTGAACGACCGCGAGGGTAACTTCGTGCCTTGCGCTACAAGCGGCTCGCGAAAACGCACAAAACCTTGCGAACTAACACGCCGCAAAAAAACAAATTGCATATTCGCACAAATTTGCGGCTTCCGAATCCGATCTCGCGCGTGTTCGCGCCCCGCGAATCCCGCGAAATTGCAGAAAAACGAGTTTTGCAAAACTGAAAGCACTCAGCAGGTGCAAGAGTTCAAACTCATCATTAGTAACCATTCCCTGTAGTGCTTCCTGACTGGGGCCCCTCCAGAGTTCAGTTGCTAGTTGCAACAATTTTATGACCCTGCTCTGACCCTCACAGCAGACTCATAGAATAGCTACAAGTGTAAAATGTGAGTCCATACTAGTATCGATGCCCGGATGGCTGGCGCAAGTCGCCTCTTAGTTCCCATTCTGAATAGTTACCAAAATAAAGAGACGGGCGCTGGAAGCAGGAGTCACAAGAACAGGATTTATTACTCATGAGGAGAGCCTGTCATTTTGGACACGAAACACAGTGTCTTTCGGGAGGTGCTCTAACAAGTGAGCTGAAAGATCGTCTTTTATACCTTACAGAACACTTAGCATTACAATCATGACATTGTGAAACACGGAAAAGACATCCCCATGATCCTCGTGTCAATCCTACCCCACATATGTTCACAATAGGGACCCTTGACCTGCTGATAAGAGGGGAGGGTAATCACGCAGCTGAGTGTTCCGCCAACTTTTAGGATGTGTGCGCCTGATCATGGCCCAGGGGGTGGGGTGGCCAGGATCAATAGTGGGTCCTTTGAAGAGGAGTGATTCCATACAATAAGCAGTAAACAGTATCTCCTGGCTTAGGCGATGACCTCAGACATGTGTGGACAGTCAATCGCGGAGGGAGGGTTTACTAACAGAGGGGTTATTCATGAAAGGAGAGGAGGTGCTGGTCAGGCGCGGCCGTGACTCCCAAGGACAGGGTCTTGCAGAAGAAGAAGGTTTATGACTTGCCCGTGTGAGGGAGAAGGGAGGGGGAGCCAGGGTGTGCACAGGGACAGAGTCGCACAGAGAGAGAGAGGTCTTATGACTTATGCGTGAGAGAGCGGGGGGGGCAGTCAGGTGCAGCTGGGGAGGGCTATGTCAGCTAAGGCGAAGGATGCCTCTTCAAGAGGGAATGGGGGGTTTGCGTGGGTCAAGCAGGAGGGTTGCCTTTCAGGGCAGGGTCGCGCAGAGGGAGAGGGTTTCATAGTCTATGCATGTGAGAGAGGGGGGGGGTTCAGATACGCGCAGAAGGGAAGCCGGTGATTCTAATGAGCAGGCAAAAGGCCAGGGTGCCTAAAATGGCTGTCATATATATGGGTACGGGCCTTTACTGGCAGAGTGATGCGGTCAATATTTTACGGTATTCATGGTGCTTACAGGGAGAGGAGCAGGAAAAAGGGGAAATGAACGCTGTCTATGTACATCAATTTCTCAAATTTCCACAGTCGCCCCTTTTTACATGACAGAGTTCATTTTTGTAATTGATGGGGGTACAAAAATACACAGGCGTGGTTGATGAATTAGCATTTGTCAATATTAACATTTGGCATATAATCATGGACAGTTGATGTGATTGGCAGGATGCAGCACATAGGAAATTGCATTTGTTGAGTTCCTAACATTCAAACGCACTACATAGCATAAATGTATCTGACTTAAAAATGCGACCAATGAACATTTTTGACCAAGTAGTTGAGGGCGGAATTCAGTTCAATACACAAGATCTCTTCGTCACAGTGTCTTTTTAGCAGTGAGCCATCACTGGTAGGCTCTAGTCCGTATCCTTCAGTTGGCGCTGTTGAGCACCGGCGGTGGAGCTATAGGTCCAGCTCGTATTCAACCTTTCACGTTGCAAGGTGCGATCTGTCCTCTGCTGTTAGACCACAGTCCTGTTCCCTAACCAGTCCTTGTAGTGGCGCCTTATGCTCGGCACCTATATTTCCGAGGCAACACCCTATTCCCACCTGAATGCCGTTCCTTTTGGCGTGAAGTCAAATGGAAAAGAGGGTGTGTGTGGTTCAAATAGTCGATAGGAGAGAGGGCGGAGTTGGGTCAGAGTTCCTGGGACACACAAAAGGGACCAAGGGAGCAAAGGATAACAAGCAGGCAGGCCCATCAATCGGGCCCAAAGAAGGGGGACGGAGACTCCAGGCACACGTGGGTTAGCAGACGGAGGGCTTCAGGGCAGCCCGTCATTTTTCATTTTCCACGTTTGAAATTGCTGTCTCGTCCCGTATCTTGTTGCTCTGCAGCTCCACCTTTGGTCGAGGTCACATGTGTCTCAAGATCTGCAGCCAGGCTGTACGTCACGTCCGACCCTTCTCCTCCGGTGATCGTAAATCTTTGAATAGGTACAAAACAAGCTTTTAGAGAACTGGCAGAAGAAGACATCTATGCATGTGAATTCCTCCCTCAATCCTACGCACTTGGGAGATACGCTCCTCGGTCACAGTCAGAGGTCTATTACCAAGCAGTGCATATGTCTGCATTTCTACTGAGTTCATGCCAAGTTTATTCATCGTCTATTTATAACTCAAATGGAGATAAATAAGATTCCCATCAACTGTGCATTTCATCAAATCCAATATTTCGGAATCAGCATTTCTCTTCAAGGCTGGCTAACCTTTTCAAACAGGGCGGGGGCGCTATCTTCGATAGTCAGGGTAAAACAGGTTTTTCTCGGGGGACGACAGTTACTCATGGTCATCATGTTTATATCTGGGACAGCAGCTGGGGTCTATCAAATGGAGCGGGGAGGCTTCGGGCGCTCGCGCTTGGGTGCAAAAAGGGGGTGGGGCAATCTGGGCATTGGAGGTCAATCTAGACGTTGGCGTTCGTCTCTGATGAACAAAACAATAAGGTGCCATAGACATACAGTTCCCCTATAAAAGGCCAGATTGGGGGACCTTAGTCGTCTTACCTGTCCTTTCCTTCTCAGCCAATTCGAGTTCATTCATTTTGCAGAAAGGAGAGGTAGTAATATGGCGAGATACAATCATTTTAGTTTCGGTCAATTTCGCTGAACACCTTCGCGTTCAATAAGTATCCAATCAGACTGGTGCCAGCGAGGCACGGTTTTACCATAAAAAGGAAGAGGAAATAGGGAGACTCTCAGAGAGTGAGAGTCGTCCGCAATCTAAACGAGCCATTTGGTACACGTATGACATGTAGAGAGAGAGAGAGAGAGAGAGAGAGAGAGATAGGAAAAAGGGGGAAGAGAGATAGAGAAAGAGAGAGAGACGTGTACAAAAATAGGTCATTTAGTGCGTTCACAACACAGAACAGCAGGGGGTCAGGTAACGGAGAGACGCAAACAAAGGGAGAACATAAACCCCTACAGTACACACGCACACAAACTCAGATGAATGAAGACAGTACATGTATTACATATATAAGACATTCACAACAAAACAGAAAACAATAGTTGGCCAACAAGATCTATTTTTTATATCCTTCGTATCTTTACTATCCTATTTACCTACGTGCTTAGCTCTTTTTACCTTTCCCTCCTTTTCCCTCTCGCTTGTTATTTCTGCGAGCGTTCTCATTTGCCAATACTTACACCTCGGTTAGTCGATCAGAAATTAACCTGGTCGCGCTATTTACCCATGGTTGGATCTAAAACCATTTTTCAGTTTCTTCCTTTGGTGGGAAGTTCTCCAGGCAGAGGCAACGGCAAGGATTTATCGGGAGAACAGTCGGCCAGCTTGGCTAGATCTATAAGAGTGTGAGAAGGGGGCAGTACATTTTGAACATCAGCAACATTTCTAACTTCCCAGACGGGTGGTGCCTTGGTAACTCTTACCCGTGCAATCTTCTTTGTCCTTTCCCTATCTAGTCAAACGTCTAGTTACATTATCTAACGTGTTATTTCGAGTCAATTTTCATCATACAGTACCCGTCAAGTTTCTATGTCAGTCCATCCTCCCAGTCGCTATGTTCTAAGGAGGAACAGTCATGTTTAAGTCTACGTCTTTTAAAAAAACTTATCGTCATAAGGACTATGCTCATATTCCCTCCTTCCCTTTTCGTCGGTGGTTCGATCATCGTTCTCCCATACTTCAGCCGACGTTCCGACGCGACCTGCAGAAGGGAGGAGAAAGAAGGGGTGGGGGGCAGCATTCAAACCACATCAGCATGCAGTAATCCGAAAATGTTTTTACCTACCACATACTCGACCTATCTCCACGTATTGCATTTCTTTACCATCTCGGCGTTTAAGCCCAGAGGGACCAGTAATGTCAGATAGATAATCATTGACGATCTGCGTATCTACATGAGTTACTTGGTCGCGACCCCTTTTGGTTGTGTGCAAGGGTGGCGGTCAGGCGGCATTTCTGTGGTGTCGTTTTAAGGGCGTCTAAAACCCTTTTCCGGCTGCCTGTGACACATAATGTAGCTGCTAAATATCGGGTCCTTTTTAACCTTCAGCCTTCATCATACTTTCTCGTCGCTCACAGTAGTAATACATTCAAAACTCATTAATGCAACCGCTACAATTATACTTTTTTTTTCAAAATACTTTTAATAAATAGTTGGTGTATAAATACAGGCCTACAACCCAGTGGACCGGCCACGGAGCAGATTGGAACTGTACATAAGAAGAACGAAGTTGGTGGCAGTTCATTGCATAAAGTGCAGCAGTGCAATAAAATCGTATCGAACTTTCCTACAGAGCAAGCATGATGCATGTCAAGAATTCAGTTTTTCAATTAATTCATTAATTCATTATCCAAATGCTCATTCAGTGCCTAAATTACACCAATTCATTGTTCCCAATCATAATTAGTACCCACCCTAAATCAGTTCATTGTCCAAACATATGATCAATATCTGTATTGCTTTCTTCTCTAAGCACATAATCACTATCCATCTTATCGACTTTCATTGTCCAAAAATGCATACATATCTCAGAGCATCAAGATTCGAGCAATCCGGGTGAACAGGGAGTTCAAAAGTTTCGTTTCGTGTATCGGCGCCATTTTGGGCGAGGTCAGGCAAGTCCCAGTATAGTCAGATTGCCTCCACTGACTCGTAGTAGGACCAGAACCTTCCGTTGGTAGTTCAAAAGTTTTTCGCAATGTGGTAACAGTCTAACAATATGGACCATCAGTCAAAGAGTGGGGAGGGCGGCAACAATTTTCCTACCGGGTCATTCTGGTGTTCCACCGGAACTGAACAAGTCTGTACCTTGGCTGTGTTTTAGCCATTTCCAAACTGAGGCTGGCGCCGGCAGGAGTGCGTCGATGTCGCGGATCCCAGTGAGGGGGACGGGGGCGCCCATGCAGAGGGGTCGGGGGGGCCCCCCGGCTCTCATAGAATCTTCAAAGTTGAGGAGAGAAGGCATGGGGCGTGTGCTCGTCCCGGGCAAAAGACCGCTTTTCGATGTGGACCCTCTTTAAGCAAGAGCGTTGGGGTGCCGCTGGAAGCCTCCACCTGAAGGGAGGTGGGGGAGGCTCGTTCGCGCCGCCTCCCCCTTCCAGCGACCCCGTGCCGTTCCTCGGCTCCACCGCTTCGGTATTGGCCGTGCCGGCTATTGAAGATGGTGGGGGGGGGTCGGTGGCTGAGGCAAGACAGCCCCCCCCTTTGACATGTGGCGGGACTACCTGAAACTATCCAGGGGTTGACATGTGGCGGGACTACATGCAATTGTCCAGGCGTTGCCGCGTGGCTGGACTACCTGTCACTCCCAGGCGTTGACATGTGGCGGGACTACCTGTAATCGCCGCCGTCCTCGCCTTGGCTTCGGCCTTCTTTGTGGGCCGGATCAGGCGAGAGAGAGAGAGAGAGGGGGGGGTGGTCGGTGGCTGAGGCAAGACAGCCCCCCCGTGGCCTGCAGGGCAGCAGAAGAGGGGAGAAGGAGAGGCCATCACGGTTTTCTGGGCCGTCCGCCCCACAGCCTCCCCTTCCGACTGCGGCCAGGCGAGCCCCGCATGCCTCGAGGCCTCGCCTTCCGGATGGGCGTGGCCGCGGACCTGTTGCACTTCGGGAGTTTCCGGAATGGCGGTAGGTACCTATTGATTTGTATCTATTTCATGTGACCGTTATTTGGGCGTGGTGGGCAATGAGGCAGACATGTTTGGAGCAGGAGTAGGCTGCGGAACCTAGCTACCTCGTGGCTGTCTTGCTGTCAAATTTTCGCCATTTTATATTTCTTATTACGAACGGTTTCTAATGTTACTTATTTTTAGTGAAGTCGAAAGCTCATCAGGGGGTTACTGACTTAGCCTGATTTCTTTTTATTTTTATTCTTCTTTTCCTTTGCGTGTTTCGAGCTAAAGTTTCTTGTTAACAGGGTACGGTGATCACTTCATATTTTTATGTGTCCTTTTCATTAGGGGTACTCCTGGACGGACCAGACGAGTTACCTCCAATAAATGGTCCGGGGTGGAACTAGATTATCGATCAAAGGGGAACATATATTCCTTCATTAGGGTATCATCCTGGGCAGACCAAACGATGTACTTCCACTTACTAGGGTAGCCTCCTGGACGGACCAGATGGCCTACTTCCACTAAATGGCCCATGAGTGGGGAGCATATGTCCTCCATAAGGGTAGCCTCCTGGACGGACCATGCGAGCTACCCCCCAAATAAACAATCAGTGGGGAGTGGGTAGGACTGACGAATTCACAAAGGGGCATAACCTACCCTTTACTACTTGCAAAGACTAGACAGAATATTTCTATTCCACGTTGTTTGCAAATAGAAAATACCTCAAACGAAACAATTCCTGGAACAACAATGTCCAGGCAACCAATCAATCAGTGGGGAGAAAAACAGGCATGATGGATTACAATGGGGACAAACGTCTGCATTACCTTCCCTTCGCTATCCATAAAGGAAGACAGAATATTTCTATTCGTCTCTGTTTGTAGACAGGGAAGATCTCAAAGAGCAACAATCGATTATTAATCGATTTCAAACAATCAGTGGGGAGAAAAGTAGGCATGATGGATTACAACGGGGACAAAAGTCTGCATTACCTACCCTTCTCTATCTGCAAAGAGGGGCGAACGTTCCTATTTACCGCCGTTTGCAAACAGAGAATGTCTCGTTCTCAAGAAGAGAACCAATATTTCAAGTAGCATCCAAAGCTAAATGAACCAATAACAACAATATCAGTATTCAAATACCGATTCCAATACAATCAATCAATCAATCAGGTGGATAGAACCACCCTACCAATCAGGCGTAAAAACACCCTACTTAATCTTACCCGGACCGGACCATGCGGATAGTTCTTCGTCTTCCCCTTCCAGCGCCCGATCGTTCTCTTACTCTATGCAGCATTCCTGTGGTATTCCAGTCAGGACAGTAGGTCACTCGAGAGAGGTCCGTTCAGAATCGGTGAAGTTCATTCAATCGGCAGCCGGACGAGGGCCCTCTCAAGGCAGGTATACTCCGATCATTTAGATATTCACCTCATCATCTGGATCTCTCTTACTGGACCTCATGTCACTGATGGACCCCGCGTTGGGACGCCAATTGTAAAATGTGAATCCATACTAGTATCGATGCCCGGATGGCTGGCGCAAGTCGCCTCTTAGTTCCCATTCTGAATAGTTACCAAAATAAAGAGACGGGCGCTGGAAGCAGGAGTCACAAGAACAGGATTTATTACTCATGAGGAGAGCCTGTCATTTCGGACACGAAACACAGTGTCTTTCGGGAGGTGCTCTAACAAGTGAGCTGAAAGATCGTCTTTTATACCTTACAGAACACTTAGCATTACAATCACGACATTGTGAAACACGGAAAAGACATCCCCATGATCCTCGTGTCAATCCTACCCCACATATGTTCACAATAGGGACCCTTGACCTGCTGATAAGAGGGGAGGGTAATCACGCAGCTGAGTGTTCCGCCAACTTTTAGGATGTGTGCGCCTGATCATAGCCCAGGGGGTGGGGTGGGCAGGATCAATAGTGGGTCCTTTGAAGAGGAGTGATTCCATACAATAAGCAGTAAACAGTATCTCCTGGCTTAGGCGATGACCTCAGACATGTGTGGACAGTCAATCGCGGAGGGAGGGTTTACTAACAGAGGGGTTATTCATGAAAGGAGAGGAGGTGCTGGTCAGGCGCGGCCGTGACTCCCAAGGACAGGGTCTTGCAGAAGAAGAAGGTTTATGACTTGCCCGTGTGAGGGAGAAGGGAGGGGGAGCCAGGGTGTGCACAGGGACAGAGTCGCACAGAGAGAGAGAGGTCTTATGACTTATGCGTGAGAGAGCGGGGGGGGCAGTCAGGTGCAGCTGGGGAGGGCTATGTCAGCTAAGGCGAAGGATGCCTCTTCAAGAGGGAATGGGGGGTTTGCGTGGGTCAAGCAGGAGGGTTGCCTTTCAGGGCAGGGTCGCGCAGAGGGAGAGGGTTTCATAGTCTATGCATGTGAGAGAGGGGGGGGGGGTTCAGATACGCGCAGAAGGGAAGCCGGTGATTCTAATGAGCAGGCAAAAGGCCAGGGTGCCTAAAATGGCTGTCATGTATATGGGTACGGGCCTTTACTGGCAGAGTGATGCGGTCAATATTTTACGGTATTCATGGTGCTTACAGGGAGAGGAGCGGGAAAAAGGGGAAATGAACGCTGTCTATGTACAACAATTTCTCAAATTTCCACACAAGTAGGCCACAAAGGTCCTGGAAAAAAAAATTGCACTGCAACAGAAAGAAAATTACTGATAAGGAAGCAGGTGCCAGACCTGGAATTTTAAAACAGTGACACATTAATAAACTAACCCCAAATTAATTCATGTCAGTTGAAGCAGGGCAGATGTGCTTGCTTTTGCCCCCCATAATCTACAGTGATGATGAACCAGAGGGTGGCAGTGGTGAAACAGAGGGTGCTGGGAACCTGTGATGATGAACCAGACGTAGAAACAACATAGTCGCGACCGTTGCGAGCCGACAGGTAAGTTCGCAATTGCGAACTGGTACCAAACCCTCGCGAACTGGCAGAAACCCTTGCGAACACAAATTCGCGGATTTTGCGGATTGCGAGTTCGCAAATTCGCAAAATTCGTGAACCCAGATTCGCAAAATTCGCCCATGCTTATCCACAACCTCCCGGTCTAACGTTATTAATTCTTAACAAAAAACAAATGATAAGCTAAAAGATAGAGAAGATTGCCAACATAACCTTTCTCTAAAGCTCTATTCAGCCCATTATTAATGCAGTTCTTCTAGATAGGTCTTAGTTTTAATCTCGGAAACAAAGAATGTTGTCTGGCCACCCCAAACGACCTTGAGCTTTGCCGGATTGTTCAAATATGCTTGGGCTCCCTTATCCTGAAAGGGTTTGATTAATGACCGAAGTCACCAACGTCTCTCAACAGTAGCGTGACAGAAGTCCGGTCTAGTAAAGAAGGAAACCTCATTAAAGGTCAGTTTGTGAACAGGCCTTGCTTTTTCTGCCACTGTCTGCCTTAACAAAAAATTGCCAAAATGCACTAGGATGGCACGGGGATACATTCCAGGTTTAGATGGGGGGGTTGAAAGGCGTCCGATGGGCACGCTGAACTTCAACGTCCCAGTTCCAAATCGCAAGTTCAGGCATTGACTCATTTAATAACTTTACGACAAAAGCATGCACATTTTCTCCCTCCATTTTTTCAGGGATCCCAAGTATGCGTAAATTGTTCTGGCACTGCCGGTTCTCAAAGTCCTCCAGCTTCCATTTAATGTCAACTAATTCAGCTTATTGCAACCTAATTTTCCCTGAGTTTGCCATTGCCTCATTTTCAGTAGAGAGTACCCTTGCTTCCACTTCAGTTACTCTCTCCCCAATTTGGATGAACACAATCTCAACGTGTGTTTTGACCGCGATTCTGGTAAAACAAAAACAGGTTAACAAACACTATTTCTTTAGCACAATCAGGTTACAAAGGTTTCATAGCGCTAGCAGCAACATATATTCCAGAGGTGTTAGGACTCCGCAAACTAGCTATGACAGAGGAAAATGATAGTAGGCTAAAGCATTCAAAGTCATTAGACAAAGCTTTTGAAGGTAACCACATAGTTCAGCTATAGACACACAAGTACAGTCAGTCTTGTAGGCAATATGTACACCAGCAAAGTCTTGACAACAAAGAGTCCATATGTGCATAAGCAGGGTCCTGACAGGTAAACTTTTCTTTTCCCACTCCAGTGAGGGCAACAGTAGGGAAAGTGTTGGATAGCAGAGGGTAAAAATTACTTTTCCCACTCCAGTGAGTGCAACAGTAGGGAAAGTGTAGGATAGCGTAGGGGTAAAAACTACTATTCCCACTCCAGTGAGTGCAATATTAGGGATAGTGTTGGATAGCGGAGGGGAAAAAATTACTATTCCCACTCCAGTGAATGCAAGAGTAGAAAAAGTGTTGGACAGCGGAGAGGAAAAAATTACTTTTCCCACTCCGGTGAGTTCAACAATAGGGAAAGTGTTGGATAGTGGAGGGTAAAATTTACTATTCCCACTCCAGTTAGTGCAACAGTAGGGAAAGTGTTGGATAGCGGAGGGGTAAAAATTACTATTCCCACTCCAGTTAGTGCAACTGTAGGGAAAGTGTTGGATAGTGAAGGAGTAAAAATTACTATTTCCACTCCAATGATTTCAACAGTAAGGAAAGTGTTGGATAGTGGAGGTGTCAAAATTACTATTCCCACTCTAGTTAGTGCAACAGTAGGGAACGTGTTGGATAGCGGAGGGGTAAAAATTATTATTCCCACTCCAGAGAGTACAATAGTAGGGAAAGTGTTGGATAGCAGAGGAGAAAAAAACTACTATACCAACTCCAGTTAGTTCAACAGTAGGGAAAATGTTGGATAGCAGAGGGTTTCAAATTACTATTCCCACTCCAAAGAAAGCAACAGTAGGGAAAGTGTTGGATATGGGAGAGGTAAAAAATGTATTTTCGCACTCCAGTGAGTGAAACAGTAGGGAAAGTGTTGGATAGGGGATGGGTAAAAATTACTGTTCCCACTCCAGCGGGTGCAAAAGAAGGGAAAGTGGTAGATAGCAGAGGAGCACAAATTACTACTCCCACTCCAGTTGGAGTAAAAGTAAGGAAAGTGTTGGATAGCGGAGGGGTACAAATTACTATTCCCACTCCAGTGAGTGCAACAGTAGGGGAAGTGTTGGATAGCACAGGGTTAAAATTGATATTCCCAACAAAATAAAGTCATAATTAAAAAGAAACAAAAATTAAATTCAAAAATTGTTATTACCACAAAAATAAAAATTATATGAACAAATAAAAAACTACAAAATATAGAAACATATTATAATTTAAAAAAATTCTAAAAAGTATCTACAAACATTATTTCATAAAAGTTTAAAAAAGATGTTACAAAGAAATATAAATTAATTATAATCAAAAACATTAATTATTAAACAAAATAAATATTTTTTATTTCCTACCCTATAACACCACACATTTCACAACACACATCTACATTTGCAAAAACGGTACCACCATAATTAATATAATTATTTATCAAATAAACAAATATTATTAGAAATCAAATTAAAGCATATACAAATGTATTTACTCACCAAACATTACCCGTATATAACCAAAAGCCACATACAAAGTGAAAATAAACAATCATCATAAAAATGTATCAGTGAATATTATTGAGAAAATAATTATTAATTAATAAAACTTAAAATACTTTCTACAAACACAGCAATTCACATATAAATAATTAGACAATTTCCATAACTAGTTTTACATTATTAAATTATTATCTATGAACTGTTAACAACTTATTAATTAATTGAAAATAATGTAGTTCCTACCCTTTACCACAACACACATCTCAAATTACCTACGCAATTTCCATAATTAATTTTAAATTATTAATTACCAATAATTAACAATACATTTTAATTTTTTTTTAAATAAATTATCCCACACCCGAATCCCCAATAAAGACACAACCCGCTCTTACGAAATTGACACAATTAGCATAATTACAATTAATTAATAATAATTCTCAACAAATTAATAATTAATTATTAAAAATGAATTACCACGGAGGTGCGCGACGCAGCGAACCAAGATGGCCGCATCCTGAGAAGCTCCGCGCTGATGAGCAGCGCTCGCTCCTGAAGGGTCCGTTTCCCGGCAACGTTTTGGCCTAAACTGAAGATTTCGATGTCGGAAGTAACGCCCAACAACAGGGTATGATTTCCTCTCCCACCACAATGCCTCCTTGCTAATTAGGGACCGAAATGTTTATCACTCGGCCCCGGACGCCATTTTTTTTTCTACCGTTTTTTTTTGCAGCGTTTATTTTTCTTTGCTGCTTTACCATAATTTGCATGCATCCTTACATGATATCTTCATGGTCTTGCTGCCCCAGCTCATGGACTATGTTGCCCCGCTTGTGACATCTCTGGCAACATCATTTTTGGGACCTTCCTCATTCACCTCAACCTTTAAACTGCGTCATGGTCCTTTCCTCAGCTGAGATGTCTCTCAGGGACCACTGTATGCATTCAGGTGTACTTTAGGGCTCCTTACCATCACAGTTGCTGCCCCAGTGACTTGCTTGCTTTTTGCTCACCTGCTGGTGGTTCCCTCACGGCCCTCTGTTACAATTACCTTTGTTACAACTACCTTCTGGTCTAACTGGTGTTTCACACACTTCTATCTGCAATGGAGCCTCCTCATACCTCTAAGGTTCACAGCAATGCCTCCGCTTCACGCAAAGATGCTGCAGCTACTGCTAAACGCCTTAAAAAAGACCCCCCCATCCCCTTCTAAGTCCTCACTTTCAATTGCGTTGGAGGACATTATGGAAGAATTGCGTCTCATACGCCCCTTCATGACGGATACTGCTACAACTCTCCAGAGACTTGACGAAAAATGGTCCAGTCTGGATTTGAGGTTAACTGATGTGGAGCAAAAGGTCAGTGACGCTCAGGAAGTTTTATCCAGGGTTGCCAGTCTTACTAAGGAAGTTGACTTGCTCAAATGGACCTCAGAGGATTTGGAAAATCGCAACCGGCGTAACAATTTACGCATTTATGGTATTCCAGAAGGTTCAGAGGGGTCAGACATTATCCAGTTCCTGAAGACTCAGGTCCTTCCTATTACTGGTCATCCTAAGCACTTGGATGTTAATATTCAAAGGGCACACAGCCTTGGACCGAAAAACTACTCTTCTACTGCAAAACCCAGAGGCATCATAGCTTATCTCCTTCTTTACTCCGACCTCATGGCTGTCCTTCATGCTGCTAAACAGCATAAGCAGCTGCTTTCATCTGGACATAAAGTTTTTATCACGCAAGATGTCTCTAAACCAACGGCGGCTCGACGTAAGGAGTTTTTGGACTTGCGACCTGCTCTCCGATCGATGAATGCTCAATATGGCCTCATCCATCCTTGTTTTTTCAAAGTGACTTACAAAGAAAGAACTTTCAGCTTCGATGATCCAGCTGATCTTCGTAAATTTATTCACACTCGCGAAGAAAAATCCATGGAATTCAGCAAACCCTGAATTTAATGTTTTCATGTTTGTTCGCTAATGTTGTTCAACATTTACTCCCCTGTTATGCTGTTGTCTTTATTATATTCTTGTTTTTTCTTTTTTCGCTTTACAGGTTCCTCCTTTGTAGTCCTTGTTGAACAACTCCTCTTTGTGCTGTTCCGATTTTTGTACTGTGCCCTTCATTTTGCTGCCCCTCCTTCCCACCTGTTTGGTAAGTTCCCTTCTTTTGTCTTAAATGGTTACTTGTAGTTTTTACGACCATTCTGTTCTTCCCCTTTATAATCGCTTTTTAAGTAACCATACATTTCTTCTTTTTTCTGCTCGTGAGGTTTCTTGTTCTCGCTGCTCCCCCTCCCTCTACATTGTCCTTCATTTACTTGTTTTTTTTTGGCTAAAGTCCTTTGGCTTTTCGTCATCTTCTCTCTCTTATTCTATTTCACGGGAGTTAATCCCTACCTTCTTCTCCTTCTTCCCCTCTTCTCTTTCCTCCCTTCTTTCTTCCTTCTTCCTCTCTCCTCTTCATTGACTCTCTCATTCTTTATGTCGCTTTCTCTAATTTCCTCCGCTTCTCTTTCCTTAAAAATACTTTTTTAATTCTCTCCTTTTCCTTTTTGGCTTTTTTCTTGTTATTCCCTACAGTGGTAATGCATTGTCTCTCCTCTTTTTCTTTGTTCTCATATTTTTGGTGGCTCCTTCATTTTCTCATTCATTTCATGAAGCTACACTCTATCTCTTTCTTTTCCGCTAGCTACCTTAACTTTTCCTATTTCGCTTCCTTTTTTCTTAACTGTTATATGCTATTTCTCTTCTCTTTTCCTCTTCTCCTATTATGAGAGGTTTTTGAATTATTTCTTGGAATGTTAAGGGTCTCCGAAACCCTATTAAGAAACAGCTTATTTTGTCTCATCTTGCTCGTCTGACATGTCAAATTGCTTTATTGCAAGAAACGCATCTCTCTTCACAGGAATTATCCTTGTTGCGTAAACAATGGGTTGGAGAAGCCTACTGCTCTCCGGCTGTTAATCACAAAAATGGTGTTATCATTTTATTTCATAAATCTTTGTCTGTTCAAATACAAAATGAAATTTCAGATTCTAATGGTAGATGGTTGTTTCTAGATAGTATTGTTAATGATGTTCATCTTTCCCTTTGCAATGTATATGGCCCTAATGGCGTTGACTTATCTTTTTGGAATGAGTTTTCTTCCCTTCTTTCTTCTAATGTGAGTGATGATCTGATTGTTGGGGGGGGATTGTAACCAATTATTGGATCCTTTTTTGGATCTCAAATCTCAAGTACGATATGTCCCTAACAAAATGCAAAAGTCTTTCCACAAGTCCATTTCCTCTAGAGGCCTAATTGATCCATCCCGATTCTTTAGGATTTTCTTTTTTTTTCTCCAGTGCATGCTTCACATTCCTGAATTGACTACATGTTTCTTTCACACCATTCTTTCCAATTTATGACTAACTCTGAAATAGGCTCCATCCTCATCTCCGATCATGCACCCGATATTTTAGATATGGATTATCCTTCCCCCATCCCTATATTTCACCGATGGCCTTTCAACAATTCACTACTGCTTGACCCCAATTTCACCGACCATTTTACACAATTCATGGATGCATTCTTCCATGATAAGTTAGGTACATCTTCTGATTTCCACTTTATATGGGATGCTTTCAAGGCTGTCACCCGTGGTTGTGTCATAGACTTTATATCCCATAAGAAGAAAAAGGCACTTACTCAGGCATCTTCTTTTCTCAAATTAAAGACCTTGAACATCTTTATTTCACTACTAATTCTCCTGATTCCCTATCCTCCCTTATTAAGGCTAAGATGCAATTTAATAAACACTCTTGAGATTCTGCTTCTAACCAGATTCTCAAATTCAATGCCAAGATGTATGGCGGTCATAACAAGGCTGGTAAATCGCTAGCGAATTACCATAAAATCAAGAAGCAACAGTCTAAGATTGTTGTCATTAAGGACTCTCAGGGATCTCCCCAATCCTTGGATGCTAAGATCCTTGAATGTTTTGTTCAATATTACTCCTCCCTCTATACACCGGAATCCAATCCTTCTCCCGAACAAATAGACTCCGTCTTTCACTCTATCCCTAAACCCTCTGATTCCCTGGTTGATCTTTCTTCTCTTGATGTCCCTATTTCAGAAAAAGACATTATCACTGCACTTTCTCTTCTCCCCAAGGATAAAACCCCTGGCTGGAGTTACAGTGCGATTTTTCCTTCATTTTAAGACTGTTTTGGTTCCACATTTGCTCCATTTAAATAATCATTTCCTTGATACAAGCGAATCCAGAGGTTCTTTTACGCAGGCAATGCTCTGTCTTCTTCCCAAAAAGGATAAGGATCCCTCCCTGTGTAAGAATTACAGACCTATTTCCCTTATAAACACTGATTGCAAAATGTATGCAAAAATTCTGGCTATTCACATTAATTCAATTATTCCTGATTTGGTCAATATCTATCAATCTGGATTTGTTAAAGATAGGTCTATATCGGATAATTCCATAACCCTTCTCAATATCATTCACCTTGCTGCCAAAATGGATTCCCCTGTCGCCGCTATTACCTTGGATGCTGAGAAAGCATTTGATCAAGTCAATTGGGACTTCATGTTTGGAGCGCTTCGTTGGCATGGTTTTAGCCCCACTGTTCTCAGACACATTCAATTACTTTATTCTGACCCCAAAACTTCTATCTGGGTTAATGGCACTCAATCAGACTACTTCTCTCTTCATAGAGGAACAAGACAGGGTTGTCCTCTTTCCCCTCTCCTTTTTATTTTGGCTTTAGAACCCTTCCTTGAGAAAATTAGACGGTCCACTTCTTATTCTGGTTTTATCTATAAGGATGTTGATATTAAATTTACTGCCTACGCTGATGATATCTCAAATCCCATTGATGCACTCCCTGCTTTTTTTTCTTTCTTAATGATTATTCTTTGGTCTCTGGCTGTAAATTAAATATTGATAAATCGGAGGTCCTTCCCCTCAATAGGTTATGTCTTCCTTATATGTTTGAGGGTTTGGGTTTTGAATGGAATCCTAGATTTATCAAGTGTTTGGGTATTCTGTACGCCAATACCATTAGAGAGACCATCAAAATTAACCATTTTGATATTCTTAAAAAAACTCTCTTCTCTTATAGAAAGCTGGACTCCCCTTTTTCTTTCATGGTGGGGTTGCTTATCAACTATTAAAATGATGCTGCTTCCTATTGTTAATTTATATCTTTCCATGCTTCCTGTCTCTTGTTCTGACCGACTTTTTTGGCCCTCTTTGGAGGGAGAATGATTGAAGATGACTCCAGCCTATTACCCTCTTAGTGCAGGGATTAGAACTATAAACAGGGCCTACTCATAAGGCACAGTAGTGCATTTTCATACCCTTTTCCTTAGATCAGGGCATATAAAATTAAGTTAGGGGATAGATTCATTAGTATTAGTGACAATCCGTCCTTTTGCAAGAGTGTTAGTATACCTTCAATGGAGTTATGCTTATTTCGGGCCTTGTAGGCCTCAAACGGGAGAGACTCCATCTTGCTTTTTGCCCGGCAGCTTGAGAGGCTTCTAGGCCAAGTGTAATGTTTTAGTTTCGAAGTGTTGTTTGCTTGGAGAGAACCGGTTCAGGCTGGCCCTTATCGAAAGACTGTATTTTTCTCCACTCCGAAGACACAACTTCAGGCCGGCCGGCTGGGAACGTGTCCTTGGTACAGGGAGGTACACGAATTTTGTGGGCGGCAGGTTACTGGCCGTAACTTTCCATGAAAGGACAGGCTTCCATATTAGCGAAAGTGTTAGGCAGTGAGTCAGTCAGTCTGTAGGCGGCAGCTAGCCGTTAGCATCAATGCCAATAATTATTTCCAGGCAGACAGTCGCCATTTTGACGTCTGAGAAAGATCATGAAACTGAGACTCTCTGAGAAAGATTGAAGGAGAAGGAGAAGTAGCGCAGAGCGATCAGAGACAGAGAGAGACAGCAGCTAATAAAGAGGAAGGTTCCAGTGACTTGGAGGGAAGCAGAGGAGACAGAGCATAGCAGTGCAGACGTGTACTCGTGACTGCTGAGGTGTGATTCCGAGATGAGCCAAGGCACAGACGAGAAGGGAACCTAGATGACTGCTGAACCCAGACTCCACATTACTAAGGTGATGTCGACCTTTTTCCCCATAGCGTGCACATTCTAACCTTTCACTTTTCTTTGCAGAATATATGTTATCGTATAGTATTGTGTTTATAATCATTGTAATAAAATACCCCAGTTCTTAGTGAACCGACATGTGCCTTGTATTCTTGTTCAATCAGGGTAACCTGGTCTTCTAGTCAGACATTGTTTGCATGAACGGAAGTAAATCCTGGTCAGGTAAGAGGTGACTGAATAATGAGGGAGAGAGGGACCATTTGATGCCAAGAGCAGAAGGTACATAATCTAATTTGGAAAACCGTGCTAACTCATATTATTGTAGTATCATCCCGAGTAGACAAAGAGAGATTTCTTCCAAAGGTATTCATAGGAGAGTGATCGTCGTTGGTAAGTGGCGTTAATGAGAGCACCAGGTGGGATACTGGTGTGTAGATCCGCCGGATTGCGGATCATGTTGTAAGTGAGTGAGCACTGGGAGGGAGACCAGTGTGTAGGTCCGCCGGATTGTGGACCGGATAAAAAGAGAGCACTGGGACTGCAGCCCAGTGTGTACGACACGCCGGGTTGCGTGACGAGTGAGCACTGAGAGAGATCAATGTGTAAGGGTACATAATCAGACCTGACCCAGGGTTGATTAGTCTGGGCCTAAGTGGCCGTGAGACTAGTTGGTATGATTAGGATATTGTAGAAAACCTATGCATGTTTATTGCTATTTTCCCCATCCTTAGGTACGTGATGTACATACATATATCTATACCCATTATAAATACGTTCTAAGGAGGGAGGTGATTACGTTCCGACTGGGTTAGAGGGGCTCCTAGGAGCTGATTCCATCTGGTCCGAGAATCCGGTCGTTACATCTCTCTTCCCCATTACTTTTTTAAATCCATTAATAGCCTTTTTGTGAAATTTTTATGGAATAACCATAAAGCTAGAGTCTCGCTTCTCCGTCTTCAACAACCTAAGACCCTATGCGGTGTCAATTTTCCTAATATCTCATGTTTCCACTCCGCCTTTTCCCTTAAACAGATTTGGCCTTTTCTTACAGATTCGTCCTCCTCTCCTTTAACGGCTTGGAGCTCTTTGGAATTAGCTCAACTTACTCCCTTGTCTTTCCTTACAGCTACCCGGTTATCTCAGCCTCCTCAAAAATTTCTATCACCCATTTTCAATCTTTCTAAAGCCCTAACACTTCTACTTTTTCATTCTTTTCCTCTCCTTCTGATATTCACTTGTACACTCCGCTTTGGTAAAACAAATCTCTCAAGATCAATAACAGAGCGCTCTTCTAGAAAGAATGGATTGATGAAAGAATTATTACCTATAAACATTTACTCACCAATGATTCCTTATGAACCTTACAAGATCTACGTGAAGCCTTTGGTATTTCTAGTAAACACTCTTCACATTTCCAAATGCTTACTCCTACCTTGTCCTCCATTATTTTACAGGACACTCCATCTTCCTCTGATATCTCCCCCCTCCCTTCTCCACCAGATTTCCATACTCCCTTTAGAGCCTCAGCTATTTATAGATTATTATCACATTCTCATATTGATAGGCCCAAATCCAAATTGGAAATTGTGTGGGAACTGGATCTAGGTCAAACTTTTTCCACACACATTTGGGATTCCATTTGGTCTAAAATACACATAGTCTCCCGCTCAGCTAGCACCACCCACACAGACTTTTCATTTTTTCTATAATAGGCTTTTTATACCCCCACTGACTTGTGTACATTCAAATTATTAGACTCCAAAAAGTGTTGGTCTTGTTCCAGTGACAATAGTGACCTATTACATATGTTTTTCTTTTGCCCTCAGGTTAAATTACTCTGGTCCCAGGTTTGGTCCACACTTAATAATATTTTATCCACTGATGTTCCATTTGATATTGTTCATATTTTTTTGGGCGGGCTGGCTCCCATACGGAATGTTCAATGTCATGTTCGTAAATGTATTGATTTTTTTTTGCAATTTCACTTCAAATAGTTACTACAAACTGGAAAGACACTACAAAAATTGTTTACAATGCTTGGTGGAATCTGTTATGCCACCACCACAGACTTGATCGTGCTTATGCCACATCTGTACCTCTATTAATCAAAAGAGATTACTAATGGTCTCCCTTAATGGAGTATCTATCTAGACATGCCCCCTGATTACCCACTAATTTCTACTCTTTCTTTACTGATTATCTACTAAGTTTTGACAATGAGACATTAAATATATTGTAGCCTTCCTCCTTCTTTCTTTCCTCCTTTTCCTCCCTCTTTTCTCTCTTATTCCCCCATATAAAAAAAACCTCATAAAAGCATTCATTGGTATATGGTTCTCCCTGGAGACAGATTATATCAGCCTCTAAAACTTGTGAATCCAGAGCCCCTTTTGCCCTCTTCTTTTATTATTAAGCCCACAAATATTCTTTGAGGCAATTCTCAGTGAAGACATCCCCTCCCTTCTTTAGACCCCTTCTTAGAGACTGCACACATACTATCTCGATGCAGGTCAGCCAATAGACTCACCGTCCCCTTTTCTTATTACAGCACACCCCCTTCCCCACCACCAAATGAGCAATCAGGTGACATGCCTAAATGATAGCACCAGTGGAAGCATGCTTTCCCAGTCACTACCCTAGCGTGTCGTGAAGGAACCAGACAAAACCCCAGAATGGCCCTAGTCGCTATCTAGTACCAAGTGTAATCAAAACGTGGACTTAGTAACGCTTTCACCTGCCTACTTTCTAGTCCTAATCATACCCGGTATGTCTTTACATCCTATGATTGTTTACCTAGGGCTTGCAGCCATCCCACCACTAATTTATTTTAGGTATTCCTTGGCTACGATCTCGGATGTAAAACTACAGGTATGCCCCTTATAAATCACTTTCAAACAGGCTGGACTTTGGAGGTAAACATCCATCCCAATTTTCTGAAATTGATTAAAAAGTTGGGGCAACCAGCATTGCCTTTCTACAGTGGAATGTGCAAAATCTGGCCTAACAAAGAAAGTTACACCCCCAAACTCCTTTTTCGCATTAGGACAGGCTTGCTTGAATATTTCTTGCTGCAGCAGGAAATTCCCAAAATAGACCAGAATGGCCCTGGGTCCCTCTACTTCGTTGGACCGACTCCTCCTCAACATTAGGGGAAATTTCTGCGTCCTAATACCACTTTGTTTTTTCTAAGAAGGCACCCCTTCAAAGTTTAACAATATAGGCTCTAACAGCCAAACCGTCAGCCCCCTCAAGCACCCCTAGTAATCTCAAGTGATTACATCTCTGTCTATTCTCTTGATCCTCAAGCTTCCAGAGGACATCGGCCACAGCAGCTTCCTTTAAGGATTTCAGTAGTTTTAGAGCATTAACTTCAGTTTCAAGACACTCCATGGTTCCTCCACCATAATTATCCTGCCGGAAATATCTGAGCATGTCTTATTTATTTTCTTGATTGTTCCATGCAGTTTTTTTGTAGCTAGCCTAACGTGGCGACTCGAGCTCCTGGCTTCTTACTGCACCTGTTTGATCATTTGAAGAATTACGGCCAATGAGCCTCCAACTGTATATGGTTCTGAGGAAGTACCACCTGCCATGTCATTAAGTTCTTTCAGGGTCCTTACAGGGTCCTCTGTCAAAAAAAACAGCTAGGTTGCCAAATAGTTCTAACGTAGATTCTCCATGGAGGCTTCTTTACTACTCGTATTAGAGTCTTTGCCACAGACTCCCCTTCTTTTCTTCTTATTTTACCCCGCTTGCCCTTCCCTGAAAATTTGCACTGTGTTACACAGGTAGTATTTTCCAAGGCATCACTGGAGGTTAAATGGTTTCAGATTTGCCCCCTGTAGCTCCGGTTGGTTGTGTTTCCATGTGGCCAGTTATCACTGATTGTCCTGTCAGAATCTGAATGTGCTACAATGATCTGTTTATGCCTTTCAGGACTGTGATTGTGATCACTAACTCCAATTCCAGTGTCTCCTTTGTGAACTATGACTGAAGTCAGCACAGCCTGCCACCATGTCCTCTCCTGTTTTCAGCATTAGTTTAGGCTCAACATTTAAGGTAAGCCAGGGAGTAGTTTGTGAAGTTTTGCAATACGTAACGCCGCAAAGTTACAAAAAACCTCTGCGAAGTTCCTCAAGTGCCAGAGTGTAGTGGGAACTGCTGTTAACGATGGTAGAAATTGTACCCAAGCGGCAGCTCGCACTCGCAAACTTATCGGTCGCAAACACGAGTGTCGACAAAAACTCTGCGGCACTAAGCGAAGTGGAGTTTTCTGCATTCTGAGAGCTCCTTGGAGCGCGGAGTGCAGAAAACTCCACAAACTCTACGAACAGAGTGGAGCTCACCACCCAAGCCTAACTTCGGGGTGACGATTCACTCTGTGGTATATTTGGGTCCTCCACTTTCCTCAGCTGTACAGCGGTAGAAACATCCGCCCTTCCTTCTTCCAACTAAACATCAGTATTATTTCCTGTCCCACTAGTTTGATTCAGACCTCCATGAACCAAGATGAAGGGTGTTACTAACAGTAATTAGGGCAGGAATTAATGGCTGAGACCCTATTGTATCACATGGCTAGCAGGCCTACCTTTCCAGATTGTTTGTTTATTTTAGTTCCACTGTACTGGCTATTTAACTTAGATTTCAGCGCCAAGATGCTCCCTTCGGAGCGATAGGTCGCGCTCTATAAATACCCACAAAATAAATAAATTTGCCCCTATCAGATAACCCTTCTAGATTCCTCCCCCCCTCGTCACCGTAACAGAGTCTTGCAAGGAACTAGTGGAGGGAGGGAGGGAGGGAGTCCTATAGTTGCACCAGTGGCCGCTGGGGTTTTCTTTGTCGCACAGAGGGCATTCCTCATTTCCTTGACAGAGTAGTCCTGATCCATAGTGAGAAGCGGAAGATCCACAGGAGCACAAAAACTGTGTTTATGGTTGTGCCAGCCGCAGCCTGAATTACACAGCTTCAACTGTTGCACATTCACGTTTCCAAACCGTCCACGCCCTGCCAGCAGTAATCAGCAACACAAAAGCTGGACTGCATACTCTGGCACAGGGATTCCTCAGCCTCTGGAGACTCACGGGAAGGGAGCGACGGGAGCTTGCATCCTACACCTGCTCTATCTTGCTCCAAGTAATATGGCACAATTTTTATATATATATTGTTTGAATGGGTTTATGTTTGTAGAGTAAGTAACAAAACATATGATCAGGCCTTTTTCTCTTTAGAAGGCTATAAGAAGTGTCTTCAATCATTATTGCAAGCATTATCTCTTTTGCTTGCTTTTGTTGTGAGGATTTTTCTTCTGTAAATTTTCTTCTTCCTTAAGTTAGTGAGTATGTTATGCCACTCATTCATAAAGTGCAATGGTTACTTCAAACGGAGTGTCCCCATGCTGAGTTTCCACACTTCAACAGTGACCTAAGATGGGCTGCCTCATGGAAAGAAGGTATTACGATTGTCTACAAAATCAAGTTATTGTTTTCTTCCAGAAGAATATTTCAGACAATTACTGCCTCAGATTAACAGGGAGAGAGTTCCACAATTGTGCGGCTTAATAACTGAAGAAGCGACTTCCCATTTGTACTCTAGATATGCTGGGGACTGTAACAAGTGCAGCACCAAAAGTCCTCACACAATGATTAGGATGGTACAGTTTTATCAGAGGATACAGATAGCAAGGACCCCCTGAGTTCATTATCCCTGTGGAAAAAACATAATGCTTTAACAGAGATTCTTTCCCTCATCGGGAGTCAGTGTAGATGACTAGGGGCAGAACCTGTAGAGGAGAAAATAGGGATATCAATCAGCATTCTAGCCACAGTATTCTAAACACCTTGAGGAGTTCACATTCTACCTTGGTTGACTCCCAGTTAAAGCATGTTCCAGTAGTTCAGACTGGACACAGTAGAGCTAGGACTACTGTCTTTTTAGACACGTCTGGAGTGACCCAAGGATATTACAGAGCATCTTTAAGATGCCAAAACAGACCCGCACAAGGTTGACAATCTGATTATCAAAAGCCTTGAGTATTGTCAAGCCATATTCCTAAGTTTTTGAATAAGTCCCAGCACATTTGGCCACAATGCTGTGGACCAGATGGAGCACCATTTCCACTTTTCAGACAAGGTTAAATATTATTTGAATAAATATATATTCGCGACCAACATCCCGTGGCAAAGAGTCTACTACTCCCAACCTTTCCTTCAAAGTGTGGGGTAAATATTAGCAGCGATTTTAACTGACAATTCGAGCCCCTGAATGGACTGGCCTCAGGCACATTGGAAGAGGAGGACCAATCCTGGTCCATCCCAGAACCTAATATTCCCTCCGTGAGGGCATGGACACCACTAGTACTCCAGGTATGCACTTTAACATTAAATGTCTCATTGAGAGCATGTAATAGGCGCACTACATCTGATAGCCCAGGGAAACACACTTATAATAGTCCGGGACAGACCTCAATTATTGATTATAATATGCTAGACTTAAGTCTTGGCACATGGTGATAGGTTTTAAAATCAATCCCCGCCAGGATAGCGACCATGATGCTTTCATCCTAGAAATAGCACTGCCATATGTCAAAATGGCGTCGGAAAAGTTGTCAGCACCAGCCCAAAATCTTATCCAGACCAACGGAGAAAGGAGAGTTCGCTGGGGTGAATTCTCCCAATCCAAAGACAAAGTGGCCACCCTTTACCATCAAGTAATTCCTCTCAACTACAATCCAAGCAGTAGAAAACAAAGGAGCCCACAATCCTCTCCAGGGATTTTTAAAAATCACCAAGATATGGTTGCCACTCTGGGTGCCTTCTTTTTTTCAAACTAACAAGCCTAGGGTGCCCAAAAAGGCCAAGCACCATTGGTCTAATGCTAGTTGCCTACCTGCCAAATCTGTCCTGATCACTGCCATTATGTCCAGTGATAAGGAAATGATTAAAGAAGCAAGGGCATCATACAAGGGTGCCACAGCCAAAGCTAAAAATTCTTGGGAAGCCTAAAAATGGGAGGATACTAGGAATGCACTCACTTCACATGACCTTAGGTCCTCCTGGAACATCATAAACACCGGTTCTCATGCTGGTAGACTGGCTATGGAACCCAACATAGATGAAGGAGCATTTAAGGCCCATTTTGAAACCCTTCATACAAAAACCACAGAAGGGGAATGAGTATGGCAGAGGAGCCACTGCACCCGGCCTAACTCTTGATGATGTCCCTCCAATCTCGGTGAGAGAAGTCACTGATGCTTTAGGAAAGATAACACCTGCCAAAGCTGCATGATTGGACAAGATCCCTGGCGACCTCTTTCACACTGAACCTACCATCTGGGCCCCCTACCTGACCATTTTGTTTAATGCATATTACAAGACATGGCAATGCCCACCACTAGGGCAGGGGCAGAAATAATACCGATCTACAAAAAGGGTTCCCCGCTTTTGCCTGTCAACTATCGCCCGATTAGCCTCATAGATTTTGGCCAGAAACTATTTGCCCAAGTTTTATTGGGACATCTCCAAGCTTGGATGGAGGAACACAACATTCTTACCCCCTAAAAGCCAGGTTTAGAGCTGGAACATCAACGATTAACCAAATATTTAAGCTACAGCTGATTTATTGGAAATCCGTCTACATCGAGTGTGGCAGCCTCTATCTTATTTTTGTAGACCTAAAATATGCTTTCGACCTGGTCCTGAGGGAGAAAGTCTGGGCAATTTTAACTGATATGGGAGTGCCAGGGTCTCTGTGCCAGCAGCTAAAACACCTACATGAGGGTAATTTTGCTCGAATTAGACATGGCAAAAACGGCGAACTCACAGCCCCCCTGCCCGTAGAGAGAGGTGTCTGCCAGGGCTGCGTTCTCGCACCCACACTTTTCTCCCTTTTCATTAAGGGCCTAATAGAGTCATTCATTGCAGGGAAGAACATCAACGCCCCCTAGGCTGGCAGCCTTGGTGTTTGCAGATGGTACGCTATTGCTTGCTAAATCCCCTATGGGAGTCCAGAGGACCCCCCACAACTTTAGCGCCTTCTACAAACATCGGGAACTGGAGATTAACCTGCAAAAAACAAAGTATATGGCCTTTATTCTAGGTAACTCCACCTGCCCCAATCCTTGCTTGGATGGTAAACCCCTGGGTAAACATCTTTAAATAACTGGGACTGACACTGACAGGAATAATGGATTGGTGCGCCCAAATTGACAAAGCAGGGCTGAAACTAACCCAAACAATGGGGGGCATCTTAAAATGATATAGGAGTTGCACTGAAAAATTGGTCAGCCCAGTGGTGGAAATTTATAAAATGCAGGCCTGGAGTGCTGCTCTTTATGGAGTAGACCTCTGGGGACAACGGGCACCGGGCTCGCTAGACCGCATTGATAATTCTTTTATCAGACATCTTATGGGCCTCCCTACCAGCACATCCCTAACATCGCTCCGCCTGGATCTTGGCGTTAGAACCCCTCAAGGATGAGATTACTCTTAGACCCCTTCTCTATTGTCGCCACCCCTGGAGCACTCCAGAATTGGCTGCATATATGGACGTACTGACTGATGTGATGGGTTAGCGAGGCTCAGGGAAGATACCATGGTTGGTCCACATTAAGAGCATTTGTGAGGGTTTGGGTAGGGGTCATTTATGGGGTTCAGCTGGAGAAACCTCCCAAATGACCTCTAGAAAGACGCTGATAGAAAGCTATAGGCAGCATAAGCTCAAAGAGCTTGAATGTCGGTCTGCCGTGGGCCACCTGATGACGGACTTCCTGGCAGCAAAAAACAGGTACACCCTAGAACCGGTGCTGGACGACATCCAGCCACTCCACGCCAAAAAGCTTTACAATTTAGACATGGAGTCCTCCTGCTGCGCTCTTTCACTAGAAAATAGGCAGGAGCTACAAGCGGGGGATGTCCAGCATGTAACATCTCTGACCAAACAAAACTCCATGTATTATTTTTTTACAACGGCTATAGGAGGGCTAGGTCACGCTGGTTACTTCTACTTTGTAGGAACCTGGGGTCCGGGACCTGTAGCGAAGTGTATAAGCTATTGAAATTTGACACACAAATGCAAATTGTTTTCTCCATTTCACGGTTCTTATTTACCATGTGGTGCACCCGTAAGGCCATCTTAAAAAAGATTGCAAAAAACACAATTGATGGACAGAATGTAGAACAATGTCATACATTCACCCCAGTACAAGGATCTGGGCCTAAATCCATCATTTTTTTGCACTCCACACCACCCTGGGTTAGACACTGGCTATATGCAAATCATCTCTGACCCTGTGCCTTATGGGAACAGTCCAGTCCGAACTACCAAGCCATGTCTTTCCCAGACCGGAATCAAGCATCCAAGGACCGGTTTCTGGCTATCAGCCTTCATCAGCCTGGATAGCTTGACTCCAGTGGTGTGGAGAGCCTGGGACTCACGTCTGAGTATACCCAGCACACTCGGGGTGAAAATTGCAAAAAACACAATTGATGGACAGAATGTAGAACAATGTCATACATTCACCCCAGTACAAGGATCTGGGCCTAAATCCATCGTTTTTTTGCACTCCACACCACCCTGGGTTAGACACTGGCTATATGCAATTCAGCTCTGACCCTGTGCCTTATGGGAACAGTCCAGTCCGAACTACCAAGCCATGTCTTTCCCAGACCGGAATCAAGCATCCAAGGACCGGTTTCTGGCTATCAGCCTTCATCAGCCTGGATAGCTTGACTCCAGTGGTGTGGAGAGCCTGGGGCTCACATCTGTGTATACCCAGCACACTCGGGGTGAAAATTGCAAAAAACACAATTGACGGACAGAATGTCGAACAATGTCATACATTCACCCCAGTACAAGGATCTGGGCCTAAATCCATCGTTTTTTTGCACTCCACACCACCCTGGGTTAGACACTGGCTATATGCAAATCAGCTCTGACCCTGTGCCTTATGGGAACAGTCCAGTCCGAACTACCAAGCCATGTCTTTCCCAGACCGGAATCAAGCATCCAAGGACCGGTTTTAGGCTATCAGCCTTCATCAGCCTGGATAGCTTGACTCCAGTGGTGTGGAGAGCCTGGGACTCACGTCTGAGTATACCCAGCACACTCGGGGTGAAAATTGCAAAAAACACAATTGATGGACAGAATGTAGAACAATGTCATACATTTACCCCAGTACAAGGATCTGGGCCTGAATCCATCGTTTTTTTGCACTCCACACCACCCTGGGTTAGACACTGGCTATATGCAAATCAGCTCTGACCCTGTGCCTTATGGGAACAGCCCAGTCCGAACTACCAAGCCATGCCTTTCCCAGACCGGAATCAAGCATCCAAGGACCGGTTTCTGGCTATCAGCCTTCATCAGCCTGGATAGCTTGACTCCAGTGGTGTGGAGAGCCTGGGACTCACGTCTGAGTATACCTAGCACACTCGGGGTGAAAATTGCAAAAAACACAATTGATGGACAGAATGTAGAACAATGTCATACATTCACCCCAGTACAAGGATCTGGGCCTCAATCCATCGTTTTTTTGCACTCCACACCACCCTGGGTTAGACACTGGCTATATGCAAATCAGCTCTGACCCTGTGCCTTATGGGAACAGTCCAGTCCGAACTACCAAGCCATGTCTTTCCCAGACCGGAATCAAGCATCCAAGGACCGGTTTCTGGCTATCAGCCTTCGTCAGCCTGGATAGCTTGACTCCAGTGGTGTGGGGAGCCTGGGACTCACGTCTGAGTATACCCAGCACACTCGGGGTGAAAATTGCAAAAAACACAATTGATGGACAGAATGTAGAACAATGTCATACATTCACCCCAGTACAAGGATCTGGGCCTGAATCCATCGTTTTTTTGCACTCCACACCACCCTGGGTTAGACACTGGCTATATGCAAATCAGCTCTGACCCTGTGCCTTATGGGAACAGCCCAGTCCGAACTACCAAGCCATGTCTTTCCCAGACCGGAATCAAGCATCCAAGGACCGGTTTCTGGCTATCAGCCTTCATCAGCCTGGATAGCTTGACTCCAGTGGTGTGGAGAGCCTGGGACTCACGTCTGAGTATACCTAGCACATTCGGGGTGAAAATTGCAAAAAACACAATTGATGGACAGAATGTAGAACAATGTCATACATTCACCCCAGTACAAGGATCTGGGCCTAAATCCATTGTTTTTTTGCACTCCACACCACCCTTGGTTAGACTCTGGCTATATGCAAATCAGCTCTGACCCTGTGCCTTATGGGAACAGTCCAGTCCGAACTACCAAGCCATGTCTTTCCCAGACCGGAATCAAGCATCCAAGGACCGGTTTCTGGCTATCAGCCTTTGTCAGCCTGGATAGCTTGACTCCAGTGGTGTGGAGAGCCTGGGACTCACGTCTGAGTATACCGAGCACACTCGGGGTGAAAATTGCAAAAAACACAATTGATGGACAGAATGTAGAACAATGTCATACATTCACCCCAGTACAAGGATCTGGGCCTGAATCCATCGTTTTTTTGCACTCCACACCACCCTGGGTTAGACACTGGCTATATGCAAATCAGCTCTGACCCTGTGCCTTATGGGAACAGCCCAGTCCGAACTACCAAGCCATGTCTTTCCCAGACCGGAATCAAGCATCCAAGGACCGGTTTCTGGCTATCAGCCTTCATCAGCCTGGATAGCTTGACTCCAGTGGTGTGGAGAGCCTGGGACTCACGTCTGAGTATACCTAGCACATTCGGGGTGAAAATTGCAAAAAACACAATTGATGGACAGAATGTAGAACAATGTCATACATTCACCCCAGTACAAGGATCTGGGCCTAAATCCATTGTTTTTTTGCACTCCACACCACCCTGGGTTAGACACTGGCTATATGCAAATCAGCTCTGACCCTGTGCCTTATGGGAACAGTCCAGTCCGAACTACCAAGCCATGTCTTTCCCAGACCGGAATCAAGCATCCAAGGACCGGTTTCTGGCTATCAGCCTTCATCAGCCTGCATAGCTTGACTCCAGTGGTGTGGACAGCCTGAGACTCACATCTGTGTATACCCAGCACACTCGGGGTGAAAATTGCAAAAAACACAATTGATGGACAGAATGTCGAACAATGTCATACATTCACCCCAGTACAAGGATCTGGGCCTAAATCCATCGTTTTTTTGCACTCCACACCACCCTGGGTTAGACACTGGCTATATGCAAATCAGCTCTGACCCTGTGCCTTATGGGAACAGTCCAGTACGAACTACCAAGCCATGTCTTTCCCAGACCGGAATCAAGCATCCAAGGACCGGTTTCTGGCTATCAGCCTTTGTCAGCCTGGATAGCTTGACTCCAGTGGTGTGGAGAGCCTGGGACTCACGTCTGAGTATACCCAGCACACTTGGGGTGAAAATTGCAAAAAACACAATTGATGGACAGAATGTAGAACAATAGCATATTTCCTGCCGCTAAAGCTGCGATAATTTTCAAGCCATTCCTTGATAATATGCACCGTAGAGACCGTCAGGGATTCAGGCAGAGGCCAACAGCCAAGACCAGTGCCAGTACAGCTACCACTGTTCCACTAAGATCTTCACATGAATGTCCTCTTTAGCTTTTTTATGTTCCTGGAGCAAACCAGATAGTCAAACTTATGACCCTTCTAACCCTTTCCTGTTTTTTGATTTTTTTTTCCTCATTTGTGCATTATAGTTAGTAAGGAGTTGTCGGGCCCCAATATATCTTTATACTTTGCCTTCACTGCCATGGTTCTGGGTGTGTGGGACTAGGCAGTACCCCTGAAGAGTTTTGGAGATAGAAGGGTCCCCTTATTTCCATTACTTTGTTGAAGGATTTACTGAGTGGGGGGGTGCTAGCCATTCTGGCTACTCTTGCAGGCCTTCTCCTGGCTTTCCAATGCTCACACATAATCATTGGACTGTGATAAAACAGGTTCGAGCCGATCCATCTATCAAACATTAGTCATAGTATTATCCCCAAGGCTATCTAGGTATTCCCAATTGATAGTTTTCCCAAATCTCCCAAAATTTGAGCTTTTTACTAGGTGTTTTCCTTTTATCTAATTTGTACATTCTTAATACTGAAGTCAACCATTCTCTTTGTAGCGGGGGCACTGGGCTGACCCATTTGACACAAATCTCTCTCCTTGCCAGTAATATCAGTAAGAAAAGAAGATTTTCCTGTGTTTTTGACAATTTTTCTAAGACATTTGAACTTATTACCCCAAAAATGACTAGATCCATACTTACATTCAGATGTCTTCCTAGTACCTCATCCAATGTCTTACCCACATCATTCCAGAAACCATCGAGAAGGGGGCTCTGCCGAAACATGTGGAGGTCGTCGGCCTTTTCCAGTCCGCATTTCGGGCAGACCTTCACTGATGCCCCGATGAATTTGGAAAGCTTTTTCGGAGTCCAGTAGGCTCTATAAAACGTAAATAAATGGTTACTCTTTAGGGCAGCCGATGTAACAATTGACCAGCATTTGCTCATAGATACTTGCCATTTGGTTATTTAACTCCAGCTTCGGTAGATCTTTCCCCTATATTTTCCTTGGTATCTGGAATTCTTCCTCCCCTGCTAAGATCAAAGCCCAGTACCAATACAAGATTTCTTTGTGGATAGTATCCTTTTACAGCATTGTATTTTCCAAAGTTATGTTCCCTGCTCTAACTTCTTTTATTGAGTTTGGCCAGCTTGAGAGCTGGTAGTATTTAAATTTTGCTCGGGAATCATTTGTTGTTGAATATAGTATATCCCAATCCATTGTTTTTTTCTGGGACAAGAGTTGCCCCCACTCTGTTATTCCTGCTGCTTTTATAGGGAGTTCTAGTTTGTCTTTAAGACATTCGGGAGTGCCTGGTGAATCCCATATTGGGGCCAAATAACTGTAGTAAGGGATATTTAGAGTACATCTTATGCAATACAATAATTTAGCAGCTGACTTCAACACCTTTAATTTAACTTTTTTGAAGAATTTCGGATGCCCGAATTTGTATAAGACATGGCTGGTTTTATTGGTCATTATTTGGAGATATCGCGGGTAGTTTTCGAATGTGCTTAGCAATTTCCTGCTTGATTTAAATTGGAAGGCTCTACAGTACTCCAGGAGATCGGGACTGGCAATTCCCTCTTGTTCTTTTTTCCTTTTTAGCTTATTCCAGACAATTCTGGGTTTTTTTGAAGACCAGATAAAGCTTGTGATTTCTCCTTGTATTTTCTTTATTGTTTCTCTATTGAATTCCAGAGGAATAGCACCGAAGGCAAAAGTGAATTTCGGTATATTTGACATTTCTATTATTTTGGACTTGCCCAGTAGTGTCAACGGCAGTCCTGCCCACACTTTCAATAGTTTCTTTACTTCCTTTTCAATTCTATGCATATTGATATGTGTCATTTTGTCTAAGTCTTTGACGAGGTCTTTACCTAAATATCTGATTTTATCCTTGTTATAAGGACTGGTTGTGTGTTCATTCCAGGACATGGTTTCCGTCTTGGCTTGATTAATTTGATAGCCAGAGATTTTTCCAAAGGTGGACAGAGTTTCTTCTATTGTAGTTAGGGACCTGCCTAAATTAACTGTGAAGATCATTAGATCATCTGCATAGAGTGCTACCTTCTTGGTCCAACCTTGAAAAGAGAAGGGGGATATTGATGGTTCATTTCTGAGACATTCTGCCATTGGTTCAATATAAAAGTTGAAAAGCAAGGGAGAAAGGGGGCACCCTTGTCTTGGTCCTCTTTTTATCTGGATGTTTGCAGTAAGGGTTCCATTGATTAGAATTTGTGCCCTAGGTAAGTTATAGATTTTTTCGGCCATATTCTGGATATTAGTCCCCAGGTTGAAATTCCTTAGTAATTCATTCAGATAGATCCAGTTAACTCTATCAAACGCTTTGGCCGCGTCGATGGTGAATATTGATAGAGGGAGTTTCTCCTTGATAGCTATGTCTATAGCTCCGAACAGTTCTTGTGTTAAATCTTGCAGGTGTCTTCCGGCTATAAACCCCCTTTGGTTGCTATTTATTAAAGGCCCTGCTATTTTTCCCATTCTCTGTGCCATAATTTGCGTGAAGATCTTGTAGTCGCAGTTCAAGATAGAGATTGGGCGGTATGATTCGCATTTTTTCGGGCTTTTGCCTGGCTTTAGAAGGATAGAGATTGTGGCGTCGTTCCAAGACTCTGGGAGGTCACCTTTTTTGCAGGAAAATGTCGTTCATCAAAGTTGTTAAAGGGAGAACCAATATCTCTCTTAATTTTGTGTAGAATTCGTTCGGCAAAGCGTCCGGGTCTGCTGCTTTGCCCCTCTTAAGGTTTTTTAGGACTTCTTCTACTTCTTGGGTTGTAATTTCTGCATTTAGTTTTTCTCTCAACTCTAATGCTAGTTATGGAAGTTTCTGGGCCCCTAAAAAATGTCTTATTTCTTCAATATCGGGCTTTCAGTCTTCATTGTAGAGATCTGAAAAGAATGCATAAAATTCTTGCTTTATTATAGCTTCTTCTAAGCCATTTTGAGCGGGGCTTTGTGGTTCAATGTAAGACATTTTATTCCTAGCTTGATCTGTCTTGCTTTTCCAGGCAAGCAACTTACCACAATTTTCCCCACACTCATAGTGGGTGAGTTTGCTAGCTTCCAATTTTTCCCTAACTTTCTTTTCCAGAATTTCTGTTATATTTTCTTTTTGTTTCAATCTATCTGCTTCTAATCCTTCTTTTCAAGAAGGGGATGTTGCCTCAGATATTTGTATATCAAGTTTTTTGATGTTATTTTCCAGTTTATAGATTTCTTGTTTAATACCCCTTGATTTATAAGCTGCCAGATTCAGGATTTTTCCCCTAACCACTGCTTTATAAGCATCCCAGGTTGTCTGTATGGAGGCACTATCCTTATTGTCTTCAAAAAAGAACTCTGTCTCTTTTTTAAGCTGCTCGACTATCTGGGAATCTAAAAGGATTGTACGATCCATAGTCCATCTTGTACATTCCGTATTATTCTTCAGTTGTAAGGTAATCAGGACCGCTGAGTGATCTGAGAGGTGAGCAGGAATGTGCTTTAATTTTAATGTTTTTTCGACTAGCCCTTGGTCTACAAGAAAGTAATCTATTCTTGATTGTATTCCAAGTTTTTTGTTTTTGAATGTAAAATTATTTCGCTTATCACCTTTTTCTTTCCAAATATCTACTAAACTCAGATCCCTTTTATATTTTCCTAACCAGTCTCTTATTTTTGGCAGACTTGTTTGTTTTCCACTAGGGGAGCGGTCCACTTTTGGGTCAAGTATAATATTGAAGTCTCCTCCTAAAATAATGGGTGATGAAACCGTGAGTAAATGTCAGTATAGAGTTTGTGGAGGGACTGTGTCGTCCGTGTTTGGCCCATAAAAACCTGCTAATGTAAAGACATTGCCATATATCCTCACCTTGTTATGTTATGTTATGTTAAATTTGACTTGTAGAGCGCACGTACGCCCGTAGGCTTCATGGCGCTGTAGGAAGTTTTCAGAAACACAACACAAAAACAGGAGGACAGCTTGGAACATCTAAGGATAGGCTTCCCTAAAGAGCCAGGTCTTAAAGGCTTGTCTAAAGGCCAGAATATCCTCATGTGACCTTAAAGCTTAGCTATTGCCCACATTCCCTTTGGGTCTGTTTCTATCGACTCTACTATCGCTTTTAACAACTTTTTAAGGAGGATGACACCCCCTTAACAACACAATCTTGGTCCGTGCAAATGTATGAATCGACCCAGTGTTTCCTAATTTCTTCCCACGCTTTTTTTCACAAATGAGTTTCCTGAAGAATTATAATTTCACTATCTATTGTTTTTAAATATTCTAATATTCTCCTTCGCCTGCTCTTGGTTCGTAACCCATTAACGTTCCAGGAAGTTATTTTCACAACTTTATGATCTTTTTTCATTTTATTCTACTTTTGTTTTTTTTTTCCTTTGCCGGCCTCCGAAAACCCCTCTTTCTCATACTTTGTGAAATGCTGAGGACCTATTTTTGTTGGTTTTTTTCCCAAATTTGCTCCCATCTCCCGTGCATGATTTTTTCAGTCTTTCTTTTCCTTTTTTGTAGTGTGCAAGTTAAAAAGTCTCCCCCTCCCTGGAGAAGCCTCCCCTTCTCTTCTCTGGGCTTTGCTGATAGCCCTCTTTGAGCTCTGTGTTTTTATTTAGTTTAAACTGTAAATACTCTGGTATGATTTTCCAGTCATGTTTATTTCTGCGTTTGATCACGCGTCTGGTCTCGCAACTGTTCCAAGAATGTTTCCACTTCTTTAGGTTCCCTAATATTGTACATTTTGTTCCTCCACATAATCTGGAGGGCGGCAGGGAATTTCATTTGGACTGTGGCGCCGAGAGATCTCAACTCGGGCATCATCTGCCCCAACTCCCATTGCCTGTCCTGTGTTGCTTTTGCTATGTCGGAACGTACCCTAAAAGACCAATTATCCTTATTGTACGTTCCAGTTTTTAAAGCTTCACTTTTGATTTTTTAGGAGAGTATGTTCGGAAATTAAGCAATATTTTCCTTGGATTTTTTCTCTCCTTGCCTTTTCCAAAGGGGTCCCCATGCACCCGCTGGATGTCGTCTTCTAAGTCGAGGTCTTTACACCAAGGAAAGAATTCTTCCAGAAGAGAGACAATAAACTTCTTTATATCTGAGCCTTCTCAGCCTTCTGGTGCATTTAGAACTCTTAGGTTACATCTTCTGGATTGATTTTCCAAAGATTCAAGCTTATCGATGATGGTTTTGTCTGATGCCCTCAGTGTTCTAATTTCTTTCTGGTTTGATTCTACTCTTCTACTTAACGAAACTACTTCTGCTTCTACTGCCGTTACCCTTTCTCCTAGAGCGTTTAGCTTTGAATCTTGTAGTTCGCAGGCGACCTGGATCTTACTTTGGTTCCCTTCTGAGATATCGAATCTTGACCTGATTTCTTCTAGTATTTTTTCAAGGAATATATCAGTGGAGTTTTTCGTTTGACTTTGGGATTGAGTTTCGGTCTGGCCCAGACAGTGGACTGGGTTTGGATTAAGCACGTCTACTTGTCCTGATGTTGGTGCTGCTGCTGCTGGGTCAACTGGAAGCCTAGATGAAGTATGAGTTGAGACAGGAGTATCCCCCATCTTTTTTTGTTCTGAGGTAGGTGAACTTAACTGTGATTTTTCCTGTTTCCTTTCCTGGCCTTGTTCTTGTAATTTGAAGAAAGATCTTAAAGAGGGAGTTATCTTTATTTTTGCGCAATGACACAAACATCCAAATAGAAAAGGGCATCAAAAGGAAAAATAAAGTAAAAGTAAAAGAAACAAGAGCTACCATTGAACAACAGTTCTGAAGAGCTAAAGTCTTAGTCATTAATGGCAAAGTCATATAAGAAGGAAGCTACTTAGCTCACGAATGATGTCTCTTCCTGTCTTGCTATGTGATTCCACAAGTCCGAGAGAGTTGCTTGGAAACAAAGCTTCTTACCTCCTAAGCAATCTCCATTGTACACAATCCGAGCCTCTCAACAGCTCTATGATTTCCAAAAATATCCCGCAAATTGTAGAGCCAAAAATAAACCCCGCGGAAGCAGAGAGCGTCTTACTCGGCTCTCCAACACGGCTCCTAACGCGCGACTCCAAGGTTCAAAGTTCACTCGTAACCGCGGAAGCAGAGAGCGTCTCACATGGCTCTCCAGCGTGGCTCTCCAACGCTGCTCCCACAGCGCGGCTCCAAGGTAAATGACCGATAACCCAGAGACAAAGCACAAAGCCACTCCAGTTTAGAGATTAGGTCCGTTAAACACCAGGAAAGGCAAACACACCAGGTGACAAGCACCGAAGGCTTCCTGGGAGGGTCAGATATAGGAAGCAGAAGCGTGTGGAGAGTAGAAACAGAGGACAGACAACATAAACAGGCATTCTGGGAGATGTGGTCCAGAGGCTAATGCACCTAAAACGTGACAGTCCCGTTCCCAAGTCAAAAGCGGCTATTGCCTCATCTCGGTAATAAACCTGCCATCCATATATAGGTAGCCTAGCATTTGGCATCGTCTCGCCCTCCATCTTCGTACAGCCATAGAGTACTCTATGCAGGCAGAAGGGTGTAACACCCAGAGGGGCATACAAGGGGCATACGGAGCATGTTGGACAACCTTCCGTACTACGGTTTCTCAGATCACAGCCACGTGTTGTGGAATAGATAGGACCCGAGGAGGAACACCCCCTCCATGCATCAGGATTTCGGTCAGTGTGTAGCCGTCATGTGTAATCTACTAAATAGGAACAAGTCCACCCAAACCATATAGAAAGATGGCCCACAAAGAGTTCACTGATTTAAATGCACAACATTGAGCTCACCAGTAGGCGACGAACAGGCCACAAGGTAGATTAAACTCCAAGTATTAAATGTACAAAATCTTTATTCTCTTTTTCATATTTTCTTTGCACACATTTTATCCAAGGTGATTGATAACGTAATCAATAAATTCATCAGTTCATAAGGATAATATATAGATCAATAAATACATATTATATAAAAACCCCACATCAACCTCTCATCATACATCTTCCATCTTCTCATCCAATCACACACAAGCATCCACTCCAACATCAAACACTATATACAAATTCCTCAACGTAATCCCCAGAGTGACACATGGGTAGGATCCTGCGGGGTCTTCTCAGCAAAATGCCGGAGAGTCCAGATCGATGTGGCAGGACCCCAAAGACGTAACGCCGTCATGTGTACCCACCCGAAGTTCGGTCTTTAAGTTATTTTCTGAATCTATCCATTGGACCGCATGTTTTAATTAGGAGGCAATGTAGTAGAACTCTAAACATGGAACTTCAAGTCCCTCCCGACCGCATGTCCTCTGCAGTGTTGTTAAGCGTACCCGCTTACGTTTATTGCCCCATAAAAGCTCTATAGTAGTTGGTCAAGTGTCCTGAAATAGTGTTTTTGGATGATGTACAGCGAGTCTTGCATCTCATATAGACACCTGGGTAAAACAACCATCTTTATTATAGCAATTCGACCCATAAGTGACAATAGTAAGTCCTGCCATAACCGTATGGAGTGGCGTATCCTTTCTATCATTCTGTCAATGTTGAGATCGAGGTAAACAGCGGCCGTATTTGCCTGCCATAACCCCAAATATCTTATCCCTTCACCTTCCCATGGTAACTCTCCTTTGTGTAGCTCAGATTGCTGCACTCCTGCTAACCTTCCAATACGGATTAGCTTGGATTGCCTTGGGTTGATCTGGAGACCAGATACTTCTCCAAATCTACGTAGCTCTGCCAGTAGGAGTGGCTCCAAATTTGGCGGCTGGTGTAAATAGATTAGTGTATCACTGGCATATCAAGAGACAACATGATTGGTCTCACCCAGCCTGACTTCCCAGTCTCCAAGCCTGTTCCACAGGGATTCTGCTAGTAGCTCCATGACTAACGCGAACAGAAGCTGGGAAAGTGGGCACCCCTGGTGAGTGCCTCTACAAGCTCAAATGGCCCAGACACCAAGTTCCCCATCCTTAATCTTGCCATAGGGTTGTATAAAGTAGTCTACTCTATTCAAGGAACTCCTTCCGGCCCAACCATCTGAAGGACCTGCGACAGATAGAACAGGCCTTCGACTCTGTGGAATGACCCTATGTCCAACAATGCTAAGGCATAATCGTCATCCATTGAGCACAGGGCGTGCCAAATATGTGCCAACCTCTGCAAGTTATGCGTGGTGCTGCGCTTAGGTATGAATCCTGCCTGGTCCCTATGAACAATATGAGGCACCCAAGGGAGATGGCATGCTGCAATGATTACCCTATGCATTTTTACATCTATATTTAGTAAAGAGATCAGCCTGTATGAATTGGCTAACAGGGAATCCCATTCAGGTTTTGGTATCAGGCCACCAGGGCTTCACTCATGGAAAGTGGAAGTGCGCCCAATGAAAGCACTTCGCTATAAACCTCCATCAAGTGGTCAGGCAGCAAGAGGGCTAATAGAACTCTGCAGGTAGTCCATCGGCCCCAGGGCTTTTAGCGGTTTTATGATGTTGGATAGCCAACAGAATTTCCTCCTTACGTATCGGGGCATTTCGGGTCTCTTCGCCTCTGAATCTAACTGGGGGAGCTCTAATGAGCCTAGAAAGACTTGGATCTTTTCTTGTGGTGTAAAGTGTCACTGTGCGTATACTTTCCCAAGGTGAGCAGCCAGGACCTCAGCAAATGCCTTTTTGGAGAAAACCATGTTTCTGTCACAATCCTTAAGCTGTACAATGGGATTGATGTCTGACTATTGTTTAATAAGGCAAGCCAGTAAAGCTCTGGTTCTATCTCCCTCTATGTGTAATCTCTGTCAGTGTGTAGAAGGCACATGTTTCTCTAGTCTATGCAAATCTATTAGTATCATTTCCTGTGCCAGCCACCACTCCTCCAACTTGTATAGGGCCTCTGGGATGTTCCTCTCTAGCCCACCCAGTATAATTCCTGTTTAGCTATGTCTTTTTCCAGCTGTCGGCAAACCCTGTTGGAACTTTTGATGTATACCCCTCCCCGATAACCACCTTCATGACCACCCATTCGAGCGCTCGACTCAAGGCAGATTCCCAATTTTCCTCAAAATATTGTTCTACTGATAATACGCTGGCAAATAGAGGGTCTAATAAGGCTTCAGTCCTGAGTCTCCAGAGGGGCATGGCCCAGTGAGCTCTTGTCCCTCTCAAACTGGGCAGGATGGGTGAGTGGTCAGACAAGTATCTATGTAGATAGGTTATTCCCTTCACCTCATGTTCCAGTTGTACTGAGAGGAGCCAGTAGTCTAACAGGCTAAACGTTACGGATGCGGAGGAGTAACAGGAAAACTGTCGGGTTGATTGGTGACGTTGGCAGATGTATGCTGTCTATGACATCTCGGAGGGTCTCTGTTAGTCGGGTTTAGTGCGGGGCCTGGGGGCTCATGGTCCATGGTGCCATCAAGGACACAGTTACCATCACCCGCCAAAAGCATAAATGTCTCTAATTATGGGGCCACCGCTGTCATCAAGACAGGGAAGAAAGACAGACAATCACCGTGGGGGCATACACATTAAAAATGCACAGTTCCCTGCCATCCAACTTTCCATGTCGGATAACATATCTCCCATCTGTGTCCACGGAGTGATGTAAGTGTTGAAAAGGAACACCAGGAGCCACCCAAATGAGGACCCCTCTGGCAAACCCAGAATAAGAGGTAGCAAACAGTTGTCCCCTACAGGGCTTTTTTTTAACAGGGCAGGGAGAACCCCAGAAGGGTCTCCTGCAGGCATGCTATGAAAACTCCATAGTGCTTCAAATAGTCAAATAACCTTCTGCATTTGTTAAAGGCGACTAAACCACGAATATTCCATGTAATAAATTTCAACACGGGCTGCCATACCACATATTTTCCTTTACCATACAATTTTTGCAACCATGCATTACCATACTTCGCCAGCTGCCATTGAAACTGTGGTGATATATGACATTCAGTGACATGATAAAAGAGTGAGAAAAACAACTAAAGCCCATCAGAACTTATCACCCCCCTCTCCTTGGGCAGTGTAGCACCCCCGGCCACAAAAGAGACAACATAAGAATGTGTATATGCCTCCCCACCTGCCCACAAATCATAAAACAGGTAAGAACAATGCAACAATATTATCTAGTCTGCATCCCAAGTGCCCAAGTATTTGTACTTTCCATCATTGACCAAAGAGAAAAGTCTAAATATCTCTGCTAGGCTAGTGGTAGGCTCGCTAGTGGTGTGCGATGACTCGCCCTAGCTCCCAACTAGGTACCCACCTCTGAAGGAGTGGACCCCCCATTGACCACATGTATCCTGGATCTCATGGAACTTAATCTGCATATCATTGTAAAGTACCCTCCTGCATATTATAGGATCGAGTCTCAATTATTTTCACTCAGCAAATAGTAGTATACTTATCTAGTACAAGCGTCTATCTTCAGTTCTTCCTGACTGGTGCATACCCCCTAGTTGACATCCTAATGGATGGTAGTGTTCAACATTTGTTCCATGGAGGATTCCCCTGAGTCATGGACAGTGACCGATGCCTGTACGGTGCAATCGAGGCCCACCTGGATTCTTCCTGGGATGTGCAGTTTGTCATTGTGTAGCCATGCGTTCTGTGTTATTCTGTTCCGTGGCTGGCAGTTCGCACCAGTAGGCTGGGATGAGTCCATTGAGGGAACCACACATACCTCCGGGTTTACTTGAGAGTCCAGTCTTTCATTGGCTTCTACTGCCGAGTAGAAGAATAGCGCCTTACCATTGCTTTCGACCCTCAGCTTGGATTAGAAGAGGAGGCTGTATTTAAGGTTCCGACATCTGATGAGTCATTTCACTGCCAAAAAGGATTTTGCTTGGTCTTGCACCCGCTGTGTATAGTCCTGGTAAATTGAGATCTGGTGTCCCTTGAAAATGAGCGGGCCACGAGTATGGGTTGTTAGCAAAATAGCAACCCGATCTCGGAAATTAAAAAGTCTGGCAATCGTGGCTCTTGGTAGCACGCCCGGTCTGGGCGGGGGTACAAGCATTCTGTGCTCTTTTAATAGTGAAAAACTTGGAAAGGTTTTTTTTTAGGCTACCTTGGACGTGATCCACCAAGAAGAGTTCCACAGACAGCCCCTCTGCCTTTTCGGGAAATCCTATAAAACATAAGTTATTTCTGGTGATCTCTGTGCATTCATCCAAACTGGTCACTCTTTTTTGAAGTTCAATCATATTGTCGCACAAAGCTTGGACCTCCATCTCTAACGTATGCACCGCTTGTTCGTTAGTGGTTACACGGTCTGAGACTTTGCGGAGGACCTCGATTATGACTAATCTATGTTATGTACCATTTCGTCACGGGTGGTATGAATACCCACCAGTTCATCCGCTATAGAAGGTCTTCAGTCCACTGCAGTTGGCATGTTTCCTGGTTGGTCTGTCCGGTGCCCTGCCTGCGCCCCATGACCAGCGGAGTGGGGGTTGTGCAAAGTTTTCGGGTACCAATCGTTCCAGAGCGCTCAGTAGTACAGTGTGGGGGATCCCAACTCCTTGTCACCTCTCAGTAGCATGTGCTGCATAGCTCAGTGTCCCCTCCAAGGTCATTTTGTGGTTAATGCTTGTCTCACTACTTTAAAGCAGCTAGATATAAGGGCAGATACTCCACACACTGCTGTGTTCTATAGGCAATATCAGGCCACCAGCTCCCTGCAAACAGAGTGTTGCGTTATCTATGTTATGCACACAAGGTCTGCCGTGGGTGGCTCGAATACTCAAGACCAGTATCTTCAAGGCGCTCCGTGTGTGTCTCTTTTCTCTTTCTGGCCGCACTATGAAGGCCACACTTCTCTGAGAGCTGTGCTTCTTCTTACTGCCCCACTACTGACCAGTAGCATACAGTGTCTCCAGGGGACATCCACTATCATCAGCTACTCAAGCGTCCCATGCTCACTATAATCAACCGCTGGTTTCAGGGATGATTCCCCAGGTGGGTTAGTAGCGGGATCTATTTGATTGCCATCCGCCCAACAGCAGTAAGGCCGCACAACAGCGACCCCCGACCAACCAGCGTGCCCCGGATGAAGTGAGGTCCATCCGACTGTCTGAGCCAGAGCGGAGGGTCCAGCACGGCCGTGACCTTCTCCAGTCATGTCTCTTTCTTGGCTCAATGGACACTGCACACCTTCCTCACTTAATTGTGCCGCACTTGAGATCCGGTTTCTCGGCTACACCACTTTGCCTGCACCGGCCCAGCCCTATCCTCTCATCACTCAGCCTTCCTCTGTGTCCCCCTCATGCTTCACTTACTTGCAGGGGGGACCAACCCTGACATCGGCTGGCAGTCACTTACGTCAGTTTCGGAGCCAGTTCAGTCTTCCAGAACGCCATAGCCTCTTTGATTGACACCGTTAACCAGTTCTATTTTGTTTCTTTTTACCACTTGGTTACTAGCCTGACGTTCTTAAAGCAGTTTGCATGAATCTTATTTTTGAACTATTTGTGCTTTACTATATTAGTCACTATGTATCCATACTTGCATGCGGAATCACAGACACTAAGTGTAACCTTTTCAAAACGGTGAGTTTTGAATTCAGGCCACAAATTAACACAGCATGTTTTTCCTTCGAAGCATAGCACTTTACTTTATTTATCAGATTACTATCTTTTACCAGCATGGGGACCTCATGGGAGTAGTTACCAGTTCTCCACTCGAGCTTCTAATTGCTAACAGCATGTCTAGCAGTCATTACCTTCACTGTCATAAATACAGCATGTTGCATTTCAATACGCCAGCTTTGGGATAACTTTCCCTTTCACTTCATTTTTACCATTTTCATCACACCTGCAGTCTACATTGAATAAGTTAGTGGTGTTGTGCATGTTGGCACTTTGCACGATCTTCAACATAGTGTTTAACATACATTTTCAGTCTATCCAGCGATGGTAACCCAGCCATTTTTCGAACTTCACTTTTACAGATTTTGAACAGTTCAACTGACAAAGGGTCATTGAGCCTGAAATGCATTGGGTTTGATTAACTGAACACTAACTTTCATGCATACTATGCAAAACAATTTTGTTTTATAGAACTAACAAGACAATTATTCGTTCAGTAAAGAATTTATGAGGAAGAAAGAATAGATTCAACTGAATGAGATGACTCCACTCATCTGGAGAATAAAAAGCAGTGCACTGAGAGGACTTCTCCTCTAGGGGGAAGCTTTTCATGATTGTCTAACACTCTCGTGGAACAGTGAGCGATACCCTAGTTGCACGCAGAACTTTTCAATTTATTGAAATGTATTTTTGAACCTTTCGTGTGCATGTACCACCTTCTATTATACCCTGCAAGGGATGTCAGGTCTCTTCCTGTCAAAGGATCAGCCTGCAGAGTCTCGGTCCAGCCTGGAAGGAATTCTCCTCTCTGTCTGAAAGGGGGAGTGAGGGTCTTTTATACTAAAGTGGTCACTCCGGGATTTCTTCTAGAATCGATATGTTTTGAAAACGTTCGCTAATCCTCTTCTTATCCTTTTCTAAACAAATATGATCATGCACTGCTGGCTATTGGCCATGGATGAAGAAAAGTGGTGACCTTTATACAGAATGAACCTGCAGTGCCTGGGACATGTTGATGTACGTCAGGTACAGGGATTAAGATAGGGTACCAGGAGCCTGATATCAGAAAGATAGAAGTAAGCTACTAGTTAAAAGGTCACCTGTGTTAGGACCGTTATGTCGTGTGGATGGGACAAAATGTATGTATTTGGTATGTGCATGATGGGACTATCCTAATGGACATGACAACACATCTTCCACTCCAGGTCTCTTCTTTCGTTGACTGCAGACACCAGCAAACTCCTTTGACATATCCTGCCACTACCTACATGCTCCTAACCAGCAAGAGAGCAGCGCCATGAATGGAGGGAGAAGCCTCTTTTGTGGCTTCCCAGCACACTAAAGGCCTGCACTTACTCTAAAATCAGCTGTCTAATTCAGCTGGGTTGAGAGATTTAAAGTTTGCATGTCAAACTGGCTGACGCAAGAGACATGCACACTTTTAACAGTGCACAGGCAGCTCTCTGCCGACTACTCCTCCCTTGTGACACTAGGTTCAGGACGGGATGATGAAAAATTTAGTGGTAATAAAATACCATTTTATTATTCATTTCTGGGGCTTTGGGGGACATTTATTTTGGAGCAATACTGCTCTGTTCCAATGGATGTGATGGAGCAAGGATTTGCACGTTATGCGACTTGCTTGAATTCAAGAACCTCGCATAATGTTAACGTAATAAGCATCTTATTTCGTTTTTTAATATTGCACTTTTACACTACACGCGGGAGTCCCAGAGACGCTTGCCTATGTGTTTACTAATCCTAACTAGCCTTGCAGGTAATATGGTCGCTGCTATGCGGAATTCCAGTCTGCGCATGCGTCGGTCATACCCATGTGATGTGACACACTCGTAGTTCTGGAGGGAATTTTTCGCTCATGCGCAGTACTGCTAAACATGGCCGCTTTGTTCTAACATGCTCTTCGCTTGCCACTGCTGCTTTTGCTCAGCTGTTTTATTCTGCTTAACTCCTAATGCTATAGATATTATAAAGTAAGGGGTGCAGTGAAGCCAATCATGGTACACAGTGACTTTAATTTTTCTGTGTTTCTAAATTGTTTTCGCTTGCTTTTCATGTATCGACTGTTGTGGGCCTTGGAGCGGTGAGCCACTCCATCTTTGAAGCCCGTGTAGTACTAACCACGTGATGAAGGAGAAACGAATCATGCAGTAGTGGAACTTAGCCAGCTGGCTGCCGAAGCTAAGATGCTCCTGGGAAGCTGACCTATGCCCCAGCGAGAAGGCTCGAAGTCATACCTGCTTTTGAAACATTGTAATTATTGTACTCTGTACGCTATTGTGCTCCGAATTTTATGCCATGGGAACTGGAATGTAAGGGGTGGGTTCGAAAACTGAATAATAATTCTGGGAAAGTGCAAATTATAGGTGGTGTCATGACCTAATCGCCTCTCTTGTCCAATCCGAAGTTGGGGATCCTTACACTTGCAGCATTTGTGGGTGGTATATTGACCCGAAAACAGTATAACTGGCCTAGGTTTAGCTAGAGAAATTGTCTGACTTGTCCGAGTAGCTGACTTGTCACTGACCCCACGAACTCTATAGGTGATTGATACAGAGAGCTGCGGAGCACTCTGTCCGTAATTTCCACAAACTTAGTCTGGGGTGGAGAAACCTTTAAGTGCTGGCGAAGCACTTTGCTGGGAGATTCGAGAACTCAATCAGGGTTATTGGCAGATTCCTTGAAGACAGGGCGTAGCGCAGGCGTTGCATCCGAAGCTGCAGGTGTTGGTAATACCCTTAGATGAGCCCAGTCCTGATCCATATCCCGGGGTGATCCTGTCCTGACTGTCCATAAGCTGTACCTGCTCGCCTACTGGCATTCCAAATCCTTGAGGGTCCTTTCCCGCCTTTCCCAACTGACCCGTGGCCAGGGTTAGTCCTCATTCTGTCCTAGGTAAATATAAATATATGTGGGTGTTTGTTTATCTATATCTTTCTCTCCTATTTTTCCTAATAAAGCAATATTGCCTATGTGATTTATCTCTGACATTTGAACTCTTATGAAAGTATTTTTCTAGCATGTTCCTTATCTTCTCCTTACCCTTTCACAAACTCTGAACTGTTGTGCATATTTAGTATGTTCCACTGTTACCTTCCCTATAGAAATTGAATGCATTTTTAAGTATCGTTTTCTAAATCTTCCAGTATATTTCCATTTAGCATTTAGTAGAATGTTCCCTTGTTCTTACCCAACCTTTAGTGATGTAATACAAATAAATTAGCATGTTCCCTTTTCCCTTCTCCTTTATATTTTCTGAGTGTTAGATGATCCTCACGTTAATTCATACTTATACTATTTTTCTAATCTTGGTCATAGATGTTTTGATCTGTGTAAATTTCACTCTCATGGCATACGAAGACTTTTTGATGATTTAGATAAAGCTTTTGAAACTTCTTGCGTTTGTGGTTATTACATGGTATAAACAAATATAAATGTATATGGTATTGGTGTTATCTGCTTGAATCTCAATATTAGCTCCTGATCCATTGTGATCGTAGGTACCTGTTCTCGAGGATTGGTAAGTCAGGTACACGGAAATATATAGAAAGGAAAATCCCCGAATTGCTGATAGCGGTGTGTAGGTTTACCTGATTTATGGAAAATAGTGATAAACATGTTATGGGCCCAGTAGTGTATATTTGGTAAATAAGGATCGGGTGACCGGCGCGCTCTATCAGTAATTTTCTGGTAGCGAGATGATGGTTAGGACTAATTGAGATAGGTATATAGGCTAATTGTTGACAAACTGTGAAAATTTAAAATGTGCTGCTAAAAATAAATTGTTCCCCTTAAGATCGATCAACTGCAAAAATATTGACTTAAAATGTTATGAAATGTTTTAAATGTTTTTATTATGAGATACTGCTATATGACGATTATGTATTAACAAATTGTTAGTGATTGTTATAATGTGTCTGGAAAAAGCCCCGGGGGGTAGAATAGCGGGTGGTAAGGAGAATCCACTTGCAGTGAGGTCATCGGTTCGAGGAAAATTAGTGCATGGTTAGGTAGAACTGGAAGCACTAATTAGGGTTTTTTTGAATGAAGCAATTGAATAAATGGTAGCAACGAGTCCGCTAATGGAACTTCGGTTGTGATATTACCTAGTAAGGGTCACACGAGGAAGGAGTAGTAGGTTCATCGGAGCTTGAATGATAGCAAAGGAGTACATTGGTGAAACTTTAGACTTAGTATATATCCCGGAAAGAGTGGATGAGTCAAAGAAGTAACAGGTTCTCTAATGCGTGTGTGAAAGGGTAGGCAGAAGGGTCTATCCATAGTGTATGAAAAGTAGACAGAAGAGGTTTATTTGCAGTGAAACAAAACGTTCTTTTTAGACACTCGAGTACAGTGGCGAATGTTATACATTGTAAACTAAATTAAGCACTTGCACTTTAAGAAAAATTCAAAGTTTCCGTTACCTTGTGAAGGAGGGAGTCGGTCGCGAAGCTGCACTGATGTCACTCAGTGCCGCGCTGGTATTGGTTGAAACAGCGGGCGTGTAACAAAGCTAGTATTGTAAAGGAGGGGTGAGTGCCGGAGCGTGAGACCGTGTCTCGCAAAAAGGCCGCGCACCCATTGGTCAAAATTATTTGCAATCACAGTGTTGATTGGTTGTTGTAACTGTTAAGAGACGCTAGTATTGGAAGAGTATTTGTAAACAAAGACGTAGTTGACCACTGAACTTTTGGTTACACAGTCTATGTGGTATCCCAAATTCTTACCTGATCCACAACTTTTAGGTTTTTGCAAGGATCAGATGATAAGAGGCAGACCTTACAATATGTACGGAAGCAAGAGGAAAATGTCATTTGCTGGAAAAGTCAAAAATTATTTCAAGAAAGACAAGCCCATTAGAACTAGAGAAGGTGTAATCATTCCACCACCTAATACTCCCGCATCATTTATGATGTTTGATAATGGTTATCATACTTGTGTATGGTTGGAAAATTGGGCAAAGTATACCCAAGAAGATGGAATCTTAGCATTTCCCCTAGATGGTACTTTTAATAGTAGAATTCTGTTTAATTTGAGGTCCCGAATGAATGATTTAAATCCCAGACCAAGGTTGACGCAATATGAGGCTTTAGAAGAATGGGAGATTGAGGCCCTAGAGCAAGACAGACCCAGGATGGATAAGGGAGTGAGTAAATGGTACCCAAAGATGCAGAGAGAGACCAAAGAGAAAAAGATGAAACAGTGGAGACAGAATATGATGGTCGAGGGACTATTTCCAGTACTTCCTATAGACGAGCATGTAGGAGAAAAAAGAACAGAGAAAACCAGACACTTAATGGCTATGGGTGATTCAGAAGATGAATACTTGGAGGATTTATTTATGAAAAATCCACCCCCTTATGATGAGGAGTCAGGGCGTTTGAGCTCGAAAAACCCATTCTTCAGACATCCTAGAAGGAGAAGTGCTTGTGAAACAGATACAGCAGGATTAGGCAATAGGCAAACTAATAGAGACAGATTTTATAGACCTGACCCTACTGTCCCAAATTATAGACCGGTTGATGATGAGAGATTAGGTGTGACAGCCCCAACTGCCGCGAGTCTGTATCCTCCTTTAGTTCCACAAGTTTTACATGACGCATCAATCGACAGGGCTTTACATGAACGAGAGAAGGAAGCCTTAATCAAACAGCGAAATGAACTCATCCAGACCATAGCTCAGATAAATACCAGTCCTGAAGCTCTGACAATTCCAGTGACTATTGGTCCTGTTTTTCCTCTCTATGGGGATAGACAGGCTAGTCCAAAAACACCAGTTATTACACCACCTGTAGCCCAGCCCAGAAAGGAGCCTCTCATAATTGATGGTCAGGCAAGCGAATGCGAATCTGTAATCTCCCTGATGGATCTGCCTATAAGGGAGCCGGAAAGCAGTGTACCACGGAAAGGAACCCAGACTAGGGCAAAGGAAGTCCTGATAGAGACAGCTTCCGGTACCCGAAGCGCCACAGTAGTGACTCCGGAAGAATTAGACCGATGGACCCGAGAATTGGAAAAGGAAACTCCTCAGCCAAAACCCTTAGATATTTACAAACTAAGAATAGAGATGGAAGAACTAATAGCCGGAAATGTGGGATTAGACAGATTGAACACTTTTAGTGAGGAGGAGTTACTGTTTATAAGCAAGAGCCTTACCCGAAACACCAGAGTGTTCCATGAGAAACTAATGGACACTGCAGCTAATATGGGGATAGATGTTAGCAAATCCAAAGTCTTACAAAAACCATACAGAACCGAATTTTCGGATAAGGACCTAGAAAACATGAATGTGTCAGGGAAAAAGGTACAGATAGGAGAATTGTTGAATCTATTGCATAAATGGGGAGACTTAGAAAAATGGAAAGCCAGATGGGCAAAGAAAAAGGAAGACAGCAAGGCCCGACCGAGGACTTCTGAATATGTCCTAAAAGAAGTCGATAAGGCAGAAACCTTGTATCCCATGAGAGAAGTGCCAGGTGGAAAATATCTACATGTACTATGATCCCGACAGGATATTGTGTCCTTTACCAATGATTTCCCGAAATTACGAGAGAAGCCTGTAGAGTGGTATAGGCAGGTTGAGAGATTCGTCAAAGTTCAAAAGTGTCTCCTGAAGGACCTAGATGGGTTATTCGACATTGTAGTTCCTGTAGATTTATAGACAGAATGTAAAATTGCAGTTGATTGGCCCAGTGAAGAGTATGAAAGAGACTCAAGAACCGGAGCTCCCTCTCCGGAGGTGATGAGACAGTATGACAAAGTAATACTATATTTGAAAGGGAAGGTGCCAGCCAAATAAACTAATGGACCCGCATAGATAGAACTACTCAAAATCGTGATGAAACTGTTCACTCCAATTATGAACGACTGTTACAGGTATTCAAGACCTACAGCGGAATCGATAACATTGAAATGAAGGATATGACTCATTTCATTTATCGATTCGTGTTGGGATTGAGACCTGAAATCTCCCAGCGGATTTCGAGATAACAAAATCTGTTGGCAGGAAAAACCCATAGATGAGGTCCTGAAGTACACCAAGTACTGCAAAGATGAGATGGAGAATAAACGAAAGGCCTTAAAGGAAAAGGTCATGTGGGCTCAAGTAAAATTGGCAGAACAGCAAGAAAAACAATTAGGTAAATTGAATAATAATACCCGAACACAAGCTCTGGGGCAGGAGGGAAACCCCGAGTTAAAATGAGTCGAGAGGAGGCCATGAAGAAGTTTCCCTGCCACGGGTGCGGTCAGATTGGGCACTGGAGAGACGAGTGTCCAATGCTACAGAATAGTAATGTCCAAAATAATGGTTTAAATCCACAGGTGCAGAAAGAGGGGCCACGAAAGACCCAGCAACAGGTAAAACAGAATCAGTTGCCTCGCGCTCCTAGACCTAACTATAAGAAGCAAGCTCAGCAGAATGAGGGGGTCGAGGTATGGGAAGGAAGAGAGGATAGAAATGCAGCAACCTCGCAATTCCTGTTGAATGATACATTTCTCTGTGATGAACCTTACTGACGGGGCCTGAGGGAGGAGGACAAGGAGTACGTACTTGGCGCCTCTTTACCGGTAGACCAGACAGGGCCATACATTGAAGGAAAGATTGAAGGAAATTACGTCACCTTTCTGTTGGACACTGGTGCTACCCATTCTACTGTGAGAACAGCAGACGTTCCTAACCTACCCCTCTCGGGAGAAGCAATCCAAGTAGTGGGTGTGTCAAACCAGATAATTAGTACCCCAGTAACTGAACAAATGGAGATTTCAATAGGGAATTTTAAAGAAATGCACATATTTGTTGTCTGTGATTCTAGTCCCGTGAACCTATTGGGACGTGATTTGCTGTGCAAAATGAACTGCACCATCTTTTGCACACCAAAAGGCGTTGAAATTCAGACTCCAGATGAAGACGGATTGTACAAATTAATGTTGCTAAGGCCTGACTCAGAAATTAAGAAATTGACAATGCAAGATTTACCTGAAGAGCTCCAACAGACAGTGATACCAGAAGTGTGGGATTTCACTGGAAGGGATGTAGGACTAATGGCAAATGTAGACCTGATTCAAATAGCCATAAAACCAAATGCAGTTTACCCAAATACCAAGCAGTATAAAATGAATGCAGAAGTGAAGGCCGGAGATGCCATCGAAATAAAAAGATTGCTAGAAGCAAACATCATACAGGAAGTAATGAGCAGTCCTTGTAATTCTCCCATAATTGGAATCAAAAAGCCTAGTGGGAAGTACATGGTAGTGCAAGACCTGCGCAAGGTAAACAAGATTGTTGTTCCTTGTTGTCCTATTGTGCCCAACCCTGTAGTCATTTTGTACCAAATTCCATGGAATGCTGGATGGTTTACTGTCATTGACTTATGTCACGCATTCTTTTCCATCCCATTGCATCCAGACAGCAAATTTGAATTCGACAGTCATGTCTAATTCTGGAATCGTGTCCCTCAAGGGTACACAGAGAGTCCCTTTATTTTCAACCAGATTTTGAAAAGATGCCTTGAATCATTAGTCCTACCTGGAGAATCAGTTTTGGTCCAGTACATAGACGACCTCCTGGTGGCGTCTAAAAGTCGGAACGACTGTGTTACTGATACCATTGCATTGTTGAATCATCTAGGTAAAGGAGGGCATAAGGTATCGCCAGACAAATTACAGTTCTGCAAATATTCAGTGAAATATCTGGGGCACCAGATAGAAAAAGGTATCCGGAAAGTTACTTCAGAAAGGATAAGGATAATTTGAGACATGGAATTACCCCGTACTCAGAAAGACATCAGAATGTTCCTGGGAGTAGTAGGATACTGTAGACAGTGGATTGTGGGATTTGCAGTCCTAGCCAAACCATTAATAAAAATGACCAAGAAAGGAGCTAAGGATCCAGTCGAGTGGGATGATAAAAGCATGACATCCTGGATAAAATTACAAAACTGTCTGTGCTCAGCTCCTGCATTGGGAATGCCTGACTATTCAAAGGACTTTGCCTTGTTTTGTGACACACGAGACAATTGTGCACTTTCAGTCCTGACCCAAATTCATGGTCTAATTAGACGTCCGGTGGCATATTTTTCTGCTACTTTAGATCCAGTGGCTGCTGGATTACCTGGATGTCTGAAAGCAGTAGCTGCAACTTGCATGAGTCTTGAACAAAGTGAATCCATTGTCATGGGACATCCAGTAACTGTGTATGTTCCACATGCAGTAGTAATCCTACTGACCCGGACCAAGACTCAGTACCTCACACCTAGTCGGCTGACTAAGTATGAAAGGATTTTAGTGGGTGCTGCCAATGTAACTATAACTAGATGTAATATACTGAATCCAGCAACTCTATTACCAAATACACTGGCTGCAGAAGTCAGGGAAGAGGTTGAGCATAATTGCATTGATCTTACTGAATATAGCACAAAACCACGCCTAGATATTAAGGAAACAGCTTTGCCCATAGAAGTCAGTGAATTGTTTGTAGATGTCTCATGTTTGAGACATGAGGATGGAGGCCTAAGTGCTGCCTATGCTGTGGTCACTCTAGAAAAAACAATAGAAGCATCCTACCTATTTGGAGTAAAATCTGCACAAGTAGCTGAATTTGTTGCATTGACAAGAGCTTGTACAAATGGGAAAAATAAAAGAGTAACCATATATACTGACAGTCAATATGGTTACGGGGTTGTGCATGACTTCGGCCAGTTGTGGCTGCAAAGAGAATTCATGACTTCCTCAGGTACCCCTATCAGGAATGGAAAAGTGGTACAGAACCTACTGGAAGCAATCCAGTTACCAAAAGAATTGGCAGTGGTCAAATGTGCTGCTGACAAATCTGGAAATGACAATGTGACAGCTGGTAACCGATATCCTGACCAAATAGCCCAATATTGTGCACAAAACAAAATGTCATTGAATATCAATTTGGGGGGAGTCGGAAACAGCTGCCAACTTATGGTGTTTGAGGATGTAACAACTTGGGAGGAACTGAAAGGGTTGCAACTAGCAGCATAACCAGAAGAAAAGGCAAGATGGGAGAAAGATGGTTGTCAACCAAGGGATAGAGATGGTGTCATTGTCTATATGGATGGTATGCCTGTGTTACCAGACAGCATGGTTGCTTCGATGGCAAGACTGATACATGGAGACTCACACATAGGGAGAGATGCGATGGTTCATGTTTTTAGACAAACATGGTACAATTCGAAGTTCAGGAACATTGCAGAGGCACTTTGCCAGAGGTGCTTAACTTGTCAGCAGTTTAATCCTGGAAAGAAAACAGTGGTATTACCAAGTACAATTGGAAAAGCAGAAGTTCCTTTTATCAGACTACAAGTTGACTTTATACAGTTGCCCCGTTGTAAAGGAATGAAGTATGTTCTTGTCATAGTCTGCCTATTCTCAAGATGGCTGTAAGCTTACCCAGCTAAGAAAAATGATGCCATTACTGTAGCCAAGTTGTTACTAAGGGAACTGATACCTAGGTTCGGTTTTCCGGTCACAATTGAATCAGACAGAGGTGGGCATTTTGCCAATGACGTGATAACTCAGCTCTACGAGGCATTTAAAATTACCCAAAAACTGCACTGTGCATATCATCCAGAGGCTTCTGGAGTAGTAGAACAGCTGAATGGCACTATAAAGTCAAGACTGGGAAAAATATGTAACTCCACTGGACTGAATTGAATAGACGCTTTACCCCTTGTCCTGATGGGACTGAGAAGCATTCCAGAGACCGAAAAACAGGCTTGAGTCCCCATGACATACTAATGGGGAGAGCGATGCGGCAGGCATGGGTACCAGGACACAAACTGCTGAGTATTTCTGATGATTTGTTACTAGAATACTGCAAGCAGCTGGGTGACCAAGTGCGTTCTATCTCTCACCAGATTGGGGAAGACGCCGTCGCCAGGCCAACAACTCCAGTCCATAATCTGAACCCAGGGGACTGGGTTGTGCTTAAGAAACACACCCGGTCGAGTTGCCTAGCACCGAAGTGGGGAAAACCGAGGCAAGTGATTCTTATCACTACAACTGCGGTGAAGTGTGCAGGTGTGCCAAAGTGGATCCATGCAAGTCATACCAAGAGAGTGACTGAAAAAGAAGTGGCTGAAGCTGAAGGTTGTGCAGCTGAAGGGTCTCCAGATGATGGTCCTGAAATAGCTGAGGACGAACAACCGAGCACCAGTCAAGACGGGTGGTTCCCAGTGGATGATCTGACTATTGATCCGATAAGAACCAGAAGATAAACCTACTTAGATAGAGAGTGGGATAGTGAGGAAGAGACAGGACTAGGAGGAGCAAATCAGATAATCGAAATCCATGACCGATCTGATGAGGAGGGAGGTCAGATATGGACAGGGCAGGTTATTGACACACCTCCGAAAACTCCAGAAACTTAAAAGGGACAGTTAGAAATTAGAGCGGAAGTTCATGCGGAAGACAATCAAGGGTTCGAAGTGCATGAACAGGAACAGATAGAAATAGACAAACGTGTTCAGGGAACAGAATTCAAAACAAATAAAAGTCAAAATCAGTATACCCCTGAACCAGGCCAGTTTAGAAACCAGGCAGAAGAAACTGTAGTAAGACCTGGGACTAGTCAGACAGGAAGAGAAGACGGAAGCGTTGAAATAGCTGTGCCACAACTGAATGAAAACAAAAGAGCTCGTGAGGAAAGCCAAATTACAGTGCCAGTTAAAAGACTTAAAAAGAAGAAAAGTGAACCAAGATTTATAAAAAGACTGAAACTGAGATTGAAGACTGTAGAAGAAAAATTAGAAGACAGGAAAAGGGCTGCCAGTGAAAAAGAAAAGGCTGGAGCCAAGCCTAAAAGGAGAAGTAACAGAATAAAAAGACAAAACTAAAAATATCGGAGTCCTGAGTGGACTTACCTAGTACTAGAGGAATTTGAAGACCTCGAGATAAGTGACGAAAGTGATGGGGAACTGATTGCTGATCAAGGTTCCGAAGAAGAAGACCCAACTTGAAAGTTAACCTGCGTAAGCCATCTGTGTAAAGTTACAAAGAGGGTTTGGAAAACTTCTTCTAAGCCAACATGTCTGATTCAAATGTGAATGGAAGACCTAGACAGAATTGCTGTAAAACATGCTGTAAAATATGTTTGTGTAGTGTAGCAATAGTACTGATATTATGAATAGGACTAACAATCTCAATACCTTTCATGATAAGTAAAGACTCTAACCTGTACCCTACTAAACTAGCGACAAAAGACTCAGATGTTCTGACAACAGAAGAAACACCACGAAATGTAGAAAGACGTGAGAAAACATTTAGTCTTAAACAGACAAAAATGGACTTAGATGCATCAGATGAGGGAGGACTACATTATCACAGAATCAAAAATAGGACACATTTAAATGTATTTGCAAATCTTTTTGTTCACTATGTTATTGTTGTTGTTATTGTTAGGCGTATTTGTAAAGCGCAACATTCATCCTGCAAGGATATCACGGTGCTGGAAAGAAATAACAGTAAAACCAAGGCAGTAGCCTGGAAGCATATTGATTATTCTGATGTGGGGAATAGAGCGGTTTTTAGTTTTTTCTTGAAGGTGGGGTAGGAATCCGTGAGTCTGAGGTTGATGGGTAGTTCATTCCAACATTTCGCAGCAATGTGAGAAAAAGCACTTCCGCCCATTCTGGATAGCTTAATCCGAGTGGTGGCTGCTTTGGCTGAGGCTTGTGAACGTAAGTTCCGCGCTGGGGCATAGAACTTAATTCTATTTCGTAAAATGTAGTGGCCAGTATTGTGAATTGTTTTATAGGCAATACATAGCATATTGAACGTGGCTCTTTGTCTCATGGGCAGCCAGTGTAAGGCTCTCAGACAGCTTGTGGCTGAATCGTACTTTTTCTTATTGCAGACAGCTTTTGCTGCGGCATTCTGGACCAGCTGTAGTCTTCTAAATAAGTAGTCCGACATACCTACAAATAGTGAGTTGCCATAATCCAGCCTGCTCACTAGTAACGACTGGACTAGGATCTGTCTACATTCAAGTGGGATCCAGGGGAAGACCCTTTTCAACTTTTTTAATATGGCAAATCCTTTGCCACATATTAAGGAGACATGGCTTTTCATTGATAGAGTGGTGTCCATCTGAATTCCTAAATTTCTAGCAGATGATGTAGGGATTGGTGGAGAACCTAAGGAAGTTGGCCACCAGGTGTTATCCCAGAGCTGTTTGGCCCCACCAAAGAGTAGAATTTCTGATTTGTCAGCGTTCAGTTTTAAATAATGGCCATGCATCCAGTTGGATAGCTCTGACAGGCAGTTGTGTTGTCTACTTTTGGCATCGTTATCTCCATTTAGGGTAACCATCAGCTGAGTATCGTCAGCGTAGGAGCAGATATTAATGCCCCATTTCTTGCCAATCAACGCCAAAGAGGAGACATATACATTGAACAATGTTGGGCTCCTTGGGGGACTCCATATTTAATCTTACGGGGGGTGGAGGTAAAGTTGCCTAAACAAATAGACTGGGATCTGTTTGATAGAAAGGACTCCAGCCAGTTTAGGGCTTTACCTTGAATTCCTTTTGCGGCAAGTATGTGAATTAACAGTTTATGGGACACGGTATCGAATGCCGCTGATAAATCGAGAAGTATCAGGGCAACCGTTTTGCCTTTATCGACCTGCATACGAATGTCGTCCATTACGGCCAGTAGCGTTGTTTCTGTGCTGTTATTAGATCTGAAACCTGTTTGGGAGACGTCGAGGAGTTTGTTGGTTTCTAAATAACTTGACAATTGTTTTGTTACCAGTCTTTCTAAAACCTTCGATAGAAAGGGGAGCTGTGAGATGGGGCGGTAGTTGGCTGGGTCGTTTATATCCGCACCCGCCTTTTTTAGTAATGGAATTACTGCCAATTTTTTCCAAACTTCGGGAAAAACCGCTTGCTCCAGAGACTGGTTAAGAACTTTTGTAACTGCGGGGCCAATTATGGGAGTCAGTTGAGAAAAAATAAAGTGTGGGCACACATCCCATGGTGAGCCAGATTTAATTTCTGACATGGCTTTAGTGACCTCGTCTTCTGAAAATGGGCCAAACGTAGAGCAGCTGGTTTGCAAAGTAGGGTCAGTCCGATACTCCACAGAGGCCTGGGCGTTGTTTGTGAAAGAGGCATATATTTTGGCAATTTTATTACAAAAGAAGTCACTAATTTTTGTGCAGTTCTCTTGTGATGGTGTCAAGTTGGATGTAAGACTAGGAGGATTACAAAGTTCTTTTACAATTTTAAAAAACTCCTTGGACGAATTTTTATTCTCTAGAATTTTTTGAGAAAGGTAGTCTTTCTTTGCTTTGCGTATGGCAGTATGGTATATTTTCAACTGATGTTTGTAGGATGTTCTATGTTCGGCGTTTCTACTAATTCTCCATTTGTGCTCCAGAGAGGTGCATTTTCTTTTTTCAATTTATGTAGAAGCTATGGAAATAGAAGACTGTTATGTCTGCATGAAGCTACCCACTTCTGTAGCTGAAGGTGTGACCTATCACCATTTACCCCTAACCTATGGAATTTCCTGTAGTATATTAGCAAGCCTCTTCTATAGAGGAACTTTACAGTATTTCTGTTCTAACTCTGACGTAATATTTTCTGAACTTCCTATTCGGGGAAATCTAAACATTGTTCACACCAAGAGTGACGTGACTCGTTATATGGGAGAATACTTTCAGACTATAGGTGAAATAGATTTAGGTGAAGCATACAGAAATAATTTGACCTGTTTATTACATGAACAAGAAAAGATGATTCTAAATATGGCAGAGAAAAGAAGGGAAAGTTCCCAAAGAAAGGCCAATGATAAAAGGCAGAAAACTCCTAAATGGGCAGAAAACATGGAAAGCACCTCAAATGGTGAAGAGAATGCTGCACTGTTACTGGATTTCGAAAGAAGGGGGAAACTTTGTCTTCATAGAGAAAAGACTAGTTATTATAACAATGTATTCATCGGTTCCAGTGAATGCGAACACAATTATAAGGTAATTGGAGGTTGGGATTTCAAAAATGGGTCAGAACCTGTGTTTCCCGGAATTTATTATATATGTGGAAACAAGGCGTATTTCAAACTGCCGGATCACTTGTATGGAAGCTGCTATTTTAGCATTGTCTTCCCGAAAATATACCATTTAAATGATGCCGCTGGAAGCAATGAAAATACTAATGGTTTAGTACATAGTAGAAGAGAAAGTGTAGGAGAAATAATAGGTGATATCTTTAGTGCATTGATACCTGGAGTGGGAGTGGTTCTGAATACACACCAAATTTGCAAATTGTCTACAGTAGTGGATCGGTTATCTACTGACACTGCTGCCGGTTTCCTGCTGGTCAATACTGAAATGGTTGCGATCAGATCAATGGTTTTACAAAATAGGCTTGCTCTTGATACCTTATTGGCAAAAGAGGGCGGAGTCTGTAGAATGTTGAAGGCGCAACATTGTTGCACTTACATTCCAGATAAAAGTATTGAAATTAGGAACTATGTGAGAAACATAACTAATTTGGAAAATGAACTCAAACCACTGGAGGTTGACAGTGCCTGGAAGAGACTAACTGATGGTCTCTCCTCTGTAGGTAGTTGGTTTTCTAACATAGGAAAAAGTCTTGTGAGTAAAATACTGATGCCAATAGCAGGAATTAGTTTAATTGTGTTAATAATCATAATTTGTTGTAAATGCCAGATATGCAAAAAGAAGTATGCTGTGAATAAGAGAGGAGTGAAACGGAATGTTGATGAGCTTGAATTGGAAGAGCTGAATAATCAAATTTATAAAAAAATGAAGAATTACCATCCTAATAAGGATGCAGAAAAAATGCTCAACAAAAAGTTTGTTGAAATTGAGATGGGTGAGATGTGAAAGAGAAAAGTTGGCATCTGGTTCCATTAATAGTGATGATAGTAAATATCATCAAAGAGGGGAATGATGGAGCAAGGATTTGCACGTTGCGCGACTTGCTTGAATTCAAGAACCTCACATAATGTTAACGTAATAATCAACTTGTTTCGTTTATTATTCTTGCACTTTTACACTACACGCGGGTGTCCCAGAGACGCTTGCCTATGTGTTTACTAATCCTAACTACGCTTGCAGCTAATATGGTCGCTGCTATGCGGGATTCCAGTCTGTCCATGCGTCGGTCATACCCATGTGATGTGACTCACTCGTAGTTCTGGAGGGAATTTTTCGCTCATGCGCAGTACTGCTCAACATGGCCGCTTTGTTCTAACATGCTCTTTGCTTGCCACTGCTGCTTTTGCTCAGCTGTTTTATTCTGCTTAACTCCTAATGCTATAGATATTATAAAGTAAGGGGTGTAGTGAAGCCAATCATGGTGTACAGTGACTTTAATTTTTCTGTGTTTCTAAATTGTTTTCGCTTACTTTTCGTGTATCGACTGTTGTGGGCCTGGGAGCGGTGAGCCACTCCATCTTTGAAGCCCGTGTAGTACTAACCACGTGATGAAGGAGAAATGAATCACGCAGTAGTGGAACTTACCCAGCTGGCTGCCGAAGCTAAGATGCTCCTGGGAAGCTGACCTGTGCCCCAGCGAGAAGGCTCGAAGTCATACCTGCTTTTGAAACATTGTAATTATTGTACTCTGTATGCTATTTTTCTCCGAATTTTATGCCATGGGAACTGGAATGTAAGGGGTGGGTTCGAAAACTGAATAATAATTCTGGGAAAGTGCAAATTATAGGTGGTGTCATGACCTAATCGCCTCTCTTGTCCAATCCGAAGTTGGGGATCCTTACACTTGCAACATTTGTGGGTGGTACATTGACCCGAAAACAGTATAACTGGCCTAGGTTTAGCTAGAGAAATTGTCCGACTTGTCCGAGTAGCTGACCTGTCACTGACCCTACGAACTCTATAGGTGATTGATACAGAGAGCTGCGGAGCACTCTGTCTGTAATTTCCACAAACTTAGTCTGGGGTGGAGAAACCTTTAAGTGCTGGCGAAGCACTTTGCTGGGAGATTCGAGAACCCAATCGGGGTTATTGGCAGATTCCTTTCAGAGAGGGTGTTGTAGCGCAGGCGTTGCATCCAAAGCTGCAGGTGTTGGTCGTACCCTTAGATGAGCCTAGTCCTGATCCATATCCCGGTCCTGGCTCCCGGTCAACAAGAGAATCACCTTCCGTCTCCTCACCCACGCACACAAAGCCCTACACAGCCAAGGCCCAGGATACCTCAACAACCGCCTCAACTTCTACACTCCCAAACGCCAGCTTCGATCGACCAGCCACGCCCTCGCCGCCGTCCCCCGCATCCGTAGAGCCACCACAGGTGGACGGTCCTTCTCCTACATCGCCGCCAAGACATGGAACTCCCTCCCCACCCACCTCCGCCTGACCCAGGACCACCTCGCCTTCAGGAAGCAACTCAAGACCTGGTTGTTCGAGCAGTAGCAGATCCCCCTCCCCCAGCGCCTTGAGACCCACTGGGTAAGTAGTGCGCTACATAAATGCGATGATTGATTGATTAATTGGGGTGATCCTGTCCTGACTGTCCATGAGCTGTACCTGCTCGCCTACTGGCATTCCAAATCCTTGAGGGTCCTTTCCCGCCTTTCCCAACTGACCCGTGCCCAGGGTTAGTCCTCATTCTGTCCTAGGTAAATATAAATATATGTGGGTGTTTGTTTATCTATATCTTTCTCTCCTATTTTTCCTAATAAAGCAATCTTGCCTATGTGATTTATCTCTGACATTTAAACTCTTATGAAAGTATTTTTCGAGCATGTTCCTTATCTTCTCCTTACCCTTTCACAAACTCTGAACTGTTGTGCATATTTAGTATGTTCCTCTGTTACCTTCCCTATAGAAATTGAATGCATTTTTAAGTATCGTTTTCTAAATCTTCCAGTATATTTCCAATTAGCATTTAGTAGAATGTTCCCTTGTTCTTACCCAACCTTTAGTGACATAATACAAATAAATTAGCATGTTCCCTTTCCCCTTCACCTTTATATTTTCTGAGTGTTAGATGATCCTCACGTTAATTCATAGTTATACTATTTTTCTAATCTCGGTCATAGATGTTTTGATCTGTGTAAATTTCATTCTCATGGCATACGAAGACTTTTTGATGATTTAGATAAAGCTTTTAAAACTTCTTGCTTTTGTGGTTATTACATGGTATAAACAAATATAAATGTATAAGGTATTGGTGTTATCTGCTTGAATCTCAATATTAGCTCCTGATCCATTGTGATCATAGGTACCTGTTCTCGAGGATTGGTAAGTCAGGTACACGGAAATATATAAAAAGGAAAATCCCCGAATTGCTGATAGCGGTGTGTAGGTTTACCTGATTTATGGAAAATAGTGATAAACATGTTATGGGCCCAGTAGTGTATATTTGGTAAATAAGGATCGGGTGACCTGCGCGCTCTATCAGATGAACCAGCCCTGTTGTTTAGAAGCTTGACATTAGAAGGGTAAAGGTGTGGTGTATATGTGGGAAAGCCTGAATAAGGCAAACCCCATGTGAGCACATAATCATTATAATTTAGTTGCAAACGTAACATTGCGGTCTTAAGACTTATATTTGTGTGAGAAGATGAGAAGTGATCCTGTTCCTAGGTGAGGATTGGATGCTGTTTGAAATGGGGACTCTAGTTGGCAGAAGTATGTACCCTGTCCAATCAGGGACCATCTCTCTAGTTAGGGTAAGCTAGATACACACTAAAAGATAATGTGTACTCACTCTTGGCACAGAGCAGGTAGGTTTATCTAAAGAGGCAATGTGTAAAGCATTTGTGCAAAACATGCACACACACACAGTAACACAATGAACACTCCACACAAAAACTCCACACTGGCTTAGAAAAATAGATAATACTTTTATAAATTCATCAATAGCCAACAACAAAAATCCAATAAGTAGAAGTTAAGTTATGGATGTTTAAAGATTCAAAAATAGTTCTAGCACTGAGAAGCAATAAGTGCCCATGTGGGTTGTCTGATCTTGTTGGACCACGACAAAGTCAACTATTTACTCTGACCATGTTGGAACGCAGGCCGAAGACATGAGCCACTCAGGCCCGGTGAATAGAGTATTTTGATCCTGGTCGCAATGGTTGGATAAGCTGGTGTGGCCTCATCAATGAAAAATATTTTATGACAGCAAAAATATTTCTTGGTCAGCATAAAGCACACATTACTAGCTCGTGGCACAAAAAGAACTACTTTTTGTGTGGCTGTACTCTTTCTGAAAGGGCAGCATGTTGTAACGTACAGTGCAGTCAGCCTATGGCTGAAGAGGACTTACTACTTGCCCCATGATGCATGCTGAAATGAGTGGGAGAAATATGTAAATGGCGCAACAAAAGGCTAGTGGAAGTTATCTGGCGGAAAAGCCTTATAACTATGTAATATTTATAAATGTAGTAAACTCAAAAGGTCGTGGATAACACCAGAGTTAAAAAAGCAAAAAAAGTGAATTGATCTGCTGTTGGCTGCTAGCCTCTTTTCTCTTTGCTAATGTTTTTTTTTAAAATGTGTTTGTAACATTTTAGCTTTCTTATCCAGAGGTCCTTGTCTGAACTTGAATGGTGTGTCTGTTGGGTGGATGGGGGTGGGGTGGGGGGGGCATAGAGGAGACAGAGAGACAGGGACAGTGAGAAAGAATATATGGCCTGAAAGTGTGTGTATGTGGAGCAGGACTGTAGGAGAAGGTGAGTGAAAGAATGTGTCGGAGAACATTTGTCAGTGACTATATATTCAATAGAAATGGTACATTGTACGCTGTACAAAAGCTGAACAACAATACCCACAGAGGAAAGCACCAACGTATGCAGCAATGTTGACTAAATTATGCATAGGCAAAATATGTGGCATAATTGAGCACATTTTTCATATTCTTTCTTTATCATTTTATAATTTGTTATACATGGTAATCCTGTTTTTGTAATGAGTTCCTCTCATGTGTACCAGGTTACCAACTAAATACAGAAATAAGTGACTGAAAGATGATCAGCTACACTTTATGAAGCTCCTTCTGTGCACGCAAACATATATCACAACGTTTATAGTAACTTCTGATCATTTGATTAAAAACAATTTTTGAGGCGGTTGAAGTCTGCAGTTTATGTATTATGTGGTACATCCATAATTATGCCAAAAAAGAAGTGGTTGCAGAATCACATAGTTCCAGTGGCTCTGGAAATACCTTATATTGTGACGCTGCATTGTGACACGTGCTTGTGCAGACTCATCGTGCAAAGTTTTAGTCTAGTGATGCTTATTTCACCTAATAGTATGCTAAAGGAAGGGAAGGAAGTCGACGGATGTAGAGATGTTGAAGCCTATGTTAGAAGTCCTATAGGATCACTGCATATTTCATGAGGAAAAGTAGAGTGCCTGATAAGGACGGTGATGGGACAGAAGTAATAGGAACAATTTGGAAATATATGCTACCCCTACTCCATGTTTACTTGGAAAACTCTATAGGCCAATAAATAAATGCACAATTGTTTTGTACCACTCACATTCTGAATGAGAGTATTTGGACATGCTTTGATATGTGATCAAGAACAAACAGTATACTCTGCGAAAAAGTATTGTGCAGTATCACTCAATTTGGTCAAACATGGATCGATCCTAGATTTCCCAGTTGCACACTTTGCACTTCAGCCATCAGATTTTCTTTTTGACACATTTACTTAGCGCCAACCTAGGGCAGATTTAACCAGCATTTGCATTTAAGCTAACAATGATGTTCTTATGTGCTGTTTTCTCACAAAAAGGGGTTTACAGCAAAAAGGCATCTGTTTTTAAACTCTGGTGACCTTTTTCTGAAAGTGAAAGATAGGAAACATTTTCAAACAGTGGCTTTGAAGTGCATGGATTGTTCTGCCTCCCCTGCCCTGGGTGACAGAAGGATACTGTGACAATGTGAGGTTGTTAGGCCCTTTGTGTGAAAGGGTGTCTCCTCCACAGTGGGGAACACCTTTATGTTTTTAGGTTCCCTCACACACCAACAGGCCCCTTGGTGTCATGCTTCATCATCGGGGTCATCGTACCCCTCTACGGGGTACGGCGTGCTGCGACCTACAGAGACGTGGGAGCACTTGTTAGACTATGAGTGGTGTTGGTGAGGGGGTATTTTGAATAAATGTGAGTGTATTGTAGGGTTTGGGAAATAGTGATAGTTAAAAAAGAACCTGGCTCGCGGGGTGACTAAAAATTATTTAATAAGCCCCCAGGCTGGTGCTGTTAAAAATGAGGGTGGGAGGTCACTATGCTGACAATGTACGTTCCCTCCTTTTTGTGTGCATCGACATTTTACCTATGGATATGGAGAGAGAGACCACCCAAAAAAATTTTTTTGTCTTCTTTCCTTTACAGGTTGATCAATAGACAATGACTTTTTTTGGTAGATACATTACTTTTACCTGCACTGTAATTTTTCCTCACTTTTGTTAGAGAAACGTGAGTAAGGTGGGGATTTGTGCACCCCGTCCTGAAGAAGTTGCTTCTCGCACCGAAACATGTCGACGCACACAAAAAGGAGGTAACGCACATTCTCAGCGTAGTGACCTCCCACCCTCATTTTTAACAGCACCAGCCTGGGGGCTTATGAAATAATTTTTAGTCACCCCACGAGCCAGGTTCTTTTTAACTATCACTATTTACCGAACCCCACAATACACTCACATTTATTCAAAATACCCCCTCACCAACACCACACATAGTCTAACAAGTGCTCCCACATCTCCGTAGGTCGCAGCACGCCCTACCCCGTAGAGGGGTACGATGACCCCGATGATGAAGCATGACACCAAGGGGCCTGTTGGTGTGTGAGGGGACCTAAAAACATAAAGGTGTTCCCCATTGTGGAGGAGACACCCTTAATCTCAAGGAGTGGATTCTAACTGTTTATTTAAATATGCCCAGGGAGAATGAATCCATTCTGATTTCTCTCTCTCCCCCCTCTGATTGTTAATTATACCTTTGCGTGAAAGCACAGCACAGACTATTCAGTTGCAGCTGAGGCTATGTTCAGATATTCTTCCCATACTGCCTGCAAATGGCCCATTCAGACATACCTAACTATTGTTGGAGTATCCAGGAGTAATTCTAGGATTTCACAGTCTAACTGTCAATTACACTGAGGCCAGGCTGCAGGCACAAAAGGGCTGAGGGCAAAATGATGCGACTTCTGAAAGTGAAAATTTTTAAATTGTGATAAAAAACCTGACTGTACCTTTAAATAGGGGTTTTCACCAAAAATTTCAAAAGACACCAAACATGACCAAGCTACTTGCTCCCAAATGGAAATTACAGTGTATTAAATATAATGAGGAATTCCAAATCATATTCCATTTGAGAGATAGGCCTCAGAATAGTGAAAACCACATTTGGGAGTTTTTCACTACCAGGACATGTAAAACTTAATAGTACATTTCCAACATTTTAATTTACACAGCACCCTGCTCCACAAGCTCCCTAGGGCCTACCGTTGGGGTATTTTATATGTAATTAAAGGAGAGTTTAATGCAGATCTGGGGCCTGTTTTAAGGTGCTACTTAAGTGGATGGTACAAAAAGTGCTACAGACACACTGGCAGCATTTAACTTACAGGGCCTTGGTATCTGGTATACCACTCGACAAGGGACTTGTAAGTAAATTAAATATGGCAATTGAGTTGAAGCCAATCTAACTATGTTTTATGGGAGGAAGCACAAGTACTTTTGCAATGGTTAGCATTCGTAAAGTGCACAGAGTCTTAAGCCAACCAAAATAAGTTCAGCAAAATGAGGGTGAAGAGCCAAACGTTTAGGAGAAGACTGCACAAAGGCATACAGGCTGACGGGTTAACAATTCAGTATTGATGCGTTCTTAGCCAAATACTCTGAGCAGGTAACAGAACTGGACATTTATGGACTTAGTTAAAGAATTCCTCAACTCACTCATCAGAATAGAAAAACAACATATCCCCATCCAAAATAACCTGTACAAACTCAACTGCAAGTCAAACATACCCTATTTGGGGTGTAGTGAAAGCCAATGAAGGTAAGCCCCAGTGCTTCAGCACACCATCCATTTCAGACCCGGTTGGTAAACATTGATGTGGAATTACCCTCCCCCATTCCCCCAGTGTTACCTGAAGGTACTTGCAGTTGTTGTTTGTAAAATGCCCTTGAATCCTCTCCCCATGCCAAATGCAGTGGTGTACTTCATACAAGATCATCAGCTGAACCTGATGTCACTCTGGGGATGTCAGCTCCTCGGTTCAAATTTAGCGTTGAGGTCGAGTCTGATGCAGAGTTTGTATAATGTGAGCCGTCTTCACCGGGTTCTGTTCCTGTTCAACAGTTCTTAGCCCCGTTGCCACCTCCACCACTCGCTGTTTGTCTCTTTATGATTGTTCCTTAGTGGGAAAAGACCCCTTAGCAGATGTATTCCAAGGCCCTGGTCATTGAGGTGTATGGTACCACCAATGAGGCAGTGGTTAATAGGTTGTGTATCAATCCATTAAAAAACCTAATGTGGTTTGGTAACAGATTTGGTGCCGGTATGTGTCAAAATCCTGAGTTTAGTTGGAAAGAGCATTGGAACTTTTACGAAGGAGGCCCTCTGTTTTTGAACTAGCATTTTGAAGTCCGTAAATAACATTATATTACAATTTTCTAGAAAGTCCTCTTCTTTCTCACATGTTTTGCTCAGGATATGAATTCTGTAATGCCGTAGTTTAGCCGCCATGGGATGGTGGGGGCGGTTTGGCTGGTATCCTATTGGCATATTCCAGTGAAAAGAAGGGGAGAGGCCCTTAAGCGCTCTAGAGCTCCTTATCTGCATTTCCAGAAAGGTTGGCATGTCTGTAAATTCTCCTATTTTGGGAAAGCCATTAATAAAGATGTTTTTTTCTGCACAATCGTCCTTTTCCACCTCCAGTCCTATGCTACAGCATCTGGACTCTCTCTTCTATTTCAGATACCTTCTCCGTCATGTTTCCCATTTCCTGGATCCTTTTGATCAGGGCCCACTCACTAAGTAATTCTCTCTGCCATCTTGTACTGGTCATCCAAGATCAGCCAATACTGTGCCCATTTTTTATTTGAGAACTCTCTAGTATCTTTGAATGCCAGGAGAATAGAATCCAGTGAGGTCGGTGGTACATTTTAAGTCTAATGGGAAGACTGGAACATTTTTTTCTCAGGGAATGGGATGATGCTTGCTTATCATTGCCTAGAATCTTCTATTTAGAGGCTTTCCCCATTGTTTTTCTAGGCTACCTTGGTACTAGAACGTTAGTGGCAGGGACCAGCGATCTGGATATCACAGCCACCTCAGGAATGCTGGATTCTTCCACTTATCACGTTAGTTTCTCCTTATTGAGTATGTCGTAGGCCTGAGTGGTGAACTCCATTCCGTTCGTGGAGTTTGCAGAGTTTTTCGCATTCCGCGCTCCATGGAGGTTCGAACGTGGAGCAGACTATTTTCCTCATTTGTACGTGCCAACATTAAGCTGGCGAGCGCAAATAGGGAAAATTCAATCTTCCTCCCAGTAAGATTTCTCAACATGGGTGGTCATAGGTGGTTGCGGATGGTCGCTACCGCTTGCGTTGAGAAACCTTCTATTTGTGTTGAGGAAGCTGCTGATCGAGTAGAACTTCTACTCATGCAGCAGAAAGAAACAGTGCCCTCTTGCGCTGTGTGTAATGCCATTTGCACTGATTTTGCAGTGTGAGACAAACACCTAGCACTAAAAATCAAGGCAAACGGAACAAGGTAACGTACTCTACCACTCGCAAAGCTCCGCAGGTTGGTGGAGTTTGTTTATCATTTCGCGGAATTCCACATAGCAGAACTTGGCAAACTCCACTCGGAGCCTTATGTGCTGCCTTGTGGTGTTCCACAGGGAAGTTCGTTGAGCTCACTGTTGTTCAATGTTTATGTCACCGAACTTGCTTTACTGATCAGAGACTATGGCTTCTCACTAACATCATATGCAGATTGTGGTTGCAGCCCATAAAAAACAGAGCTCCCCGGCTGTGCAATTCCACAACTGCACAACTGCATTAACATCTGGATGAGTAGTCACTGCCTTAAACTTAATTCCGAGAAGACGGAAGTGCTGATTTTTGGCAATTTAAAACCATCCTGGAGTAGTGTACATAGTATTGGCCTGCTGACATGGGCCTGCCGCCCATTCCAACGGCAAAGACAAGAAACCTGGGCTTCTGGTTGACAACAGACTGACGTTCATGCAACAGTCCAATGCCATCGTGTCTGCATCACACTTCCTGATAAAAAAAATCAGGAAGATACTCCCCTATATCCCGGCAGAAACCAAGAAAGTGGTTATTGTAACGGGCTCTATCTGAATGCCCAGAAACAATGTCTGAGGAAACTGCAGGCAGTGCAGAGCTCAGCCGCCCGCCTTCTGCTGGGCATCCCTCGGCATAAATCCATCTCTGAGGAAATTCGGAAACTGCACTAGCTTCCAGTGGGGCAACAGATTAAATTCAAGGTGCTTTGAGTGGCTTTTAAGGCCTTGTCATTTAAAGGCCCGTTGTTCCTGCAGAAACTTTTTAGATGGTATCAGCCAGGCAGGTCACTTGGTTCCACAGGTGCTAAATTACTTACTGTTCCAAAAATTCGAACTCTGCACTGGGGAGGGCGTAGTTTTCATTACGGCACTTCTAAGTTGTGGAACCTGCTGCCATCCGAGATCAAGAATGCTAGCTCTCTCTTGAGCTTTAGAAAAGATTTGAAAACCTGGCTATTTCAGTGATGGGAGCTGGTGGTGGTTTTGCTCATGGTTCTAGCGCCGAGACACCATTTTGGTATTTGTGCGCTTTATAAATATCATTATCATTATCATCAATATCATTATCACCCAGGCCTAGTATGGTGGCACAGCGCTCAATCTTCTTAGCTCCCAGCTCCTCCGATCAGAATCTCCTCTGGTGGTGGTCTCCTTTATTCATATTGTCAGGTAGCTTGTCACTGGAGGATTTGTCCACCCACTACTTTCCTAATCTGCTGGCACCCACACGCCATGTATCCAGCATTACATTTCTGATCACTGCAGAGTGTTTTCAGCGGAAAGGGCTTCGGGCCTTGCAGTTTACACTATTCCCCGGGGAAGAATTGTGGCTGTATCAGGGCTGCTACTCTGTAGGCCTTAACCCTGCTCATGCATCGTGCCTTGCCAGCAAGTGTAGAATTTCGAATTTTAACATCCTTCTCATTGGTCCCTGGCCCACTAGTGTTTATTGGTGCTGGTGGCAATTCTCTGTGGATCAGAGTCTTTGCATTTATGCTGCTGCTAATGAAGCTCTCGCTGTCTCACCCACTCAGTTCCACCTCCGTCAATGCTTTGCCTGGAAGTCCTCGACCAGTGCACCTCGACTGTATCCCATGCTGCTACCCAAATCCTGATGGCAGCCACCGCTTTTGTAGGAGTATTTCAACAGCCACAGCAGGGCTGCTGTCATTCCAAGATGTTGGCAACCAGTGGTGCCGCGAGGGCCGCCATCTTGGTAGGTCACTCTGCTGTCTTTAGTGTGAGCAATGGTAGTCCTCCAAGTCCGCCGCTGAGCAGCTGTGTCTGTGACCTCACTTGGGTGAGCGGTTTGTTCTAGCCACATGCTGCTCTAGTTGTGACACCCATCGCACACCACCACCGTCTCCGCTCCTCTCAATGTGCCTTGTAAGGACCCCTGGTGAGTGTGTTCTGGCAGTGTCACGTTCCGCTACCTTACCTTGGATGGGTATAGTGGCTTTGCTGATGTATGCTAGTACTTAAGGCTGAGCTTCGAATGCACAGCACATTTTCATGTGTTTCGGCTCTCTATTAATTGCTTTGGGGTTGCCATCTTGATTTTCCCTGTTCTTGCCTACAGGGGCTGTTTTTACTTCCAAGTGTTCTTTTAGGCTCTCAATATGTTGTTTCTTGGACAAGGGTGGTTTATCCATATCAGCCCACTTAATAGTGGGTGTAAAGAAGTAGGATTTGCAGTAGGATGGCACTGGATACCGGTGCCGCCTTGGGAAATCTGTGAGTCACTTCTCTTTCCATCTGCATCAAACCACAACTCCCCAAGGCTCCAATCATCTTGAACCCATACCTGGACCCTGTCTGAGTGAGTCTTGACCCTTCAAGTGGTGCCTCTTCATTCCTGGACGGGGTGTTAATGGTGCCCAGAAAACCTATATTCACAACTTTAGACTTAGAAAAGTGTTTGCCCAAAATGTGCTCTGAGAAACGAGTAGAGACTGTGACCTGCCTTCCGTCCAAGATTTATCGCCGGTCACCCTAACTTCCTGGCCTCTACCCTAATGTTTTCTCCACAGAAGCAAATCCTATTTCGCGGCTCACTGTGGTAGGGCTATCTGGGCTCTTAGAGCCTTTGTTGGCTACAGCTTGCAGCATTGTCCCACTGCAGATTTTCAACTTCCAAAAAAGCATCAGAATGTTTAGTGCAACTTTATCCAGCGCATTACCAGCTGCCTTGTCCCACGGAACTCTCTACCTTTTCAGACATCTTATCTCACTAAAGGTAAGCAGAGACCAGGCCTGATTCACTTTGTGTATCCCAACCGCACTCTAGAGAGCTCACGTTAATTTACACTTTGCCCCTCTCTCACGTGACTAGATATCTGTGGTTGGAGCTTTGATCTTGTAGGCGCTATTATGCATTTAAAACTTTAAAAATTAATAACTTCAGTTCTACTGATTCGATTTTTGTCATTTTGCTAAATAATAATGTATTACAATATACTTTATATTTCTAAATTGGTGTGGAGTTTTCTTGTGTGATGTTTTCACTCTATTACTGTTTAAGTGCTACTTAAATACTTTACACATTGCGGGTAAGTTAAGCCTGACTGCTTTTGTGCAAAGCTACCACAGGGTTCAGAACAGGTCAATTTAGTGATGTTTATGGTTCACCCTGACAGAGATTGTGACTGTTGATAGAGAAGGGCTCACTCCCTCCTCAACAAGCAACCAGCTTTCTCACAAATCTCAATAAATTCATAGGCCTTAATGCCATCTTGCACTCTTTGTCCAATAACTTTCATGTATCTTAACATAAAAATAAATGAGGGAATTGACCTTTACCAAGGTAAAATGAGGCAGGATGATGGAAATCTCAAATCCCATGACAATCAGGGATTTGACTATCAATTAACGCACAATACTGTAATGTTAAGTGATTATTCCAACCTCTAGGTTCATCATCTTTTCAAAATATGCAAGTATTGCACATTTTGTTTTGTCATCTTTACGCAATTATAAACACTTGTTTAAACCGAGGCTCACTGCATTCCTGTGTATTCCATGACATATGAACACCTCATAGGAGCAGTCAAACCATTTCTAACTAAATAAAATGCTGAGCTATTGGTACCTACTATTCTTTTAGCCAACATAACACCTTTCAGTGAATTATTTCAATACGTTTGTGGTCATATAACAACTGCAGACTGTCAGCCCTTGTTAGAGGGTCACATGGCAGAAAGGGTCTTCTGAACCCAAACATTGTGGTTGAGGTCCTTTGTAGCTGGTATCCTGCGGTCCATACTTCTACAGTACTGTAAAGTGGACCAAGTGGACCCTTTCTGTCCTTGGCTTTCAGGGCAGCAGTCAAGTGATTCTTTTAGTGGTAATGTTAGGGGCAAGAACTCAGAATTCAGAACTCAACAGTTAACCAGCAGACAAGAAAATGTATTGTTCAACACAGTGTTTGTCTTTTAATGAATAGAAATAAGGTATTTCTCATAGAAAAACTAAATATTACACAGTGCAATTAGGGTTTACAGGACCACATGTACAAAGGTAATTGTTTCCAATTGCCATATAAAACATTTTTACAATTCGCTATTTGGTAATCACAAACACCAATGGACAGATCTATCTTTGATACATTTTACAATTCCCAGTGGATCAAATAGACCTACCTCATAAATAGTGATGATGTAGGTTTTGGTTTACGGCGCATTGAGATTTCCTAAAATCACTGGGGTGGTGGCCTGCTGGTGTCAGCAATCCACCAATCCACCATGTCTGTGATTGCTTTCAAATAAAGCATTTTCCTTAAAAGAAAACAAGATGTTTTTAAAAAAAGAAAACTTTTCTTTTCATATTTTCATGTTTTAGGAGTAGGCACTGGTCCATGGGACCATGACCTGCCCTAATAATGTTTTGCAACAACGAAGTAGGTGGTAAATGTGAATATTTTGTGAACACATTTTGGTCGCAAAACATACACACATAATCCTGCAATTCAGCATTACAAAGGGATGTCCCAAACACACCCCTACATAATACTGAATTGCAAACCCAATTTGCAATTCAGTAATACGTTACTGAATCGCAAATAGGACTTTGTAAGTGTGAAACAGTCTTTTTGCATTCACGGATGGGCCATTTCTGAAAATCAGCCCATTTGTGACCAAGTTTAAGGATTGCATTTCTGTCTGTGGAACATCACTGAGCCACTATACTCCTTTGCTACTCTTGCCACACAATACAAATTTGCTAATATCTACAGCCCACTCTTAAATTGTCTAGATAGACGTGGATTAGGCACAAGTGTTGGTCATTCAAAAGTACCTCAATGTCTAGAGGCATAGAGGCACAACTTCATTTAATTAGCTTTCATTAATATGAGTTCCCCTGGCGAATGTCTCAGGTTTGTGCGGCACATCTCCCTCAGTCTCTCATTACACTTGTAATTAAGTCACTGAAACCTGTGTCATTGTACATACAGTTTTAATTTTGTAGGTGGGCATGCTCAGCATACCCAACCTTTGGGAACAGCTCTTGTATGCAGAGGCCTCGGCAGCAACCTTACATGGAATTTGAGAGCTGGATGGAATCAGCACAACATACGGACAGCGGCACTCATCTTCCGCAGTAGTCCTCTCTCAGGCCGGGGGGCAGACAAGCACTTAGATAGGGCAGGTGTGGCCTCCCGGCTGGTCATCAGCAACTGAGCATCTTTGACAGTTGCCTACTCTGAGCTTTTCAGGTCTTCAGCAGGGGTGGTGATTAAAAATCACTGTCTCCAAGATTGACAACAGCAGAACCAGTCTCTCAGACATGCAAGGATGCTGAAAGACATGATGATGGTTGGCACTTTAACGTCTTTGCAGTTCACAGCTATACCTGCTCAGGGAGACAGTTTCACAAAATGGGTTGCTCCTTACTTCACTCAATTTTGGTTGTCTACTGCATCTAGTAGTTCCTTAGGCCAGGAACACGTTAGACTTTGCCTTCTGGACACTCTTTATTTTCCTCTGGGGCCTGATACTCTTATTTCCTCTCTCTGCAGGTAGGCAGTCTTTTTCTAGCCTCTAGTCAGACCCTCAGCTCTTCCAGAAGAAAGTGCAGACTTTATGTGATGTCCTCTGTCTTCTGTGAAACTCATTGCTATGCACTCACCAGCCCTGCGCAAGCAACAGTCTTTCAAGTACTCTTTGTAACACTCCACTTCCTGGTCATAGAGAATATCAAACATGGAACAAAGCAGGGAGGTTTGTTCCTACTTTAAGCTAATTTTCCAAAAGGTTTATTTAATGTCTTAGGTTTCAACAGCACTTTGGATGGGATATATGTCAAATCCCATTTTCTGACTGCTTCGTAGACGTGGTCTTTTTGAAATGTGGCAACAGTCACAGTGGGTGTAATTCTGGCTCCAAGTACAATGAAGTGTGAGATCTCTGTAACTGAATGTCAGTAGCCGTCTTGGAGCTGTAATCAGGACCTCTCAAAAGGGCAAGTCCTGCTCATCACCCCTACCAACTACCAAAAGGCAGTTTTCAGGAAGAACTAATCAGCAGTTCTTTCCTAACAAGGACTGGACCTCATTGATTGTCAAGTCAAGTCAAAGTCAAGTTATAATAAGCTTTATTTAAAATCTTATAGTGAATCATGTAGCTACAAAATATGACAGTATCGGGATTAAACATTATTTAAAAAGATAAAACGCAAGTCTAAAAACAGCCATGTATAAAAAACAGGCCTCCTCTACGTTATCAAAATGTTCCTATAGCAATTTATAACAGGCAATAAAAACCAAGACAATATAGCACATAGCACATAGCACATATATACATATATACAAGTTCGGAAGCGATTGCAAATACATAAAAGCTGGTCGCCATTTTGTAAAACCTAGTTGTAGTAGCAGAGTTTTAATGAGGTATTTTCTCAGGCCACAATAAAATGTACAGAAAAGGACAATATGCATAGTACTCTGCATGGAAATATCGTCGCATGGGCATTTCACAAGATCGGGCAACCAGTTATTAATAGTGGGAAAGGTGGTTAAATGGTGGAAGATATCCAGCTGAAAGAGGGTCAGCACAAATCTATGACGCAGATTGTACACCTTAGCTAAATTGGATTGCATATAGTTGCTAGTCAGAGCCATCTAGTTCTTCAAAACAGAGGATTTTGTGATCTCTATTGAAAGCCTCGATTCCACAAGTAGTGATATGCTTTTCAATTTAAGGGCTTTTCTTTGGATGGAAATCAAGAACTCAGGATGGTTCAAGAACTAAGGGTGGCCAATGTCTGCCAGAAAATTATGCACACATTTGAACCGGGGGATTGTGAGTGGAGACTTAGAACTGAGACAGTCTTCAATGATAGAGAGATTAAGCGTAGTGTGATCAGAGGACCTGATTTTATGCCAAAGTAAGACTGGCTGGATATTGATCACGTCTGTTAAATAAGGAACTCCTAGTCCAGAGTGGCAGACAAAGGTTGAGCTTCTTTTTGAGAGGGCAGGGAGATTCCTTAGGAATGCGTTTTCTGTCAGTTGAAGTATATCAGCTTTCGTATGTCCCCAAAGCTCAGACCTGTACGTGGCAGTAGGTCTACATTTGGCCTTATAGATAGTCATAATTTCCCTCGGATGTTTAGTGCTGAATTTTCTAGCAATGGTTTTGACAAATTGGAACCTACTTGATTTAATTGCACACAACCAGTTTCCAGCTTGAGAATGTAGATGTAAACAGAGATTTAGAGCCCTTGATAACAATGTCGCGACAGCATGTGGCCCTTTTCCCAAGTTTAATTGCAAAAGATTTACTGATGTTAATTTTTAAGCCGTGGTTCTGCATGAACTGGACAAATTCATCAACTAGTCACTGAAGGCCAAGTGGAGTGTGAGCCATTAGCATTGCATCATCTGCATAAAAAAGTGCTGGACTTGCAGAGTACGCAACCTCGGCATATGCCTCTTTCTATTTTAAATGGCTGAGTACAATTTCATTTGAGGCCATGACACACTCTGCCCTGGCCTGGAGCATACAAGACTCTGAGAAAGTAGTTTACAATAGTGACATCTACGACCATATAAGCCATTATTGACCACAATTTGTTATGTCCCACAAAATCAAAGTCAGAAGTTAAATCTATAAAAACTAAAAACAAACTACCTCCTTTGATGTGCACATATTTCCCAATAAATAAATTAAGATTAATGGTCGGTTTTGTGGTCCCCAGACCTGGCCTAAATACATACCGCAGATCCGGAATATTATTTTTGGACTCTGCCCAGTCCTGCAGTCGGCCTAAAAGGATACGTCCAGCCCCCTTAACTAGGGAATCAACCAGAGAAATTGGTCTGTATTGTGCTGAGCTATTACGGTCTTCCTTCTCAAATATGGGAACGATGAGAGACACAGGCCAAGTGGACAGAAATTCTTCAATCTGACAGGCTCTGAAGGGCAAGGTTACAAGGGGGCCACGGAGAATAATATTAGATTCAAGCAAATCAATGGGGATCCCGTCAGGGACAAGGGGGCAGATTTACAACCCCTTGCAATAGTTTTACGCAGCCGTTGCGTCACTTTTGTGATGCAACGGCGGCTTAAACAATGCCCCACTTTGCAGCATATTTGCAACTTGATGCATCTAGTGAGATGTGTCACATTGTAAAGCCCTGCACGTGGTGGCGCAAGGGTTTTTTTGAGTGACGCAAAATAACTGGCTCATCCCTGCTAATATGCAGGGGTGTGCTGGTTATTGTAAATCTGCCCGTAGGGCTTTACCACCTTTGCTTGTCTTCAGGGCCTGAACTACTTTGTCTAGGGAGAAGTCAGGATAATTCCGGTCAGTCAGGGATAAAACTGTAGCAGGAACGCTCATAGGGGCTATATTGGAAAGGGAAATATCTGTTACTTCCTGGGATGAATACAGATTAGTAAAATAGGCTAGCCAGTTGGCCTCGCTAATGACAATCTCTAATTGGGGACTGTCATGGGTATTAGAAAAAGAAGAATTAATAATGCACCAGAAAGTGATGTTATCATTTGTCAGGCTGGCCTCAAGCAGTTGGCTCAAGACTTCAGACTTTTTTCCATCGCTTAACCGCATCGCTGCTGCGGTTATTTTTGCGCTGTGCGGCTGTTTTCAAATAACCGCGTTACATGACGAGCTCAGCTCGTCATCCGCACACGTCACCCGTGGCTGATGACGAGCTGAGCTCGTCATCATCATTGAAGGGGTTAATAGCGAGCTTATATGCATGTCTACACTCCCAGACTTCCTAAATAAGCCTGGGTTATTTGGCTAGTGCTAGTTTCAATCTTCTAGGGCGTTTTTGCATCCCAGATCGAACCAGCCGCAATTCCCTAGCCCCGACGATGTGTTCCGGGTGACAGTAAGCCCTTCCCTAATACCTTTTTTTATCAAGTTAAAGGCCATAATAATATTGTGAGCCTCTGTAGTCTTGTCTAAACATCTATCAAAAGGCACCGCCTGTTTGGAAATAAATTTTTCGAGAAAAGTGGTTGGATTCACCAAAGACCATCTCTAGGCGTATCCATTGCGATGGGAAATATCTATGTTCTCCACTGTAGAAACTCTATTGGGGTCTCCCTGTTTTGTGAGAAGGTTACTATTCAGAGCGACACTTTGAGGAAAGTGATCGCTGATTGCAGTATCGTATATAACAAAATCTAAAATTAACTCTGCATAAAGCAGACGAAACAATAAACATTCTATAACGCTATTCTGGCCCTGGCCATTTTAGGTACTACTGACTGCAACTGTGGTCCTGGTAAGTTTGCTGCAAAAACATAAATTATGTTTGAAGATTAGATCGTTTAACAGATCCCAATACTCTGAATGGAGAAAATGTTTGATATTGCTAATATCAGGAGCCTCCATCCCACAGATCTTATTGGATGGCTGCATGCAAAGACGTATTGTAAAGTCGCCGCCCCGTAAAATAATGTAGGGGCATATTACCAAGCAATAGCGATAATTATCGCTATTGCTTGGTTAGAGACAAAAATTTACCACTGAGCTGCGGCGATTTTTACCGCAAATAAACATTGGTATTACCAAGGTTTATCGCAAATGCGATAAAAATCGCCGCAATGCATGAATATCTCTGAAAAGTCAGCGATATTAATGCATTACTGAGCTAATGCTCTTAGCCATGTTATCCACCTCCCATTGGATAACATGGCTAAGAACTGCTCAGGGCAGGTGTTAGCTTTTGGAGATATTCGCACTTAGCGCAAATATCTCCAAAAGTTGGTAATAGGAGATAGCGATGTTAGCGACTGTTTTCAGTCGCTAACATCTTGGCACGCCCACTTTGCATGTCATTAGTGATAAATATCACTGACATGCAAAGTGGGGCCCAAGATGGTCGCTATCTCCTACTAGCTGTCGCTAACTGGTGTTAGCGACAGCTAGGTAATAGGGAGATAATTTTATCTCCGCTTTCTTGGCTTTTAAAGCCAAAAAAGCGGAGATAAACCCCCTTGATAATATGCCCCGTAATTCCTACATCCAGTGGGGAAAACTGACTCTAAGTCAGTCTAATTGATGGAGGACTGTAATAATTTCCCATGTACAGAAGTTATTGTCAAAATTTACAATGGGCAGGGTAGTATGCTGTGTAATCCGGAGAGCGATCATGTAGTAAAACACTCTAGTTGTCACGTAGCTACACAAGCCCCCTTTGGGTTTCCCACTAGTGGAGGGAATTGCTGGAGAGTGGTATGTTTTAAAGCCATTGAGATGGATTGGGTCCACAGACCACGTTTCCTGTAGACAAAGAATCTGAAACTTGGATGTAAATGCTATCCACTGAGTCACAGTGCATTTGTGGTGCAACCCAGCAACATTGCAAATTGGGACTGTATTAGCTACCACAGGAATGCTGACCTGAGCAAGGGGTGGCTGCAGAACTATAGGATCCTTATCTATGCAAGGCTCGAGGATCTCACATTCCACCACTATACCTGAACAGGCATCTGACTCGCCCACTAAAGAAGTTGATTGTCTACGAAAAGCCCTGTCTCCAACAGCCTGATTCATGAACGGGCCGTTTTGCGAGGCTCAAATAGCGAATCATAAGGAATCGCTATTTGAGACTCCCAAAACGGTATTCATGTAGGAATCGCAATAGTAATTGCGATTCCCACTGATTCCTTATTTGCGATTAGCTAATTGCTAATCGCAAATAAGGAATAACTCCCCATGCATTCCTATGGGCCAAAAGGCCCATAGGAATGCATGGGGAGTCATTCCTCATTTGCGATTAGCAATTAGCTAATCGCAAATGAGATTGCGAGTACAAGGGTGCAAGGGTGTCCAAAGAACACCCTGTAGCACCCCTGCATGGAAATTAACACAGGTGTTGCACACACACATGTCCAAAGGACATGTGTGTGTGTAACGTGCAACTCAGAAAAATGCATTTAAATGCATTTTTCTGAGTTTTCGCAATTTACCGCAAGGTTTGACCTCGCGGTAAATTGCGGCCCGAAATTGCGCTTTCGCAATTGTAAAATGGATGATGAATTACATTTAAGGAATCTCAAATAGAGATTCCTTAAACGTAAATCCTCGCAAATATGCGAATGAGCAAATAGCGATTTTTGCATTTGGGATGTTGAATCCCAAATGCAAAAATCGCACTCGCAAAGGGCCAGATTCTCAGAATCTGGCCCTTTGCGAGCCGATTCGGCCTTGATGAATAATGCTGTTACTTCCCTCTCTAATTGGATCTCCCCTCTTCAGCAGCTTCAGAATGCAGTCAATACACTTCTACTGTCTGGGGAACGTATCCATCTTCCATCTTGTGCTATGCTAAATGTGGGCCATCCACAATAGATCTTGCTTGTCCCAGCACTCAGTCTGTAGTCACAAACAGAGCCGAACTGCCATATACATGCGATACATTTACTGCACATACATGCACCTGACACACACACAAAATGTCAGCACAAGAGTTCACATAAAACTACCAATTTCTCACGCAGTCAGGCACACGTGGCAGAGATACATGCCAATTTACCATTCAGAAGACATTGTTTTCCAAACATACACCCTTCTTAGCTGAACCCTAATCAGACAGCAGAGTAGCTGCACTGTATATCACTGCGATTTTGGCGTGTTATCATAGGTAGGACCACACATCTAAAGACAAGTAACATAAACTTTGAAATCCTGCTGGAAATGATAATTTAGTGACATATTTTTACACTGTTTCAAAAGTCTACATTTACCAGCTGTGGTAGTTTATTAACCAGTCAGTGTATTCTTCCTTTATTTGTCTAACGCAAAGGGAGGAGAGAGCTGGCCTATATGTGATTCCAATTCCGTCTTTTTTCTAAATCAGCTCCAGTTCAGCCTTTTTTCATTTGTTTTTCAAAAAAACACTTTAAAAAATTAGTACAACATATGAATATTCAAGAGAAGAGCAGAGTGCGTTATTCGCCGTTTAAAAAATAAATGCAGGTAAAGCTCCTACTTTTCTCCATGGGTGTCCAGTACACTTTTTGGGAAGAGATACACTGTGCACAACAAAACCCTTTCCTGCAGTTTTCAAAGTAGGCGAATACAGAGAACACCACTGAGTGCTTTTTTGGCGTCTTGCCACCCATTTAATGGTGGTTGATAACTTCATAGCTCTCTTTATCATGTTTCATAGGCCATTCAGAGGAACACTTTCTCTCCTTGGGAGAAATGTAAAAGTTCACCGCGATCGCTTTGCCAACCACAACTAAAAAATGAAGTAAAACGCTTTTGAAATTGATGCGCATTAATGTTATTTGAGTTGGGAAGTATTTTTCTTTAAAGTGCCCCACTTAAGGTGGTCTTGTGCTAGAAATAATATTACATTTCACACCATAGGTGCTATAATAGAAAACTATTTTTATTTGAAGCGTGCTGCAAAAATTAATTAAAGAGGAGCTTGACGGGTAAAAGGTTTGTAAAGGTTTATCTTTTATACTATATTTGAGCGCACTCCCACGTGTGCTCCCAAAGCATACATGTAAAAGCCAGTTTATTCCTTGCATTCTTCCTGGCAGTGTACACGGGGGCTCATTCACAAAGGCATTTGTGAGTACGTGGAGCAGCATTATAGGAGAGTTAGACTCAAGCACTCAGAAATGCCTCTGTGAAAGAGCCCCTTTATTTACAATAATCGGAATTCATGGAATATGTCTTTTGATTTTGAGGTTTTTTGAGCATCCGGGGGAGTGTGCTATTCCCTGAATAGAATGTGTAGCTGTTGCTAAACAAAGGCATTCCACATTTCATACTCGAGCATTTTACATTAAATATATATTAAATGGCTTCTCATTAATCCTGGAGGTTGAATTTGTTGCATGTAAGCATTAAGTATGCCCTACAGTCAGTTGGAACTAATTACGTTACCAAAGGCATTACAGGCCAACAACTGGAAAGGGGAGACCACTTGGTCCCCCCGAACGTATGGATGGGTGCCCGATCCCCCGGGAAACCATTGTGGGCGGAGGGCGTGACCCGGCTGGTATGCCCGAAGCGGCATAGCCAGAGCACGCCCCTCCCGCCCAGAAGAGGTTGTCCTAAAACACCCGCCCGGAAGTCCGTGCCCGGATGGGCGTGCTGGAGGCGGGCCCCCGCCCTCCCGCAGCTGGATAAATAGTGCGTGAATCCAACGAAGCTTCCTCTTGTTCCTGTGCTCTGAAGGCTGCACCACTCGTCGCTCGTGAGCCCTCAAGGGAACAAACTGCACTTTTTTGAGAACTTGTAATCCTTGTCTTTCTCTTTCAGTTACCAAGGCGTGTTGGGAGATCGAGTCACCTTTGCAAGTCAGGTCGGACGGATTGATCGAAGACATGCCTGGCAAGAAATCCGGAAAGAGCTCCGAGGTGGAAAGGATGCTCCGCACGTTGGTGAACCAAGTGGCGGTGATGGACCGAAAGTTGGGTAAAGTTGACCGGCTGGATGGTGGCCTAGTGGCCATCAGGAAACAGATGGAGGCCCAGAATGCCCCCTCGGGACGGCCTAAAAAGGTCATAGGACCGGCATTGCCGAACGTCACCCCAGGGGATAAGGGTAAGAAAAGGAAGGGGAAGGCAGGTCCCAGCGAGGCCCCAGTCCCAGTAGTAACTCCACCGATTCCCGTCGCGCCGGCAGACAGCCAGGTACCAGGACCGGATGGGGGATTGCCAATTCCCGTGGTTATCACGCCACTGGGGGATGACCAGATGCCCCCGGAATTAGCACTTCAGTTAGCAGCGGTATTACCCTGGTTAAAGAAGGAAGCAGGGGGATCAGCGGCTGCGGGAGACCCGGCCGAAGAAGCCAGATTAATTATTGAGCAGTTGCGGCAGGCAAGGGATGCCGGGACAGCGAATGTACCTTCTATTTCCCCGCAGATGGCGAAGGTGGTCACGGCTGAAGATCGGGAGAAGACAACGGACACAGCTGGGAGTTCGGCTGAAGCCGGTAAGAGAGCGTTGCCATTGGTGGGGGAGGGCCCGGTGCCCTCAATGCGGGAAAGTTTATCTCAACATATTCTAATGGTTACGAAAGAGATGGTGTGGGGAGACAAGTACATTAACATGTTTTCACTTTTGACTGACCATCGTGAGTTAGAATATGCTAAGACCCAGAAAGATCTCTGGCACCCCAGTGTATGGCGGCCCAAGATGGCGGAATTCAGGGTCGAAGAGACCATGGTGAACTGGGTCAGGGCCTTTTCTATCTTCGCGGCAATTATCAGAGAACGTAAACCAGAAGTGTTGACTGACATGGCATGTTATCAGAACAGGATCATGAATTTCCATGCGATGTATGGGGGAAATGAATGGAAGGGTTATGATGTTGCCTTTAGAAAAGTGAAGGAGTTTAACCAGGCCTTGACATGGGATTGTTTGGATACAGTGTCATGGCACGCTCAGCTCTTGCCAGGGCCGGCGGGTGCTTCGGTGCCAAGCACGAATGGCTCTGGAGGATTCCATCAGAGGCCGTCACTGCCCTTTCGGGCGAGCGCCGGGGGGGAATCCCAGCCCAGGTCTAGCGGGAATGGAAGCAAGCGAGGGGTGTGTTGGGGATTTAACAAAGGAACTTGTAACAGGCCTCAGGGAACGTGTAGGTTCCGGCACGCGTGCACGGGCTGTGGGAATTCCTCACACCCGGAAACCAGTTGCCGATCTAAAGCCAATGGTGCGGGAGGAAAGGGGGGATCCAAGAAGGATTGATGCGGTGCCTCGGAAGCAAACATCTTCGCCCGTAGATATCTTGGCTTTGACCCCTTGGCTGAACCGATACCCTGATCATGCGTCCGCCGGGACTCTGAGGGATGGCTTTTCATATGCCTTCAGGATCCCAGCGGGCAATTTTTGGCGGGAGCCCTTCCTGTAACAACCAGCTGTCTATTCAACACAACCCAGCGGTGGCTGCCAAAAAGATAGCGAAAGAAGTTAGCCTGGGGCGAGTGGCAGGACCATTTGGCGGCCCACCAGTAGCGGATTTTGTGTGTTCACCCTTAGGAGTGGTTCCGAAGAAAGACCCAGGGGAGTATAGACTCATCCACAATCTATCGGCCCAGAGGGGGGCCTCAGTAAATGAAGCTATTGGCCCCGAGGTATGCTCAGTGAAGTATGCATCATTTGATGACGCAGTCGTACTGTTGAATCGCCTGGGCCCGGTGCATTGTTGGCTAAATCAGACATTGAATCTGCATTCAGGTTACTCCCAGTACACCCTCAAGACCAGCGGCTGCTGGGATTCACGTTTCAGGGGAAATTCTACATGGATAAATGTATGCCCATGGGTTGTTCGATTTCATGTGCCTATTTTGAAATGTTTAGCTCCATTTTGGAATGGGTGTTCACAGAGGCCACAGGGCATAGACAGGGGATGCACTATTTGGATGATTTCCTCTTTCTGGGCCCAGCGGGCACTCAGGACTGTGCGCAGGCATTGCAGGACTTCTGCGTGCTCATGCGGGGTTTTGGGGTCCCGTTGGCACCAGGTAAGACGGTGGGGCCGTCTACCTCCCTCGAGTTTCTGGGTATAGAACTAGACTCAGAGGAGGGGTGTTTCCCTCTGCTGGCTGAGAAGGTGGCCAAGTTTAGGGCCTCCCTGGTACAATGTCTCCGAACAGAGAAGGTGACCCTACACCAGTTACAACAGACAGTGGATCAGCTTGACTTTGCATTAAGAGTTATGCCGATGGCTCGCCCTTTCTCGCGTTCCATAGCGCAGGCTATGGTGGGCCTTAAAGATGGACACCACCGCACTAGACTGTCGGCAGAGGTTCGCCAGGACATGCTCATTTGGCTGGCATTTCTGGAGGACTTCAATGGTCGAGTTGTGTGGAACAAACCCCCAGACTCGTCGAAGTAGCTCGGCTTATGGACCGACTCGGCGGGGAGCGTGGGGTTTGGCGCAATTTTCGGTAACCAGTGGTCGGCACAAACAAGGCCGGCGTGGTGGCACTCAAGCGGCCTAACAGGTAACATTGGTTTCTTGGAGTATTTCCCCATCTGGGTGGCTCTGATGGCATGGCCAGAAGACTTGAGGGACCGCTCAGTGGTGTTTTGGTCAGATAACATGACAGTGGTCGAGTGCATTAATCACTAGGCAGCACGCTGCAAATGGATCTTGCGACTGTTGAAGGAAATTGTATTGCGATGCATGAGATTGCATGTACAGTTCAGGGCGAAACATGTGCCGGGTGTACTGAATAATACAGCTGATGCACTCTCTCGTTCAAAAATGCAGGCTTTCAGGGGTTATCTACCGAAGCACTATGGCAGATCGGTGCCCCGGACTACAAGACCTTGTGGCAGCCAGTCTAGCGCCAAGGACGAGGAAAGCTTATGAAGGGGCGTCCGTTCATACTGCGCCTTTATGGGGCCAGTAGGGGAGCATAGATGGGGGCGGGAGGAGTCCTTGCTCCAATTTTTGGTGGCACTTCATAAAGAAGGCTGGTCGGCGGCAACCGTCAACAGGTATAGGGCCGCCATATCATTTATGGCACAGCTCCACGGGGTAAGGGACCCGACGAATTCCTTCGTAGTCAGGAAGGCTCTCCGCGGCTGGCGGCGCTCGGAAGGTCGCAGACAGGATAACAGGCACCCGATTGGGTTGGATAAATTGACCACCTTACTGGCGAAACTGGATGAGAAATGCTCTTCGCCCAGCGAGGTAACACTGTTCCGAGCAGCTTTCGCATTGGCGTTCTATGGGGCCCTGTGGGTGAGTGAACTAGTGGCAGGAAATAAGAAAGATGTGGAAGGAGGTCTACGCAGGGATCCCGTCCAAGTAAGGGGCGATTCTCTGCTGATCTCGATAGCCAGGTCCAAAACAGACCAGGAGGCCCTGGGGAATAGTGTGATGTTGCAGCGCGCATGGGGGAATCCCGGTTGTCCAGTGGGGCATGTGGAGGCCTACCTGAAACAGAGGTTGACAACATGGGGGGGCCCTGCTTTAACACATGGACGGCACCCCATTGACAAGATTTCAATTTCAGAGGGTGCTGGCAATTACGATTGCAGCGGCGGGCTTGAACCCGTGTGATTTTGGGACCCACTCATTTAGAATAGGGGCTGCTACGGAAGCTACGGCTCGGGGTCTGCAGGCGGACGAGGTGAAACAATTAGGCCGTTGGTCCTCGAACTGTTTCAAGAGGTATGTGCGACTGCACATGTTGTAAAAGACTGATGAAATGCACTCACGCTTATTGTCTTTTGTTTGGATTACAGTTTCGCAAGCCTGTCACGCGGGGCGGAAATTGGGATCGGCCCAGCATCAGCTGACCAGCGGGAAGGGATCACCGAATGGAGATCAAGTGGTCTGGGTCGTGGGCCACTCATACATGAGGCGTGCTGGGGACATATTCAAAGCAGGTGACGCTATCCACGCATCTGAGGAATATGGGTTCAGAGTGACCTTCCATGGGAAGGGAGGCCTCTGTATTGACCAATTGCATAATTTTGTGGAGGAACTCTTAGGGCGGCACAGGTCACTGCCATCTGTAGTCATAGTGCACGTGGGGGGCAATGACTTGGTGAGACTGGGAAGACGGGTGTTAGTTGAGCACATATTGTCTGCAGTTAGCTGGTTGGCCAAGAGGCTCCTGGGGTGTTCGATTGCCTGGTCCCACGTGATTCCCAGGAGAGTAGGGCGGGGGGGTTTGTCTACGTCAGTGTTGAACCACTCGGTAAAGAGGGTCAACAACAAGATTGAGAAACTGTTTCGCTCCGCTCATCTCCAAAGCATTCCCCATGGGTGTATTAGGGGTGATCACTGTTATTCAAATGATGGGGTTCATCTTTCCGGGGCTGGGAATGAATTACTCATAGGAGACTTCGTAGCTTGGCTAGTGGGTTTGAGGAGGCATGACCTATAGGAGGTGTGGGGGGCCAGATAGTCGGTCAACTATCTGGCCTGTGGCGGTAAGGTCATAATCGGTGAGCAGTGATTTCAAGGTCCCTAGGGGGGGCGCCACCCGTTATGGATGGGAGCACCCGGGGGAGGTGGCCATTGGCCCCTCCCATGGGGGGGCGGCACCCACTACGGATGGGTCGCCCAGGGGGAGACGGCCATGGGCCTCTCCCAGGGGGAGACGGCTATATGCCCCTCCCACGAATTTCCCGGGGAACGGATATCCGCTCCGTCGGAAGAGAGTGTGGGGAAGGGGGGAGTTCACGCTGTCCTTCTTACGGTTACCTCGCACACGAACTGGGACGACCTTAAGATGGCGTCGAGTGAAAGGGGGCCCCCACGACAAGGGAAGTTACAGTTGGCTGCGAGGGTAAAGTCCTCTGCGCATGCGCCACTCACACCGTGAGGGCGGGAAGTTGGTGATAGGGATCTGGCACCGGTTAAGACCTTGCCGTTGGCCCTTAATGCTAGGTTGTACAAATTCAAAAATGTAATGCATTTTATCAGGATGCTAGACTCGGCTAGGAAACCTTTGTATTAGAGATTTGTTAAGGTTAGCCTGAAAAACCTGTCTTCATCAAAATGTAATTGAAGTTGAATTTGTACATGATTCATGAAACGTTTTTAATTTAAAGTTTTAAAATTTGTTTCATATTTTAATAAATATGGCCGGGGGGGTGTGAGGCCCCCCGCCTTCCAAAAGTTCAAACCTGTGTCTGTCTCCTCCCATGGGGAAACTGGTGTTGGGAGGGGTGGCGGGCATCCCGGCCCATATGGAAAGGGGAGACCACTCGGTCCTCCCGAACGTATGGATGGGTGCCCCGATCCCCTGGGAAACCATTGTGGGCGGGGGGCGTGACCCGGCTGGTATGCCCGAAGCAGCGTAGCCGGAGCACGCCCCTCCCGCCCAGAAGAGGTTGTCCTAAAAAACCCGCCCGGAAGTCCGTGCCCGGATGGGCATGCTGGAGGCGGGCCCCCGCCCTCCCGCAGCTGGATAAATAGTGCGGGAATCCAACAAAGCTTCCTCTTGTTCCTGTGCTCTGAAGGCTGCACCACTCGTCGCTCGTGAGCCCTCAAGGGAACAAGCTGCACTTTTTTGACTCACCCACCAGCCCATTGTTGCAGATTTTTTGTGAAATAAAGAAATGTGCTTGGTGTTTATTTTGATGTAATAAAAGGTATGACAGTCATTTCTTGCATCATGAATTTATGACGGAATATGCATATAATCGAATACTTGCTTGTAGGCCTTTTTTCCCTTTGTAGACACGTAAAGGAATGGATTCAATAAAGATTGTGTTTTTTGCTTTAGGACTTTTTTCCCTTTGTAGTAAAGTTCACGTCGGTGAATTATCAAACTGCTGCAGATTTAGGCATAGTTTTCTTTCCTTAGTAGGTAAAACAACTGTCGTATTTATTTTTTGGTCGGGTGGTAAGGTCATGATCGGTGAGCAGTGATTTCAAGGTCCCTAGGGGGGGCGCCACCCATTATGGATGGGAGCACCCAGGGGGAGGCGGCCATTGGCCCCTCCCATGGGGGGGCGGCACCCACTACGGATGGGTCGCCCAGGGGAGACGGCCATAGGCCCCTCCCAGGGGTGGACGGCTAAATGCCCCTCCCACGAATTTCCCGGGGGCCGGATATCCGCTCCGGCGGAAGAGAGTGTGGGGAAGGGGGGGAGTCCACGCTGTCCTTCTTACGGATACCTCGCACACGAACTCAGAGGACCTTAAGATGGCGTCGAGTGAAAGGGGCCCCCACGACAAGGGAAGTTACAGTTGGCTGCGAGGGTAAATTCCTCTGCGCATGCGCCACTCACACCCTGAGGGTGGGAAGTTGGTGATAGGGATCTGACACCGGTTAAGACCTTGCCGTTGGCCCTTAATGCTAGGTTGTACAAATTCAAAAATGTAATGCATTTTATCAGGATGCTAGACTCGGCTAGGAAACCTTTGTATTAGAGATTTGTTAAGGTTAGCCTGAATAACTTGTCTTCATCAAAATGTAATTGAAGTTGAATTTGTACATGATTCATGAAATGTTTTTAATTTAAAGTTTTACATTTTGTTTCATATTTTAATAAATACGGCTGGGGGGGTCGTGAGGCCCCCCTGCCTTCCAAAAGTTCAAACCTCTGTCTGTCTCCTCCCATGGGGAAACTGGTGTTGGGAGGGGTGGAGGGCATCCCGGCCCATATGCCTTTCATAAACTGGTAGCTTTTCACCAATTTTCGAATTAAATGTGAGTGCCTTGGAATTTACATCGATAGTTAAAGTGACGAGTAGATGGTCACCCTCATTTAGCTTCCAAACCAAATTACTAATAAAAACGCAGAACCCTGCCCTGGTCAAGGTGTTAAAGATCTGGTACAATTCAAGATTAGGAGGCAACGCGAATGAACTGATTTCCAAACCTGTGTGCATCGTATCGATCAGTAAAATTAACGTGTTTTCACATGAAATGAAATGTTTGTAATACCCCCAAGGAGTCTTGGTATGTATGAGTTGGTTCCTAGTTTATATTTTTTGATTTTTAAGTTGATCTCATGATAGTAACCCAGCATGCCTCATTGTACGTTACAACCTAATAGTTTTTGTGTGGAGGTTTATTTCGGCAATTAACTTATTTATAGATACTTGACGCTAGATTACATTTTTTAATATGCAGTACTTATAATGTCTGGTATCTCGAAAGAACGGTTACATTTTGAAATGGAGAAATTAAGCTAAGTGAAAACATAGAAAGACATGCTGTGAAGACAGATGTTTTAGAAATTGGTGGCAGTATAAGCGGAGAATCCTGTTCCATCAACTTTTTTTACTTAATTAATTCCCAAATCACTCCAAGTTGGCCAAATCCACAACCCCTCCCCCTACTTTTAACTTTTTCTATCATTCCATAGAAGGGAGAATATTTTCTTAAATTGTTTGATTTGTGAGCTGCACGCCAACAATAATAGTTTTTTTGTCACAAGTATAATGTTATCTTAATTTAACAGAGGTGTTAAGGTACAATCACATAACAGATCTCTCATGTTAGTGTATCAAAGTGTTTAGCTTTTTACTTTCTCCTTTGCCACCAAGCCCTATTAGACATTAAATATGTATGCTGTGCGAATACGAATGTTTTTATTGCAACCCACCCCTAAAATGTAACTCTAATGAATTGTGGTTTTTATACTTTGTATGTGCTTTTATGATATCTTGCATATCGAAATAAAGCTTTGAACTGTATGCTGTGCACATACATCATCACATTTGTTCCATCTGATCTTCAATGAACTTTAATCATGCGTTTTATGGTATGGTAAGAATTTGATTTGATCATGAGCGTTTTGAGGGGTGTCTCAAGTTCAAACAAAGTAAAGGTGCACCACGAGTAAAACCAGTATAAACAAGTGTCAGGATGGGATTCCAAACTGTATACAATTCCTGTCTTTTAGTTTCTCATTCTTCTGAAAAAGTCTCACCAAATGTACAGCAGAAACAGCCAACGTGTTTTGTCCATAACAATGGACTTCTTCAGGGCTGTAAAGGCAATATACACAAACATACATAAATGCATATAACCACACACATATTTCCCAAAACACCACATAAACCATATGGTACCTTGTTTCATGACATACTAAAAAACGCATTTATAACCTTAATAGGACAGGCAAACCAAACAGAAATTTCACATTAGTACTTCTAAACCCTCATTATAGTTTGAAGCACGGAACACTTTTCTTCCCTTAAAAAAACATTTAACAAACAAAACAACATTGCATATTAAAAATACAAAACGCACAGATAACTTATGCTGTCTATATTTTTTATTTATTTTCTCGTTTTATATAGAGCCAACTCCATCCAAAGGTATCAGAGTGTTTCACAGGAGCACTAGTTGCATTACAGATGGGACTCATTCATTTTGTTAGGAACAGGGAGATTAAGTGAATTGCCCAGAATCACAGGATATTGAGTGTCCTTGCTGAGACTCGAACCTGGTTTCACTGCTTCGAGGTGAGCCCTCCAGCTGTTAGGCCAAACCCTCTCCCTATATGGACAAAAAAAGCACAACCCATTTCATTCCAGTAAAAGTGATACCTACATTCTATTTGCTAATAGTGTGTCGCCGAAATATATATGATTTGTGAATCCTTTACATTAAAGAAAACAATCTAGAAATAGTGGAACTGCAACCCATTTATTATTATCCTTACAGAATGTGCATCAAGAGAAGACTGGGAAGAGATACAAAAAGGGGTACAGCCTAATATATGTCTTGTGGCCTGGATAACTAGGGTGCCCCACGCCATGGCATATGGTAAACAGGGAACATCAATGTCACAAAACCAGGAGGCATAAAAAAAAACTGCAAAGTAATCAGTATCCATGTCAGTGTTTAAAATTGATCAGGTAAAAAAAATAGTATAATCCAAGAAGAAAAACCTACTAGAATACCTTCAAATTGTATTGCATCAGGTACATTTCGGGAATGCAACGTTGTTCATAGTCTCAAGCACATAGAGATACGAGTCATCGAGTCAATGCCCCCTGATGGCAGCTAAACATATAAAACAACAGTCACTACTCTTCAAGAACAAAGCCACATTGTGGATTAAAGTATGCTGCCATGTAATAATACTCGCCTGAGGGGACTTAATAATTCCCAGAATGGCAAGTCTCAACCAAGAAAACAGATGATGCAGAATATGTTATCACTCACAGACATTCAAGTGGTGTGATTCAGTAAGATATCCAGACAGCAAATATTTGTTCTGTAGTTGAATGTGAATACAAGGGTCCATTGACCCCTTTGTGACACCTATGTATAAAATAAGGGATGCCAAAACGCCTTGCCAGAGAGCCAGCAACGATTCAGAATTAAGAAGCATTTCCCTGTTACACATATCCCAATGCAATTGTGCAAAAAATGAATCTAATAAAAGCAAAAAATTTGGTCCTGATACCAAAAATATGATAAAGACACCCTGAATGCATGCAGTAAGCGGCCACAGGGAAAGATCGTAAACAGGCGGAAAAGCAGCACATGATTCTATTCCTTAAAAACATACACCACACCTATCTCCACAATGTTACCAACGATATAATCATGGAGAAAGTGATGAGGTGCACATGCAACTAGAAGCAATATGAGTAGGCTGTCCTGTTTTAGGTTTAAACTTATAATAACTGATAAAACCCCACAAAAAGGAAAATAGCCCTCACCAGTGTAAATATACAATCACTGCAAAAACACCTTCACAACTGCAAACTAAATGCCATTTAAAGAAAGGAAAAGGTGAGTGAATGATTCATTTTTATTTCTTCCTTAAAGGGCCAGTACAATGCAACTTTCTTATACAAGGCTGCAGCAGGAAATACCGGGCTAACATAGTTTTGTTGTTTAGGGATGTCACTAAAATATTGTTTATTCTACTTTTTTCAGTTTTGTGATCGTTGGTCTGAGAAACCACCACTCACCCACGCCTACAATTACACATTACCTGCTAGATGGAAGTGCTTCATACTGTTGTTGTGTTAATACAGAGAACAGGCCAAACATTGATATTGTGTCTGGCCTATGTTGAGCATTAACAAAATAGGTAAAGGGTACCTCCTTGCGCACTGTGTTGTCATGTGCTCATTATACAATGTAATGGCACTACTGCCAATACCCAGGCTATCTTAACCTCATATCTCCCAGATGAAAGGGACATGACCATGCATCTACTACTATTGTTGCATTTTCAAGGTTTTGCAACATTCATGGGTTTTGGGTGTCTCCAAACCTAAAGGTTATACCATTGACTACAATAAATATACATGCACTTCCATCTAGCAGGTAATGTGTAATTGTAGGCGTGGGTGAGTGGTGGTTTCTCAGTCTGTAAATTGTAGCAAGCAGCACTGGTACTAGGTGTTCTCCAATGTATCAGCTGGCAAAGTTAGAACTATGTGTACTCATGTCACATGCATACTGGCCCTTGCCATTGCAGAGTAGTAGGTTGCATCCCATATAATCGGAGGCTGAGTCCATGTTTCTGACTGTGTGGGTAAAAACATATTTCTGTGCATGGCTAGCAAAGTAGGTATTTGCAGGTAACATGGGGCTAGGTACATGGATGAAGAAGTTACACATTCCCAAAGCTAATCATGGGTTTTCAAATGTGGATTTTTTATTGATTTATTCATGTAAACCATGTTACAGAATGATAAATATGATTTTTGGAAAGAGCCATGACCATCTTTTACGAAGTAAAAAAGGTACTGTAATGTCAGAGGGCAAGAAACCATTCACACATAAGTTCAATATAACATAGTCTATGATTTTATGTACATTTTTTACAATTCAAGATAAAGTAACATTTGTGCATTGTGTCCCTGTGTGAACATTGGAACCTAAATGTGAGTTACAACGTGACCAATTATATTCAAGGTTTCTATAAGTTCTAATAACAACCATTTATAAATCAGTTTTTTGCAACATTAGTATTCAATGATACAATCTGGGTAGTGGCTTGTTCTTTGTGCTTGTCGACGGCGTTTTGACCCATCTATCGATGTGGGGTCTCCTCAGGACTAGAGATGCAGGGACATCCATAACAAAAAATTGAATGCTCTGATGCTGACAGAATACCTGATAGCAGGCTTTATCCCACAAGGGCTACAGATCAGGAATGTTCCCGGTATCTTTAGGAAAGACCCCAAGTTTAAGGGCAAATTCAGCAACATTTCTACCACCTGATTGTATACTAATGCTGCAAAAAACTGATTTATAAATGGTCATTCTTAGAACTCATGTGAACCTGATATATAATTGGTCGGGTTGTAACTACATTTAGGTTCCATTTTTCACACGGGGACACAATGCACAGATGTTGCTTTATTTTGAATTGTAACAAATGTTCATAAAATCATAGAATATGTTATATTGACATTCTGTTTGAATGGTTTCTTGCCCTCTGACATTACTGTACCTTTTATATTGCCATTGTGCCTATATATTGCTTGAATCGTTTGCATTAGACCACAGGAACTGCTGTTTCTTTTATATACCCAGTACCCTGGTTCCGTTGTGAGTAGGATTCCCCTGTTCTTTCCCTAGACATCATTTGAGAAGAGCAGATATATAGAGGTGAAAGACAATGGCATCTAAGCTACACATAGTGTGGATGATGCTATGAATGAGAGAGCGTTGGGCTAACTTGGCCTCATCAGATGTGGAGATCTGCAGTATTCACACAATAGTAAGAAATGCTGCCAAAAGGAATCAAGTAAGATGTTATTGACGAGTATTTAGGACAAACAGTGATTCTTCCAGGGCTGGTTGCATAGTGGTCCACATGAACCTTAAGTAAGAGTCACTCATTGTAATTGTCAGTGTGCTAAGCTGTGTTTCCATGGCACACTGTTATAAGTTTTTCAATGAGCAAAATGAAACAGATGTGATTGCACAGTGCTGACATTACACTATTCTTGTTATCACAAAGCTTTCCCATAGCTGTACCTCTATTACATGTATGACCACTATTTGAGATACACATGTGACACCTCGAACAACTACGTCTGCCAATGGACAGATGAGAAACTGTGATGTACCTTGTGTGATATGGCCCATTCCATGACTCATACATCTTCATTTGGACTTATCAAGATATGTTAACTGTAGCACTGGACCAGCTGTTCCACAAGATGTGGATTAGGGATAGCACAGTACATGCTATGTCTAAAGTCTGCAGTGTAAATCAATTTCCTATTAGGAGGTACGTTCTCACTTGGATTACCTGAATTAAGTATGGTAGGAGACAAGGGAATTAGGAGTGAGAGACTACAAATCAGTTGTTACATAGATATTGTTAAGATAGTGAGAATAATGAAAATGTTGTTGCATCATGCTATGTTCCAGACACCATTATGTACAAGTGTGCACAGGTGTTGTTGTTTGATATCATGTGCTATTAACTGTACATTCTTAAATTTTGTTCTACAATTTCAAATGATGTTGTTGGCCAATCTGGGAAGAGTTGAATTGCAACCTATGTAGCAATTACCTATTTACACCTCTAAACATTTTGTTTACTTATTTTTACAGCATCTGACCTGGACAGTGAAGGAGCCAGTGCCTACACAGTTGGAGAAGCAGATAATCATAGTGGTTCTTGTGCTGACATTGAGCAAGAGGCAGCCAGTGGAACCGAGGGTGACGGGAGTGCCACTGAGGAGCAGATGGATATAACAGCAATGTCGTCATCATTCGCCTCCAGCTCCAGGAAGCACTTCCAGGTGGTGGTGAATTCCACTGGAACTGTGTCCACTCCATCTGAGTGCACCACCCCCTACCATCTTCACCTTCCTAAGTGCTCCCCAACCTCATGTCTTTGGCTGCTTATCGAAAAGGGGAGGCATCTCCTTCATACCAGGCACATCTCCCCCTGGCTCTGTTTCCGTAGCTGTCCTGTGTGTGGATGCCATTGACCTCCTGAGGCACATCTCTGTGGGGACAGACAGAAGTTCCGAATGTCCTCCAGGTACTTACCACTCAACTTACCCAGATCGTATATTTCCTGGAGGGCATTCATTCTAACATGTCTTCCATACAGAGATTGAATAAAGGTCTAGCCTTCACACTCATGGCAGCCTTATCCCAGATCCATCTTCCTCATTCACAGTTCCTCTACATACATGAACAAAGCACACACACACCTAAGGATGCACCCACATCAACATCCACTTGCAGCATGCAAACACACAGACATAAGGGCATGTCTCAGGGATCCTACTCCTACACAGAACTGTGCATAGAGACTTGGAACCTCAGTGAATTAGGGTGTGCCAAAACTCACCTTAGTATCCAAGATCCCCTACCAGACTAGCAATCAGTGTCTCATTGGTTCTTACACACCCCCAATGATTAGACAACCCAGAACATGGACTTAGAACACCTCAGGTAACGTGGAACACCTGAACACTCTTTCGTTATTCTAATATATCAGTCCAGAACGAGGAGTAAATGATGACACGTGCAAGTTTGAAGTATTTATTTCTAATGCGGTGTTCTCAAGCACAGCATCTTAGCTAATAGAAGCAAACATATTGTAAGGAACAAGGTTAGCAGCATAGCTACTATTCCATAAAATACAAAGGGCGAATGCATGTTAAAATGCTAAAGGGAAAAGGTCTAAATAGAACCTCAGTTTACCCTCCCTTGCTAGTATATTATATTATATCTGCAGAAGGTCTCTTGGGGTTTAGAAGGGCGGCATACCACTGGTCTTAGCAGAAATGGATCACATCATCTCCTGCACCAACTCTCTGCATGCGAATATTCATCAAGTGTTTAGTTCATGCTCTGTGCAGTGCATTATTAATCGTGCCTAAAACCCAGAGTTGGCCACAGCTGCATATGTATTATGTCTAGACCGTGCGCTGATCTAACCGAACAACAAGCGCCGTGTTGAAATAGCCTTGAAGGCCTCGGCACTTACTGTACAGACATAGCTTACCAAGCAAGGCTGATATTATAAGCAAACATATTATTCTCGCGTGAAGCAAAATATTCTACTAGGCGAAAAGCTTTAATAACAAAATGTGTCGTGTGCAGAGTCTGCAGATAAGGAAAATGGCGTTTAAACTTCTAATAAGCTCATGCTAACATAACACAGTGCGAAGGCAAAACCTATCTACATGACAGGCAAACACACACGCACTCAGCACACAGATGTCACACTCACTTCCACTGACATGCACACAGACACAATACCCACTGCTCCACATGGCTCACAGAGAGAGAAACAGGCATTCAGCACACCATCACACACAGATATGACAGACAGACACCACACCAGCTGACACAGACATGACACTGACTTCACAGCCCTCTGCCTCCACAGCCCCTACCTTTGCTTTTCCCCATACCCACTCTTCCCAAAAACTCCACCTCATTGCCCTTGACCCCTTCCCTTACCTAGGAAGACCCTCCCACCCATGCCAAACACTTCCACTTCAACTCTAAACAAACTCCCAGGCCCCTACTGAGTCACAAGTAACACCAGTAAAATCACGGAAAGGAAAAGGTCCCCCTCCTAAGCCCAGATGATCCTCTTCCCCATCCTACCCCAGTACAGATACCGTAAAAAAAATCAAAAGCAAGAAAAGTCCCTCCTCCCTATTGCCTTTACTACCCTGGGATACAATGTACCCAGAATGGTGAAGCCCAACCCCAACCTCCGTCCTGCCCTCCCACTGATGTAGCTGACCCCCCAATCCTGAGCCTAGCCCTCCCACGGACCTAACTACCCCACCCAATTTTCTTTTATTTTGGTGCCTGGCCTGCCTCCTAGATGTCTCTCCCAGGGGAGGGATCCCTTTTCAGGAGTATTGGAGGTAAATTTGTAAGGGCAAGTATTTCCAGGCCCACAAACCTGAGACATTTGGACTGGTCATTAGCCTTTGATTCAACAGTTGATTTACGTATGCTGAATAAAGCATGGCTTTTTTCTGCCTTTGAAATTCCTGGTACAAAAATATCATTTGCTGGTAGGTGTCATTCCTGTGTGATTTGTGATGTGTGTGTACAGTGATGTTAGTGTGGCAAGGATAGCATATGGTACATGGAGAATGTTCACTCTATTGGGATGTTGTGTAGATTTGTGTGCCCATATTAGCTGGGTGTCAATTTTCCCATGATGTTTTTGTAGAAGTGTGTGTGCTGAAGGGCCTGACCTTACATTGGATTGTGTATTATCACAAAATCAATGCATATTTGGAAGTTGATTGTGCAAGTGTGCCAAAGAACAACACTGTATGCTGCATATGTATTGTATGTGGTCAAAGGCAACTTCTGATTATTACTCTTGGAGGCATATTGACTCTGCATACAGGATTGTTACTTTAGCCACACATATACACAGAGCAATGTGTCAATTTCAATATGTAATTCAATAGATCTGGACCAATGGCTGTGCCTTCAATACCTCTTGTTCAGTACTTACATTGACAACATTGACCTAGGTGGCTGCCACTTTGTTCCAATATCTTGTAGACCCCATTGTCACTGATTTTCAATGTCCTATGCATATGGGGGATAGTGAGGTGGGTAAAGATCAGACAGTGTCCTGGCCCTGTTGTTTACCAGTGCTCCCCTACAATTGAGATGCATTTTAGGCAAGTTGTCTTTGCACTGACATTTGGATGGTTGTCATGACATTCACATTGGTTGGCTATATCATGTGAATTGGGTGTGGGTCCAAGACATGGTCAGGAAGTTAGAATGTGTTTATGTCCTTACTGATACACTATTGTTGTTTGTGTTTGTTGCATGAGGACCAAAAGTAGGGTACAAGAATGTGTATAACCAGTTGGGAAATCTTGTTTTTATATAGTGTGATTGTTATGTTTTACACTACATTGTGTAGTGATGATTACAAAAAATTGACCCGCACCAAGGTTTGTATACAAGTACTTAATTATCAGATTTCTATATTTCACAAGGGTTATCGATGTTCAGAAGAAAACTTCCCACAAATAAGAATCTCAAAAGAAGTTATCCATACTGCGGTTATTTTTGTCAAAAGATATTTGCTACATATGTATATTGTGTAGCCCTCACCACAAACTATAAAAAAGGAGGTGGTTCTTTTAGCATGTCTCCCCCCGATTTGTCTTTTAAACTACCTTGATTCACATGTCAAGACATCATTTTAATAATTGTGGTTTAAACTTCCCCAGAATACTGACCGGAATAAGATGTCCAAAAGATATGAAAAATGATTATGAGAGTTTTTTTACTGATCTTAAAAACACTATATGAAATGATAGGTGCTATGTACTTGTTTTTAATAGTTGTTAATTGTAGAGAGATGTATTTGTATTGTATTGTAATATGTATGTTTTTATATAATTGCTTACAGCCCTGAAGAAGTCACGCATGTGATGAAACGCGTTGGCAACAAGCAATTCTGTAATTTTTAATTGAGACATTGAATAAAGAAAATTGGAAAATCTTCAATCAACTTCTTTAGATATTTTTATTTGTGGGAAGTTTTCTTCTGAATATTAGTAACACTTGTGAAATATAGAAATCTGATAATTAAGTACTTGTATACAAACCTTGGTGCGGGTCAATTTTTTGCGATAAATGTTGCAGTGACTGTTTAGACACTATCAGGGGGTGTATATGGGTCACATCCTCGACCGTGTCGCACAAGGAACCGTTTGCTAGATAGGCATCACTAATAGTGAAAATTTGTGCCAGTCATTATAGCTTTGACCCTTGAGCGTTTTAGTGTTATTGTGTAGTGATGAACCTCATCTTCTGGGCTTAATCCACAGTTAGGGTGTGTGATTCTGTGCATTTACATAGTCCTTAATATGTAAGTGGGCCACATCATGCTGATGTGGTGTGCCCTTATATTTTGTGTTGGGGTATACATGGCACCGCATATAGTCGTCCATCCAGAAATCTGATGCAATAGACTCGAGCATGGTAACCTGCATGATAGGGGGTATGTTGTGTTATCAGATGGTCTTGTCAGTTGTTAAGTGTGACAAGTGGTGTGGAGTGTGTGTATATGTCCAGATAGGATGTGTCATGTGCAAACAGTGGCACAAATACAAGGGTTAGGACTTGAGGGTTGTGGTAGAGTGGATCAGACCTAATTTTTGAATTGTGACTGCTTGATCTTGTTTGTCACAACATGATCTTGTTTAGCTTAGATTAATAAGGAATGTGGAGTAAAGACTCACAGGGATGTGTATCATGAGTATGTGGCCAACTTTTTCAGCCAATTGAGAAACATGATTGTGCTTTTCACATAGTACTGCACATTAGAAATGATGTTACATCAGGCATTAGATGACATCTAGATTGGGGAATGCACACCATACATTATACCTGAGATGTCTGAAAGTTTGTCTTTGGAAGAGGCTCCCATTGAAAATTCATACAGGTGATTCGCATGTGACTTTCTTCCCTTAGGATTTGTAGGAGTCTCAATGCTGAGAGTAGTAGAATGTGATTGTGCTCAGCTAAGTGTGCTTTCTACATTGTCATTCTTTGGCTGCACTCGATGTATTTGGGATGGTACATTTATGAGCATATACTCGACATAATGTTAATGCTAAGGCATCCATGGGGTAGCAATGTGAGGCCAGGGCAATCCACCGCTCTCCTGGGCCCCTCAGCAATGGGCAGAATAGTCTAAATGTTTTCTCAAAAACACCCCGTCAGCTACCAACTCTAATAAAAATTATTTTGTGCGCCCTTCATATTCTACCAGACTTGCTTTGCTGGCACTCCTCCCTTGGCCCAACCGCTTTATCTGCATGACGACAGCATATAGTCACCGCACTTGAAGGTTCTATAGCTGTGAACTCACACCCAGGTGACCAACTTAGGTTCTATTAAATCTCAGTCCTGAATGAAAAGCAAGGCATCCTACGGGGCTCCCAATGAATGGAAGATTGACCTCCATTGTGACCTCATGTGACAATGGACAGTGCTCACCAGGTATGAAGGGAAAGGAAGAGCATAGAATAGCCTGAGTGTCGATTTTTGAAAAACTATTCTCTTCTATTGTTTTTTTGTACGAGCAGAAGTTAGGCAGAATCACACAAACCACTGCTCAAGCTGAGCCTAAGAAATCAGTGCATTTGTTCATTTGTGTATTTGATGAGATACAAAGGAATAATAAATGCTAGAGGCAGGAACAGAGCAAGAAGAGAAGGACTTGAAGGGGTGGTAATAAAATGGGATTGCGCTGCTCTGAATGTGGGCAGCCTAGCAGACTTGGACTCTCTTTAAGGGTTGGTGGCCCATCAGTTGTGCAGAGCTTGTAGGCGCCTGTGTTACATTCCTGCACAAAATGCAAAACAAGGTAAGAGGTGGAGTAAAACTGTCATGAATTGCAGTGCATGTGGGGGAGAGGTTGATGTTTGAGGGGCAGACCCAGCAAAATACGGGTAGAGGTGAGAAAGATGTAAGACAAAGTGGACATGGAGGAGAGAAGCGAATGTAAAGGGGCATTCGCAGTGAAAAAAGATGAGGCTGAAAGGAATGATTAGAGGTAAAAGGCAGTGCATGCTTAGGAGACGTAGACTATTTAAGGAATTGAAATAGGGAGTGGAGGTCATGTTTAGGTGTGGATATCAGAGGGTAGGATCTTGGAGAACATGTAAACAACTGGGCAAGGTATGCAGGATAGAGGTAGATGTTTAAGAGGTAGAACAAGCTAGAGAAGGTTAGAGGCTGGCAAGAGATGAGAGGTTAAGTGAGGAATAGGAAGGTGAGAGGAGAATGTAATTTGGGCAGAATCAGTGAGAAAGGAAATAGACAATGTGAGAAATTAGGTGTAGTACGTAATATGGAAGTGAGATGTGTATGTAAGAGAGGCACAGTGAGGCAAGGCTGTGGCAGGTCAAAGTGGAGACGTGGATGTAAAGCGGACAACCAGCAATGTAAGTTAGAATGTTGGAGGGAGAGCTATTATATTATGTTATTCAGACTCAATATAGCACAACAAATCACACACAAGGAGGTATCTCGACACTGAGGCACAGTCCCAAGTTAAAAGAGGGAAGGGTAGGAGCTCAAGAGGCCTGATTTTTTGTATCTTCTTGGTCTGAAAATCCAACATTGTCAGCAGCTTCTTGATAGATGATAAATCAGAGCACATGCAAATATGAAGTGGAAGCCTGCTCCAATGAATAGGGCCCATATAAAAAAAGGATCTACCGCCCTGCCTATCCGTGCAAATTCAACATGAGCAGAGCAAGAGTTGATCGTTAGATCTCAAATTTCTAGTGGGGCGGTAAATTGTCAGTTTGGTTTGGAGATACATTGGTCCTTTCCCTGTCAGAGTTCTGTGTACTAGGCACATGCGTTTGAAAATCTCTAGCTTTCAAATGGGAGGACAGTGCAGTGATTTAAGTGTTGGTACAGAAGGTGTGTGGGGATGGAGTTTAAGGTCAAGTTGGGCAGCTGTATTATGGATAACCTGAAGTGTAGACAAGAGAGAGTCATTATCCGCTGCCATGAGCACATTGCCAAAATCTGAGTGGCCCAACAATAGTGCCTGCATGAGAGTGTTTATTGTGTGTAGAGGCAACCATTTAAAAACTTTTCATAACATGCATATTGAACCAAAACAGATGCCACATGCAGATTTCACTTTCTTTTTCATTAAGAGGATATCGTCATTTAGAATGCCCAGGTTTCTTACCACCTTTTTGGGTTGGGGTGGTGCCTAAATCAGATTATCAACAAACGCTCATTCGGTAGTCATGTGCCCTGCCAAACAGCACTATTTCAGTTTTTTTGGCAATGAGTTGTAAGCAGTTCTGGGACATCCAAGAGGAGATGTTCCTCATGCACTCTTTGAAATTTAGTTTTCTGGAGTCCGGGTTTAGGGTAATGGAGATGATCAACTGAGTGTCATCACCATATGAAATGACATTGAATACACTGTACCTGATAACTTGAGCCACAGGGCCCCATAGATGTTTAAGAGTAATGAACTTAAAGATGAGCTCTGGGCCTCTCCTCTGCCGAGTGACAGGGACCCAGATTTTACAGAGCCTAAGTTGGTAACCTGGGTGCGATTCCTGAGGAACCTTTTCATTCATTTGAGGGCTTTGCCGCCAACACTAATCTCAGAGAGTCTTTGAATCAAAATCATGTGTGAGATGGTTTAGAAGTCAGCTGACAGATCAAGCAACCTCAGCATGGCTGGGCAGCCTTGATCCAGAGTGAGTCTTATGATATCTCGTACTCCCATTGCATTTGTGAAGAATCTTACATGTTTCTCAATGTTATCCTCAGAATTGTTAGATAAGGCAATACATGGTTCATGAGAGGTCAGAGTAGGGGGAGTGTAAGCTGTCAGCACAGTAAATCCTTTGAGATTTTAGGAAAATTCTTCGGTGGAATTTCTAGTGCTCTTGTTTCTATTGATGGGATGCGACTGACTAGCACTGTAATTGTGTTTGAATAGCTGTTTAGGGCTGACTTTTAGATCATTTTGTCTGAGTGTGCTTTTGGTATCTGCCATATTTTTTCTAGTTTCCTGCAAACTGATTTCTCGTGCTTTAGTTCCTCAGTGAACCATGGAGCAGAGGGTCTAGTGGACTTGTGGTGGTTAGTTCTGAAAGGTGCTATTATGTCCACAGTCTGATGAAGAAACTCCTGAAAAGCTAGTAAGTACACTGTTAATGTCTGAGTATTCTGGGACAAGCTGAGTGGTAAAGTTGGAGAAGAAGGAGGACTCAGAGACATTCTTCCAGGGTGTGGTCCTACCAGTTTGAATCACATGGAGAGATGTTTGGAAACTGAGCATGAAGTGATCTGAACAAGTTCATGGAAGAGTGGAACTATCTTGGAGGTCCAATACCTTTGTAAAAAAATGATCTAGTATATGACTTGCAGTGTGAGTGGGCCAGAAGCCCTTTAAGGACAGCCCCAGTGTCTCCAGATCACAGACAAGAATTTGGAATTCTGGATCTGAGATCAGCTCTGCCCCACCAACCACATGAGAGCAGGGAGGTGTAGGGCAATACATGGATAGGAATCTGTAGACATATGGGAACTATAGAAGTAAAACAACTATTAAGAGACCTTAAGCAGAGGACAGTGAGTGAATGGTGAGAGGGTAATGAAGAAGGACAAAATCATTGAGAAAAATAAGAGGCAGGGTCAGAGATGTGTTGAGGTGTGGAGAGTGTATGAAAGAGGTGGATGTAAGAGTGCACCAACCAGAAAGTGAATGTGAGAAAGCCCTTGGAAAGGGAAGAGATTGAGGTGAGAGGGGCAGATCCACATGCTATAGTTAGATGCTGCAGAAGAGGTGATAAGTACAGAACATTGAGAGTACAGCAAGAAGAGGAGAGGTGATTAGAAAAGAGAGGTAAAAAGTAGAGAAAGGGATAGAGGTGTGTATGAAAAGGGGGAATGACCAGAAAGAGAAGGTGAGAGGCAGTGTGGAATGATGAGAGGTAAAGGGTGGTACATGAAGGGTAAAAATGGATTTCAAATTTGCAATAGCAGAGAGAGTATGTAAGACACTTGTGGATAAAGGAATCATTGAGAGATGAGCATGTAGGTTGAGGTGGATGTCAGAGAGATCAAACCAGCAAGAAAAGGTAATAGACTGAGCAAGACGTGAGGTGAAAAGGACAGCATGGATAGGAGAGGTGGATTTAAATATGCAGAATAAGTTAAGTAAGATAGTAAGAGGGTGGAGGTGATGTTGTAATGCCTTGGTACATGTGTGTAGCTACATACATTTAGCTGAATGCCAATAATTGTAATTCCCTGTGTCTTTATTTTCTATGGGCAAAATGTGTATAGTTTGGAGATGTGATTCTTCCATTCTAAAGGTTTTTAATCTGGAACCATCCTCTATGTGCCTGTAGATTTACACCCTGCTCTGTGTGCACTTTTTTTCTCAAGGTCTACCTAACAAATGTAGCTGCAAAACGGGAAATTGTTGTCACATGGCCTGACTTGACATCTAAAGATCATTGGTCATGCCCTGCTGCCTGGCCTCACTAACCAGTGGTGGGGGATACCACTGGTCCACCAGGGATACTTAAGCATGCTAACCCACAAGATAATGCAGGCCCAATGTCTTGGACTAAGTTCTGGGTGTTGCCAGACCGGGATGCATGGGAGGGATTGTATAGAAGGAAGTCAGATGCATCAGGCCTGTTATTGAGAGGGACTGGATTATTCCGCCTTTTTCAGGACTGACACATACATCATCCCATGCTGCTTGAGACTCCCTATACTGACCTGGCTACCTGCCCCGTGGTAGGGCTGAGATCATGAAGAGTGGAGGCTCTGGTGGAGGGCTTCTCCAACTCTGCAAAACTCACCTGGACACCGGATTTGAGAGTGTCCACTTGGGATGATGTGCAGCAGTACCAATCCAGCCTGGACATCATTACTCAGTTTTGTGTATTTCAAACGTGCATTAATCTTGAAGCACTTGGTGCTTTGGAGTAATAAATATAAGTTGTGTAAAGACCTATGGGCTCACATTTCCATCCAATTGGGTTGCTGTATTATATTTCCACATGACAGAGTTTTAATCTATTTCCAATTTTTTATTAAGAGTTTTATAGGTATTGTTGGCCACCTTACAGGTAATCACACTAGATATGTTGCTTCTTACATTGCAGTTTCAAACATGCCAGAGTATGAATGGTCAATAGAAGTCACTTGCTGTGATGTGACTTCTTGTGTTATTACATCCTAGGCAATTTTTAGGGGGCTAGCATGTTCTTGTTCTGCCAGGGGCCCAAGAAATATTAGGACTGGCCCTGGTGCCAGTGTATGTATTTCTGTGGCACATATGTTTATGTGTGCATTGATGTAATGTTGCCATGACATGTGGCTTGTAGAGCTCTGGTGTACTCATCCATACACATGTGTATATATATCTATATGACTATGCCATTTCTTGTCCTACCTTTAAGATGGGTCTGTCCCTGGATTTCCAGTTCACACTGTGGATACCCAATGCTGACATTCCCTCATTTCCCATGCAGAACATACTACAGGACACTGTGGTGTGAAATGCGTTGCGTTGTTTTTAGGCTTCATGGGCCTCCCCTTCCACCAGCTCTGATAAGGTGGTTGGACCGACACAGACGGCACGCCAGAAATATGCATCATAATAGGGGGGGGTGGTTCCAGGCCCGATATGCACTCCAATCGGTTCCATTGGACCTTCCCGAGAGCTTTGCCGTCTGAATTTACTGTTGGAGTTGGAAGAACGGCATTGGGCAGTAAGCCATGTACTGTTAGGCATTATAATACTGCGGTCAGAGCGACCACTTCTGAATTGGCATCGGCCGCTCACACCGACCTTGATAAGACCATAGAGGCACTTCTGACCGACTTCGTAATGACCCCCTATATGTTCAATGTTATAATTAGTAGGGTTGGAGAGAGATTTTTCTTAAAATATAATTACTGCCTCTGCAGTCTATGAAATCTTATTAGATGAGATTTTACACCTATAAAAAAAGGATAACAGGTATTCTAAATGACAAGTAAACGTTTATGACATCATAGCAGCAAGCATCTTGCAAGGTGTAAACAAAATGCAAAGATTTAATTATCCAACAAAAAACTACCAACTACACAAAATAAGAAAATTATTGGCAAGGAAGGGAATTGTGGACATTGGTAGTGCTGATGCTGACATTATTGGCAGGTTTATGAACTGAAAAATAACTGAATTGTGAAAGGAATACACAGATACGCAATGTATAGTAATACTGCAGATAAATATGAACACGGACTAAACACTGTTGGGCCGATTCACAGAAGTAAACTGAAAAAAAATCTTAAA